>NC_090938.1:577172918-577827450 GCF_040938575.1 Ambystoma mexicanum
GAATTCAACATGCCACGGCTGACTATCCTTCTCAAGGCGATCTTGTGATTAGATGGGAGATCTCACCCAATTGGGAGGAATAAACCAAGACAAAGGGTTTAATCATGATCAGCATTTTAAGGACCATTCTAATAAATCAAATCTTACATTTAAGTGCCCCAACCTACAAAATTTAACAGAGACCTTGATAGATGCTTCACTGATAAAAACCAATCCACTCTCATTACGCGTATTGGCTTTTCGGAAAAATTGAGAGTGCCAACAAAGCTTTGGCTATTAACCAATCCACTCTCATTACGCGTATTGGCTTTTCGGAAAAATTGAGAGTGCCAACAAAGCTTTGGCTATTAACCAATCCACTCTCATTACGCGTATTGGCTTTTCGGAAAAATTGAGAGTGCCAACAAAGCTTTGGCTATTAACCAATCCACTCTCATTACGCGTATTGGCTTTTCGGAAAAATTGAGAGTGCCAACAAAGCTTTGGCTATTAACAGGAAACAAAGTACAAATAATATGAGTGGGGATGTATGGAGACAAGAGCCATGTGAGCTTATTGAGAACAAAGTGTTATTGAATTTGGCGACTCCGTCAGCTTCATCTAAACTAACTGACAACATCACTCACCCACTAACAGAATCCCTTGCACATAAGGTTGTGATAAATGAAAGGTGCAATTCTTTATCAGTCGTGGACAATTCAATTAGTGATTTATGTATCATGAATGCATCAATAGGTAGTGTCTCTCTGCCGACTGATTTGACTGGATCAGAAGCTTACTGTGCGAAAGGTCTTTCCCCTGTGATAGACACACCAATAAAAATAAATAGCCAGACTACCCTGGACAAAGATGGAAACAAACATCTGGAGGCACAACAGTCAAATCGACCAAACAAGAGAAGAAGACTACATTCGAGTCAGAGTCCGATTATGCGAATTTTAAGTTCCCAAAATCGCAAAACCCCGATCAGATTCTTGTCGCACACTCACAGTAGTGCAGAGTGTCAGAAAAACCAAAATTGGGAAAACTCGTGATCGGACACTTCTGAAAGGTCTGCTGAGTCTTCTTCTGATTCAGATTCCCCTATAATTGAAAGAAAGTTTCCAAAGGTCAGGTGCCTAATTAATACATCAAACCAAAGGAACCTTCAAAACAATGAGAAAAAATGATCAGATTGCTATAAAATGGTGGAACAAGTGATTAATGAATTAAGACCAAATCTAATGTCAGCTCTCTCAATCACTGTGGCCCCATTGATGAAATTATATGAAAATCTTCATGAAAGTGTAAAAGATCAAAATACACTTATTGCACTGGTAAATTCAAAAATAACAAATATGACCCTTAAGAACACATGAACTCAGGTCTTAAACAAATATAGAAACGCTGATATAATGGCACACACTATTAGGGAACAGATAAAAACTAACGCTGAGGAGAAACAACTCTTAGCGGATGTTGCCAGAGAAGCAGTGTTAATCCTAAAAAGACAGAAAAAAATTGGTGACCAGATGTCGAGAGTAACAACTCAAGTTCATAAAATTGCCTATCCTCCCACTGCTGAATCCTCACTCCAAAACTCATCAGCGAAAGAAAATGATACGCTAGATGAATACGCTGATGTTGGAAGCTCAACAAAGACGAGTAACAAAAATCATGAGGCGATTAAACGAGATCAGACTAATGAAGAAATAACTGTACAAGTGGAGGATTGAAATGTCAGTAATGACCCATTGGTCATTAATTTAGAGGAATCTGCCGATTAAGTAAATAAAGTGTTGTCTTCCACCTCAGCAATGGCTGACGCCTTGCAAAAGACCCTAATTCTATAGCGAAACAGATTACTACTGATGCTCAGGAGAAAGAAGAGGCTTATGTAATTTTTTCTAATGCTAAACATGGGTTGGAGGCCAGTAATAAAGAAGCGACATTAAAAGCACCAGTAAAATGCAAAAAAAAATCAAAAACATGCCGAACAGGAAAAATATTCACTCAAAGAATTCCTGTACGTTTCTGCGGAACATCAAATTATTAAATGTAACGATCCAATCTGAGCGAAATCCAAAAACCAGTGGACTAGAATTCAATCTAGGTCACAGAGAGCCAAAGACTTGCAAACCTATTACTGAAGACCGAACATGTATCGAAGTTCCACCACAAGATCAACAACATGAGGAAGCTCAAATAATAGCTGATCTAATGAACCTCTCAACTTACAACACAGAGAGTGGAGATACAGATGTGGAATTTGAGGGTGAAAAGGACGCGGAGCTCGATCTTGAGAAACAAAATACTAACTCTGATCAATTGGAACATCTAATCTGCGAGCCAGGAAATAAAATAATTTGTATTATGGAACTAATGCAGATAAAAGAAAAAAAAGATCTAAGTAAGGAAACTTTGGACTCAATGTGCATGAACAACGTATTGCCATTGGATCAGAGGAGGGACCTCATTGCCATAAAGGCCACTCATTTGGTCAACGTCGAGCCCGATTCATTGGTGGAAAGTTCTAATAAAGATGGAAAGACTCCTACTGGGTTTAGACCAAAAGCTGAGCATGGGCAAAATGAAATAAAACCTAGAAATGAATCTTGGTGAAAGGATACCAGACAGCTAAGAATGCACCATCCACAATGAGTTGCACAGACGAAACAAATAATGGCAAATTACTGCATCTTATTGGAACACATTTTTAAAGTTGACGATAGACTTTCTTTGAACAGATTTAATGTCTTACAGTTGTTTAAACAGATTCCCCAACTACGATCTATCTTAACCAATGATATAAAGACGGTGGAATTTGTTGACGAGAAAACAACAGATTGTGTCCTTTTGCATATATACTCAAAACTCATAAGAGATCTAATTGTAGGAAATTGCAATGTTTTGAATTCACAAGGTTATGACATTACAGAAGTACAATCAGTTGAATGGGATGCTAAAACTAAATCAACTGGACACCAAGAAGTAACTGTTTCGCAAGAGTTGGCAAGTGAGAATAAAGCACATACATTGACTGAGTGCCAGAGAATTGAATTGGTAAGATCTAACACTGATGCTAGCAGAGCTGATAAACTCAATATATTGACGAAGAATGAAAAAAGGCCAATTAAAATCACATTCACATCTAATGAGAGAAAACAAACGCTTCTTAACACATTTGATCAAACTATTGATAGGAATGATGCTCAAGATCAATGGAGTTGGCTGGCAAGTAGCTTAAATACACGTACAGACAGCTAATGCCAAGGAAAAAATTAATCAAAATCCCTGCAAATCGGTTCCTGGAATACAAGCGGATATATTCCCTTGTTTAATAATAAGGCAGGAATAATCGATACATTAGACATAATATGTCTTCAAGAAAGTTGGTTTATCGATCCACCAATAGCAGAGGGCTTTGAGGTTTTTGCAAATCCAGCTATCAGGAAAGCAAAGGGGTGCCCATTAGCAGGTTTAATAGCAATGTTCAAACTGCAGTACAGCCTACGGATTGATGAGGCAACAAACCATTCGGCCTATTTACAAGTAAACATTACATGGCAAGATAACGTCAACAGTGAGCAATTGAAGTTGTATATAATGCATATCTATTGGCAGCATGAAGCAACGAATGAGTGGGAATTCTTGGACGTAATGACTAATGTAATAGACTCAATCCTGACTGCTGATGATCGGGCAAAATTTATATTATGTGGAGATCTAAATATTGAGTGTATCATGCTAAATGAGATCAAGGCTCCCAAGCCAAAAGGCCAAATTAAAATAGCTTTTAAGGAAGAGATGGAATGCCGACATATGCACCAAGTAAATGGTAATATCAGTGTTGACATTCCTCCAAATCCTACATTGAGGAGAGAGAAATCGAAATCAATACTCAATTACTTTTATGTCACAGAGAATATCTTTGGAAAGATCAAAACGCTAACAGTCATTCCGATGATGTATAGTGATCATGGCCTGGTCAAAGTTGAGATTGAGTTTTCAAACCTGGTCCATCAACACAAATGGACACAGGTCGTTGAGGTAGAGGCTGGGCGTGGAAGAGTAAGAATAAATCGAGACCAAATTGCAAATCTTACACAAGTACTTTCTGGATTAACATCGAGTGCTATACATGACTCAATTGAATACCCATCAATTCTTCAGATGTTTGTAGAAACTAAAAGACCTAATAAAAACAGTCACTTTAGGAACAAACATGTTTTCGATATGCAAAGTTATAATGAGAAAAGAAATCAGGAAAAAGAAGAAAAACGTAGAATGTAATTATAATATTGAATCCAAAAAAATAAAAGTGAAGTATAAGAATTGGTTAGTATCCCACAAAGCAATTATGCTCCTGAGAGATTCTGAAGAAAGCCTAAAACAATGGAATACAATGGAATACCAGAACCTTTTGAGTCATTATAAAAAACATGGAGTTTACTCAACAAGCACTGCAAACAAATATGGTATAAAAAAGCAATGGAATTCCCCTTTCGCGTAATTATTTAAAAAACGTATGAAGACCTAATATAACTAAATGGATCCCCCAGGGCCTTGGGACCTTTGTTTTACTAGGTCAGAAATTTTGGAAAACATCTCAAAACTCAGTGGCTCAAGGGCACCAGGGCCCGGCTGTTTGACAAATGCCATGCTCAAACAACACCCAGAAGAATGGGTTGAGGTTTGTACCAATCTGTTGAACAACATTGCCACGGAAAAAAGAGTGCCTGCATCATGGAAACGCGCTATAATAGTGCCTGTCTTTAAAAAAGGATTACAATCTGAACAAACTACAGACTTATAGCGCTATTGGACGTTGTGGAAAAAATCTTTGCCTCTCACCTGCTGAAGAGGCTATTAACATGGATTACACAAAATGAGGTTTTCGATGTCTGTCAAATGGGATTCGTGAAAGGCACTGGCTGTGGGCTAAACCTACTTCTTATTAATTTGTTAAAGATGGAAGCTATCAGCAAAAGAACAAAAATATATGTACCCTTTGTTGATATGGCACAAGCCTTTGACAGCATTGACCTTGAATTATTATGGAACAAAATGCATCTGTTGAAATGTCCGATTAGTCTGCTGATGGCCATTAAGGAACTATACTCCGAGACGGAAGTGAAAGTGAGGCTCTAGCAAAACGGAACTTTGTCTGCAGCCATAATAACAAGAGGTGTAAAACAAGGTTGTCCTTTGGGAGCCACACTTTTTAATCTGTTTATATCGGATGTTGTTGGGGCTATGGAGGAAGTACGATCATTCCCTCCAATGATAAATGGACACAAAATAAACTGCATGATCTATGCAAACAATATTGTCATTCTGGATGTTACTCCGATAGGCCTTCAGAGGAAACTTCAGGCCTTAAAACAATACACTGAAAATAACGATCTAGTGATTAACCCTGTAAAAACTGAGATACTAGTTATTCAGAATCTGATAGGAGTAAAAAAACAAGAAAAAGTTTCAAGTGGCTGGTTGGGAAACATCCATTGAATATAACCACTGAAGCATCCTATTTGGGAGTCTCAATAAACTCACATCTAAACGATGACTCAATGAAGCTAAAAATAAAAAGGAAATGTAAGTTTTTGTCTGCACAGGGAGTTGCCATTAACAAAAAATATGGAAATTTCAGTTTGAAGCTGGCAATTGATTTCTATAAATTGAAGGTTATTCCAGCACTAACCTTTGGCGGAGAAGCAATGCTGGGCTGTCCATTTTTGTTATGGTCTTGGTGCGAAACGCATATTGGACTAAGATCCTAGGGATACCAAGAAGCACCCTGACTGCCTGTATTAGATGCAAACTTTGTTTAATATCAATACATGCGAACATCATATGGCAGATGCTTAATATATACAGGAAAGTATGTGGGGCTGACAACATACCACAATTCAAAATTTTGAATACAACATCCCAACGATCAACAGGTAAAAACATTCTAAATGAGTGGAAACAATCGTGGGACCGCATTTTGATCCAACTACAGACTGATAAGGAAACTTTGATTCAAAATCCAAATGCTGTCAAGAAAAAACTGTGGATGCAAGATTGGTGTGAGAACTCTGATCAATGAGCATTACACAGGTGCATGGCTCATGTGGCACCTGAGGCAAGAACAATGAATACGCTACCTGGATATCCATGCATCTTTCCATCTGCAAAAAAAAGAACATTTTTGAAATTTCGGCTTAACCTCTTCCTGACCCGAGCTGTAAAGAAGTCGAGAACCAAAGGCAATGCCTTTGATGATCTTGCAGGTTCTGTGAGGATGGAAAAGAAACATTAAAGCATTTGGTGTTGTATTGCATGATATTAGGCGATCTTGGATCAGCCCATATGGGTAGGATACTCACAAAGTGGGAACATCAGAGTGCCGATGACTGGTGGAAACAGATGGCAGATTGTTCCGACAAAGAACTAACTTTTGCACTATTAAGCTAACTTACTTACACTGCGAAAAGGACGTTAGCGAATAGTAATGTCTATGTGAAATTGAGAAAGTTATACAGTGATAAAGTTTCTATTTGCTCAAAATTGATATTCAAATATTACAAAATGTATGATCTATATATTTTAAACGTTCTAATAAACTGTGTAAAATAAAAAATATAAAAATAAAAAAATAACGCTGATGCAAGGACATGCAGCATATTTAGCCCAGCAGGAGCAGTGGGCAGTGGCTTATTGTCTTTACAGGTATGAGGAAAAGTCAGAGCGGTTACAGCATGCGCGTCATGGGCCGTTTGATTTGGTAGGTGAAGACTCGAGTTCCTGGGTGTTTTCGTCTCTGGAAGAGTTTGGTTAGTGCAGGGAGTCTTTGGTGCAGGGTTAGTGCAGGGAGTCTTTGGTGCAGGGTTAGTGCAGGGAGTCTTTGGTGCAGCGGAAATGAGGGATATTGAGCACGTGGAGCGGCCTTTGCTCGGGCCCATCTTCGCGGAGCTGTAAGCGATGCAGGCGGTGGCTTTTACGCACGTGTCAGAGCAAGCATATGGGTATGGGCTTTGTGAGTATCCATATGAGAATCACCATTACATTTGGTGGCAGTGATAACATTGGCAGTCGCTCGTTTCTTGTTGTTATTCCATGGTGACGTAGGAGCACTGATCAAGGCACGGCTCTAGCACGCGCTCATATGTCGCTGGTACGGTATTGGTGTATGACTCTGGAGAGGTTGATGAAAGTGGACCGAACTGTGAAGTTGAGGAGTTGAGCAAGATTTGCCTGGCATGCATCGCTATGCACAGAGCGAGGGCCGTAGCCTTTGCTGTAGCGGAGAGCGAGCACTGTAGTGCTATAGCAGTGGCCACCCAGGTCTAAAAGGATGACTTTAGAGATCATCCTGGAGTCATCCGATGATCATCAAACTACATTAGAAGTCATTCCCACATCATCAGAAGTCATCAGGCTGTTAAAGTAATCAGCTATGTCTCAGAATGGTGGGTGATGATTTGGGGATGAGCTTAGGATGACTTGCTGATGATGCCAACATCATCCCTATTTTAGGAAACTCTTTGTTCCTGATGACTTTAGGATGACTTGCTGATTACTTCGAGAGCTTCACCATGATGATTTGGGGATGATTCTGGGATGACCTGCCGATTACTTCAGGAGCATCAACAGATGATTCTGGGATGACCTGCTGATTACTTGAAGGGCAAAAACATGTTTGTCCCTGATGATGTGGGGATGATTCTGGGATGACCTACTGATTACTTCAAGAGTCATTCAGCTTTTGCTTAGTTGCACTTGTGCTAAATGATTTTCAAATGCTTTGCTAAGCACACCTTTTTGACTATGCTGGCGAAAATGGAAGCCACCGGCCTTAACATAGCATGCACCCCCTGGGTGAGAATCCTTTGCTATCACAGTCAAAAGCAAGCACCCAGCACCCTCAAAAGCCCCAATGTGTCATGGGTAAAGCCGGAGACCATGTTGAGCATGGCCTTAGTGGTGGCTAGATGCTTGGTGGCCAGAACCTGGGGGAAGGCCAATCCCCCCACCTTTGCAAGATGACTGGAAAGCATGGACCTGTGTGAGCGCAGGGAGACTATGTTTGCCTCATCACACCTAAGCACAAGTCGCCCATTTGACTACTGGCCACCTTTCAGGCAATACCAATTGGAAAAAGCGCAAGAGGCGCAGAAGCCTGACTCTTCCCCGGGACACCCACCAGGGTGATACATATTTGGAGGTAAGATTCAAACCTATATGGGAAGGTCACCATAACCGATGGCTCGAATAATCTGTAAACCGGCTGGGATAATGTACATGGAACTTGGGTGATCGTCACTAATGATGGTTGTGAAATGTGAGTTCTTTTGTTGGGGGGCGGTGGAGCTGGTGGGACATTGTTGGGAGAGTTTAGTGCCCACTTGGGCACCTGTTTATTATTGTAAAACAATACAAGAAAGTTTTATTTAAAAAAAAAAAAAAAACAGGTACCAAGCTATTCTTTGTTAGTGGTGGAACAAACTCAAACTTCACCCTGCTGGAAAAACGCCTTCATTTAAGAATATACTTTCCTCCCATTGTATTACAACAGGCATATGCAGCATTGCCTTACCTTATAGCAAATTGTCCACCATCGGGACTGGAAAACCTCATACATGAACCCAGAATGTCCCCTTGTGTGGTTCCCTGCACTGGAAAGGGAGATATTAGCACCCCAGGGGAGACAAGGAAACATTTGGAGCAATACCATGACTGAGGCCTTTTTAGAAGTGCATTCCCTGCAAATAAATTAAATCACTCCCAGGGACCTCAAATGTTGTCAGACTAGGGACAGCAAGATCAAAATGATTTTCCCATGATAAGACGCTTTAGGGAAGTGGTGAAATCACTGGAGTCCAGTCTTGCAATTGAAGTACTTAACCACATATCTTACCAGCTACAGTTTGTGGACATGTTTGGGTTTTGATGGAGATGACTTAAAACGTATGGAAATCACATGATAAACCAGCTGACAAACATAACCTTTGTGATAATGTCTCCTACTTTTAGTCATTGTTTGACAGAGGCGTGCAGCTGGTTAATAAAGAGGATTTCATTTAACTGTGCTTTTCATAACAAAGTGTGTTTTTAAAGAAAGTGTGTTTCTGAGGAGAGTGGGGTTGCTGGGGGAGCAGCAGATTATAGTAAAATATTTGTATTTTTAAACACACTGTGTCCTATGTATAGTTATGCTATTCTGTTAAATGTCTTACTTTTGAGACATATGAATATCGAAAAGCAATGTGGGGCTGGTAGATAAAGAGGGGGTAGGGTGGCTGGGTGGGGGTAGAGAAAGTAGAGGTAGTATGAGTGGGGGTAGTGTAGAGAGGGTCAGGATAGAGACAGGGACATAATCTCACCAAAATGCCAGGGGTAACTGAAGGGTCATCACTTTACCTTTCACCACATTTGACCCCACCCCGAAGTGACATCACAGGAAGCGAATGAACACGACCTTTCACCCCTTGACAAAACACGAAGTGGCATCGCATAGCATTGTTCCTAAGTACACTACGAAAAATATGGTTACACTATCACTGTAATGGGATATACATTTCATACAAGAATGGATCAGCATATGCATCATTAATATCAGTGTGTATAGGCCCATATCACCAAATTACTGAGAATGCAAGCAGATGGCCAAGGCCAAATGATAATGATATGTTAATATATAGCACTTTCACTTAAGTGCTTTATATACAACAAAACACACCCAACCTGTGTTTGTATGCATTTATCAACCTCAGAAGTATGACAGGCTGAGTTGGCCTTGCCGGGATTCGAACCTGCAACTTGCAGATCACACACATAACGCAGCAGCAAGCGCTCAACCTCTTGAGTCATCTTCCCGGCTATTGCTAGCTTGCCAGCTATCGTAAAATCAGCAATTACATGTCTGAATGTTCTCAAAGTCAGAAAGCAAATTAAACTCAGTAGTGGATACCATTAAACTGGTAACTGAGATTTAACGCTTGGCCATTTCATCGGCAGGTCTGGTGCAAAGTTGGCCACATGTCAATCCTGCGTGTATCTAGTTTTCAGGCTTCAGAGGTTGGCAAAATACATACCATTGGGAGGGTTCATAACTGTGTATTAAAGAATTTAGAGTAGCGCAGGGAAAGCAGTGCGTTCACACCTCATCCCATACTCTTTCTGTTAGGAGTGAAGCCTAACAGACAGAGTATGGGATGTTTTAATGTTTTAATTATTAATAACATATGGGTTACATGTACTGTATTGCATTGTTAATGTATTTTTGTATTTTATTGTTTGGTGTGTTAAAGATTTACTTAACCACAACAGTATGAATAAATATAAATAAATAAATAAATAAATAATTGTTGATTGACACTGAATATTGGAGCTGATTGGTCACAATTTGATTGGGCTATGTTTGTGCTATTTTCCTGGGTCCGTTGGGCTACACAAAGGCTTCCGTTTCTGGAAGTCAAGTGCAGCAATGGCGGATAAAGAGAATTTGACCTGCATGATCCGTCCGTGTGGTTTGAGCAAATTAAGCCACAGTAAGTTAAGGAGGCAGTACATTTGTGGGCATTTTTGGGCTTATTTAATTCTAAGGCATTCGGTTGGCATGCTGGGGATCTGCGTGTCTCTCAGGACACATTAATTTGATTTACAAGGCGAGCCGTAGCTGCCTTTGTTCAAAAGCATCCTGTCCCAATCAGCGCGGCAAAGTCTGTGTCCCCTATCTACCAGAGCCGCTGCTATGCCAAAGCAGGCCTTTAAGTAGATGCCCTTTTCACCCCAATTCACTTTTGTTTACTCGCCCTCCGCTCCCCATTCAATGTCAGTCGCTATGTGAATGCACTTCGAGGAAAGTTTATAGGCGCCGCCATTGCTGCCTTTGCCGCCCTGAAAAATAATTCCTTTCTCCTTCCCTTTGCGACGCACGCAATGAAGCCCTACCTGCGTGAAATCTGGATGTCCTGCAGGCAAAGGAGATATGGGACGCTAATGTTTCATAACAAATTCAAATAAAACTTGTGTTCTTGTCGACAGAGTTCGTGTGCATGTGCAGAGTCTTTCTTCTCGCTCCCCTACGGATCAGGCTGTGTAAAAGATGCCAACTGAGAACAAAATACACCGGTCCCCAGTTCCCTGATGCCACTGGAATCAACGGGGATTTTCTGCACACCAGAAACTATACGTGTCACTGGAATATAAAGCGGGTATAGCATTAGCGATCATTAGGGTTGTTTACCAGGGCAATCTGGGTTCAAAATTCTATGTTGGCAGGCCAGCTGTCTCTCGCTCGCACACAGTGCACGCACGCACGCACGCTGTATTATTCAGGGCAAACCCACAGTTGTTTCGGCGCCATGTGAAGGATTCGGAAGTAAAGAATTATTATGTACCCGTTAGAAAGTAATTTTTTACATGTTATGGAACAATTTGAACAATACAATTACAGTATCAAATTGGTAAGAAAACAATTCATGCCCATTTCGGTTGTACTTAATGGGCATTTCAAAGAAATGATAAAGATAGCAAGGCAGCTTGAAGGAAAAGTTATATGTATAACGTGTGGTCTCTGTTGCCATGATTGCAGACAAGCCCTGGCAAATGTGATGTATTCATCGGTGCAACCCCAGCGTATCCTGGAATGTGGTTACTATGTCATCACGCGAGACTCAGGGCATCACTCCATCCCTGCCATGATGGCTGCATTACTCGCAGCTGTGCAGGTAAATAACAGACCCCCCCCCCTCCTCTTGGAAGCCTGGCACAGGGTGTAAGGGCAGCAAAATGGGGTGCTAGCTTGCGACCACGGACGAATGTAACAGGTGGGAAATCCGCTGTTATTTCATTTGGTTCGCTCTCTGTGTTTTACTTTTTGCACAACAAAAGGAAGCCCGCCTGGAAGGGGTATGGTTGGTGCGGTAGACTCAGGTAGCTGGGGGAGGTGCAGGGGGGGCTGTGTTGGAGCTGCAGGCGAACTATTAGTTCCGGATGTAGTAACATCCTGCTCTGAGAAGGGGAGGGGGGGGGGGAGTAAGACCCAATTCAGACGTTCGGCTGTGCTCCTGTTTGCAGCCTTGCCTGACTATAAACTTTTGGTGCTCTGCTTTCAATTCTGTGCCTTTGCGTCATTATGCGCGTGCAGCTAGGCTCAGACCGCACTCTCTAGGAAGGGGTTCAGCCAAGCCTGAAACTGTGTCTACTTCTTGCAGGTAGCTCGTTGGATGGAGGAGATGCTGCGGCCTCTCCTGTGATCCTCAGCCTGTTGCTGCTGTCGACCCAGGTAAGGGGTGTGCAGTCTTTGAGTCCCTAGGGTGACATGAAGGTAACACACATGTTAAATATATTTATTTGGGGATTGTACAGTGCTAATTGTCTACTGCGCGTCCTTTCATCCAGGCATCCGTGTGCCAGGCACCACTTCTGCAATTTTATGCTTCTGAAAACCGCTGGATCAAATTCGACGCCACACCCTACTTCTCTCCTCACATCTCTGACGTCTCTAAGAAGTCACACTACCAGCTGCACCTCCTCAGGGGTATTCTTCCTTTCCTCTGCTTCCCCACAGAAGCTCACTGTTTCCAGAGCTCTCTCTCTAGGCTGGACTCTATTGCAACAGCCTCTTTCTAAATCTGCCTGCTTCTACTCTCTACCCCCTGCAATTTATCCAGAACAGTACTGCAAGACTTGTCCTTGGCCTCAAGCCCAGGGATCGTATCTCTCCAGGACTGAAATCTCTGCACTGCCTCCCAGTGGCTGCAAGGATTAACTTCAAAACCCTCTGCATCGTCCACAAGGCATTCTGGGGCCTCAACACCTTCAACTCTCTCTTCCTAAATATCTTACTTCTTGTGCTCTTCGCTCATCCGCCTCCAAATCCCTCAGGGTCAGTCGCTTTTCCAAACAACGAGTTGGTGGTAGATCTCTTTCCTCGGCTGATGCATCCCTCTGGAACAGCCTCCCTTAAACTTGAGGAGAATCATCTCTGGTTCCGGAAGCACCTCAAAACCTTTCTCTTTGCTTCTGCTTTTTCTTCTCCTCTCCTCTGCTGACCTCCTGGCTGTATCCTGAACTGCACTGGCTACCTGGACACCCTCTGATCACGGGCCCAGGTCCCTCCCCCGCCAGCGTCTCACACCTGCACTGCCCACCTAGCAACCCCTACAGTCCCCCTACCAGCCCCCTGATGTCTGCACTTACCCATGCACTTGCCACTTGCTGGCCGTCACTTACTTATTGCTATCATCTTGTACTGCACTATCCCTGCCCCCTTCCCACGCACTAGCGCGATCCGAATGTCACCTGGCTTAGTATGATTGTTGTCCACCCTCCCTTTGTTTCGCCTTGAAGCAGTTGGGGGCAGAAGGGAATTTGGTCACTGGTCATGTGTAATATTAATGTTTGTGCTACTATTTCGGTGTACTGGGATAGAATGGACTGGCATCGGAAGCTGCCCAACGGACACTGCCTGGAACTGGCTCTTCAGTGAAGAAAGAGGGGAGCCGGAACCACCGAGTGCCTGATCCTGGTCCGGCATCAGCATCAGAAGTAAGCACTCCTTGAGTAAAAAGCAAGTTGGTTGACACCCCTATTAAATGTAATGCTTTATCTTCTCAGTCAATATGCCAGTGAAATCTTAGTCTTTTCCTGCCTCATCTCTCGCCTCTACCCCGGCATTCCTGTGAAGACATCTTGGGGTTGATACCCTTGTAAAGTTTGCAATTGACTATATGCCTAAGCCTACAGATCTACAATTGTATGTATTGTGCTTACAAAGCTGTTTCACCAAAGCACGATACTATGTGAATAAATAACCAGTTAGGCAGAAAAGCAGTAAGGAAACAAGATAAACAGACCGCCAAAAAGAGAGCATATAATTGTGGATGTGGCTTTATTAAATATTGAAATCTGAACAATTTCCAGATCTTGATATAGTTTTTCAGGTTTGAGAAATCTAATCATTTTTCTTTTCTTATATACACATAGGAACATTCGTCTCGTTACAGGCTACATGGTGAACCAAGGGAGATTGTGATGTCGGCACAAAAAGACAGATGAGCAACTCGGCCCGCTACCTGCTGAAAAAAGCGCTGGCACGTGAATGTAGCAAAATGGCAGAAAAGGGAAGATTAACATTGGATTGTCAGTGACAAGAAGCAATAAAAGGTACATAAATGCCATTCAGAACACATATGTTAAATATATTTATTTGAAGCTTGTACACTGCTAATTGTCTACTGCACTTCCTTTCATCCAGGCATCTCTGTGCCAGGCACTTCTTCAGCAAAGTTATGTTTGTTAAGCATCTTTTTCCAGCTCTTTTCAAACAATTTCTACAGAATGATTCCTTTTTTCATTTCAGAATGTATCCATTAAAGCAACAGAAATGGGCTTTGGAGAACACTCTGCTGTTGAATACCGAAAAGCACTGCCGAACACAATTGGGATCTACTGTCTGAAGCAGAAGGCACCAGACTTGTCTTTTTCTACGCAAGTCTAGTCACTATTTACAGAATGCAAAATTCATCTTATTTTTCAAAACATTTAGTTATTGTATTATAAAATGCTAACTGGGTTGGTTCAGGGGAACTCCATTGCTGCCTGTACTTGTCTGGGGCCCCCCGGCCCTCTTGCTTCCTGCGTTGTGGCTGAGTCCCCGCCACCCCTTGCTACCTCACATGGTTTTGTGCCCTCCCCTCTCTTACTCTCTTGCTCCGTGGGCCGGTATCCCTCCCTTGGCGTCCTGGGCTGGGTCTGCGTCTTCCCTCTCCTCTGCTCCCAAGGGTAATCAAGGGCCGCCCCAACACTTGCTTGATCCCTGGGATGAGTCTGCACCACCATCTTGTTTAATCTCTGGGTTGTGTGCACACCTCCGTTTTCCTCCCTGGGATGCGACGTGCCCCCCAACTCCCTGGTCTGTGCCTGTGCCCCCCCTTGCTCCATGGGATGGTTCTGGGTCACCATCTGACTCCCCTGGACTTACCCTAGGTCCACATCAGAATCCCTCGCTCCCCAGCTTGCTCTGGTTCCCCATTTGACTCACTGGCTTGTTCTGGGTCCCTAACAAACTTCCTTACTTGCTGGGCTGTGTCTGGGTACCCATCTGGCTCCCTGCGCTGGTTCCGGGTCCCTCCTTCACCCTTGCTCCCTGGGCTTGCCCTGGGTCTCAATTTGACTCATTGCCTGGTTCTGGCTCCCCACCTAACTTCCTTGAAAGCTGTGCTGAGTCTGGGTACCTGCTTCACAATTGCTCTGTGAGCTTGGTCCGTACCTGACTTCTTGCTTACTGGGTATATCCGGGTTCGACTCCCTGGCTGGTATTGTTTTTTTTAAAATCCATACATGTGCACTAATTGTAAAGTACCCAGTTCTGGGATTGCTACAGTCATGCTTGTGTATATCGGCCCATTTTCAGGTTGAACCTCATTGTGCCTCTTTTAATAAATGCAATTTAATTAAAAGCAGGTGTGTTCTTTTTTAAAAATAGATAATATCCCATTAGCCTTGTTCGACTGTCATATCATTTTACCCAAATGACGACTAAGACCCAGTGAGTGTAATGCCTACAAGAGGGTTTCTTTTCAGGGTTATAGTTAACATCGCTTTGGGATTTTTATAGGATTGTCTTGGGTTTGCATTGCTTTTGGATTTTTATAGGATTGTTGTGGGATTTCATTGCTTCTACCAGGAAGGACTTCTAGTTAACATATTTCGGGTGCATTAAACCAAAAGGAAGCCATTGCTTGGGTTTATTTGAAGATTGTGTATTTTAGTGCAGCACTTTGTAATTGTGGGAGTTTATTGGGTGTGAGGACATGTTAGCTAGAGGTGAGAAATGAAATGTGGGAGTTTACAGATTGGTTCGTGACATGGGGGGATTTGCAATTTTGTACGCTAAATCAGCTTAGTTAACGACATTTGGGTGCTATAGCATAGAAGTCAAAGAGGGAAAGTGACGGCTGCAAAATTCCCTAGGAGTTTTTCCAGTACACTATACGTAAGTCTAAATAGTGTCATTCTAAAGTGATGCCACCAATCTTACTCAAAAGGGATACATCCTGGGGTAATCCAACCCCTTTTCCTAAATCTTTTGGAAGCATCTTGAAATCATTTAAACTCATCCTGGAGTGGTCTGCAATAATCATTCACAATTCAAAACCCATCCTAATGTTATCATGGAACCATCCTGGAGTAATCCCCACCCATCCTGAAGTTGTCATGAAGTCATCCTCGAGTTGTCATGGAGTCATCCTCTAGTAATCCGAAGTCATCCGGGAGTGATCCCAACTCATCCTGAAGTTGTCATAGAGTCATCCTAGAGTAATCTGAAGTCATCCTGGAGTAATCCCCACCCATCCTGAAGTTGTCATGAAGTCATCCTGGAGTTGTCATGGAGTCATCCTAGAGTAATCCGAAGTCATCTGGGAGTAATCCCAACTCATCCTGAAGTTCTCATGGAGTCATCCTAGAGTAATCCAAGATCATCACTGGAAGTAATCCAAACTCATCCTGGAGTAGTTTCTGTGATGACTCAAGAGTCATCATCTCATTACATATTTTGGCCTGTGGGAATACTTTGGATGATCTTCCTGAACTATCCATGGATGACTCTAGAATGGAGTCATCGGATGACTCCAGAATGATTCCAGGATGATCTTCCTTTTTGACTAGGGCAAAGGTGCAGCAGGAGCAGAAGCACGGGTAAGATTTCAGTGGGGAGGCACTGGTTGTTCTTAGTGCTAGACGGGAGTTGGCGAAGACCTGTGATGCATATATGGCTAGCAGAGTGTGCTGCGACTTAGTGAGGCTGAAAGCATCTTACCTTTGTGCAGTACTGCCAGGTGGTGAAGTGCAGGTTTGGTGAACATGGAGATGGCTGGTTAGCAGAGGGGCAGGGTTCAGGCCCTTCGTTGCCTCACAGGGAAGTGACCTTGTTGAGTGGGCCTTTGGAGGGGGCCGACTTTGCCTGCCGGTGCTCCTCCATTGGCCCATTTACAGGCTGTCAAGGGCCAGTAGCAGACAATGACAGAGGACTGATCAAGGCACAGGGGAGAGTGTGCTATGAAAGCGGCCATCTGCACATATATTCCATGCAGAGCTACCTTTCTCAATAAAGGGGTGGTTCCCTTCTCAATCATGCAGTGGTCATTCTTTTCTGCAGTGCTAGACATCAGGTTGTTTCCAGTCAGGGCATTCTATTTGTTTCTCATTTCAGTTCCAGGCTTCTCAGAAGTTACAGCACGATATTCTTCAGCCAGGTGTGCTGGTGAGGGATCTGGATGGTGTAGTTGCCGACAGAGCCAGACAGGAAGGGGCCTTGTACATGGGCCTTTGGAAGGGGCTGGCTTTGCCTGCCGGCGCTGCACCATTGGTCCGTTTACAGGCTGCAGGGGCCAGTGGCAGACATTGAAGGGGGACTGATCAAGGCACAGGGGAAAGTGTGCTATGGCAGCACCCATCTTTGCACAGGTACCTTTCTCAATAAAGTGGTGGTTGCCCTCTCAATCGTGCAGCGGTCATTCTTTTCCACAGGGCTAGACATCAGGTTTCCAGTCAGGGCATTGTGTATGTTTCTCATTTCAGTTCCAGGGGTCTCAGTAGTTGCAGCACGACATTCTTCAGCCAGGTCTACTGCTTAGGGTGCTGGACGGTGTAATGGCCGACAGGGCCGGACAGGAAGTGACTTTGTGAGTAGGCCTTTGGAGGGGGGCGGCTTCGCCTGCCGGCCCTCCTCCATTTATCTATTTACAGGCTGCAGGGGCCAGTGGCAGACAATGAACGAGGACTGATCAAAGCACAGGGGAGAGTGTGCTATGGCGGCAACCATCTTTGCACATATTCCATGCACATGTACCTTTCTCAATAAAGTGGTGGTTCCCTTCTCAATGGTGCAGTGGTCATTCTTTCTGCAGGGCTAGACATCAGGTTGTTTCCAGTCAGGGCGTACTGTTTGCTTTTCATTTCGGGTATAGGCTTCTCAGTAGTTGCCGCACGACATTCTTCAGCCAGATCTGCTGGTGAGGGTGCCGGATGGTGTAATGGCCGACAGGGGCAGACAGGAAGGGGCCCTGTGAGTTGGCCTTTGGAGGGGGCCAGCTTCGCCTGCCGGCCCTCCTCCATTTGTCTATTTACAGGCTGCAGGGGCCAGTGGCAGACAATGAAGGAGGACTGATCAAGGCACGGGGGGAGTGTGCTATGGCGGCGGCCATCTTTGAACAGGTACCTTTCTCAATAAAGTGGTGGTTCCCTTCTCAATCGTACAGCGGTCATTCTTTTCTGCAGGGCTAGACATCACATTTCTAGTCGGGGCATTCTGTTTGCTTCTCATTTTGGTTCCAGATTTCTCAGTAGTTGCAGCACAACATTCTTCAGGCAGGTCTACTGGTGAGGGTACTGGATGGTGTAATGGCCGACAGGGCCAGACAGGAGTGGCCTTGTGAGTGGGCCTTTGGAGGGGGCCGGGTTCACCTGCCGGCGCTCCTCCATTAATCCATTTACAGGCTGCAGGGCCCAGTGGCAGACATTGAAGGAGGACTGATCAAGGCACAGGGGAGAGTGTGCTATGAAAGCAGCCATCTTCACACATATTCCATGCAGAGGTACCTTTCTCAATAAAGTGGTGGTTCCCTTCTCAATCGTGCAGAGGTCATTCTTTTCTGCAGGGCTAGACATCAGGTTGTTTCCAGTCAGGGCATTATGTTTGCTTCTCATTTCGGTTCCAGGCCTCTCAGTAGTTGCAGCACGACATTCTTCTGCCAGGTCTGCTGGTGAGGGTGCTGGATGGTGTAATGGCTGACAGAGCCGGACAGGAAGTGTCCTTGTGAGTGGGCCTCTGGAGGGGGCCAGCTTCGCCTGCCGACGCTTCTCTATTGGTCCATTTACAGGCTGCAGGGGCCAGTGGCAGACAATGAAGGAGGACTGATCAAGGCACAGGGGAGAGTGTGCTATTGCGGCAGCCATCTTTGCACATATTCCACGCACAGGTACCTTTTTCAATAAAGTGGTGGATCCCTTCTCAATCGTGCAGCAGTCCTTCTTTTCTGCAGGGCTAGACATCAGGTTGTTTCCTGTCAGGGCGTTCTATTTGCTTCACATTTCGGTTCCAGGCTTTGCAGTAGTTGCAGCACAACATTCTGCATCCAGGTCTGCTGATGAGGGTGCTGGATGGTGTAATGGCTGACAGGGCCAGACAGGAAGTGGCCTTGTGAGTGGGCCTTTGGAGGGGGCCGGCTTCGCCTGCTGGCGCTCATCCATTGGTCCATTTACAGGCTTCAGGGCCAGTGACAGACAATGAAGGAGGACTGACCATGGACAGGGGAGAGTGTGCTATGGCGGCGGCCATCTTTGCACATATTCCATGCACATGTACCTTTCTCAATAAAGTGGTGGTTCCCTTCTCAATGGTGCAGTGGTCATTCTTTCTGCAGGGCTAGACATCAGGTTGTTTCCAGTCAGAGCTTCTGTTTGCCTCTCATTTCGGTTCCAGGCTTCTCAGTAGTTGCCGCACGACATTCTTCTGAAAGGTCTACTGGTGAGGGAGCTGCATGGTGTGCATGGAATCAATATTGTTAACAAACCCACCGGCAATCCCCATTTCTGTAATTTCAACCATATTTTGTCACTTTTTACTTGGTCGAAGGCAAGAGAAAGATCCACTGTAATGACAAACACCTTGCAATGCCTTTGAGGCCAGGCACTGCACATAGTTTAGCACCCACCCTGCTGCTGTTGTACCAACTGCCCTTCGGAAACCCACCTGGTTGGGCTTAAGGATGCCCTTTTCATCCGCACACTACTGAAAGCACTACTGATGCAAACATTTTTGAATTTGCGTCTAGTAGAGCGATCAACCTATAATTTAAGGGACAGTCCCTCTCATCTTGTAAATGGGTACTATATCTGCTACTTTCCAAGTCTCTGGAGCCTTCTTTGAAAAATTGATAGACTGGAAAAGATTACAAAGAATTCCCGCCCACATTTCGGGCTCTCCCTTGATTACTTTATTACAAAGTCCATCAGGGCTTCTTTCTTCAGACTTTCACAATCTATTTAATGAATCAGCGGGTTGTGCGTATAACTGTGAGAAATGTTGTGTCCTAGTGAATTCTAAAATAGGGTTTGACTGGGTCAATCTTTGAAAAATCATCTTACGTCTTAACGAGTTTCCAGTAATTTGTTTCCCCCTTAGCCCTGATATAAGAAAACATCTTTCCCCCTCTCTTTGACATGCCAGTGCCTGAATGCCTCTAACTCTGTTTTTATAGCATTATTTTAACCTTTTCAACTGACTCCATCAACTCCAATTCCATCGGAGTTTCTACACGCTGTCGTTTAATTTTTCTTGCTTCATTTCTATTCCTTCTTTTAAGATACAGAATTTCCTCATTCTAAGGAGCACTTCTAGGATTCTCTTTCAATTTCCTTGGAACTTAAGGATTTTTTATGAAAATCAGGAAATATTGCAGTTACAGGCACACCTTTTAGTTTCTCCTAATTAATCTAACAGTTCCATCTCAATTCTTATATTAAAATTGCATATGTCTCACTGTGCCCCCGAGACACATTTACCCTAGCCATTTTCTCCTCACACATTACTTTAAAAACGTTTTTTTATTTTATTGTGCATTTGTAGGGCACTTATACATCAAGAAATTGTGTTTCAAAGCGCCCACAGGACAAAACAGAGGAAGGAACATGGGAGCAAAAAGGCAATACAATAAACCGATGCCTTGTGAGCATTCCGAACGTGCAAGTGCAGGGAGAGAGAGAGAGGGGAAAGGGGGAAAGTGGTAGGAGTTTCACAGAGGGAATTTCCAGGAGTCAGTTGTGTGCAGCAGGAAGTGCCTGGCAGAGATTGCTATCGTACAGGGTAGTAACCTGCCAATATAATAAGTGCAGGCCTTTGAGAACATAATCCAGTGGGTGCCTGAGGCAAGTGCAGTGATGGGGCGTTAGGCTGAGGGCAATTGGGCAGAAGGCCAGGACCCAGAAGGACACTTAAGGTCCAGGCCACCAATCTCAGTGACTGTGGGGTATTAGCGAGGGAGTGATGGGGGCAGAAGGAGGTTAAGAGGAAAGTCTTGAGGAGCTTCCGGAATTTGAGGGGATCTGACTCAAGATGGAGAGGAAGGGGGAGGCTATTCCAGAGGTGGGAGCCAGCTGAAGGGAGAGATCTACCACCAGCTCACTGCTTAGAAAAGCGCTTGACACACAGAGAGCTGCAGCCAAAGCAGCATAAAGATCTGGAAGGAGAGTATTTGATGAGAGCAAGGTGTAGCTAGATTGTTCCGTGGCCCCATGGAGCCTTATGGATGATGTAGAGGGATTTGAATTTGATCCTTGCAGAAACCGGGAGCCAGTGGATGGGTTTTGGGGCTGGAGAGATACAGTCCATACGCTTGAGGCCAAGGTTACGTTTTGCAGCCCTATTCTGGCCAAGCTGGAGGGGCGGAGAGAGGAACAGGGTAGATTAAGGAAGAGGCTGTTGCAATAGTCCAGCCTAGAGATTACTAGAGCTCTAAAGACATTGAGCTTCTGGGGAAAATTGAGGAAAGGAAGGATACCTCTGAGGAGGTAGAGTTGAAAATCAGCCTTTTTGGCAAGGTCCAAGATGTGAGGGAGGAAGGTGAGAGTGGAGTCGAAGATGACTCCAAGGTTTCTGGCTTCAGATGCAGGAGAAGGGGGAGAGCCCATCGAGGGTAGCCAAAGCGAAGGGAGGAAAGAGGAAGTGGGAGTCCCAATAGGAAGGATCTCAGTCTTGCTAGAGTTGAGGCAGATATCATTGGAGGCACACCAGGAGTGAATAGCAGATAGACAGTGAAGGATGGTAGAAGAAGTAGGGAGAGAATCATAGGGAAGTTTGAAGAAGAGTTGGGTGCCATCTACATAACACTGGAAGTGAGGGGAGAAAGTGGAAATAAGGTGAGCAAGTGGTGCAAGATAGATGTTAAAAAGCAAAGGTGAAAGGTTGTAGCCTTGGGGGATGCCACAGGTGGAGATAGAGGTCGGAGAGGAGAAAGAGCCCAGAACGACCTGGGAGGAACGGTCAGTGAGGAAGGAGGTCAGCCAATCCAGTGCCCACTCCGAGATACCCAGGGAGTACAGGGTGGTAGCCAGAGATGGTACGGTAGTTAGCTGTACACAAGTGGCCAGTGGAAGGCTTTTTTCAGCAGGGGCCGCACAAGAGAGTGCTTGAGGGAAGAGGGGAAAGACCCGGTAGCAAGAGAGGGATTGCAGAAATCAGGAAGTGCATGCTAAAGGGAGCCGATGTTGTCCTTAATATTTCTGGAAGAACAAGGGGAAGACCTGTTTGGAGGAGACCTTCATGGAGCGAACAAACCCTAGTGACCTTGTCCAATGAGATTGGACAAAAGGAGGAGAGAATGGCTGAGGGAAGATGGGAGGCCAGTGTTGAGAGTGGGGGGAGGAGAAGGGGAGGAAGAAAGAGTGGTCAGGATGTCCTGAGTTTTTGCAGTAAAGTGGGTGGCCAATGCAGTGCAGAAGGCCTGAGAGGGAAGAGGCAAGATGGAGATTGCAGAATGATTTGCTAGCTCCTTTCTGATTTTAAAGAGTTCAGCCATGTTGTTGGAAGCTCCAGAAACTTGGGCCTGGATGTGGGCCCTCTTCTCAGAATGAATGGAGAGACGATATTGCCTTTGGAGAAGGCAACGGGCCAATTTATCAGAGTATGAGCCTGTGGTCTGCCACTTCCATTCTGCAGCTCTGCATTTGTGCTTCAGTACTACTAGATTAGAGTCGTTGGCATCTTTCAGGTGGATCCTCATGACTGGGGCAAGAATGTCGAGAGTGTTAGTGATGGCGGGATGGAGGTTGCTGAGAAAAGAGTAGGAGGTAGAGTCAGCCGTGGGAGGAGAGGGTGGGATGAAGGTGGATGTAAAGGCAGCAACTGACACCGGTTTCATCGGGTGGATGTCCGTGAACGTGATTGGCAGAGCTGGGGGAGGTGTGGTCAGAGGGTTGAGAGGACCCAGGTGGGTGACGAGGATGGAGTGGTCTGACCAGGAGAGTCGGGTGGCAAGTGGGGCGGAGAGCAAAATATCTGTGTGGATAAAGACATCAAGAGTGTGTCCAGCCAAGAGGGTAGGATCAGAGTGGAGAATGGAGAGAGAGAGAGAGAGAGAGAGAGAGAGAGAGAGGTGCAGAGGTCACGGAAGAGAGAGGAAGCCATACTCAAGGAGTCAAGGTGGATGTTATTTATTTATTTATTTATTTATTACATTTATATAGAGCACAGGCAGCCCAGGGGCATTGTGGCACTGTTACTTGTAAGGAGACTTAGTTACAATGGGTACAGGTTGTGCCTTGGGTTACAGTGAGGCGGTGACCTGTGATAAGCTATTGGTGGTATCATAGAGCCTAATACATCATACATGATATTCATGAGGGCTTGGACATATGGTGTTGGTTAGGTGAATAGGGTAGTTTTCATGGCTTTACGAAAAGCAGTCAGTGAGGGTTCGGAGCGCAGGGAGGTAGGACGGGTGTTCCAGTGTAAGGCAGCGAGGTACGAGAAGCTGGAGCCCCCTGCTCTGGCTCTTTTTACCCTGGGTACTGAGAGCATGTTGGCATAGGGAGACCTAGTGGGTCTTGTGGAGGAGACCGGGTGGTTCCTCTGGGATTGGTACACTGGGGCGGCGAGATGGACGCATTTGTGGGTGATGCTTAGCGCTTTGAACAGGATCCTTTCCTTTATGGGGAGCCAGTGGGACGCTTTTCTGGCAGCGGTGATGTGCTCTCTCTTAGCAATGCCTTGTGCAGCACGCAGGGCACTGTTCTGTATTACTTGAAGCTTCTCAAGGTTTTTATTGGAGGTCCCTAGGAAAAGAACATTGCAGTAATCCAGCCGCGAGCCAGTTATGGCCCTGGCTATGTTAGTGCAAGTGTCTTTTGACAGATAAGGTCTGATTGCATTGAGGAGTTCTGCATGGTAAGCAGCAGAGGAGGCGATGGCATTTACTTGTCTGGTCATGGATAGGTTGGAGTCTAAGTAGACGCCTAGTGTTTTTACCGTGTCTAGTACTGGGATTCTGATTGAGTCAAAGGTAAAGTGACTGAACTGGGCGTTAAGTTTCTTGAGGGTGTCCGGGGAGCCTACGAGTAGGAGCTCAGTTTTGTCAGAGTTAAGGCAGATAGCCATCCACATTTGTATTGTGTTGTAGATGTTGTTGAGAGTAGCACAGTCCGTGTCATAGTCGCCTGTCAGTGTGAGAAGGATCTGTGTATCGTCGGCGTAGTTGGTGTAAGAGATGCCCATGGCGTCAAGGATGAGGAAGAGGGGGCGGATGAAGATGTTATAAAGGGTAGGGGAGAGGCAGGAGCCTTGGGGCACCCCACATAGCATGATGGTGGGTGACGCAGTGGCTAGGTGAGAGAAGACCTGCATGGATCTGCCTTGGAGGAAGGAGCTGTCCATGTGGTGGCTTCTTGGGAGAAGTTGGCTGTGGAGGAGAGGTGGTGGCAGAGGGTGGCGTGATCTACAAGATCAAAAGCTGCCGAGAGATCAAGGAGAAGGAGCAGGACAGGATTGCCTTGGTCCCTTGCGTCATCCATTTGGTTTTTGAGGTCAAGTAGGGCGGTCTCTGTCCCGTGCCTGGGGCGAAAGCCGGATTGTCTCAGTCTAAGGAGGTTCTGCTCTTCAAGGAAGTGCTGGACCTGTAGGTAGGCTGCTTTGTCTAGAATCTTCAGGAGGAATGGGACTGTGGTGATGGGGCGGTAGTTATTAGGGGAGGTGGGGTCAAGTGTGTTTCTTTTTATGAGAGGTCGGACCCATTCTTCCTTGAGGCATGAGGGGACTCTCCCTGTGGTAAAGGAGGCATTGACGAAGGCTGTTAGGAAAGGAGCCAGGGTGTCTGCGCAGTCTTTGATGATGGAGGCAGGACAGGGGTTACCTTTGCAATTGGAGGGTTTTATGTTTTTCATGATGTTGATCATGTCTTTCTCTTGGATGGTTTTAAATGAGAAGGTGGGTGGAGCCTATGTGGGTGGGGGGAGCGGTGGGGATGGGGAGGATGTAGGGGGGGTGGAGAGTGCTAGTTTGGTGTTCAGGATTTTGGCTTGGAGGGAGCTAATCTTATTACGCATGGCTGTTTGGATGCTGTCACACCATTCTTTATCCTTGGTGAAGTTTTGGGGGGTGGGTGTAGGGGTCTCAAGTTCCCTTAATATGGCGAACATTTCCTTGGTGTTCGATTTGGCCTCCGTGATTCTATCTTCAAATGATTTAGCTTTGGCTTTGATGATGGCTTTCTTGTATTCATTTGCAAGAGATTTGAAGTTAAGTTTGTCTTTATCATCACGAGATGTTTGCCATAGAGCTAATGCTGCTCGTTTGTCAGTGCGTAGTTTTAGAAGGTCTTGGGTGAACCACGCATTGGCGTGTCTAGTGGGTTTGGTTTTGCGCGGTTTAAGTGGGGCGATGGCATTGATTGCTGCCGTGATAGCAGTATCGTAGTTTTTGGCCAGAGTTTCTGGGTCGTTGGAGAAGGGGGCTCTGAAGGCAGGTCCCTGTAAGAAGGGTATGAGTCTTTTTTTAGGTCAGTTGACGGGCACTTCTTGTGAGGGCTGGTGGTAAGGGTAGGGGGGATGGGATGTGGTTGTGGTGGTGGGGATGTTGAAGGTGATGGTGTGGTGGTCAGACCATGGAGTGGGGGTATTGCCTGTGACTGTGAGGGGGCAATTGTGGTGGGCGATCCAGTCTAGTGATCTGCCTAGGGCATGTGTGGGGTCAGTGATGGTGTTGACGAATCCTAGGGTGGCTAAGGCTGTGTCAAGTGCTTTGGCAGCAGGGTCTTTGGCGTCATTCAGGCCAAGGTTGATGTCTCCAAGGAGAATGGCTTTGGATGACTTTTTCAAGTTGTCCGCCAGGAGGTGGGTGAGGGAAGCCTGGAAGTCTCCTAGGGGGCCTGGTGGTCGATAGATGAGGTGTAAGGTGATGGTGCAGTGGTGAGAGATGGTGAGTTTCAGTTGAAGGTAGTCGCTGTTATTGTTAATAGTTTTGTCAACCTTTCTGATGGTGATCGAGTCTTTGGCTATGAGGGTGACACCGCCCCCTGTGGTCAGGCGATCTTGTCTAGTGATGGCATAGCCTGGTGGGAGTGCGAGGGATAGGGCGGGGCCTGAGGCTTCGTGTAGCCAGGTTTCAGTGACCATTAGAAGATCTAGATCTAGGGTGGTAATGAGGTCGTGGATGTCTAGCGCATGTGCATTGATGGATCGGGCGTTGATGAGGGCACATTTGAGGTGCGGTTCAGGGGTGACATTAATGGTAGAGGGTGGCACATTCAAACCAGTGGGGGGCACATTTTCAGGTGTCATAGACATAGGCAGAGTGGCATTTGCATCCGTGGGTAGCATGGCTGGGGTAGAAGGTTTGGACATTGCAGTAATTACATTCAAACCAGTGTGGGGCACATTTTCAGGGGTCATAGACATAGGCAGAGTGGCATTTGCATCAGTGGGTAGCATGGCTAGGGTAGAAGATTTGCACATTGCAGTAATTACATTCAAACCAGTGGGGGCACATTTTCAGGGGCCATAGACATAGGCAGAGTGGCATTTGCATTAGTGGGTAGCATGGCTAGGGTAGAAGATTTGCACATTGCAGTAATTACATTCAAACCAATGGGGGGCACATTATCGGGAGTCTTAGACATTGTATCAAGTGCAGTTGGGTCAGGGCGATGCTTATTATGTGGGCTCAGCTCCATTGTGTGGCTTAGTCTATAGGATTTATGCAGTACTGAGGAAGGAGCCTTTAGGCTAGTGGCTGATTTCAGGGTTCTTGATTGTAGGCGTGTATTGCGTACCCTTGTGGGGATGGGTAAAGTGAGCATTACGCTCGGGAGAGTACGTGTGCGTAGCCGCTGTAGTCTGTTTGCGAGTGATTTGAACAGTTCAGGAGTGCAGGACTCCTTACCTTTTGATTCATGCCGAGTTCCACGGCGAACGGCAGACTGTGAGCAGCGAAGAGCTGCTAAGAGGAGCGCCGGCCTTTTTCTGCGGCCTTCTTCTCCCGGCTTCGCCTCACGGCACCCTCTACCTCCATTTAAAGCAGGTGGGGAGGGGCAGGCAAGTCGGGGGAGCAAATCAGGATCCGGGCCTGCGGCGGTGATGATCGCGGGCTGCAGGGACGCTCCTGTAGTCAAGGGGATGGCAGCGGCCAGGGGGATGTCAAGGGGATGTTGAAGTCACCCAGTAGAAGGAGCATAGAGGAAGATGACAGGAGAGAGGAGGAGGTAGGAGCACATTCAGAGAGCACCAGAAGAATAGAGCCAGGTGGCCCATAGATGGTGGCAGTGGTCAGGGAGGAGGATGACCAGCTTGCAGACTAGGCTCTCGAAGGAGGAATATGGCTGGGTGGGTACAAGGGAAGAAGGGACCAACTCAGGGAAGAATAGGGCAAACCCATCATCAGAATGGTTAGGGTGAGGCTTGGAGATGATCTTGTAGCCATCAGGGAGAAGGGAGTCAAAAGCGGTGACTGAGCTGGCATTGAACCACATCTCGGTAAGAGGGAGGCTATCAAGGTCAATGTCTTCAAGGAGGAGACAGATGCCAGTGGAGTGTTTGATAGCAGAGTGAGCATTAAGCATGGCTAGATGAAGTAGGTCTCTGCCTTTGAAGGTTTTCCGAGGAGAGGTACAGAGGCGTGGTACACCTGTCAGAGGAGGCGGAAGAGGGACAGAGAGAGAGGAGGGAGGAGTAGCAGGCGCAGGAAGGAAGTTGATCTGCAACTGCAGGTGCCGGTCATAGAGGAGCAGCTTGGGTGAGGACCCTGAGCCATGATAGTGCCATTGCGTCAAACATTAATGATGCATCTGGATGATGAGGAGCCTGCCAAGAGTACTTCCCATCCAGTGCCACCATTTATGGGTGAGGATAGGAAAGGAAAGGAGAGAGAGTAAATATAAGATGAGGGGTCCAGAGATCTGGACTGGAGAGGGTACAGAAAAGAGAATATCAGGGACAATTTGACTGGAGGTTGCGCTGACGTAGTTGTCTGCAATGGGCAGACCAGGGTTGGGGAACAGGAACTCTTTTAAAAACCTTTTCCTACCAGAGTTCAAGAGAGGAGGATAGGTGATAGTAAAGCAGTTAGAATAGGGAGGCGAGACAGTGAGTGCAATATGGGTGTCGGAGAGATAAGGATGGAGGATGGAAGGATAACTGCACAGCCTTATTACAAAATCACCAGGCCGCCTAGTAGTAAAGAAGAGAGCAAACAGTGCATTAGAAACACTTGGGTACAAAATTGGGGCTGTACAGTTTATTACCCAATTGCCCAAACAGCAAAACTGCAATGCAAAAAGGGTGGGGGGTGAACAGTTGTTAAACACACCTTGGCTCAAAATTGCCCAAACAACACACAAATGCAATGCAAGATGAGGGTGGAGGGGTGAACAGTTGTTAAACATACCTTGGTTCGCAATTGCCCAAAAAAGCACACAAATGCAATGCAAAATGGAAGGCGGGATGGTGAACAGTTGTCAAACACACCTTGGTTAGAAATTGCCCAAACAGCACACAAAAGCAATGCAAAAATGGGCAGGGAGGTGTTATGAACAGTTTCTAAACCCACCTTGGTTCAAAATTGTCCAAACAGCACACAAAGGCAGTAAAATAAAGGAGGTATAGTGAGCTGTAGGCAAAACAGCAGGAATTGGATTTTGACACAGCTTAAGGCCAACTTTTGCATTAATGAATAGACAACAGGTGGGCAGAACATAACTCACAGGTACTCTGCAGTGGGAGAGCAAAGCACCAGGAGAGGCACAAGTTCTTGGAGTGGCTGGTTGCATGCTGGGAGACTGTTCCATGTGATTGGAGGTGGTTGTGTGTGAGGTGCTGTGGGGGGTGAGATGGGGGGCCCTATGAACGCTTCAAAGACCAGACTGGAGCCTTAGTGAGAGGTCTTGGTGCGAGGGGTCTGCGTTCACCTGACGTTTGACGCTGGGCCAATCAGGCAGGTAGATGTGAGGGCAAGGACAGGCACAGGGGTGCATGCTTAGGTGGCGGCCATGATTAAAGTGAAAAACACCAAGATTCAACACAAGCTCAACTGTGCTTTGCAAAGTAATACACTCGATGGAATCGATATCAGCAAAGTTTGGGATATTTCAACCCATGCTAATGCACCCTACTACATCCCTTTGCCAATAGGGGAAAGAAACTGACAAAAATGGAGGCACTAACCCCTGTGCGTGCCAAATCTGCAAAACTGTGCATGGTTCATAAATCACAAAAAGGCTGCATCACCCTGCCACACACAGGCAAAGTTGATGTCAAAACAGAACTCCCTGCAGGAGAATGCCAGTGGATGCTGTTACCTGTCACATGAAGCAAGGCCACAGAAGTGGGCTAAAATCTGACAATACCTTTAAAATACAGTTTTCCCAAACAATTGCAAGCTTCAAAGTGCTGTTTTGGCTCTAAATTCAGGCATTTTCCAAGTGAACTATTGAAATTAAAGTGTGCTGAAACCACAGATCATCCAGAACAGTCAGAAGAAACCGGGCCTCACTGCCTGACAGCTGCATAAGGAAATTAAATGTCAACCCCAGTTTAAATGTGTTTCTTTTTCCTGAAGAAATTGCAAAATGTGCCTATTTAAAGCATGTTTGTGAAGGGCTTAATTCTTTTAAATGTCCAAATCTCTTATAAACTGTGCTTATTTTTATATGTGTTAAAGAAATGACTTCATTGTGAATTTTAAAGCAACCCAGTATTGGAGTTAAGTAACTGCTTAATTCTGATTGGGCAGTGGCCAGCCTGGGAAAGTTTGACACTTAGGTTTGACACTCCCTTGCTACAGGAAAGCTAAGGGATGCTGGAGGTTCTCGCAATTTCGAGCAAAATAGACTTCATTAGACATTCGTCTTTTGGCTGAGCCAAGAACAAAGGACAGGCTGAGCAATGACCTCTGCTGGCGAGGGGCAGGATACTTTCCTCTACACCCCACCCTGATCAAAGGGATCTGACAGCTGCTGTTTGTTGAAAGGAGAGAAAAAAAAACTGTTCAAAGGAACTTTTTGGTGTTTAAATCTTTATTTGTGGTTAAGTTTGAAACTCTTTAACTGTGCAACCTGAAGGAGGATAAATCTAAAAATTGGTAGATGTTAACCTAATTTTAGGCTTTTGCTTTGAAGACATTGATGAAACCTGTACCACCTAAGGAATCAAAGTTACAGGAAAACCCTCATTGTGGCAGAACTATTAATGTTGCAAGCCTAAGATTGTATATTCATGCTCCAGTAATAATCACCCAGAGATGTACTGAATTGGAAATTATTAGTCCAGACTGTTATGATTAAAATTGATAAAATTCTATAGAATGACCAAGACAGCTCTCACAGAGATGGGGATTGAATGTGAATATAGCCCATCAAATATCCAATGTATGTGTATGATTTTATTAGATGACATAATTTTAAAAATGTACATTTGTGCAAAAGTTAAGTTTTGGTCAAAATCAATGTGGGAGTTCCTAAATTCCATCATAACGATGACATCTCTGTTCTGACTGCCAACAGAAACAAGGTAAATGCCTGAGGCCACTCACAGCTGTGGGGGTGTGTTTTTGAAATTCTGCCTACACCATAAACTTTGTGATGTCACTTGGGAGGATAAATATAGGAACTTCACCACACATAACACACACTGCTTCCAGAACACATCCAGATTTCCACGCAGCGTCTTGTTCCTGACTTCTTTATCTTGTAGCTGACTCTTAGCTAGGCCCAGATTCAACAATCCCAAAACTTAAGGGGATTTAATTCTGATTCAGCTTGGCTTGCTACCATTAAGGCCTGCCCACTGAAACCTGCATCCTGCTATCTACCATGTCGAGTGACCAGAAGGGCTCATCCAAATCCAGTCCAAAATTGACCAGAACGCGCTGCTGATCCATTCCCGCCAGAGGTGCCCTGCTGCCGGTAGACCTGACCCGATCCAATGACCAGAACCTTGATGATCCAATTTTTGTTACAAGGGACTGTAAGTATTAATAGGAAGAACAGTGACCCATAGTACATTTGCATTGTCTTATGCCAATCTCAACCCATCCCATCTTTAACTTCAGAACCCTAGTATTGTCAGAACCATTAGTGTGCTGATTTTCTCACATCTGTGTTACAAAACCATAAGCCATTAGTGATTTTGAGTAACTAAGGTAAATCCCAGAAAGAAATAGAGTATCCACCACATGAAGGGTTATGCTGGCCACGTAACTGTGAAGATTCCCGGGTGGCATTCTCTTTTTCATAGTTATAAATATAGTGTAATCAAACCAATCTGTAATTTTTAAAACCAAATTTCTGTTTTCATTTTTGCGCCTATTTTTCAAAAATGCCTCTCACTAAAACCTCCATAACCTCTTCAATTTTATAGATAGATCAGTGTATTTAACCCGTTTTTATCAAAAGTTGCATAGTGAAATTTTGCCATGAATTTGCAGTTTTCAAAAGTTTACACGTGTCTTTTTCCCATTTAAAGTGTTTCTTCAACTCCCATCCTGATCTAAAGTCTGTACTGTTGTTTATCTTGTAGCTCATGTTTGTTAGGACCTGTTTAATGTTGCTTTCCTAAGAATTTTTCTTCATTTAAGCATTTTTACACCCTTTTGCATTGTTACACAAAGCCATTTTCACCTGTCATTTTAAAAGTGTCAATTTCCAAAAACGGTTTTCTCTCTTGTTTGGGGAGGGAAGATTGCATTTAAACTCTAGACATTATCTTTCATTCCTGAATACCTGCTGATTATTGACATCTGTGTAGGATTGCTCATTTGTACTTTACAAACTTTGCAGGGGGAAATATTAACCTAAACACTACCTGTTCACAAACCAAAACTGTTATTTTTCCTGTGTTTTTTATTCTACATTAATATAAGTGAATTCAATTGTTTTACTTATTTTTTTAATTGTATTGTCACCACCTGGTGATTGCTGCCCCATATATATCTATTAAAATGTATGTGTGATTTGAATATTATATAAATACATAAATATTTACCTTTAAAAACTAGCCTGATTCCTGATTCAGTGTGACCTGGGGGTATTTTAAGAAGGGTGTGATATGAGTGGTATATCATTCAGAATATTGAACTTATAGACGCAAATAGATAAGTATTTCATTGCACACAACATGCTAGGCGAGACCTGGGTGTGTGCCTGATTGAAATCCTTAACAGGTGGAACGATGTCAGACTTGAGTTCAGGGTCATCAGGGTATTTTAAATCATGAGGAGCGTGCACTGCTTTGTTGCATAAAGAAAGAAAAGTGCTACTTGTTTCAGTGCATGAAAACTCACTACAAATCTTGAATGTTCGCTCGATAAATAATTGAAAAATCAAAACTGCAATTAGCAAAATCCAAATAAGGACCTAGCATGAGGCTGCTTGTGCATCTATTCCAAACTTTTCTTCTGCGTCAGACCTTGGGTAAGTGGTATTGTGTGACCAGCGACCCTGCAAAGGTGTCGTTTCCATTATTTTACTTGAACCACGCACCTCGGCACTAGTCTCCCCCTCCCACAGCCCCAGCTCTGGCTTCCTTGTTGCCTGCAGCCCACCCACCCACCATCCTCCTGATTGGGCCTTAGAGCCCCATTTCAGACATCCACTGAAGGCAGCCCCATGCTAAGGGCCCCAAGACAAAGTGCAGCTCCCTAAGAACCAGCTCCACTCTGTGTTGCCCGTGTTCACCTGAGAAACCTGCCGCTGTCAACCCGCAGTGACTTACTAGGTAAATGTGGTCTGGCCAGGGACTACAGCCATTACTGTACTGTAGTAAAGCCCCACCACTCTTATTACCTCCTTGGACATAGATCATTTTTGTCAGTCTGTCATAGCTCGCATTTAGAACATCTGTGTTAGCAAGCCATATCTCGCATTTGTATTAGTGAGTCACATGGTATACAGTGTTTATATCTAATCGTTTATATTGAAAGAGTATATATCAAATATTTTATTACGAAAACCTTTATAGTGAATGCCTTTAGGGGTGGGGTAAAGGGTTAAATATTTTTGGAAATGGTCAGGTGGATTTTTAGGGGTGGGAAACAGAAGTTTGGGGGGGAAACTCCACAAAAAATGCCTTCACTATAAACAAGTCAAAGCTTGCATTTAGCCTTTTTGTATTAGTGAGTCATGTTTCACATTTACCCCATTTGTATTAGTGAGCCATATCTTGCCCTTAGCCCTTTTGTATTAGTGTGGCATGTCTCGCATTTAGGCCATTTGTATTAGTGAACCATGTCTTGCTTTGAACCTTTCTGTGTTGGTGAGCCTTATCTTGCATTTAGCCCATTTGTATAGGAGAGCTATAGCTCTTTTGTATTAGTGAATCATGTCTTACATTTAGACCATTTTGGTTAGTGAGCCATATCTCACATTTAGCCCTTCTTTGTTAGTGATCCATATCTAGCTCATCTATGTTAGTGAGCCATGTCTTGTGTTTGGCCCATCTGTGCTGGTGAGCCATGTCTCCCATTCAGACCATTTGTGTTGGTGAGTCATGTCTCACATCTGGCCCATTTATTTGATGAGCAATCTTTGACTTGCTACATTTGTGTTAGTGAGCCATATCTCGCACGGACGGGCCGCGGGGCACAGGGAACACAACACCTCTGGGGGAACCCATGGAGGTGGACTTTTGTGCACACCATAATATATGACAGGGCAAGGGATATGGGCTGCATTTAGTCAGAGCATCGGGGAAGGAGAGGTACTGCCCCTAACTAACCATACTAAATACTCACCCTTCTGCCTACACCAACCGCACACAATTCACAACACCACAACAACGAAACAAACCACACATAGTCTCGCCCAACATGATATTGTGGCTACCAACCAAAAAACACACCCACGCTCAGTGAACAGTGTCAGCAAACTGAAGCTGCCAACATCACATCACCGCTCCCTTGCTCTTTTTTCCCTGCTCAGCCCTACTAATTTATCTACCTCCCTCTTTGCTTTACAGATCTACCAGAGCACCAAGAAACCATGCAGGTGGCTACAGTGCGTGGTATAAGAACCTTTAACATAACATAACATATAATTTGCCAATGGCAAGAAACCAAGAGATCTGAGTGGGAAAGATTGCAAAGTGATTGTGATTAAAACAAAGGTTGTTTTCTGTAATGACAGACATTTCAATTAATCAAATGTATCTTTTGATTTTCTATTGTTATAACTTCTGCAACTTACATTTCATTATTGAGAGGCAATTTCAAATATCACGAGGGGATCCATGTACATATATCCACTGAATATTCGCCACTTGCAATCTGACATATAGCCACTGGAGGGCAGCACAAGGCCAGTTTCTAAAACAAAGTTGTCTCCAAGTTGATACGAACATAGCGACAATTGACAAACGTTCAATAAATATGAGCATGGTGAAGAGCTTTGATAAAAACATCTGTACAGAGAACATATGGTGACAGGCAATCCCTGAGGCTGATGCCATTTTTTGTGCTGACATATACCTTGAACAGAAACAGATTGAGGAAGCAGATGGTTGTACCCATAGACGAAATATAACAATATGTACATGGGAAGGTCAGGAGGGGGAACATGTGCAATTGATACAGTGTTCATCACAGATTGTACAGTGTAGGGAGCAGAGGGGGAGATTGGAGAGGTGGGAGAGTGTGGGAATGGACAAGGGAAAATGAGGGTGAAGAACTAAGTTCTAGATTTTACCGGAATTGAGAAGTCTGCTATTGCGCGAATCCCCCTTGCCTATGCAACTCGACCCAATTTTTTAAAAACATTTATTTACATTGTATTGTTTTTCAGCATAAAAAGAAAGACAAATCAATATCTGGTCATACAATAAAAAAAAGTGTACCTTGTCTTTCTACCCTTTAACCCCTTTGCCCCAACCACCACCCCTAGTGCGGAAACCTTCCACTTATAACAAACTAGAAACTATGGTACAAATACCTTAATACCCTAAACTTGCTGCTCCATCCTGTACAACATTGGTCCATGACCTATGTCCCTTCAACTGAGGGTAGTTAAATAGGGGGGCAATATGGTCATCACCTTTCACTCTACCCCTTCACGGAGTCAGGGCCATTTCCTCCCTGAAAAATGTTGGGTTCTGATACTGTAAATTTGCTTTGGAACCCCGTTCATTCTCCATCCAACCCGAACAGCTTCCGTCGAGTGCAGCAGTGATCTTCTCTATCAGGTACATCTCTTTGGCTTTAGAGGACCATTCTTTTACCCCCGGTAATTGTCCCTCTTCCAAAATGTGGCCAAGCAAGCTATCCCGCCCTCTTTCACCCTTGCAACCACTGCCAACCCAAATAGTACCAACATGAGCTCTAGACTCCTTGCCACCCTAACAACTCCGACCAGTACAGTTGCACCTTCCTGCAGGACCACCACTCTGCCAATATGTTGCGTGTTGCCCAGGAACATCCTTGAGAGCTGAACTGGATCATATTGCCATCGATGTAAGCGCTTGAACCTGTGCACTTTGTATTGACAGGCGATGGGGGTCTTAAAGGCACCCTACACATTTTCTGCCATAACTACTCGTCCTCCTCCCGTCCCAGATCCTGCTCCCATTTGGTTCAAAGTACCTTGGTATCTCCCATACTAGTCGCTACCACCAATTTGTACAGTAGCGTGATTAGCCCCTTCCTATCGGTGTGGGCAGCCAATATTCTTTCCGTCTCTGTGAACTCTTTCGGCACCGATAACTTCCACCTCTCCACTGTCAGTACTCCCTTTAACTGTAGATACATAAATACTGACAGTTTTACAATTTGTAGTGATGCTTCTAACTGCTGGACAGTGATGAGTTTCACATCCACGCATAGTTGTCCCTCCCCCTTGCTAGCCTTGCTTAAAACCAGCTCTGGTATCTCTCGGGGTATAGGATATCGTCCCTTATCAGTGGAGCCCATAAGCGACTCAATGGTGGGGGCCAGGTAGTATCCTCCTTCATACCCAAAAACATACGCAACATAAGGGAGCATTTGGAATTCAGGAAACTACTCAAATCTTGGCTCTTTGCCCCAGAACCATAGGGAAACGACTAAGAAGTATGCACCTGACAGGAAACAAGAATACAAATGACTAGCCCATGACCCTGACCTAATCTTCCCTAACCAAGAGGCGGTGGGAGCACACCCCACAAACCCCTGGCGACACATGCAGCCAGTCCGCCGAAGAAACCTAGATAGGTAAGAACGCCCAAGGGACATGCAGGGCCTGACCAGAACCCCAAACTCTAACATCGCCAATCCAGGGACGGGAAGACGCTTTCCCCAGTCAGGTAGATATAACACTAGAGTAACACAGAGGAATGCTGTGACACCTTTACATGCCTGCCAGTTAGGAGGACGGACTGCAATACCAGGCACACAGGATGTTCATGGATATTGAGCACAGAGACGCGGAGACAAAGAGCTAAGAAAAAATGAGCAAACGTAACTAATATCTTAATTTTCTGCATACGCTTCCCATACACAAACTCACACAACCACATCTCTGCACAGCAATCCACATGCACTTCACCACACTGCAACAACAGACCAACAACATCACACCCCGGCGCAACAGCACATGGGAAGCCACACTGACGAGAAAACCGCACTCAAGCTCATCTAACGGTGCAAACTGAACTGAAGTTGCCAACAGGACCACACCTCTCACTTTCCTATTCCCACTACCCGCTACTAACCACCCACTCCCACACCCTCCTTTTCAGATCCGCCATAACATCTGAGGACCACTCTGGTGTTTATGGTGCGTGGTACAAATACCTTTAACATTAATATTAACATACCCAGGCCTCTTTTCCAAATTTTCCAGATCACACCCAAAATGGGGTGCTCTCTGATCCTTCTAGGTGCCTTCTCCCATTGGACCCACAGCCACTCCCCCACTGTTGCTGGTCATAAATGGCAGTTTTACAAATAAACCCACTGCTTATCTGTGTCTTCTCAGAGATGTGGTACCTACACCCTCAATCGCGCTACTCTATAGTACAGGGTGAGATCTGGCATACCCACTCCCCCTTGCTCCTTGGGAAATACCAGTGTGTTGTATTCCACCAGGGTTTTGTCCCTTGCCAGAGGAAACAAAGCATGCAACCCTTTGCCTCTTTTAGCATTGTGTTTGGTACTGATACAGGCAACATTTGGAACAGATATACAACCCAGGGAAGGAAATTATTTTTTAACACATTAAGCTGACCCATCTAGGAGATGGTGAGTCTGTTCCACCCATTCATTTCAGCGTATCATTTTGCAAACAGTTGTGGATAGTTAGCGCCACATAACTCATCCAGGGACCTCAAGATATTCACCCCTAAATATTGGCTATGCTCCAATTGGATCTCCATCCTCACGGTCTGGAGGGCAAACACATCTCTATCCTCCTCCACATCGAATGGGAACAGCACAGTTTTTTGTCTATTAATTAAAAAACACTGAGAATCCTCCATACTCTTCAATCACGCCCATAGCGGCTGGGACTGAGATATGTGGGTTTCTCAGGTGTAGGAGGATGTCTTCTGAGTACATCCCCAACTTAAATTCCCTTTCCCCCACCTTTATTCCCTCCACTTGGGGGGTTGTCTGTAACCCCACTGCCAATGGTTCCAGGGAATGTCTGAATAACAGGGGCAAGAGAGGGCACCACTGCCTCATTCCCTTGTGCAATCCAAACTCCCTTGAGAATTTCCCATTCACCACCACCCATGTGCGTGGATCTGTGTACATTACCCTAATCCCATTGAGAATGTTAGGTCCCAAGCTGTACTTTTGTAGCACAGCATACAGGGAGGTCCAATCCACACAATCAAAGGCCTTCTCTGCATCTAAGGCTAGGAGAGTAAGATTTCCCCTTCCCACGTGCAAAACCCATAAGGTGTAAAGTCTTACGCAATGTGTCTACCCCTTGTCTCCCTGAAATGAAATCGACCTGCTATGAGTGGACCCTTTTGAAAATGTTAGCATCAACATTGAAGAGGGATATAGGTCTGTATGAGCTGCAACTACTGGGATCTTTCCCCTCATTGGGTATTACTGTTATCAGTGCCTCACACAAAGAACTAGCAGCCCTTCCCGTTTCCATAATAGAATTATATATAATTTTACCAAGTGGGGGATCAGCAGTCACGCAAATGTGTTATAAAATCCCTCTGTGTAACTGTCTTCTCCCGGAACCTTACCCATTTGCATTCTCCGGATAGCAGTTAGGACTTCCTCGCGAGTAAAAGGTACATCCATCCCAGCTGCCTCCTCCAACACCAACTGGGAAGGAATACCCCTTCTAAGCATCTGCTCAATTCTTCTCCATTCACTGCTCTCTATGAACCATAAAACTTAGCAAAGTGGTCAACTATGTCTTCCAGGGATGCTGATACCATTCCCTGTGCATCTAAAATCCCTTCCACCCATCTGTCTGCTCTTTGTACCCAAAGTCTTGCCATCAGGAGTACGTCCACATTGCCTCCCTTATCATAAAACTTCTTGTGCAAGTATTGTAACTTATGCAACACTTTTCCCATCTCAAGTGCCTTCAGGTCCTGCCTCTTCTCCCTAGCCTCTAGTATTAGTCGTCTCTCCACCTGTCCCACAGTCTGTATCATCTCTTCAAGGGAGCTGATCTGAACCCGGAATTTGTACTCCAGTAGACCCCGTTCCCTTCTTTGTTTTCTCCTTCCCTGATGAGTAGTCCCCTCCAAGTTGCTTTCGCTGCTTCACAAACTATGCAATAGCTCACGTCCTCGGTATAATTCAGCTGAAAATACTCTATGATTGCCTCTCCCAACCCTGTACAGGATACCCCGTCCTTCTACAAGGTGTCATTATACATCGAAAGCAAATCCGATGTATGTACCCAGTCAAAGAGAAATCCATATATATCAAGTCATGATCCAACCAAATAATGAGGACCAACTCACAAGAGACCACCTCTGCAGTGACTCCTTATATAGGCACAGGTAGTCAATACGAGTGTAAGTACCATGGGGTGGGAGAAGAACGTATTTCCCCTTTCACCCGATGGTGCTGCCTCCATACATCTGACAGACCCTGCAATTCCAAACATTCCCTAAGACCTGGCCGTTCCTATGTCTTTGTCCTTGACTATCTCGCTCTCCTGGGGTACTCCTGTCTAAGAAGGGGTCAACCCACATGTTGAGGTCTACAATCAATTTCAGTAGTCCCCTGCTTTCTCAGATTATTTGTGTTAGGCTTTGTTTAAAAAAAGAACACCTGGCCTTGGTTGGGACAGTATACAGTTGTTACTGTGATCAAACCCCCACTTATGGTGCCCGTCAACATCAATGCTCTTCCATTGGCCTCCTTCCAAACGTTAGGGTCTCCCATCCTGAGGGGTTTATGTAACAGGATGTCCACCCCTCTTTTCTTTATCTCTCTTGATGGCCAGAATGCCTGACCAATCTGTCCATTCGGTATGCAATGACCCCCCTTCCCCCGACCCCTCCCCCTTTTCTCCTGTATCATGAGAATGTCTAGTTCCAACCTCTGGAATTTTCTAGCAATCAAGGAGCGCTTAGGTGGTTTGTTCATGCCCTTAACATTCAGTGTCCCTATTGCCAGGTTATCTGTCCTTCACCCTTTGAGTGCCCCTACTGCGGCCATAACACAGACAACCCCTCTTCACCTCCAGCAGCTTGAAAATAACATTCCCGAACTCCCTCGTCCCACTCCAACCCTCATCCCAAGAAATAACCAAACCCCCTTCAGAGAAGGCCATCCATAAATGGGCCATCAAAGGTAACTTGATTCTACCGCTGTCCTACCGTTTGAGTGTCTTGCACTGTAACATGTTAAACCTAGACACCAGACTCTTTTGAACATCACCAGGCCTACCATCCTCCTGTGATAAAGCCTCTAGGGAACCAGTATAACTTCACTAGTGATGGGGTGTTCAGTCTCTGGAATTTCCTGCCTCTTGGTACCCTGTTGCATGGCATGAGCCCCTTCTCTGGATCACAGAACACAGGCACCTTACTCTCCTCCCACTGATGTCCTCTGTCCTTTCCTCCATTTGAAAGATGCTGCAGCACCTGCTGCACTTCAGCCCCCATAGTCACTTTACAGTCTACCTGCTTGACCTTAAGCACCAGTGCAAATGGAAGGGTACACATGTTGCAGATCCCCCTCTCAGTAAGCCAAGATGTAATGGGGCGACAGTCTCTGTGGCAGGACAGTGTAAGGCTGTAGAGATACTGGTATATCTGCATTGTGTCCCCCTCAAATTATAGCCTCTCCAACACCTCTACTTTATAACCATACCTGAGGAACTTCTCAACCGCCGATCTCAGGTCATTTCCTCTCACCTTCCCACCATGGAGCGCCCTTTCGATTTCCACCTCTTTCCCACCGTCCTCGATGAACGGAGAGCTCCATGTCACTTTCACCTTCTGCTAAATGTCCCCAGTTGTCTCCCCTTTATGTTATTTCAAAACGAACACCCTTAAGTTATTCATCCCTTCTCTGTTTTTAAGTCATCCAGCTAAAGCGTGAGCTCCTCCTCTCAGGATTCCACTTCTGTCATCCTCCCTTTATATTTAATTTCAAATAGATCAGCATTGAGGTGGTTGTTCACTATCCTTTATCTTCGAGGACCAGTACTAACTGCATTAGCGGGGGCCCCACAGCCGCTGTGGGGCAGGGTTTGAGGGCACCACACCAGGTCATGGGAGGCCCCAGCTCAGTCCTCACCCATCAGGGTGAAGGCTGAGCCAGGGCTTGCAGTGCGTGAAGGAGGTGCTCAGTAGGGGTTGGTACTGACAGTGATATGTGGCACGTGTCACATGCCACATTCAGCTCCAACCCTTTCTTCCTCACTACTCATATACAGGAACCAGGAAGCTCCTGTTTGTGAGCAGCACAGAGTAGCCCACTGTGGCCTGGATTGGTGGACCGAAGCTGGAAAAACAGATAAGAATTAAAAAAAACATTTCTTTAAATGTGATATATATTTTGCATGTGTGAAGTGTGTGCCAGATCTATGTCTGTGCTATGGGTAAGTGAGCAGTTGGTGAATGAGACAAATTATAGCCTCTCCAACACCTCTACTTTATAACCATACCTGAGGAACTTCTCAACCGCCGATCTCAGGTCATTTCCTCTCACCTTCACCTTGTGTGTTTTAAGGTCCTTGGGTTTTTGCCTGTGTGGAGAATGCAGTGAGAGTGGATGTAAGAGGAGGTGTATGAGTGAGTGACTGGTGGGTGAGTGAGTATGAATGTGGTAGTGTATTTATGAATGTTATGGGTGTGTGCATGTGTAAGAGAAGGTCTATGAGTGTATGTAAGAGAAGGTGGGTGAATGAGTAGGAATGTGATAGTGTGTGTTTGAATTTTCTGGGTAGTTGCATGCCTGTCTGGAGAATGCAGTGTGAATGGATGCGAGAGAAGGTGTATGAGTGAGTAACTGGTGGGTGAATGAGTAGGAATGTGATAGTGTGTGTTTGAATGTTCTGGGTGGGTGCTTTCTTGTTTGGAGAATGCAGTACAAGTGGACATGAGAGGTTTATAGGTGAAATATTGATGGGTGAGTGAGTAGGAATGTGAGTGTGTGTGTCTGAGAATGTTCTGGGTGGGTGGGTCCATGCATGTGTGGTGAATGCAGTGTGAATTAATGGGAGAGGAGATGTATTGGCGGGTGACCGCTGGGTGAAAGGGGATGCATGCATGTGTGTGTGTGTGTAAGGCCCTGGACGACTGGGGATCACTAGAGCATTTTTGACACATCCTTTATTGACTTTGCATGTTTTACTAGTATTTTCGGGCAAAGCCAAGTTCATGTGTGTCATTAATAGGCTGCACTGGAATTTAGGTGCAGCCAGTCTAGCCATTGCTTACTGTGGCATGACATTTATTATTCAGAATCTTTGATAAAGTAAGCATGATAAGTAGTATTACCTCGCCAGACAGGCATTTTGGTGTAGTGGCCTGTGTATTTCTTACTGTAGCATGACATTTTATTAACTGAGCATCTTTGATGAAGCAAGCATGATAAGTGTTCTTATGAGTCTAGACTAGCTTTTATTGGAACTAGTTTGGACATGTTTTCTTATTGTGACATATCACTTATAATGGCCAAACCAATGGGAGTCTGTTCTTACATAGGAGTACTGGTATATATTGGCAGAGCCATCTTTAAGCCTAGTGCCTGTACTGATTCTATTACAAAACACCTCAACGCGAACATGAGTATGTTCTTATATGCGAATACTAGCATATGTTGGTGGAACCAGCATGGAAATGTATGGTCACAGCCAGCATGACAATGTTTTTTATACTGGCATATATTGCAGGGACCGGCATAACAATGCGTTGGGAAATGGGCCTGTGCATCTTTGGTGACTTGAATCTATTGTACTGTTTTCATGAGTTACCCTACAAAACCGATTGCAAACTGTCTGGCCTTGTACACAAATTTTCACAGAACGTGTGCTGCGTAATGCACTGCTTTAACCCATTGTTCAAAACGTTCTATGGGGAGGTGGAAGAATGCCCCCAAGCCCACCCAAACCCGTTTTCATTAGTTTGCGCTCCCTCACTATGCTCAGTCACAGTCGCATACTTGTGGCAAATATTTACACCCACCAATAAAACAACTCACCAGCCACCACTGGTGGTTGGTATATTTGGGGACTAGGCACTGCCCCCTTCTTTCCACGCTAGCTGAAACATTTACGCTTTGATTAAAAAACATATTTACTTCTTTCGCTTGGAGTAGTGCATGCCCTTGCAGCAGCATAATCATCATGGACATTGCGCTCAGATGGAGGGCTGGGCCGGGTTGTGGCGTGCTCTGTGCTTTGTTAAGGAGCTTGAGGGGAAGGGGCCCTCACCGTGGCTCACAGGGTGGCCCCACATTTTGTTCTATGCCACTGCCCCTGCCTCTATCTTGCTTCTCAGGTCTGATATTGAGGTTTGGACATCCCCTCTAAGCACCCTAATTTCCTGAGGGATGTTTCTTGGAGGGATCTAGATCCCGCCCCCCACACTCGTTAGAGATGGCACGTCTTTCTCCTCACTCACCATCTTCTAATCTCCTTTGTATTGCTGTAGGGCCTGTATTCCTACCAATGATTTGTTCTCCAGTGCGTTCCCCCGTTGTAAAGTACAAATAAAAAAAGATCCACTACTCTCTGCCGCAAACCAGCGGTTATTGGCCACCTCCTATGCTTGCTCTTCATTTCTTCCTGCTGGTCCGGGGTGGGCTTTGTGATTACAGTGTGCCACCCCGTTGGATGCATGCCTTCCGCCACTTCCAGCCGATTGCCCTCAGACCAGGCGATCCTCCACTATCCTTTCCAGGCGCAAATCCAAGATTTCACTTGATGTGGAGAGCAGCTAAACTCCCTTTACTGCCTCTCACCTCATCTTTCATGAACTTCTCACCCTTCCAGGAGTGCTCCGCTCAACCTCCATCGGCCACTCAAGCACAGCTGTGTGTGCTCCTCACGCCTGTGGGATGGCTCCACCGTACAGACCCATTTTGGTGTGGGCCAACTGCTAGTATATGTGCCTCTGTGTTTTCTGATCCCCAGCTGCTAATAGGCTCCACCCCTGGTGGTAGCACTTGATCTGCTCTGTGGTACGCATCCTCATTCCTGAAAACAAGGAAAAGGGTGCTTTTTGAAGTGTAAAACACGGAGGTTTGCCCGCATGAAATACTGATAAACGGTTGGGCTTTGATTCATATTTGTTTTAAGTCTTGTCTTTGTTTACTGGGCCGGTGCAGACCCACATGTGAAATGGAGAGTGCTGATGGCCCATTTCCCAGACAATTTACAGCTCAGTGGGAAGGGGCCATTAGCCCCCAAAGCCCCTGATTCTGTGTATATGCCACAGTACATGCCTTCACCAAATAAGACCGATTTATTTTCTAGCTGTCTGCGATGTTAAGTTGACACTGTGAGGTAATAATGCACTCGCACGTGCACGTTTTATCTAGAAGATGCTTGTGTGAAACAATTCTGCGATGTGAAGGCAAGTAGGGCAATACACAGAGGTCTGGTTGTCTTGTGCAGGTTAGAAAATATCATGCATCAGAGATTTGTAGTTGTTTTACAGACTCCTTGATTTCGAGAATAATTGTTGCTCAAATTGAATGTTGAAAACACAGATTTTTAATTTTTAAATAATTGAGACAAGCGTGGGTATAACATTAGACTCAGAGTGCAAGCACTAGGGATCCACCCAGTCCTTCCACCCGTCGCCACGTCACCTGCTTCCCGTGGCTCCCTCCAATATGTGCGGAGACTTACGAGCCTCTACCACCGCTCCTGGCCCGCTGTCCTTGTCCACAGGTGACTCGTCTTGGCACGTCACCCCTCCTCAAAGGCTCCCTCCAATATGTGCCGGGGGCCCACAGGTCTCACTCAGCACACCTGAGGCACTTGCTCGGCTGACGTGGCTCTGGCCCTGGAGGCTCCTTTGGTGTCCGCTCCGCCACCGGCACCTTCCTCCCAACGGCCACATCAATCCACCGGAATCGAGGCCGGAGTCCTTTCCATTGCTTGCTCTTTTGAGTGGTCTGCTTGGGTCAGTCCCTGCAGTCTCCAGGTCCATCCCCCTCACTGCATGGGCCTCAATACGGCCTTGTGGAGGAGTCTCACTGCTGCCGCCCTGGTCTGGTTTCCCACTTGCTGCTCAGCTGGCCTCTCGAGGTCTGGTCTTCACAGGACTCCCTCACCTCACAAGGAGATGTCACCACGTTCTGTGCCCGCTGTCACAATCAGACTCAAAAATGGCCCATATTTTTCTTATAATGAACAGGGTTGTAACGCTCATGAGGCCTGTACAAGAAATTAAGATGACAAATGGCAGGATTTGGAACAGGGGTCTTTATTGTACATAACTCCCCTTCCACACGTATTACACCAAACTGGCATACTTCCCATATCCCCCTCCGTCCTCCTCCAATGTGATCCTTGAGGTGAGCTATGAACCCATATAAAGGGCCAGTGCTTTTGCCTGGTGCAACATCAACCTACCAAAAATGTCCATGGATCATCTCAACAATCTTCTACCAGGTGCAGGGGTTTCCTGATAATCCTCTGCGGGTGCCTTCTCGCCTCCTGCTGTGTCTCATTTCCTCGGGAGGTATACTACTGAACCTGTGGCTCCTTCTCTTCCTCTCCAGGTGCTTCTGAGTAATCTAGCAGATCTCCCTCCCACGGAGCTCCATCTCAGGTCTGAGGAGATGTCTGAAGTATGATGCATTTCTGGTGAGTTGTTGATCCCTGCTCTTGGCTGTGACCATAGAGCCTTTTACTTCCACTACCTTTAAAGGGGTAGGGGCATATCGAGCATCGGTTTTCCTCATGACTCTTTGTCGCTCAAGCACTTCTTCTGTGGACTAGAACTCTTTTGGCTGTGCCCCTCTTCTACGATCAGTTTCTTCTCTCGCTTGGTGTTTCTTCGCAGCGTCCTTCTCCTTGATTTCATTGTCTTTGTCTCCTTGGTCTACTGGCAGGGTTACCAACCTGGTGTTTACTTGGTAGGCCGTCATTATTTCAGCCAGAGTTTTTCCTGTGGTCTCATGGAGTGGGTTCTGCTAGTGTCTTAGCATCCTACACAGGACCTGGCATTGGACATTCCATCGACATGTGCTGGTTGTATTGTTTTCTTTATGTAGGACATTAACTTTTCAGCCATCCCGTTGGCTTGGGTCCATAGTGGTGTGATTTTCTGATGCGTGAACACCATGTGTCTGGCAAACCTTGCAAGTCATGCCCATTTAATGGGGCCCATTGCCGGATTTGATTATGTGGGGAATTCCCCACCCCCTCAGTATCTCGTCCATGAGGGCTGCCACTGGTGGGAGTGCTGTTATCAGTATTTTCTTGATGATGGAAAATCTTGAAAATTCATCTATTAGCGGTAACAGGTACTCCCCCATTTCCATGTGCCAGGGTTTCTCAGGTATTTCGTATGTTGTAGCGGTAGTGGTGGTTCTGCTCGGGTAGTTCATTGGCAGGGTAAACGGTGTCGTACCATGTTGTTGACCATGGTGTCCATGTCCGGGAACCATACTTGGTGGCACACTATTTTCTCCCCCCCCTGTGTCCTTCATGCGCTCTCTGGATGACTGCCTTCCTCAGTGAAGGGGGTACAACTTGTCTGCACCCTCTCAGCAGGATTGATTTGTCCATGATGGTCAGTTCTGTGTGTATTTTGGACAGCTTGCCTATCTCGGCCTTGCTTGCACTCAGGTGAACCTGGAACTGTCTGTGGTAGTCTCTCCATTTGTTCTGGCTGGTCAACTGTATGGCCATTGCCATGGACGGATCTCTTAGCGACTCCTGTGCAACCTCATCTAGCTTTATGCTGGAGGCATTGCCTTTGCTGTGACGTATCTGATGTACTCCACATCCCCTCTTCTTGTTCCTGTTTGTTGGTTGTGTGGGAGCCTGGAGATGTAGTCTGCAAGGTTCCGGTCTCCCACCGGCCTTTGCACAGTGTTATAATCATGATAGTGTAGACGGATTTCCCATCTTTCAATACGTGGGGTCATTTTCGTGCAGGGATTACCAAACAGCGACAGCAAGGCTTGATGGTCGGTAACCAAGGTAAAGCGTTTTCCATAAAGAAATTGTGAAATTGTTTGCAGGCCCAGACGGCAGCAAGACTTTTTTTCTCCGCCTATGAGTAAGCCCTCTCCATGGGTGAGAGGGCCCTTCTGGCGTAGGCCATGATGTGTTTGGGTTGTCCAGGTTCTTCTTCGGTTGGGGCAAGTATGGCCCCTAGTCCCACTGGACTTGCAACAACAGTCATCTTTTTGTGCCAAGTGAGGTTGAAATATGCTAACCGCCTGGCTTTGGCCAGAGCATTTTTTATGTCCTCAAATGCTCTCTGGCATTCCGTTCACCACTGGAACATAGCGTCCTTCTGCAGCAGGCATCTGAGTGTCTCTGTTTGCATGGTATAGAAGATGGTGTGGAAGATATTTGGTGCAGTATCCCACCATGCTGATGAACGAGTGGACGTCATCCACTTGTGTGGGCGGCGGGAGACGTGCTATGGTGCTGATTTTGTCAGGATCAGGGGCCATGCCAGCTTTGGAGAACACATGTCCAAAGAATCTAAGTTTCCGTTTGTTGATGTTACACTTCTCCGGATTTTAAGTGACTCCCACATCCGGTAGTGCCACACAGACTTCCAGTAGAGCTTGGTCATGCTCCTCCTGGGAAATGCCATGAACAAGAATGTCATCACTGTAAGTGAAGGTGGATTCGATGGGGAGGATGATTTTACTGTTGGCCTCATGAAAAGTCTCGGCAGCAGATGAGATTCCAAAATTGAGGCACTTATAGCAGAAAAGCCCTTCCTTCGTGGAGAATGTGCAACTCCAAGTGATGATACCCCCAGTTGAGGTCAGGTGTAGAGAATGTGGTGGCTCCATTAGGTTGAAGGATCATGTCCTAGATCTTGGGCCTGCGGAGTCGCTTCCATTGAATGGTGGTGTTAGCCACCTTCATGTTGACACATAGTCTTATGCAACCCCCTTCCTTAGGGACAATCACCAGAGGGAAAATCCATGTACGGGACCTACGGCCTTCTTGATGATATAATTTTGCAGGAGTTGATTGAGTTCTTGTGAGACCACCGCCTGGAGATGGAATCCTACTCTGTGCGGGTGCTGTGGGACTGGCTGAACTGAGTGGTCTTTGTGCAACTTAATAACGACTCCTTTGAGCTTGCCAAGACCTTGTAACAGCCGTGGGAACTTGAGCCTGATGGAATCTTTAGAGAGTGGTTCAGGTGTTATTCTACAAATGGCGTCTGTGTGCTTGTAGGGTAGGTAGTGCTCTGCATCACGTCTGTGTCCCAGTAGTGAATGTCAATGAGGCCCAGCTGGTTAGCAGTTTTGTAGCTGAGAAGACAGCGTCCTTTGGTGGGGCTGCGCACCATGTGTATGTTGGTGGCGACAGCTGGGTTGTTATGCACCTTTGTACATTGAAACTGGCCAATGGACTGTATCGGTTCATTGGCGCCCCTCTGGAAAATTCTCGCCAGGGATTTGGAGAGAGTGTGCTTGTCGGCCATCTGCAAGAATTCCTCATCACCAATGATATAGACGGTGGCCCCCGTATCTATGAGAAAACAGTGTTTTTTGTTCCCCATGTTGAAATAGTCTTTCGCGGCCTCATTCGCCATGCGTTCTTCGAGCATGAGGTTGACACAATCATCAGGATAGTTTGAGTAGTCCAAGTCATATCCTTGTAGTTTACCCTGGTATGGATCTGGGGTGGTGGCTCATTGTATTCATCCCTGTATTGTGATTGTGGGTAAAGTCGTTCATCGCCTTGCACAAGTCGTCGTCTGCATGTCATACATCACACTCACATATCTGTGTGGTCTGATGACATACCCTCAGAGGGCCACTTCTGGCCATGTGGAATCAGAGTGGATCTGTTGTTTTGGCGATAGGTTGTTAACGGGCTCACCCTTGCCATCGGGAATGGTCTCCCCTCCCTGGAAACAGTCTGGAAATGCCCCTCCTTGCCACAATTGGAGCACCTCTGCATAAGGGCAGGACACTCCCCTGTGTGTGGGAACGCAAACCTGCATTTGTAGCACGATCTTTGAGACCTGGATGGCTGCCACATGGGCATCGGCAAGCGACCTGGCATTTGAGTGGGGCCCTGCGACCGGTCTCCTGGCATCTGTACTTCGAGTGCAGCCATCTCTTCCTGTTTTTCTGATGTTTTGGCCTGCTGGTTCTGGATGGAGGCCGCCTGGGTGTCAACACTTTCGCATACTTTTGCAAGCTCTATTATTTCGTCAAGGTAGAGAGGCTTTTTTTAAGTTGCTTTCAGAATGCTGAGGAAACACAATCTTCAATAATGCGCAATCTAATGGCTTCATCGTTAGAAAATTGAGCTAATTGGCAGTGCACCAGTTTTTGTATAAGGCATGTTACAAACTCATTGATGGTTTCTTGGGTTTGTTGTGTGCACTGATTGAACACATAGTGCTCATAGTCTCTGTTTGACTGTATTATGAGTTTTTTTTTTAAGTGCTTCCACTAGTGTGGCGTACAAAGCTTTTTCCCTCTCTGGGAGCCTGGTCTTGATTATGGCTTTGATTTCTTTGCGAGCTCAATTATTAAACACGTCTCCAAGAGCCGGGGACTTATCTTCACCCACTGCCTTAACAAAATCATTAAAGTCCTACACCCATTCAGCCCAGCGGGGGCCCTTGTCCTGGTGTGGTGCAAGCGTGAATGGGAGGTGCTGCCTGAAGAATGCTGCTCTGGAGGTGCTGGTCAGGAGGGCCTGGGCGCAGCAGCCTCCTGCTCCTCTGCCTGGTCCATGTTCTAAACGATGAGAGGCAGGAGGGGGCAGGCACTGCTAGTTGCCAGGGGGTCTCTCCTGGTTGGCTCTTGCTGCAGCATGTGGCAGGTGGCGTCTGCGATGGGGCAAGGCTGTCGTGAGCTGGTGTGGACTCCAGGCCACATAGGCTGGGGTTGCTGTTGTTTCAAATGGCAGTCGTTGTTCATGGTGGAAAGGCTTGTGTGGGCCCTTCACTTGCTCCAGTAATGAAACTAAGAGCTCCAGTAAGGAAAGGATTGGTGTTTGTGTGCTCTGTTGTGTGCCAACAGGGGGCCAGGCAGGGAAGTGCAGGCGGACGCACTCCCTTCCGCAGCACCGGTGATGGGAACGGTGCTGCCAGGGGCGCGGACCAAGATGGCCACGTAAATATAAGTTCTGTTCACCCCCTGTTGCACCAGGCAACAGCGCTGGCCCTTTAAATGTGCTTTCTGACACTCGACATAATGTTTAACACAAGACTGCTTCCAGAGAGTTTGGGATTTCGGCAGGAAGATCATGCTTGAAGTGATGACTTGTTCATGGCTGCAATCCAGATGGCAAGCCACTTGAAATGCGTCGTCCACAATGGGATAGGCGAGGATTCTGCATTGAGGGGTAGGCATGAATTCAAGCTCTATTGGAGAAAGTTGATTTGAAAATAAGGTGGAGAACTTAATTGTACTGTTAACTGCAAGAAATATCCTTCACGAGGGCCCTCGATACTTGGATGTTATGTTAAGAGTTATTTGTTAATCCCACATTTACCATTATACTGACATCCTCTTGGTGCTAATGACTGGTTGAGTGAAGTTTGTCTTGTGCCTTTGAGGTGGGTCTCCTCAGGAAATAGCACTCTTAGGGTGGGGAGTGAGTGGTGGGGATAGGTTGAGGGAATCAGGGTTTGCAGTCTTCTTCAATGAGCTCATATGGCTTGTTAGTTGAACTTGTTCACTCAATGTAGTTGGGTTTAGCAATTCCAAGGCACCTTTGCCGGCTTGTCTGATTTTTCATTGTGGTTAAGTTCTGTGGCCTTAAACAACATATGAGTGTGAATAATCATTGTGGACCTGTTCCCTCTAGTTTGTTGTTATTTGAACCTTCCAGGATATCTGAGGGTTATTTGTCAACATAAGTTTGATTCTCCCCACCTCCCTGAGTGGTATAGTTTTGTAATCCCCCACAACACCTGGGTGAGATTGTCATTGTGAGTCTGATCCACATGGTAGCAGTAGTTTGCAGCCATCCATAATAGCTTAGTATGATTGGGTCTGTGTGTCACATACCTTTAAAATGGTCTGGTTTTTCATGAAACCAGAGTTTGATTAGTCAGTGTAGACCGGTTTCTCAGGGTGGTCAGTTTTTGCAACCTTCATCGATTCTAGTGAGTGAGTAGTTTGTACTGCCTCCATGGGTATGAAGACTCCGCCCAGGGCTCTTCTTCAGGGTGATCAGACTTACCGACTCTCTATTACACCACTGAGCCTTTTCAAACTACTCTATATTCCTGGGGTACGGTTCTGTTGGGCTTCTGTTAATTTCCCAACGGTAGAACAGACTAAATGAGTGACTCACCCCCTGAAGTATGCCTGAAAAAAACCTTTAACGAGTTTAGCAATTATTGCATAGAATTCCAGAAAGATAAATTATTTGTTATTCCTATTCTTTTGTTATGTAGGGTCACTGCTGAAAGTGTTAGACTTGTGGAAGCCCTGTTTTTTTTAAAGGCCTGAATAAGAAAGCTACTCTAGAAGCAAAGGGCGACATGGTGCTGGCCACAGCCCAGGATCTTGCATTAAAAAACCCATTTATTTTTATTTATTTTTTAGTGGTAGCAAGGGAGACCAAAGGAGTTGCAAGGGAGACCTCAGAGGTCGCATTTGTGACCCCTGGCAAGCCCCAAATGACGTCCCTGTCCGTAGCTACAAAAAGGAAAAGACAGAACTCAAGACCCACCTCTCCAATGAGTCTCTCCTCCTCAACACCCAGTCCATCAAGTCGCCCCTGTGCCACCTGACTCGCTATACGCCATCCGCTCCTCTCCCTACAGCTGTGCCCATCCTCTGTGCCCCTCTGTACCCTACACCCGCTGTATATCTGTTCTGTTGTTACCTCTGAAAAGTGCTCTGTTATGCATTTGTACTGTTGTATAACCCTGTAAAGTGTTCCGTTGTGTATCTGTATTATTGTATACTTCTGTAAAGCGCTCAGTTGCTTCTCAAAGCGAGGTCTGCACTCAATAAATACCATATAATAATAATAATAATAATAATAATAATGATCGTAATAGTAATAACAATGATACATGTAAGGGTCCAGGGGTAGGAGAGTAGTTCGGTTGTATAGAGGGAGCGGAGGATCCATGGGGTGAGAATTCTGTACTCATGTCCTTGGCTATTTGTACCATTTATTTGTGCAGCACTTTTGGCAAAAGCAGTGTGTAAAATAAAAATAGTAATAGATCAACCTCAGTGTCATTTGTCTGTGAGTGTGTGTGTTGCCTCAAGGTGGCCTAGTTTGCAGCCTCCAGTTATGCCTGGTTGTGTTTAGGCAGCGATGGGACGATTATCCTCAGGTGTCGTTGCCAATGTGAGCAGGAAAAACAAGTGGAAAAGGGTTGTCACCTTGTCAAGGGGTTTGCAGATTACTAGGGGGTGGAGTGAGACGCTGCGCATAGTTCCTGGGTTATCCATGTGGCGGTGGCTCAGCGGTTGTTAAAGGGATTTTCCCATTCGGGGTAGGGGTTAATCGGCTGGAAGGACTTGATGCCTATTTTACATAATGTGGGAATTTGTAAAATGGAATGTCTGCCGCCTGCATGACTTCTTGGCACAGGCGAATGCTTACCATACTGATGCGATATGCCCAGAGTTGGTGGGCCCACCCTGTAGGAACGGTCCGCCGCCCGAGTTTAGGGCCCCGGCGCAGTGAGCGTGCCTTAATGAGGGTGGTGGGCCGTTACCTACAGGGGGACCCATCACTGAGGGGCTCATCGCCATTAGCACCCATGTAGCTGTCTAAATGGGTGCTAATGCTGTATAATTAAAATAAAAAAGAAACGTACCTTAGAAGCACGTCTCGACGCTGTGCAGTCATGTTGAACAGGAAGTCCATTTTCTATGTGGATGACGTTAGACGTCATCCACATTGAAAACTGGCTTCCTGTCCAACAGGACTGCACCGCGTCTGGCCACGCTTCTAAAGTAATTTTGTTTTTTATTTTAAAAAAACACTCTTCGCAACCACATAGGAAACTGCACGAGTGCTAAGAGATGAAGTGGAAAGGGGAGTAGGGAAGGGAAGAGGCACCGCTGCCGAGACAGCCCGGAACGCAGACTTGTACCATAAAGTACAGCCTGCGTTCTGAGCTTTCTGATTGGCTGGCGCCCCCCTGGAGGGTGCTCATTGGAGGTTAAAGTACATTACGATCTACACAAAGCGAGGTCGCCACGGTCATCTGTTCTCAGAGGCTAAGCATGTCTTGTGACCTTGTAGCATCATCCCAGTCTAAGTAGTCAACATAGATGTAGACCAGCAAGGTATGGTTATCTTAGTAAGGCTTCCTTATGGGGGTAGGGTGGCCATGATATGATATGATCTGATATGATATGATATGGCATTTATAACGTGCCTAAACACAAGTTTTTCAAGGCGTGACGAGGCAAGGGAGGGGGACAGAGGGAAGACAGACAACGATCCTACTAGGCCAGGTGTCATTCAGATCGTGCAAGTGCATGGGAAGGGGGAAGGAGGAAAGTGTGTGTGAGAAGGGGGAGGGGACATTGGGATACATGGGAAAATGAAATGATAACAATAAGTAAAAGTTCGGCTAACAGGTGGCAAGTGCCAGGGTAAGTGCAGACATTGGGTGTCAAGTGCTGGTAGTTGGACTGTAGGGAAACAGAAAACAGTCCCCAAATACGGGGGTTGCCAGGAAGGCAGTGCCAGTGTGCGACTGGTGGGGGAGGGGACCTGTGCACGAGATCAGAGGGTGGCCAGATAGCCAGTGCAGTTTCAGCCAGGAAGTCAGCAGGGGAGAGGAGGAGAAAATGCTGAAGCAAAGAGAAAGGTTTTGAGGTGCTTCCGGAACCGGAGATGATTCTCCTCAAGTTTCAGGGAGGCTGTTCCAGAGGGAGGCCCCCACCGACGGAAGAGATCTACCACCAACTCGTTGCTTGGAGAAGTGAATGACCTGGAGGGAGTTGGAGAAGGATGAGCGAAGAGCTCAAGCAGGAAGATATTTAGGAAGAGAGAGTTGAAGGTATTGAGGTCCCAGGCCACAGAAGGCCTTGTGGACAATGCAGAGGGTTTTGAACTTAATCCTTGCAGCCACTGGGAGCCAGTGCAGAGATTTCAGTCCTGGAGAGAAACGATCCCTGGGCTTGAGGCCAAGGACAAGTCTTGCAGTCCTATTCTGGATGAGTTGCAGAGGGTGAAGAGTAGAATCAGGCAGATTTAGAAAGAGGCTGTTGCAATAGTCCAGCCTGGATAGAACCAGAGCTCTGGAGACAGTGAGCTTCTGGGGGAAGGAGAGGAAAGGAAGAATACCTCTGAGGAGGTGCAGCCGGTAGTGTGACTTCATAGAGACATCAGAGGTGTGCAGAGAGAAGGAGAGTGTGGAGTCGAAGATGACGCTGAGGTTTTTAGCCTCCCAGGTGGGAGCAGGAAGAGGGCCAAGAGAGCCCAGCCAGAGAGTGACAGGAAAAGAGGGAGCATCATAGCTGTGTACTGTCTACTAAACGTGAGTCTCCTCAGAAACCACTTTCTGTGGTGGGGTCCAAGTCTTGCAATCTCTCCTTGGAAATCAAGTGTATGTGTGAGTGTAGACTGTGGGATATGAGGTCTTTACTTAAGTCATTGCACAGTTTTCAATTGTGGAATGTTCTTGAAGCCAACTGGCTCCAATGTGTGTTCAGGCCATGCCGACTGTGCTGTGCTGTGCATTGGATGCATTCCCACTCACTTCCTCCTAATTCATGCGAAATGGAAATCTTGTACCACCCTGCCCCCTCTCCCCACTCTGGTCTTCAACGTCAGCATATTCCCCCACCGACCTTGCTCTCCCATTTTTCCATTGCTTCCAATCTTTGCTGTTATTTTCGATCTCTCATTTTTTCTCTGGCTCAATTCTATAATCTTTGTGAAACCTGGCATTTTCTTACTTTTCAGGTTAGCAAGAGACTTTGATATTTTCTTGTCAAAAAACAAATTTGACATTGAGCAGAAAATGGAATGGCATTCTTAGCTTTATTAACTAAGATGGGAAAAATGTACTTATCCTGGCTCTCTAAAATGATAGAGCACAGGAGATGGCGGCGACTCTGTATGGAGCAGAAATATGGGGACACCCCAAGACTCCTGCCCTAGCTGTCACTGAAAATAAGTTCCTTAAGAGACTATTGTGAGTCCCACAGTCTATGATGAATCTTCCATTACATATGCAACGTGGCCTGACCTCGATTGATGACCAGATTACCCTAAAGCCTGTGTTGTTCTGGATACGCACCTGGGCTTGCGAGGCACTTGCAAAGTACAGACTAGCTATGAAAGATGTCTTATCCTATCAAAATGTACTTTCGATCAAATGGTTTTAGGCACATTAAGTCGTTTCTATCCCTGCGTAAACTGGACGCTCTCTGAACTAATTTAGAGGCAATTGGTGATAAATCCAGACAGACCATTCAGATTGTTTGATGGGCCCATATGTGTCAACGTACCTTCTTTGTCCACGTGATACAATTATCTGTCTATTAAGAGTATTTACATAATGGAGGACTAGTCACGACTGGTTGAAACTTGGCTTCAGAGAGCATTATTCTTAAAAATGAGACTAGACATTTTATCTGTAGCAACAGTTAAGGCTAGGTGGAATACTAATATGACTGACACATGTCCCTTTTTGTCAGAGAAAAGTGGATCTTTTATCATGTCCACACTAAGAGGATATCAGGCAAAGAAATCTGAACGCATGTTTAATGTATAGACAAGGATATTGTCTGATTGAGGGGGAGATGATGAGCAAAATGGCAGGTTCCATTGATGTTACTTGTGCTGTTTCAATCTATTTAGATGAGATGTGCACATATATAGTACTGATGCGTTACGGCCCTTTTTAAAATCTTGGAATGGAACATGATTTTTAGATGAACAGGCAAAACTAGAATGAGATTTTATTGATTATATTTAGTTTTTAGAAATTATATTAGTGTTGTATTTGCAAGGGTTTTGCCTAATATATATGTTTTTTCACTAATAAGATAATGTTTGATGATTAAGGCTTGCGGTTTTATGGTATTTATTTTTCTGCCATTTCCGTGTATATTTATCCATATTTATTTTTTGGCCGTTTTTTTTGTATTTATCCACTTTTATTTGTTGTCACATAAAAAGATCATTCGGAACCAGTATTTTTCGGCATTTATTTTAATAAAAAAATGCATTTATTAAAGTACAGATGCAGCCATACAGCAAAGAAATGCCAGCTTCATTTTTTCCAGAACAACAAACGGTTGCTACTGTGACTGCTGCTGCCTTAAGATATATGCTGTCAGCAATTTAAAGAACTGTAATGCTATTTTTATACAACTTTTGCACTCTCCATGCTGCCAATCTGCAATGTGATTGGCCTGCGATGTACGAGTGGCATCATAGAGAACCAGACAGAAAGACCTGAATTTCTGTTTTTTCCATCTTTATAAATAAATACAGACAGAAAGCAGATTGATTTCCATCTTTATTTGTGTGTAAAAATCAGTAAAGACGGAAAGCTGGAAGCTTTCTTTATGATTAACTTGCATGCACTTTGATGGGTCATAACTCACAGTGGTTTGATTGTTTGATTTTCTTGTCTTGATTACTGCTTCTTTCATTTGCTTGCTCGCCCTGATACTGCAGGCGCTATACAAATGACAAATTACATTACATTACATTGCATAACTACCTTTACAGCCTCTATTTACTCTGCTGTTCACCCACTCTTTCCTCTCCAACCACATTCCTTCGTTCTCCTTCTCTTGCTTCTCTTCACTGGCTTCCCTTTTCCTGTTGATTCTCTGTGCTGGCTTCCCCTTTTCCCCTATCTACTCTCCACTGGCTTCCCCTTCTCTCTTGCTTCTCTCTACTGGCTTCTCGTTTCCTTTGCTTCTTTCCACTTGCTTCCCCTTTACTTTTGATTCTCTCTATTGGCTTCCCCTTTCCTCTAGCTATTCTCCACTGACTTCCCTTTTCCCCTAACTTCTCTCTACTGACTTCCCCTTTCCTCTTCCTTCTCTCCACTGGCTTCCCTTTTGCCCTAGCTTCCGTCCAATAACTTTCTTTTTCCTCTTGCTTCTTTCAGCTGGCTTCCCTTTTCCTCTTACTACTCTCCACCGGCTTCTCTTTTTGTTTTGCTTTTCTCCTCAGACTTCCCGTTTCCTCTTGCTTCACTCCACTGACTTCCCGTTTCCTCTTGCTTCTCTCCACTGACTTCCCTTTTCCTCTTGCTTGCCTCCACTGTCTTCCCTTTTCCTCTAGCTTATCTCCACTGGCTTTCCCTTTCTTCTTGCTTTTCACTACCGACTTCTCTTTTCCTCTAGCTTGATATGATATGATATGACATTTATAACACGCCTATACACAAGTGTTTCAAGGCGCAACGCGGCAAGGGAGGGGGAACAGAGGGAGGACAGAGACAATGATCTTACTAGGCCAGGTGACATTGCGATTGCGCAAGTGCATGTAAGGAGGGTGGGGAAAAGTGCCAGGAGAAGGGGAGGAGGGCAGTGCTGTACATGGGATCAAAACAATAACAAGAAGTGCAGTCAGCAGGTGGCAGGTGCAAGGGTAAGTGCAGACAGCAGGTGTCCAAAGTGCAGGTAGGGGTGCTGTAAGGTTACATATACAGACCCAAAGTGCAAGAAGAAGGTCTTGAGGTGCTTCCTGAACCAGAGATGGTTCTCCTCAAGTTTCAGAGTGACAGTGAGGCTGTTCCAGAGGGAGGCCCCAGCCGAAGAAAGAGATCTACCACCAGCTTGTTGCTTGGAGAATCGACTGACCCTGAGGGAGTTGGAGGTGGAGGAGCAAAGAGCTAGAGTAGAAAGGCATTTATGAAGTGAAAGCTGGGGGTATTGAAGACCCAGGCCCCAGGAGGCCTTGTAGAAAATGCAGAGGGTCTTGAAATTAATCCTCGCATCCACTGTGAGCCAATGCAGAGATTTCAGTGCTGGATAGATATGATCCCTGGGCTTGAGGCCAATGACAAGGACAAGGCTAGCAGTCCTGTGCTGGATGAGTTGCACAGAGCGGAGAGTAGAAGCAGGCAGATTAAGAAAGAGGCTGTTGCAGTAGTTCAGCCTAGAGAGAATCAGAGCTCTAGAAACAGTGAGCTTCAGTGGGAAGGAGAGAAAGGAAGAATACCTCTGAAGAGGTGCAGTTGGTGGTTTGACTTCTTAGAGACGTCAGAGATGTGAGGAGCAAAGGAGAGTGTGGAGTCAAACATGACCCTGAGGTTCGTATCCACACAGGTGGAAGCTGGAAGAGGGCCAAGGGAGGCCGGCCAGAGAGTGACAGGGAAGGAGGGTGCAGGTGTTCCAATGAGGACAATCTCTGTCTTACTGGCATTAAGGCAGAGATAGTTGGTGGCACACCACTCCTGGATAGCAGTCAGACAGTCAGAGATGAGCGAAGAAGAAGAGATGGCAGAGGGGAGCCTGAAAACGAGCTGAGTGTCATCCGTGTGGCACTGAAAGTTGGAGCAGAGAGTGGCAACGCAGTGGGCAAGAGGTGCCAGGTATTGGTTGAACAGCCAGGGAGAGAGGTTAGACCCCTGGGGAACACCACAGGTAGAGAGTGAGATAGAGGAAAGGAAGTACCCAGGTTGGACCTAAGAGGGTCGATCAGTTATGAAAAGGGTAAGTGATACCCACGTTATCATGGCGACGATTGAGCAGGATGGCATGGTTGGCCGTGTCAAAGGCAGAAGAGAGATCGAGCAAGATGAGGACAGAGGGGAGATTAGAATCAAGGTTAGAGTGCAGGTCTTCACGGATGTTCAGGAGAGCAGTTTCCATGCTTCTGGCTCCTGTGAAGCCAGACTGATGGTCACGGAGACAACCAACAGATTCAGTGTGAAGATTAAGCTGGGAGATGGCCGGTTTTTCAGGAGTTTGCCCAGGAAAGGAGAGATGGAGATCGAGCAATATTTAGCCAGGCAGGAGGGGTCAGCTAAGGGTTTCTTGATATGAGGGTACACAAGAGAGTGCTTCAGGGGGGAAGGGAAGGCTCCAGTGGCGAAGGAGTGGTTGCAGAAGTCAGCCAGGACAGGAACGAGGGTGTCAATGTGGTCATTGATAGTTATGGAAGAACAGGGAAGAACCTGTTTTGATGAGACTTTTATAGATCAGACTTGTCTAGAAACCTATTCCGGGGAGAACAGAGGCAAGGCAGAGAAAAATGGAGGAGAGGTGGCCGCAGGGGTGCCGTAGGTAGAGGAGAGAATAGAGGGAGGAGGAGCAGAGGAAAAGAGGGTGGACAGGATGCCCTAGGTTTTAGAGATTAAATGAGAAGCCAGGGCTGTGCAGAGGGCCTTGGAGGGGACAGGAGAGGTAGAGACTGCAGCAGGGTTGGCCAGCTCCTTGCAGATTTTAAAGAGTTCGGCCAAGTTGTTAGATGCCGCAGAGATGCGGGCTTGGATGTGGGCTTTCTTCTTAGTGTGGACAGAGAGCCGGTATTGCCTTTGAAGCAGGTGGCAGGGCAGTTTGTCAGAGGATGCACAAGAAGCAAGCCATTTCCTCTCAGCCACCCTGCACTTGCGTTTAAGGGTGATGAGGTCAGAGTCGTACCAGGAGATGTACTTTGCTTTGGGCTTCAAGCGGATCCTCATGACAGGGGCAAGCACATCAGGAGATAGAAGAGTGTAGCATGGAGAGGGCTGTGTCAGTATGTGAGTCAGCCAGATGAGTAGGAGGAGGGGGAGAAAAAGTGGTGGCGAAAGCGTCAACGGACACAAGCTTCCTGGGTCAGATGACCGAGAAGGTAGGTGGCAGTGCTGGAGTTGGCTTAGCCTGCGGGGTAGAGGAGGAGAGATGGGAGGAAAGCAGGAAGTGATCACTTCAAGAGAGAGGAGTGGTCAGAGGGATAGAGAGGGGTAGGTCTGAGGAGATCAGAACATCCGGAGTGTGCCCTGCAGAGTGAGTCAGGCCAGAGGGGAGAATAGAAAGAGAGAGAGAGAGTTGCAGAGGTCACGAAAGAGTCCCGAGGAGGGACAGGAAGCATCCAGGTGGATGTTGAAGTCTCTGAGAAAGAGGAGTTGAGTGCTCAAGGCCAGGAGGGAGGCAGAGAGGTCTGCCCACTGAAAGAGAAATTAGGTCATCTGACTAGGTGGCTGATAGATAGTAGCCACATTAAGAGAGTGGCCAGGAGAGAGAGAAAGCCTGCAGACAAGGTATTCGAAAGAGAAGCAGGCCTGCATAGGAATGACAGAGGCAGGGATCCACTCCAGGAAGATCAAGGCTACACCCCCTCCGGAATGGTTGGATCTGGGCGTCGAGAGGATCTTGTAGCCATCAGGGTGGAGAGTGTCAAAGCTTGTGACATAGCTGCCCGTGAACCATGTCTCAGTGAGGGAGAGGACATTGAGGTCAAGTTCTTCCAGGAGACGGCAGATGTCAGAGGAGTGTTTGACAGCTGAGCGAGAGTTGAGAGTGGCAATATGGAGAAGGTTGCCAAACTTGAAAGACTTCTGGGGAGGGGTACAAATCAGTGGTATGCCCTGTGGAGGTGTAGAAGGAGCCTGCGGGGGGGCAGAAGAGGAAGGAGGAGAGAGAGGGCAATGTAGCCAAAGAGGAGGCAGAGCTGGGATGTAAGGATGCAGAGGAAGGGAGAGAAGGGACAGCAGGAAAAGAAAGGAAATTGATAAGGCGCGGGAAGAATCTATCAAAGAGGGGAAGGTTGGCTTGTGGGCCTTGGACCAAGACGGTGCCATTCAGCTAATCATTAATGATGACCTTAGAGGAGTGGAAGGGGGACAGGAGGTCCGCCCACCAAGTGTCACCATTAATGGGAGAAGAAGAGAAAGGAGAGAGCACAGAGACCATAGGTCTGGTGAGGGAACGACAAACAGGATGTCGGTGAGTGTCTGTCTGGAGGAAGCACTGGTATAGGTGTCAGTGGTAGAAAGGCCTGGGTTGGAGACCAGGATATCCTTTTTGAACTTCTTCCTACCAGACTTAGTGAGGAGAACAGGATAGTCGATAGAGAAGCAGTTTGAAAAGATAGGAGAAACAGAGAGCACAATATAGTATGTGGGGGAAGAGGAGAGATGAAGAGGGGTGGAGGGGAAAGGTAGGGGGGACACACTAGGGGAGAACACAAGGTGGGGTGCACGCAGACAAGACAGAAAGGGACCAGAATACAACAGAACTCAAAGCAATACAATACAAAACAGGACAGTCAAAGAGGAAGAGCAAAGGGGGTGCGTGGGTGCAGGATGATGGAGAAGGGGGGTGCGAGTCACATACGGACAGTAGTTGTGGGGGACCAAGCGGTCAGGGATGTGTGATGCAACAAACCAAGGAAGTGAAGTGTGAGGAACACACAGTAGGCAGTCAGGGGGTTGCGAGGGACCGAGCAGTTAGGGATGCGCTGCTGCGGGCAAAACCAGGAAGTGCTTAGAACCACACGATCAGGGATTGTGAGGGACCACGTGGGCTAGAGGCGCGAGCGAGGCCGAGGGTGGAAGGGCGGTGAGATGCATGACGATCACGGAAGTTCATATGAATGCACTGATGCTTCTCTCCATTGGCTTCCTTTTCCCTCTTGCTTCTTTCCACTTGCTTCTATTTTCCTCTTGTTTCTCTACACTGACTTCACCTTTCCTCTTGCTTCCCTCCACTGGCTTCCCTTTTCCTCTAGGTTCTCTCCATTGGCTTCCTTTTTCCCTCTTGCTTCCTTCTACTGGCTTCCCTTTTCCTCTTGCTCCTAGCCTGTGGATTCCCTTTTCCTGTAGCATCTCTCTAATGGCTTCCTTTTTCCTCTTGATTCGCTTCATGATTCACTTTACTGGTTTCCCTTTTCCTCTTGCTTCTCTCCACTGACTTCCCTTTTCCTCCAGCATCTCTCCCCTGGCTTCCTTTTCCCTCTTGCTTCCTTTTACTGGATTCCCTTTTCCTCTTTCTCCTATCCTGTGGCTTACCTTTTCCTGTAGCATCTCTCCAATGGTTTCCCTTTTCCTCTTGCTTCTTTCCACTCACGTCCCAATTCCTCTTGCTTCTCTCCACTGGCTTCCCTTTTCCTCTTGATTCGCTTTATGGCTACCCTTTCCCTCTAACTACTCTCCACTGGCTTCCCCTTTCCTCCTGTATGTCTTTACTGGTTTCCCCTTTTCTCTAGCTTCTTTCCACTGACCTCCTCTTGCTTCTCTCCACAGGCTTCCCTTTTGCTCTAGCTTCTCGCCAATGACTTTCCTTTTCCTTCTCTCCACTGGCTTCCCTTTTCCTCATGCTTCTCTCCACTGGCTTCCCATGTTTGTTTAGCTTCTCTCCTCTGACTTCCCTTTTCCACTTGCTTTTCTCCACTGACTTCCCTTTTCCTTGAGCTTCTCTCCACTGGCTTCCCTTTACATCTAGCTTCCCTCCCCTGGCTTCTATTTTCCTCTTGCTTCTCTCTACTGACCTCACCTTTCCTCTTGCCTCTCTTGAATTTTTTGTATTTTTGAATCATTTATATAGTGCGCACAACAGATTTAATCGAATCCTGGTGTAGATGGTACCATGAGCTGGAAAGCACAGGATCAGCCTAATAGATATTGATGCCACTAAAATTCACAGAGAAACTATGAAGGAACCATTGCTACTTGAACAAATAAGTCTTTAGACGCGCTCTAAAGATCGATAAAGAGTTTGCACTTCTTGAATTCAGTGGAAGGCTGTTCCACAGTCTTGGTCCGGCAACTGAGAAGCTATGATCTCCTCTTGAGACACATTTGGTCCTGAGGATAATGAGGAGGCATTGATCTTCAGACTAAGATAACGCTTCAATGTATTTATCAAATAAATTGGTGCCAACCCATTCATACATTTATACACCAAACACCCTATTTTGAATATTATATGGTCTTTCACCGCTAGCCAGTGCAACAACCGACAAAGACCTGAGATTGGGGTGTTCTGGCTACAACATAGACCAGCCTTACTCCTGCATGTTGAGCTTTTTGTAGGCAATGAATCTGTTTAAATGGGGCTCTAGCCAAAAGTCCATTGCAGTAATCTAAGTTAGAATTGATTAGCGCTCCCACAACCACAGCACAATCAGTGTCAGGGACATAAGGTAATGCTTGGCCTAAGAGGCGAATATTGTAAAAAACCGACTGCACGTTGGCGAGATCTGGCACAGAGGATATGGCGAGTGGCCAGCGGGCAACAGAAGTAGTACAGATTGGGAAAAAAAACGTTTTCAAAAGGTGTGTAAGTCAAAAAGCAATGTATTGACAGCTTTACATAAAGAGAGGACACTGATTTGGTTGGCTTCTCCTCTTTCATTGCACAAAGCTCCCACAATTGCTACTTTTCGCTCCCTACTTAAAACTCAGATACTTTCTGAATTTCACCCTGAATTTGCTGACTCTTGTTTTTGCAGTTTGTGTTTACTTTTTATTTGTATCTGATCATTTAGCAGGGTGCAACGTGCAAATGGTATAAATCGCTGCCCTTGCTGGATGACAAAATGGCCTCCACGCGTCCTAAATGGTGGTCAGAGTGCTGCCAACCCATCCATAAAGAGCATAAAGAGGATCTTGCTTTTCTGTGTGGATGGAGAGGTTCCATTAGTGCATTTCAAAATCAACTTAAGCATTCATACAGCGATAGTGCTCTTAGCTTCTTGGGGCCAAATTACAACAATGTCCCTAGTGCAAAATACATGCACTTTCAAAGCATTTTTGCAACAGGGCAAAGTGTGCACTTGTGCTAATGCGGAATGGTTTCTGTAATCTGGCCCCCGGTAGCTACCTAGATAATTGTCTGGATAATACCTTGAGCGTAGTATTTCTGCTTTCATTCTTAATTACTTCAATGTGTGACTTGCATTTCCTGGAATAAATTATTGTTTGCTTATTTGCCGACTTCCCGCCTATGCAATCATACATCATCATATTGCTACAAATGCAATATACCAAGCAGAAACGCCTCCAGAATTCTTTCGATGACAATGCTCAGTTTCAATGAGACACAATCTTTATTAAAAATCATTATTTCATGTATCCAAATTCCCTGGTAGGAATGTAATTGGGTGCATTGCGGATGGCAGTAAATTCATATTAGCAAACTCCATGCATTTACATTTCTTGAAAGATTTATTTTTGCTTCCAATCCCTTGGGTAGCACGCCTGTTACTTGGATGCACAGCCCTAAATGAGGTGTCAATGTCAGATTATTACATGAAGTTTCCAAGGTATTGAAAATAAATTCCAGGTTAAAGCGCTATTTCTTCTTTCTCTCTCTCTCTCTCTCTCTCTCTCTCTCTCTCTCTCTCTCTCTCTCTCTCTCTCTCTTCTCTCTCTCTCTCTCTCTCTCTCTCTTTTGAAGGATGCGAAACCAAGGCAGGATATAGAAAAAAGTGTGGATGAAAAATATTATGAAGAACCCTTTGTGAAGTCAATGGTATCACAGTAGATGGCCGCAGAGAGGCCTTGAATTTAATTGCGTTCAGGGCCAAGTATCTATTGCAGGGGTCTGCAATCTTTGGCTCTCCAGATGTTTTGGACCCCAACTGCCATCAACCCTAGCCTGTATGGTCAATAGTGAGGGATCACGGATGCTGTAGTTCAAAATACCCAGAGAGCAGCAGCTGGCAGAACCCAGATCTATTGCGATCTTGAAGCTTTGCTTAGGCGAGTCGGCTGGAGTTCATTTTCCGCAACTTTGCAGGTAAATTGTCCTCGTATCGCGTCCCTATGGTGAGCAGTGCTTGGTGCTTATTCTGCAGCTGGAGATCGCCAGTGGACTGCGTCATGCAGTCTGGCTTGATTTTGAAAGCTTTCAGTTCAAGACGGTCTGCGCCATCGCCACTGCTGGGAATAGAGTTCAGCCGTTGGATTTTCAGCGGCAGGTCCCCCGTGCTACAGGCCCGCTCGACGTTGCTGAAGCTCATGCGCAGAAGCTTCTTCTGCAGGTCGTCCTTTCCAGAGCTCATCTTCTGCAGCTTGATGGGAAGCTGGCTGCCCCGCTCCCCGAAAATGTCAATGCAGTCCAGGGAGCCTAGTCGCGCCCTCCCGATGTTGCTGCCTCCAATGCGCGGGGTGCTCAGAGGGGACGGGAGGGCTATTTTGTCTTCCAGCTCCTTGACGCTGTATGAAGGTGTGGGAACTTCGAAGGTGGCGTGAAACTGGGAGTAGTCCACGCGGAAAAAGCCTTCCTCCAAGGACATGACGGGGAGAAACCTGTGGCCCCAGAGGACCTCATCTTCTGTGTAGGAAGTCCTGGCCTGGCAAGTCATTCCTGAAAAATAAGAGTCGGCATTAGCAAAAAGGTATGAGCAAAAATCAATCAAATCAGAAAACATTTATTATGAGAGGGTTAAGCAATTAAATATCAGTACAGTATACACATCTGCAAATATTCACGGGCAAATACAAGTCAAATTCCAAATCAAATAGGGTGAACCAAATGTGTTAGCCAATGTTCAGTTTCATGTGGGCGGTCACATGGCATGGTTTAAATGAAGCTGATGTTGCATTTATATAACATATTCATATTGTTAGCTGATGTGTCTAGTAAGGTGTTCAGGATTTCATCTGCTAGTGTGTAAATGTGCCCTTCTGAATGCATGGCCTATAATGATATGATAATGAAAGAGACACTCAGGTCTACTACAAGCGTAAAAAGAAAACTTGAAAGAACATGGCACGCTTCAATTGACCCCGTTGATCGTGGTATCTTGCTTCAACCATCTAGCCGCATACAAAAAGCTCAGACCAGCATGAATGGGAGGCCAAGCATTGTGTTGAGGAGTCCTCTCCCTCCCCCTCTGGGAAAGAGTATCAAGAGTATCGAGTGAAATGGCTCATTCCTCACCCATAGAGCCCCACAACTTTCCTACGGTCATTGCTAATATCCTAGTTTGCAAAGGGAGAAGTTAGATCCAGTAACAGCGGTCTAGTCATGACCCTGCAGCTATGACCAGCCAGAATAGAAGGTCAAGCATTCTCATATCAGGCACTCCTGCTCTAGAATAACCCTCCTGAAACATTGACTTCCACTTTCCTTTCCAAAGGCCAGGCTTTTTACTCTGTAAGAATCCACCATGTAGTGCAAGCAGGCAGCAGCTTATTGCCATGAGACCACATTGCTGGTAACAGAGCACTCAGTAAATATTGTTATCATAACAAATATTACCTTGTTGACTGTGGTCTTGCAAGTTCTAATCTTTTCTCCCTTTTCTCCCTTACTTGACAGTTTGGGTGAACCTCGATGGATTGCCTCATCTCCCTGTGCCTCTTAAAGTTTGGGAGCACTTAGTAACAGGTCAACTGTCAGTGGGTGGCATTATATAAGACTTGAACAAAAAACAAACCAAAGAGGGACTGAGGAACTAGGGGTTAAAAGGCATTCCTGTGTGCAAACTGAAAGATTTCCAGTACTTAAATCGCTATTCAATCAATCGTGGCACCCAAAAAGACAAATATTAAGCAATTAATTTTGCCACATGTAAAAAACATGGTATGACATCCAAAATAGTGAGTTGAAGGGACATAACACAAAAACAAAACAGACATGACACTCTCCTACATTCAAAAAATGATCAAACAAAACATATACATGAAATAGATATGAATGCAGCCAGATGCGCAAATATATCAGGACCTCTGTGGACCCTTAGCGATAAAACATTTTACAAGACACATTAACATTCAAATGTGTGACAGTGCAGTGAATGAAAACCAAATTAGACAAAATTAAAGTTGTGCTACAATAATCGAACAATCAACAACTTAGGTTTCGGCTAGTTAAGCCATTGTAAATGTGGAATAGCCTTCTTCAGGGCAATGCAGACAATGTTTGTGGTATTTCCCGCTTTTTTTATGACTTTATAGAGCGTGTTGCATACTCACGAGCAAGTTATCGGAGGGCTTCAAACCATGGGAATATAAAAGAGCAGGCCACGTGAACATGAATCACATTAACGAGTAACCTTGTGGTAATATAGTATGAATAGTATAGTGCATAGGTATGCACCACATTCTTAGATTAAAGGTCATTAGATTGGTCTGCAGTATCCAAGACTCTTCAACTGTGTCTGAATGTTAAGTCTCTGTGCCATTTCAGATGGAGCCCTGAAAGAGCTGCTGTGACAAGTAAAAAGTGTGTGTATGTGGGCGAGAGTGCAGGGGGTTCATATACGATTGTGCTTTCATCAGGCAACGCCTCCTAAAACCCAACTACTCTATGCTGGATTTATCCTCTGGCTCACATATTGCACCAGCAGAGCACAATATGCTTGCCAAGACTCTTGTATCTGCATGCCAACGAGCCACTGACAGATGGCAGACAAATGCATGAAAATATGGATTATGGAGGAGCATCACTCTTTCTCGGTGATCTCAGAGATACAATGCATTGGCAGGATTTATAGGTTGTGCTCTCTTCCTGTCAATGCTATGCCATTAATATGTGCACTTTCAGGTGGCACTTTAAGTCGGAGGAGAAGGGGGACTAACAGTCACAAAACCGTATTTGGTGGTTGGCTCTGAGAAGCGTCTTGCAGATTAAGAAGTGTAAGCAACAGCAACCTTTACAAAAGGTGTGGCCTATGTAACTAAACGAGTGCCCTGCATATGTGTTTGCATTTGTATACGCTACATAATACACCTGGCATTACAAGAATCAAAATAGGTCAGTTCATTTTTCAATCCCTATGAGAATGCTCAGAGTGTTAAAGTGCCTGCTGCAAAACCATCATTCACCACCCTAGTTGTTAGGACATTTGTCCAGAACTGTGGCTCTGGGGTGAACCCCCTGGTCTTTGTATTTATCCTGAACAGTTCTCTAACCTTTTCTACCTAGCGAGTCCTCAACCAAGGCCTCACCAAAGGTGCTTTGCTGTCCATTATGCCTCGTGGGACACCTTAAACCTCTCATGGTGAGGCTCTAAAAAGATACACCATGTTTTCTAAACCAGTATCCTGGCACAGGTAGCCATGCGAGCTCGGGATGTTGGTGGCAGTCAGAATCCGTGGCAAGTTGCCCAGGCACTTGAATGTGAAGTATTTAGAGAGCATGCCTGCTTGGCTTGCTAGGTATCACACTTGCATTGCAAACTCTGAAGGATTCCCCAGCCAACATGGACTTCGATTGTGTGAAATGCAACAGTTGTGGCCGTATGTGGAACCAACATCACAAGCATTTTCCTAGGAACAACCGCAGCAACGTTTGAATGTGGTGACCCGCAGTAATTGTGATGCAGCCAGGAGTGGACTGGTAACCAAAAGAGGCCCTGGAAATAATTTTCAAAGTGGCCCCATATTACACAATTTCAGCAAGGCCAAACCTTTTCCTGTGGGAAGATTTGGAACTACCACACAAAAGAGGCCCAGCGTGCAGAGGCCTGCCGGGAAATCCCCAGAGTTCCCCATAGGCCAGTCCATGCCTGAATGCCGCCAAATGTTTGAAAGTATGCATGTTTGTGATTTAAGGCTTAGAGCAAACTCAGTTTATAATGTTCCTATAAGGCAGGGGTATCTGCTCCTAATTTTCTGTCAATAGAGGTGATGGGTCCTGAGGCACAGAGAAGCAACCTTGACGTGCGCTCAGCGGTCTTCTCAACTGACCAGAGAAAACCCTGAGTGGCTCTCACTTCCCTGGACTCAGCGTGACCAGCTGGGTTGAAAGCCTCCAAGAACCCAAAGCTACCAGAAGAAAGACGTTTTGCTGCTTGCCCTGTTCGGCATGACATGAATCGACGGGTGCACCAGTTGACTGGTGGCTCGTCCAGAGGCCTACTCTTTCCAAACACTATCTACACCCAGGAGGCCTTCTTCAAAGATTCCTGGTAATGCAAGGAAAGCCAGGCTTACCTAATCTGCACCACTGGGCCACTGTCTGCACCGTATGGCTTCTAGACCTGCTCCATATACCATAAGAAACAAAATGGTGTGCATTCCCGCAGAAGAAGCTATTCAAAATGGAAGATATTTAACTTTATTGACATTATGAACTGACTCTTTTTAAAAATCTCCAATGATCCTTTCTGTTAACCACTTCCAGGATATATTGTAGTCAGAATGATAATCTTAGCAAAGCACCCAATCGAGACCTAGAATAACAATATCAATTATTTTCTGATAGAAGGTTAACATTCCAAGAGGGACAGCCTGGTATATCCCAACTGTGCCCTTTTGAAATACCCCTATGAGAAAAAGGAAAGGGACAAATAATACCAATTATGGTTCATGGCTGCTTTGCATAAAATCAAAGAGCATTTTAGGAACAAAACCATTTTACACACGTCTTTGTATTTGACAAATATTTCTATGATCAAAGGGTTTTGTGCTTGAGCAACTAAGAACATATTGCTCACTGGGTTTGTTGATCATTTCATTTTTCACAGCAGTCACCCTAACCTTTAAAGTTTCGTGATCAGGAAAAGTATATACCAATTTGGACAACCTGCTGCTTCTCATGTGGAGGGCTGAAAAGGGAAGCCAGCTCTCAGGGGAAAGATGTCAGTATGTATGGGGCTGGGTGCATGTGAGTACCCAATGCACAGATGGCCTTAGAGAAATATATTTAAGCTTTAATGTTCATGGGCGGGATTCCTGGGCATTAGGTGCCCAGGATGCCTGACTTAACAGCCTGGAAGGCAAGAGCAGAATGCAGGGTTCACCACATACTCCTCCAAAAAGCAGTATGCACTGGTCTTCTGCCTGGTGTGTGGTGCCCTATTGGTGACATGGAACTGTGCACAATGACAGAAGACATCAGGATGGTGTCGCCGATGGAGCTCCACCCACTAATGCAGGGGTGGAGTAAGCTTGAGGCGGCACTGCGAGTGGAGGCCAGCATGGGGTGCAGCGGGGGAAGCAGAATATGAAGGAGGAAGGTGAGGGACAGGTGAGGCGCATAGCACATCATCGGGAAGTTACGGAGACAGGAGCAGAGCGGGGCTGTTGGGGAGCCCCTGGATTCATTACTCAAGAACCTCTGTTTGGTTAAGCCAGGGAGGAAAGAGGAATTCTGAGTGAATATTGGGTAATGGTGCCCGGAACTTCTAAAAAATTATTTTCCTGATTGCTTGAGCCAACCGGACAGTTCTACAAAAAGTGCTAAATATAGGATAGATCCAGAAGTGTGAGTAATACTGTGACCTACCTTTGAACCCCTTTACCCTCTATTTACAGAGCATCTGAGCCAGCACTTTGAACTTCACCAGAGATGTATGAGGACCACAGAAGAACAACTGTCCATGGTGGTCACATCCTTGTCAGCAGAGGCAACCTGGGACCCCACTGTCCCCTGGACCATTTACCGAAAGGATAGCCATCGGCCAAAAATCACAACCTGTTACCACTGACCCGTGCCAACCAGCATGTGGTGCCAACCCCTCAAGGGAGAGAGCCCCACACTTCCTCCACGATGGCTTTATTGAGAAGGGATCAGCCGTCAAGAACCCAAGAGCTGATGGTGAGCATGAATGATTCCGCAGCCTAGCCGAGTCATCTACCGACTGCCGCACTCATACACCCTACAGCTCCCTAGGCTTGTGACTCTGTCTGGCGAAATTGCCCTCTGTTGCATCTAAAGAATGGCCCAGACCACCAGTAGAAGTATGTGGCCTCTGCATCAACGTATGGTAAAACCACCTCCCCCCACATTGAGTGCTCTGCCCCATAACCATCAAGTGCTGTGCAGTGCCCTCTTTCCTCTACCCACACATCCTACACATCCTGGTGTACCCAACTCCTCCTGACATGACCTGTATTCAGTTTAGGGTGATTTACCCGAATACATTTCCTCGAATGAGAATTCACCGATTTCTTTTTTTTATAGCTTAATTTTGCCACATATTTATGCAGGGAGGGACACCCCGCAGCCCTCCTTAAACCACCTACATTAATTATTTCCATAACCCCCCACCCACAAATATATGTCGTGAAAGTCAGTTGCGAAAAACCCGATGAATTCTCCTTCGACGAAATGTATTGTGCATTAATCTGCCGATCCCCTTGTATTCTACCTGTGATGTTTAAACCCGAGTGCCCCTCCCTTCCACCTGCTCCATCCTCATCAGGAATGTCAACTCACTGGTGCATTCCCTCAGAATCTGTCTCGCCATCGGCAACCCATCTCCAGGACCGGGTTTTCTGTCCTAGATGGACTGGGAGGACCACCATCGCTGAGAGAAGAGTCACCCTGCTCTTCCTAGTTCCTCTGTTTATTTTCCTGCAAATCAGTGTCCACAGCTGGCATTGACTTTGGAAATAACCCCCATGATGCTCCCACCTCAAGGAACTGATGCCGGACAATGAAAAGCTGGACCACAAGCATCCTTGGGCAAAAGGCAGGTCAAACTATTTACCTGTGTGATCCAGAAACAGTCAAAGCTGTGCTTGAGTTTCCATTTGTATATTTACTCAATCATGACCATCTTTCTGCAAGAGAGAGGCAGGGGACTGAGAAATAAGCACCTGTGAAGAGCGGGCCCCTTAAAGAGTCACGGGCAGCTGAAAACTTCAAATCGTGAGTGCATGAAGTTTCCAACCATAGAGCCCAGTTACCGCACCATTGAGCATATGCTTTCATATGGCAGTGGTAGCTCCAACTTTGTTATATACCCTTTTTTGGATCAGAACTCTTCAACTGTTAGGGTTAGAGGCATCTACTTTTCCTGATTGTTACTTACCTTTCCTGTGTGTTATTACGAGGGCATTATGGGGGAGTAATTACTTTTATGTTTTCTGACTAGACCTTCATTGTTGTTGACCTGGTGACATTGTGCTATTCTGTGTCTGATACCAGCCCATACACCCCTCCAATAGAACTTGAGCCTGCATTGCCCTAGGAAAGCTCCAGAGCCTGCCCGAACCTCAGCCGACATGATAATAAGACTTTCAGCCAGAGCCAGCTGTAGTGGCACTACCTCAAAGGAGTCCTGAGCATTCTCTTACTGTTTCTTTATGTTTCTTCTATTCTCTCATTTTCTTTCTTCCATTCTTCATACCTTCTCCGTTCTTTCTTTTCTTTATCTTCCCTGTATGCCCTTTCTCGTTCCTTTTCCTTCTTTTCTCTTTCTTCCCTTTCTTTAAGATCGTCAATGGCATTTCCGTCTAATTTAAGCAGTTTCTGTCCTCCCATCCACTCGATTTGTACTATTGTCATTCCACATACTTTGTCTTTCTCTTTCTTTTGTTTTCTGCCTTCCTCTTCTATTTCTATCTGTCTGCCCTTTCTCTCATCATGCTCTTTATGTTTGTTGCGTGTAGTCATACATTTACATTCCTTATTCTTACTTTCTTCCATACTGCCTTCACTATTATAAGCGGGAAGTGCATATGTTGGATGCTCCTCTTAATTCCTTTAGAGGTTAAATCCCCTATTTGTCTTCTAGCGTGCTGTCATTCTGAGGAGGAGAAAGAGGAGCTGAGGGCATTACGTCCTCCTCTTTATGCTGATTAAGCATCCACTCCTCTTGTGGATCTTCTATCTCACTCTGGTACATCTTCCAGAGTTCTAAAACAGCTCATTTTTTTTGTAGCTTCTTCCCCGCGTAGTGTGGCATGCAGGTATGTCGTCATGTGTTGCACTGCCTTTGATAATGAGGCCACCGCATAAGTGTTTTATTAGTCATGCCCTTCACCCACTCGGCGTGGTACTTCCTGATTTTATCTTGTAATGTGTTTATCTTGGTAATGTTCTGCATACATGTAAAAGGGGAGTGTCCCCCATAGTGACAGGTCGCTTTTAACTGTCAATTTATTTATTTAATCACACTTCAACAATTACTTTGGCCAGCACCATCAATCTCAACCCATCTCCAACAAACCAATTTCTCCAAAACAATTTCCAAACCTATACAACAATATTCATTTTTATCTCATTTATAATTTTTGTTTTTATCAATTTGTATTATCCTGTTATTATTTTGATCATTTCAAGAATATTTTTTATCTTATTTTTTCCAAATATTATCCCTCTTAGGTTTTGATTGGTGCCAATCGTGTACTTTTCTAGGGCCTAATAATTTGTCGACTTTTATTACTATTGTTCTTATACCTTTTAAGCTTTCAACTTATTTCATCACCCTTAATACAAAACACGCCAATATATTTTTTACACTGATATTTTTCAAAATCCCCAAAAACACATGTGCACACTTTTTTTAAGATCGTCTTGTCATATCTTCCTGATAGATGTATCTCATCTCTATTTTACTCCATTTTGGAGTGTGATGCACACCCTTCCTTGGCTGTAGCTGCAGGAATCTCTTAAATAATACTCTGTTCCGGAGTGCGATGCAGTCCCTTCTTCCTCCTTGAGGAAAGATATCGAGGTATCTCCTTTTTCTGTAACATACGCTGTTACATTCTCCAACTATATACATGCAATATGGCCCCTCCCCTCTTATTTGCCACTTTTGAGGTTTCTACTTACATCCGTTATTCATCTTGAGGCCTTTGGTATCGACTCTTCCCCAGTCGACTAGTTCACCTTCAGTACATGGGGTGCATACTAACCGCCTTAGGTTAAACGTGTTGTAGCACCGTTCTCTGCAGGGAACTCTATGGTCTTCCAGCTAATGGTGGAAGATGTTGAGAATCTGAGGGTCTGGATTCAAACTATTCACACCGCTACCAAATGTCCTGTAGCACTTTCTGGCCATATCTATGCAGAGAAGGGGATTACCATAATAACAGAGTTGGATTCAAATGACCAGACAGACTCAAAGAATTGTAGATGAGCAGATGTACACAAATTCTCTAGCACCCGCCCCCTCACCTCGGTCATACTGGAACAGCAGTAGAAGAGCACTCTCTGTGTGTCACCAGGTATGGTCCCAATACCCCATCAAGTGTATGAGGGACGATATGCACTCAGACAACTGCTTCGAATGTACCCTCGAACTGAAAGGGTAGTAAGAGATTTGCAGGAACCATTAAGCTTCGAAGACCTGTACAGAAAATCTGACAGCTGCAAAGTGATGTCATGAAGAGAAGACATGATGGTGCACTGAAACGATATGCACATGCTCAAAGAATAAAGATGCAGCTGAAGTAACAAGAGAAACATGTAATCGAATACTAAGAACTCTTGTGCACCAAAGAAATAAGTGAAAAGAGAGAACGTGAATGTATGTACACAGAAACACAAGGTAGATGAGACATATAGAAGCTTACTGCAGAAGAAAACATAACACAACTAAAGCAGCCATGAGAAAAAAATGGACTCCGGACTTGTGTTGAAACCAATAAAGCTACCTCAGAGATATATCAGGGCTGCAGATTCAGGAGACACTGGAAAAACAGCTTTGTGTGAGGAATAACGTTGAGTTTATTGGCCTGGGATCAAGGATGCCATATGAAGGAATAATTGCAAGGCACAAAGGAAGTCAAGAGGATAAGCCATGTAGAAAGACTTATTTCTCTTAGATTAAGCAGAGAAGAAAACATCTGCAAGTGCCAAGTACTGGATAGTCGAGTATGCAGAAATCTTATGTGAGGTAGAGCAAACAAGTCTTCAGAGGCCAAGAGGAGTAATGACACCCAGCCTAATTGAATTTAATAGCACTAAATAAAAAGATTGAAATAGACAAAATCGTGGTCTACTCACACGTGATTCAGAAATCGAAAACAAGGGCTATTCATTAAGCTTCAGATGAAGATAATGGTGTACCAACTCTGCCTTGTAAGTCCTAGAGCAGAGAAAAGGCTGCAAGGTCAACTACAAAGAAGAAGCCATGGCCTGGGGCCTGACTGATGAGAGATGGACTAATTTGGCAAGTGGGTAGTGGTCTGATGTTGTTCTCTGCACCTGTGTTTCGTTTTGCTTACGTGCTGCTAACAAGCCGAAAGTCCAAGGTTGGGAGAGAATGCCAACCAATGATAAAGGTCTATGTAGCAACATACTATACAATGTTGCACAGGCCAATCCACTGCTGTTATTCTGCTATAATCTGTATTTAGAGGTGGTTCAAGGCGTGTCTACCAGATAAGGGGCATCCAGTAACGATACTAATACTTCTATGACATAAATGTACATATGTTCCCTTAACCAATCCCTCCCTTCTAGATTCTACAGTTTGCCACATAGGATGACATCATAGCTGACGGATCTTGAGGTATAAAGCCTTTGTATAATTGAAACTTAAGTGTGAGTGCGTGGACTACATTTCGTTGTTCGCCAGATTGCTCTACTTTATTTCAGCTGATAATAAAGTAGTACTTTGCCGTATTCTTTGAGCCTGTCCGTTTATTTGGTTCTGAGATCATTTTAGCTAATTCCATCGAGCACATGAGAGGCTCCAAGGTGCTAGTTCACATTTTGGTAGCAGTGCATAAGGATCTGGTCCAGTCAACCTGGGTCCAGATCTAGACTCTCGGACTATCAACGACTTTCACCATTAGCCAGAAGATTGTGGAGAGCGGCGCACAATACACACGTGTAAAAAGAATCGGTCGGCAGGTGCCCCTTTGAAGAAATTCCCATCCGGTCCCGGGAGGTGCTCCATGGACTGAAGGAGAACTGGTCAATTGGAGAAGAGTTGATGCCGAGGGACTCGAGCTGAGCCACGGATGTAAGTAGAAAGTGGCAAATATAAGGGCAGGGACTGCATTGCAAATATTACACAGCCACGCTAGTGGCTGTGTAGTTATGGTTAAGTTGCTAATCCCATAGGAAGAGCACTTTTCGGGTGGATTATAACTTCGCTCCCCCTGGACAAATCCACACCAAACTTTGCAAAAAAAGTTTGGTGAAGTTTGGCCGGGGGGCGAAGTTATAGGGGCGGGGTCCCAAAATTTATTTTTCCCATAGACTGAATGGGGAAAAAACTTTGCTCACACCTAGAGCCCAAACATCTGGATGGATTTTCAACAAATTTGTGGCAGGAGCAGCGGCTTGGTCCCGAAAGCGTGCTTTTGTAAATTTGGTGAAAGTCTGTCGAGTAGTTTTTTTTAAAACGACTAAAAAGTAGGTCACAAAAAATTAGAGATATCTATGTCCGCTCCGCGGACACACTTCCCTGTTCGCTCCGTGGACAGGGCACTGATTAAGTAATCGGCTTGCGTCATGTCCGCAGATATGCGACGTGTTCGCTGATTGGCTGGGATGAAGCGTGAGGTCCGTTGGATTGTTTCGATGCTCCCGCCATCTTGGATCCGTTTTTGGTGTCCGCGGACATCGCGGTAAAAACAAATTAAAAAACACAACATTGCATTTGTTAAACTTATCAAATAATCTTTGGGGAGGTGAAGGGTAATGAGGATGGGATGGGATATGGTGGCGAGAAGCAAAAAATAGGTGTTTTTTTGTCGCGAAAGTCAGACGATAGATTTGGAGATGTTCCACAAAATGTGCACAAAAGTAAAGGCGAAAGAGATTGCATTTTGGCATTCAAGGGATGGAGATGTATAATCATGAAATTGTGGACTTGTAAACATAGATTGTTGCTTCTGTAGTCTTCAACCCCAAACTTACCTCGTGGTATTACAGAGTAGTACTACATTCCGAATGCCCATTCCTCTATATTGTTTATATTGGTTGCCCAATAGTTATTAATATTAAATAGAAGCAATTTCAGGTTATTTTACACTCTTAATTAAAACGCTTGATGTTTATAAATTGTTGTGCTGGTGCTACACCCAGAGCGCGGCAAATAAAGGGCTAATGATGTCTGTGCTAAAATGCAATTAAAATAAGAATGGAGTCAGACTGGCTCCCCCTAGAGGCTGGCACCTCAGACAGCCACCTGCAGTGCCTGATGCAAAGACCGGCCTTGCACGTGTATCAGAATAACAGTTTTCATGGATGCGGTGAGGCAAGTTGTTGCAAACTGAGAATGTATGTTGATTCTGAGTGAAGGTCACCAGCTTTGAATTTTTGCTTGCGAGCTAAGGAAGCCCACACATCGGACACACATTATAAGGTTCAATTGTTTTTTGACCTTGAGAGAAAGGGACCATTCCGAAAGGAATTGAATGAAAGGAGGTTTGCAATAATGCAAGATATGATATGGTTTGCATTCCAAAACTGGGCTAAGGAACATGTAAATTCAGTTTAAGAAGAATCGTTGGTGCAAACGGAGTGTGCGTTACGGTCTGATTTACACCAAGAGAATGGAAATGGTGAATATAATGTAAGTTTGATTTTCGACGATTTTATACTCGAACGACCATCAACGTATTCATTATTTCTGTTTTACATTCTACTTGTTTGTTCTGTGTGGCATATTGCAATGAAACGCAAGTACAACCTTTGTGTGTAGTGGTCTTTCTAACGTGCATATGGGGAGTCCAGCATCGAGGTGTATATAGACCACCACTCGGTTCCCCCAGGTTCAACGCTAATATTTCATTAAAATGTCATGTATGACCATCTCGAATTGTGTACCACTTTCAACATTGTTTTCTCTCTGTTGAGATTGTTTCATGTCTGTGCTAATCGTTAGTTTAAACTGTATGCCGAATTAATAAGTCAATAGATAAATTGTAATAAAGATCGGCTAGTGAGACACATTTCTGTTATGTTTTTGAAACAGGTACATCCTGCCATTCTGTGATTGTGATAGATTCCAGATGACAACTGACAGGTTTTTTAACCGGCAGCTGCAGATAGTTGTGAACAACTGGATCACAGTGACTCTTTTTTGGGACGATCACCAAGGGCCCATATGCCCTTATGCTGTACTAGTGATTAGGAGCAACATAACATCCTTTACAGTGGTCTAGCACCAAGTTGATGCAGAAGCCCTGGAATTCATTGTGCGACCAAAGCGCTTCTTTTACCGAAAACAAACACCTTGTGTACGCAAAAAGAACAACGCGTGACTCACGATAAACATTTTGGATCGCGAGCGAAGAAACAAATTTGCAATTTTGATTGAATATGGCAATAGTCGGATGTTCTCGGAGCGTTTATTGTGAAATAAAAGTACTTTACAAATTGTACAGTGTTGCTGTTTTCTTTTAAAGTACTGTTTGATATTCTGAATTGTGACGTGCTGTGTTGTGAGTCGATGTGTGTGGATTTTTGGGTTCTGCGTCACGTCACGTAGGTGATTATGGGCCCGCCTGGCTACGCTGACGAGGAACGTCACTGAGAAAGGTGGAGAATATCACTAGGTTTGTTGATGTGAGGCTCATGGGTGGGGCATATGATTTAGTGATGCCAGGGCAGTTTACCTTAGGCCGATGCAGCAATGGATAAGATTAGCACAAGATGTCTGCGCCCTGCTGCCAGATTTCGCATGTTTACAAAAGAAGAAAACTAAGTTAAGGTGCATTGGAAATGTTTGTGCAATGGATAAACGTATGTATAAAAATACATGCCCGAACCCTCGGGACAATACTATTTTCTGAGCATTGCACTTGTCAAAATTATCAAATAATCTCTGGGGACGTGAGGTGTGATGAGGATGGGATGGGATATTTCTGACCTGATTTCGAATGAGTTTACAGAGTTTGGTGGGATTATATCTTGAGGGGGGAAAATTAGAAGGGGGGTCCCAAAATAATGTGATGGCTTATAAATGAGGTGCCATTTGACAAATCTACACATAATTTGGTAAACTGATAATAGATCTAAATATAAATGTTTTTACCAAGTTTGCTGGGGTTTTGTCCAGAGGGAGCAAAATTAGAGGGGGGGGTGCCAAAATAATGTGAAGGCTTATAAATGAGGTGCCACTTGATGAATCTATACTTATCTTGGCAAACTAATAATAGATTTAGATATAAATGTTTTTGCGAAGTTTGGGGGGATTTTGTCAAGAGGGGGCAAAATTAGAGGGGCGGTGCCAAAATAATGTAAAGGCTTATAAATGTGGTGCCATTTGACAAATCTACACAAAGGTTTGCAAAAAGATTATAGATCTAGATATAAATGCTTTCGTATTGACTGAATGGATTTTGTGAAGTGGGGGCTAGGTTATATGATGATTGTATGTGCATTCATTTGACACTTTTGAAAAAATAAAACATCGGTGGATTTCCAGCAAACTTGCGTAAGGCGCATTGGCAAGGATCTACAAGCATGGTTTTGCAAATGTGCCAGTGTTTTATTATTTGACAAGTGTCATAATGTAGTTACAAAAAATAGCGGTATACCTTTAGTGACTGAGGGGTAGCCTGTGGCCATGGGCAGTGGCCAGATTGTCCGGTTCATGGAATAAGGTCATGATCCGGACAATCTGGCTACTGGCCATGACTACAAGGGACAAAACATAGGATTAAAGTGGCCATGTCCACCTGGGACTGGCTTTGTGGTGACGTTATTTGAAATTAGGATAGATTCGAAAGGGAAGAAAAATGTGTTCGTGGTATTATGGTCATAGGGTTCTCTTTTTGCCTTCTGCAAGCTGCCATGGAAAGCGAAGAGGGCCCTGTATGGAACCCTCGCCTTCTCTTTCCATGGTGGCCATGTTCGAAAAGGATTTTCTTTCCTACACCGGGACGTCACAGGCGTCCCGGTAGCAAAGCACCACGGGTTCCCGCTTTGGGAACCTAGGTTGCTAATGGCCATCATCCCCCATTTCAGGGGCTGGAATGGGGGTATAATGGTCCAGAGACCTTGTTATCCACCCTCGCTTCCCTTGGGCTGATAACTTGGGCTGCTGGGCTGGTATTCACCATTTCAGTCCCTGGAACGGAGGATGAACGCCGCAATATTCCCATTAGCATAACACAAAATGCAAATGGAAATGTTGGAAAATCTTATTGAGTCTATGTACTTTACTGAGAAATATGAAGTAGATGGAGTCTATACTTTTTTTTTAGTTCTATTTTTTAACTGTGAAAGGTGGTTGCTAAAGGAACATTTATTTTGTTTTTGGATGCATTTTATTTGGCAGGAGAGCTTAGAATGAAAGGAGGGGAGGGAAATGAGGGTAGAGGCACCAAACACTAATAAGAAGGGGCAGGTGGACAGGGGAAAATGTTGCGCGTGTGTTATTTCTAAGGTAGGGGGCAGTGTTTCTCATGCTCCTTGATTACAGCAGTGCTGATGTCTCTTGGGGAGGATGGATGGCATTAGCTGGTTCTATTTTAAGATAAATAGCAGTTTTGCTAAAAGTATGTACGGTGTAGTAGATTGTTAATGGATGAGTAGGAATAGGTGTTGGAGCTGTGGAAGGGACATTTTGAAGTTGAAAGTTCCTAGATCAGTAGAAAATGCAGTTCCGAACTGTCCGCGAAGCACAGATCTTATCGTGAAGTGCGTATGGGTTCTCGGACACGTCATCATGCCGCGCCCCAGCATATGGTCATGTGGCACTCTCCGTAAGTTCTGCAATGAAGTCAGATGTTTGTAGACATTATGGTTAAGTTGCACTGATAAAAACCTATGAAATTCAATGAAAAAACTTTGCTAACGGGACGTTATGGTTAAGTTGCACTAATAAAAACCAATGAAATTCACTGAAAAACTTTTTTAAAGGGACATTATGGTTACGTTGGACTCATAAAAACCTATGAAATTCAATGAAAAAACTTTGTTAAATGGACGTTATGGTTCCAAGTAAAACTGAAAAACCCCTGAAATTCGCCAGTTATGGTAAACTAAGCAACCATAACTCGCACCACCACCGTGCACTGCTAAGACTAACAACCAGGACATCAAAGATGACATCACAAATGTCATTGATGACATCACTGATGACATCACATGTGCATGTACCTTTCATAAAAAGTCTGTACAAGGGATTCTTATTTTAATGTTAACAAAAAAAGTGTCAAGGATCATTGGAATAAATATCATGAGGTACGTAGTGCATTAAGTAATGCATTAATCCAAATAGCATTGTATTATGAAGTTTTTTCCAATATACCAAGGTACACATGTAGTAACATAGGCATAGTGTGCAGAATACATGATGAAGATGCAATATTAATAATCTTGTCATGTTAAATACTAACATTATAAATGCTTTCTTATTAGAGTCTTGCATACTGTGAAACATTTAATAAGTACCTAATCAAACCCACTTACTACATTATTGCATTACTGCACACAAAACACAAACAGACAACAACACATACAAATAGAGCATATACAGGGAAAGTGAAGTAAACAAAAAACAGCAGTATTACCCGACAATCTTCATAATCTGATTATCTTCATGCACAGAAATGATTGCTCTGCTTCAAAGCTACGACTTCCCTATGTATAACTATCACATATTGTGACTAGACCCTAAGGAAAGTAGTGTAAGTGCAATGTGTACAAATATGAGCATATCCAGGGAAAGTACAGTAGTAAAAAAACAACAGAACTATAAAACAGTGTTGATAACCTTACTAATCATCTTCATAGATAGAAAGCATTGCTGTCTTCCAAGTCTGTGTTTTCCCCTTTGTATATGTTTCAGTAATGCACCCTAAGTGAATTACTGTAAGACCATATTTGAAGTATAAATCTACAAATATAGTACTTTGTACTACAGTAGAGTGAATTTTTAGTTTCTGACTGTTACTGGCCTAGATATATCAGTAAAGGAAAAAAGAGTGAGCCAGACATGTGATGTCATCAGTGATGTCATCAATGACATTTGTGATGTCATCTTTGATGTCCTGGGTGTTAGTCTTAGCATTGCACGGTGGTGGCGCGAGTTATGGTTGCTTAGCTTACCATACCTGGCGAATTTCAGGGGTTTTTCGGTTTTACTTGGAAACACAACGTCCATTTAACAAAGTTTTTTCATTGAATTTCATAGGTTTTTATTAGTGCAATTTAACCATAACGTCCCCTTAACAAAGTTTTTTCATTGAATTTCATAGGTTTTTATGAGTCCAACTTAACCATAATGTCCCTTTAACAAAGTATTTTCAGTGAATTTCATTGGTTTTTAGTAGTGCAACCTAACCATAGCGTCCTCTTAACAAAGTGTTTTCATTGGATATGTATATAAGTAACTGGATTTTTTGTGGATTAAAAAGAAAAGAAATAGATACATCGATTCCTTGTTCCAAAAGGGACAGAAGTGTATGCATTAAAACTCCAAGTGGGAGTATTATTTAAGGATTCCTGAGGCAAGGCCAAAAAAGAAGAGTGCATATCAAACTCCATAATCCAAAATAGGGTAAAAGTGAGATGAGATACATTTACTAGGGAAGAAAGTAAAGGAAGGCGTACGCAAAAACTTTTAAGGGCACATGTGTATGGGGTTATAAAAATGTTGGTGTAAAACTTGTATTGCATCCAGATTAAGAGATATAAAATGATAGTAAACAAATTAAAGTGATCACCAGATTTTTAAATCAAGAGATTGACGTCAAGCAGGATGATACAAATCAAAGCAGAAAAATAGAGATTCTTAAAGTGTCAATAATAAAACAACGAGACAACAAAAATTGATAGCAATTGTAAATGAAGCAATAAAAAGAACATCATTGCATAGGTTTTTAAAATTGGATAAAAATTTGGTTTTCTGGTAATGGGCAGCGATTGATGGTCCTTGCTCGAATCAATTAGTGTGGTATATTTGATAAAGTAAATAAAAGGATAAAAGAGCTGGTAATATTGACAGTCGAATCCGACTTGTCATTATGGGGGACACTCCCATTCTACATCTATGCAGGACACTGCCAAGATATACACCCATAATTAGACAGGACCATGCTGAGTGGGTGAAAGGCATGACCAATACAACACTCATGCCGTGGCCACAGTAAGGCTCATTATCAAAAGCAATACTGCGACATATGACAACATACTTGCATGCTAAATATAAAGGGAAGAAGTTACAGAAAAGGTTGTCCGTTTTAGAATTATGAAAGATGTATCAGAGTGAGAAAGAAGATCCGCCTGAGAAAGAGTGGATGCTTAATCAGCATAAAGGGGAGGATGTAACGCCTTTGGCTCCTATTTCCCCTTCTGAAAACAAGAGCACAGACACTGAGGAGCAGGGATTTCATCCTTTAAAGGAATTGAAAGCCGCAGCAGGGTTTGTTAATCCAACATACAAGCTCCCCACTTATAACAGTGAGGACAATATGGAAGAGAGCAAAAATAGAGAAAGCAAATATATGTCAACACGCGATGAAAATAAAAAGCGTGATGAGAGAAATGACAGAGAAGTAGAGATAGAGGAAGAAGTAAAGAGACAAAGAGAAGCGAAGGACAAGGCCAAGGAAGTGACGATAGTACAGAATGAAAGGATGGGAGGACAGATATTACTCAAATTAGATCACAGGGGCATTGCTGGGGTTAGAGAAAGAGAAGAAAGAAAAGAGTGGAAAATAGAGAAAGAGAACAAGAGAAAGCATGCATACAAGGAGGAGAAGGAAAAAGAGGGCGTAAAAGGAATAATTAAGAATATATAAGGAAAGGAAAAAAAGGAGAGACAAGAGGAGAGGAAATGAGAGGAGATAGAAAGACAGAGATTGAAAGTACGCAGGTTGCAAAGAAGGTAAGGGGAAGAAGAGATGAGAGAGATGAGGAGACAGTACAAAGAGATAACCAGGAGTGGGGGACAAAGGGATAATGAAATAGATCCTCTGTTCAATAGATGCATGGTGCTGATCGAAGTACAAGAACGATGGGAAGAAGAGAGAGGGTCACAACAGCCCAGCAGGGAGCTGCAAGGGATACCGAGAGTAAAAACATGGTCTGACGAGCATAAGGCAGAAGACATTGGGAAAAGGATTAGGGATTTATATAGGCAAATGAGGGATAAAGCTGGGTACAAAACCAAAGAGAATGTGGAAGGATCTCTCCTGAGGGAAACACGATGCAGGTCCGATGACCTAATAACAGACGAACATAGAATGTTGTCTTTGGGTAGATTAGATCTTGATGATGTGGAAAGGGACGATAGCCATACAAGCTGGTGCATAATGGTGTCAGATGAAGAAAGGCAAGAAAACGAGAAAGTGTGACGAGAGAGTGCATATGGTTTTTTGAAAGACTCAAGTGTAGAAAAAGGGGTAAAATGGTCAGACTTAGAGGACCCTAAAGAAAAAGCACCAGCACTGACACCATACACTGAGCAACCACAAGTACGATTATGCAATGCAGGGGATCTACCCCTGCCTTATGTAAGCAGATTAAGCCCACTGCCAGGACAGACACAAATGGGGGCAACTATCCACACCTGGAAAACAAGAACTGCAGGTGGGTATGATTATGGAGCAGGATTTACACAATTCCCATTATTAGAGAAAGGGGGAGAACAACCACAATATGTACTGTGGCCACAAATGCACAAGGATAATTTGAAATGTAAATTACCTAGTTTGACTTCAGGTGCGGGAAAGTGGAATTATGAATTTGAGAGGATGTCATCAGGAATGACGTTAGCGGTAGGCCTGCTAGAAACCAATCTAGGGGAGGGGGCTGATAACATTTGGAAATGAGTAGGGTATGCGAGTGTAACTGCACAAAGCATGACACACGATGAAGCACCATTTAATAATTGCAGAGCAGATGTATGGCAAGTGCTCAGGGTACAATATCCGGATACATCAGACATGGGTGTGATTATGACTAGGAAAATGGGTGAGGATGAAGATCCTGTTGCCTTTATTCAAGATATCCAAGAACACTGGCGTCCTGAGACTAAAGAACTGTGGGATAAAACAGTTGCATTATTTTATCACATTTTATGCCTGGGACTGCCCGAGCCAGTACAATGGCAGATGAAGAAACAGGTAGGGATGAAAACGAAGCCCTGGCCAGAAATACAGTTGACTGTTGTACATCACTACCGATTGTTGCAGGAGAAAAATAAGAAGAAACGCAAAGTAGACAGCAGGAGGAAGCGAAGTTAGTTCAAAAAAAATTGTCAGAATTACCCATTGAAGCAGCAGTATTGACGAGTGGTGAAGGTGTGGCAACACAAGAGATACAGCCAGCGCAGCAAAGCAATATAGTGTACCCTGGATCAGAGTGGGTGCAATTTTTGGCCACGAGGGAAAGGGAATGGACCTCGGGGAGCATGAGGTGGATTCCAAAACTCTCAGGGAAGAGGAGGAAAATTTAATGGTGGACTGCTGCAGCAATGTTGGAATTGTGGAAGGATGGGACACATAGCCAGAACATGTAGAAGTAGAGGGGGTATGCAGCAAAACCAGCAAACTCCAAGAGGGGTGATGGGCTATGTTCCACAATACAATACAATACAGAACCACAAGAATATTATGCCCAAGATCAGACGCAGAATCAGACATGTGTGGCGCAAACACAGCAAGCTCCATTACAAATGCAACCGCCACAAGGGCAATCATAGCAAGTGCCTATGCAAACACAACAGATACAAACTCAACAAGCACAGGCACAACATGCCATGGTACCACAATGGAATACGAATGCAGGAGTACCGCAAGCACCCGAACCTAGAATAGTGAGGGTGACTGGTTAGGAGGACATTCTTTATTGGGTACAGGGAGGGTACAGGGATTAATTTATATCCACAATAGGACAGCCCACAGAGCGACCTGATGTGTTCAGTACTTTCAGTGACACCGGACCCCCAAGAGGAACCAAGGGTCGAGGTAACAATAGGAGGCAAGACATTTTCATTTTTTGTAGACATTGAAGCGACTCATTCCTGTGTTTAGTGAGGGAACATTTCCAATGCCAGGCATTGCCATGAATGGGCAGGGATTTTCTGGGGTGATGAGCTTAGTTCCCTTTACAGATGAATTACCAATCTCTATAGGAGAACTTGATGTGTCCATGCTGCTATTGTATTCTCGGCAGACACCAGTTAACATATTAGTGCTGGATTTGTTGACAAAACTTAACATGACGATATCTTTTACTGATGAAGGAATAGTGTGCTCCACTCCAGGGATACATTACATGAATGTGAAAGAGCTTATATTAGCATTCACAGGCAAAAAGGCATTACGAGGATTTCCTTTAGATCCAGACGTATTTTTGTATGTAGTGACTGTTTGATTGATGTGGTTACCCAGGTTGGTAGGTGAAATATTGAGAATACCTGAAGAGTTTTTGTTTAAACCAGAACTACCTATGGATGATGAAGGACAGGTTATCCCCATAGAGTTAGAAGCAGCCATGGTTAGGCTAGAAGGAGTGGTTGTCAATGGGAGAGATGATGAGGGGAGAGGATGGAGAGCAGTGACAGCCCTCACGGAAGGACATAGGTTGACAGACTTGACAAACTGGGAGCTTTTCAGGAATGATTATTTAGATGATGAGTTAATATTTTTCATAAGCCTTACTTATTGGATTAAAGTAGAGAATAGAGAGATACTGCAGAGCATGGAAATGGTAAAAAAAGAAACCATCATTTTTTCTGAAAGATTTAGAGAAACTGCAAATTATTTTATGGACCACCGGGCCATATGACGTGGGTCTATTGAAAGGAACAGGAGCAGTTCAAATCAAACTTAAACCAGGTGAAATGGTTTCCATGAGAAAAAGAATATCCCATATCCAGAGAAGCAGATGAAGGTGTATTTGAGAATATTTCCACTTTAATGAACAGTGCCATTAGAGTTCCCATGTAACACGGCTGTATACCCAGTGAAGAAATCAACTAGTGGATTGTGGAGATTTATTCAGGATCTCCGTCCCTTAAACAAAATTGTTAAAGCAGAGTTTCCTTTAGTTCCAAATCCTGATACAATATTATGCAACATCCCATCTAAGGCCAAATATGTTACATTAATATATACTTTTCAATTCCTCTTCATGAAGACACACATGACTTGACTTCCTTTTCGTTTCGAAATCAGCACCTAAAACATACTCGTCTTCCTCAGAGATACTGTGCGTCCCCCTTAATCTTTAATAATATTAATGCAATAATCCAGTACATAGATGATATATTACTGTGCAGTGAGGCAGAAGAGCAGTGCAGAGAAGACTCAGTGTGACTAATGACAATACTAGCAGAAAAAATACAATATTGTCAGGAAGAGTTCATGTATAAAGGGCAGTTAATCTCTCAAGAAGGGAGAAAAGTGACACCTGAAAGAGCAGAAGCAATTATGAGGACTCCAGAACCTAAAACAGTGAGGGAAATGTAACCATGTTTAGGCCTATGCAACTACTGCAGAGCCTGGGTTTTCGATTATAGCACATATATTTGACCACTTTTTAAAGGGCTTAAGAAAGTACAGGTAGACAAAAGTAAGATAGCATGGACAGATGAAATGACTCAAGGGTTATCAGTACAGCCCCTGTGCTAGGAATTCCAGATTATCATGAATAATTGTATCTATATTCCCATTCAAATGGAGAAGTTATGGCAGTAGTCCTCACACAGAAAACTACATTAGGACCATTGGCTTACTATAGTGGGATTTTAGATGCAGTAATTGAAGGGCATTACCACTGCGAACATGCGTTAGCTGCTGCTACGTTTGCTATTGAAAAAGCTTCAAGTATTGTAATAGGGTGTTCAATGATATTATTTGTTGAGCACTCATTTTTTGTCATTCTAGAGAAACCCAAAAGTACATTGACTACATAAAGAGCATCAGGATATGAGGTAATTATTTTGAACCCAGCGTTTAAAGTTATTAGATGCAGAATAGTGAACCCAGTAACATTCATAGCAGAACCAGTAGGGAAAGAGGACTATGGGCTTCATTATAAAGTCATTACAAGGTTGGCGGTAGAGCTGGTAGAACCAGCCGGTATGTGGCGGGCTACTGCCGACCCTGCAACACCGTTTACGCTACCTGACAACCCGGTGCCACAGGGATATCACAAGCAGTGGAGAAACGGTAAATCCCCATTCCCGTGGAGTCCAATAGGACTCCACGGGAATGGGGACACTAAAGCACCGGCACTTTTGCTAAAATAAAAGATGGACTATTGGGCAAATGGGTAGTAGTCTGACGTTGTTCTCTGCACCTAAGTTTCATTTTTCTTACGTGTTACTAACGAGCCGAAAGTCCAAGGCTGGGAGAGAATGCCAACCAATGATAGGGGTCTATGTAGTGACATATTATACAATTTTGCACAGTCCAATCTGATGCTGTTTTTCTGCTATAATATGTATTATACGATCAGATAAGGGGCATCCACTAACAATACTAATACTTATATGGCATTTATTTATTGTATGCTTGTTAGTACATATCATCCCTTAACAAATCGCTCTCTTCAATAGGTTTTACAGTTTGCCACGTAGGATGACGTCATCACTCAATGCATCTTGAGGTATAAAGCCTTTTTTATAATCGAAACTTAAGTGCAAGTGCGTGGACTACATTGCATTGTTCGCCAGATTGCCCTACGTTATTTGAGCTGATAATAAAGTAGTATTTTGCCATATTCTTTGAGTCTGTCCGGTTATTTGGGTCTGAGATCATTATTGATAATTCCATTGAGCACGTGAGATTCTGAGGTGCTTGTTCACAGAATATTGCAAAGTACTACTTTATTATCAGTTCAATAAAGTAGGGCAATCTGGCGAACAACAAAATGAAGTCCACAAACACAATTTTAATTTGGTTGCACAAAGACTTTATACCTCAATATGCATCAGCTATGACGTCATCCTACATGGCAAATAATAAAACCTTTCGGTTTAGGGATTGGTTTCGGGAACATATCTACTTATAGAGTATATAAGCATTAGTACTTTTATTGACTGCTCCTCTTCTGGTGAGCAAGCCTCGGACTTCCCTCTGACTACATATAATACAGATTATAATAGTACAACAGTAGCAGATTGGCTCATGCAACATTGTAAGCTCATCATTGCACAGGCCCTCAACATAGGTTGGCATCCTCTCCAAACCTTGGACACTCGGCTAACGGCAGCACGTAAGCAAAATGAAACTCAGGTGCAGAGAACAACATCAGACTACTACCCGCTTGCCCAATTAGTCCATCATCTCTCACCTTTCACGCCCTAAGCCAATGCTTCTTCTTTGTAGTTGACCTTGTAGACTGTTCTCTACTCTAGGACTTTCAAGGGACTGCAAGTACACCCTTATCTACTTCTGGAGCTTAATGAATAAGCCTTGTTTTCAATTTCTGAATCACGTGGGAGGAGACCACGATTTTGTCCATTTCAACCTTTTATTTACTGCTATTAAATTTAATTAGGCTGGGTGTCATTACTCCTCTTGGCCTCTGGAGACTTGTTTGCTCTACCTCCCATAGGCTGTCCTGCATCTTTTATTGTCCAAAACTTGGCACTTGCAGATATTTTCTTCTTCGCTTAATCGAAGAGAAATATGTCTTATGTACATAGCTTACCCTCTTGACTCCCTTTGTGCCTTGCAATTATTCCTTGATGTGGCATTTTTGATCTCCGGCCAGCAGCTATCCTTTGTTCGTGCATGGATTTGCATTTCCATCCTCTGTCAGCTCTGCAGCTCTGGCCTCTCTTCTTCGAACTCTTCGCTTACTATCATTGAGAGCTGATGTCCATCTTTTCAACATGGCCGCATCACCTCTGTTATGTTTTCTGTTGCAGCAAGCTTCAATATGCTCATCTACCTTGCGTTTATGCATACTTCTCATCTGGTTACTTATCTTCTTTGTATATATGGTCTCTTCATACTTGTACATATGTTTACTCTTGTTTCTTCAGCTACATCTTCATTCTTAAGTATTCTTATATCGTTTCAGTGCGTTATTGTATCTTCCGCTTATGATATCACTTTGCACCTCTCAGATCTTCTTTACAACTCTTCGATATTCAGTGGTACCTGCAAATCTCCTGCTACCACCTCATTGCGAGGATACATTTGATGCAGTTGTCTGAGTGCATAACGTCTCTCATGCACTTGTTGCGGTATTGGGATGATACCTGATGCCATGCAGAGTGTCTTCCTGTTATTCACCCATTATGACAGAGGTGAGGGGACGGAGTCTATCAGTGGCATACACATCTGCTCCTCTACACAAGCACCCATTGTAAACAATGTCAATTAAATCCTGGTGGATAGCTCCCATGTTATGAGCTTGCTCACACATGGAGTCAGCCTGCACTTCCCACGTTTGAATCATGGGGCATGGCTGTCTTATCCCTTTATTCTTTCGGTGTCGATACGTTGAGTATCAGTGAATTTGGCAAATAATAGACCAGCCCAAAGCAAGGACTGCGGCTCTATTACCATCCAGTGTAGTCCGTGGACTGCCAGTATAATTTCTTGGGTGCTAATTGGGGCGGGTATGCTTCATTTTTGAAGAGCACCTTCGTGGTCTCAGCACAACACGCCACACCAGGAGAGTGAAAAGGCCTTAAAATATGAAAAAAGGGCACCCTGGATAATGGATAGAGGATCACCAGCTCTTTGGAAAGCGACTGAGGACCCTTTCTATTTCCATCATGACTCATGCGCAGCTGAGGAGGAGTGGTATGGGAGAGAAGGGAGAATATGGAAGCTGCCTGAAGGTGCATTTTCTTTTCAAAACTACAGTGGAACAGGCGGACATGGGGAGGAGCAGATGTCAGAAATCTGAGAACCAGGGCTTTTTCCAACAGATACGTCCTTTCTTCTATGTTCTTTGATTTGCTGTAGGAGCTAAGAGATAATGATACTTCAAATGGCGAGCATTACCCCAGTGTGCTCTGGATTAAGCAAGAGGTGTTCGAAGTAATTTATAGCCTCCAATTTCTCACAAGGGGCACTCACAGATCTACCAGCAACCATCCCCAAAACCCAGCCAACAAAATTACAAACGTTTTTATTTTGCATTTAGTCAACTATCTGCCTGCCACGCAATTTTTAGTAGCAACGACGTGTCAATAAAATATGTGGTACATATGAACACAAGATGGCAGTGTTGCACTTTAATTCTTGGTAAAGCAAACAAAACACTATCTACGGACACAAGCAAAAACAACTTCATAACACAGAGGCACAAGCAAAAAGATGCAAAATGCAACCTTTTAAGATGTAATTATTCCACACAAATGTTCAGAACTAGGCCCAGTTAAATAAATAATTCAGGATCGGTTAAAAATGTGTAGGAATTGTGTCATCTTCAAATGCATACAACTTATGGTTATTTTTTAAGAATCGTTATTGAATTATGTTAATGCGGGCACTTTAAATGACTTTCCTTTTTTGGAAGAGTTTCCGAGTGCTCAGTGCAATGATCCCAGGAAAATGAATGACTTGGTTGCCCCTCACAGTATTCAACCCTGCTACTTAATTCTTAATTCCCGGTTAGGTAGCTCAGTGGGTAATATAACCAGTGGCATATTTATCTCCCGGTGGACTTGGCACAGCCTTTTAAACCTTTGGAGAATAATGAATGCACACAAACACGCATACACAAAACCTCTCTCTCATTGGGAATGCTGGCGTTAGTTAAGGTCGACTTAAACACATAACACACAGTATAACCAAAATGAACACTTAACATGAAATACAGACATTGCTGAAACCTAAAGCCATCCTCTTTTTTGGCTGTTGTTAATTTCTGCATGTGTGTGCTAGTTTTGGTTTGTATACTGACGTTTTATGCGTGCTTGTGCGCTTGTTTGTATGTGACATTTATTTATTTAAAATTTTTAGTCCATCGCACCACAAGCCCGCAGGCCTCAGGGCATGCAAACAACAGAAAAATAAGGACAGACAATCATAACAAATAAAGGTACATGGCAAAATACTAGGGAAACCAGGGACGAAACTCAAAGGTCAAGGAGGCAGAGCAAAACAGCAGTGTTATACTAATCAGGTGAAAGATTAAAGAGATGAGTTTTCAGGTCCTTCGTGAACTTTAAGGGTGTGTCAATCAGTCTGATGCTGGGTGGCAGTGCATTCCAGACGCAGGGGATTTTAGAATTAAAACTGCGTCCACCTGCCTTTACCATCTTAAACCTTGGTTGAATAAGTCTAAGATGCTGTTGTGATCTAAGTGAACAACTTGGAGCACATAGCTGGATGCGCGCCTTAAGATAATCAGGGGCAGCATTCACCACACATTTATGGGTTAGTGTTAGGATTTTGTGGGTTATGCGATGTTTCACTAGTAACCAGTGTAAAACCCTTCTAGCCAGAGTAACGTGAGAGCATCTGGCCAAAACGGCAACAACCCGTACTGCACTGTTCTGGGTAACCTGACGCGTGGCTATAACAGAGATGACGCAACCAATAAGCAAACTATTGCACTATTCTAGCCGAGTATTCACGAGAGCTGTGGCTAGAGTCGCCAGGTTCTCTTGTATAAGAAAGGGTTGTATATTATGTAGCAATTTGTTTATCAAACCACAAGTGGATCTAACAGCGGCCACATGTTGACGCATAGAGAGTCCAGCATCCAGAATCACTCCAAGGGTTTTTACTTTTTGTTGTACTACAATAGGCGTGTTCATGATTATAAACTTTGCATACTCTCCTGACAGAGATATCAACTTTTGGCTAGGAGCGACAATAAGAAGCTCAGTTTTGCATTTAGGACCAGAGAATTTAAAGCCATCCAGACGTGGATGGACCCCTAGATAGTACTCAAAGTTTCTGAGTCTGCAAGGTATGAGCCTGAAAGTGTAATGACAACTTGAGTGTCGTCGGCATAATTTGTCACTAGCACACCCAAGCCAAGTAACAGGAGCATAAAGGGAATCATATAGATGTTGAATAGCATCAGAGCGATGCAAGACCCCTGAGGGATGCCGCAGGTGACAAAAGAAGGGGCAGAGGAAGCATCACCCACACCAACTCGTGCATTCCTTGGACCCAGATATAAAGAGATCCAAAGAGCAGCTTTGGGTGAGCAGCCCGCAACTAGCTGGAATCTTTCGGCTAGGAGATCATGAACTACAAAATCAAAAGCCGAAGCTAGATCTAGCAACATCAAAGCTGATAAAAGCCCCTGGTCCACGTTCTCTAGCAAGTTGGCCTTGAAAACCAGCATAGCTGTCTCAGTGCCAAAGCCTTTCCTAAACCTAGAATGACAGGGAAGCAAGATGTTATAAGCCTCGACATAGTTCTGAGTTGCAAGTGTGCCACTTTATCCAGACCCTTCAGCAAAAACGGCACATTAGTAATTGGCAGATAGTTATCTGGGATGAAGGGGTCCAGAGATTCCTTTTTTAGTAGGGGAGTTACCCAAGCCTCTTTTAAAAAAAAGAGGGACACTACCTTCAAGGAATGACAATTAATGAATTTAGTGACCCACAGGCTTAGAATTTCTCTGCATTCTATAAACGGGCTCCCGGTACAAGCGTTGCTATGACAGGAGGTAGACTTCATGGTGGCACTGGTTTCTGACACAAATCATTCGGAACAGGGAGATAAATCAACAACAAACAGTTGAGCCTGTGGAGAAACCGCTGCTTTGTGAGCTATGGCTACTAGCTCATGTGGTAACCACAAGTTCCTGACCAGTAGGGTGTTAGTTTGATGCGTAATAACCTTCTTAACGAAGACATCATGGATGGCCTGACAACAATGCTTATCTTTTACAGGAATGGATGCGGGGGGGAGGTTTGCTCTTGAACTCATTTAATATTGAGAACAGTTCCTTGGAGTCGGACTTAGCATTATGAATTCTACTATTGTAAGAATCAGAGTTGGCTCTTACGATGGCCTCCTTGTATTGTTTAACAAGGGTCTTATAGGTAGGTAAAGTGAGATCAGATGGATTTTTATGCCAGCCACGCTCCGCAGCACGTTACTAATGGAGATAATAACATCATTAAACCAAGTTTTTTTTATAGCTTCAGATTTAACGATTCGGCTCTTAAGGGGCGCGAACCAGTTGGTAACCTCAGAAAGTGATTTGGTTATGTAGTGCGCAAGCTCATCCGTGCTTTCGAATGCATCAAGAGGGACTAGCATCTTTTGACAGAAGTGGTGCAAACTTTTCTAGGGTAAGAGCTTTCAGGTTGCTCGTACTAATTTATTTCCTAGAATTAGAGTTCAATTTGGCCAGGGGGCCTCGGGGAATAATATCAAAGGATAACAAACAGAGATCCGACCAGATACAAGGTGAGATGACTAAGGAGGGCAAGGAGAGCTGGTGAACTAGTAGCCAATCCAAGGTATGGTCTGCGCTATGTGTGGGACAGTCCACAACCTGTGCATAGCCAATGGAATTGCAAGCATCCACAAGAGATCTAGTGGTGGCGTCTGTTAAATCATCATGACAAAGATTAAAATCTCCCATAACTAGAATTGGGACATGGGGCTTGGTGAATGAATTTAGAATATTTAAGAATTGCTCCTCAAAAAACGTCATGCCTGTATACAATGACTAAAGTAAGCGAAGTGTTATCTAACATTTTAACTTTTACAGCAAAGCTTTCGCAGTCTTCTAGAGGCTCGTGAGGGACAATATATAACTGTAGAGAGTTATTTAGGAAGAGTGTGACACCCCCACCCGTGCCAAAAAGGCGATCTGCCAGTTAAAGTGAATGACATTGAGAAGTAGCCAGAAGCATTTCTGTCGGTAACATTTGGTCTAACCAAGACTCTGTCAGCGCCAAGATGTAAAAATTTGAGGAGCCCAGCAGATCTAAGATCTCAACCCATGTTTGCGCAGGGAATGGGTATTCAAGAGCCCGGCTCGTAGAGTTGGCACAACTTGCTTGCCGCTCTTGTGTAGCGCTAGGTCCATCGGGGACAGGATGGGCAAGACATTGCTACGAAGAGGACTCGACTCCTACTTGGTAAATGTGTAAGGTTTTGCAAGGTATCTGAAGTAAGTTGGGCTGGAGAAAGCACCACTTTGGAGGGAGAATGCACATACACCACTGTGGCTAAGGGAGAGGACTCCATATGTGTCGTGAAAGCGCTAGTAAGCTCAGAGCATGGAAGTGCCGGTAAACGAGCCACTTCGGTTTCCTCATTACTCAACGCAGCCAGTCTTAACTTTCTCCTTGTTTGTATGGACAAAACTAAGTTTGCACGAGAAGAAGGAGAGTCTGGAGTAGAGGCCATACATATGACAAAGTAGCAAAAGCTCTGTGTTGTTATAGAAGTTGTTTACTTTGAAGTGTTAGTAAGAGTATATGTTGTGAGCGGTATCCAGTCATTGCATCAAATACAAAGCATTGAATGCTAAAGGCATCGAAAAAAAATGCATCGAAAAAAAGCATTGAATACATTTTTTTCAAAGGTAAAGGTTTTATTTTAATTATAGTGGGTTTTAAGTGGTAAAAAAATGGGGGTTGGGGTGGACCCCATTAAGAAAATTGAAAAAAAAATGCATTTGATGCATTTTTTTTCGTTGCTTTATTTTAGATGCTAAGGCATTCGACACATTCACTACAAACCGTTGTGAGCTAGTGACTTTAGTAATGATCTATTGTTTGTGTGGCTCAGGTGTCTATAACGCGTTTAATACACAAATGTTTCTAAGCACGGACCCGGGGTTTGAACCTGTGTTGCTCTGTGTCGTCTTGCTTCCAAGGCGAGTATGTTGCCCCTGAGCTATCCTCCCGAGACAACATTTTTACTGTGAGTGGTTCTTTTATCTAACGTTTGAGTGTTGCACGAGTTTCAGTTTTATGCACAACTATTTAAAAAGCATGGTTACATAAGGGAGGAGATTCATAAGGGAGGGTGCATTAGTCAGGATGTGTGATTCGCCATTGCATTGTTACATTGTGAGAAACAAGTGTTTTGTTGTTTTGTTGTCTGCTTGCTATCAGGTTTGTGTGCCTTTTTAAAAGTGTTTTCTCCAAGGCCCTCATTTGCTTGTGACAGGCAGAGAGAGAGAGAGAGAGAGAGAGAGAGAGAGAGAGAGAGAGAGAGAGAGAGAGACAGAGACAGAGCCTCATTCCGAGTATGGCGGTAAGGGATAGCGGCCACCGCTAACGAGAGCGGTGGCGGTAATCCCTTACCGCCATACTCCGAGTTCCCTTTGCGCCATGGAGGTTTTAACACCTGCTTTTAGCAGGTGTTAAAAACCATGGCGCTAAGGGACCTTGATGTTAATTACGCCACCGTAATTTACGGTGGCGTAATTAACGCCTTCCCCACTCCCATTATGCCCTATGGGGCAAAAATGGGAATGGGGAAGGGTAAATGGGGATTGGGGAATTACCGCCCCGCCAACCTTGGAATGGGGCGGTAATTCCGCCATCCACCAAGGCGCTGCCGGTCCGGGTACGGCGTCAACCAAGGCGTTAATAGCGCCATTGGTTAGCGCCGTACTCGGAATGAGGCCCTATGTGTGTGTGCATGGAGTTGTCTAGGTATGCAGTCTTTACTTTTGTGTGGTTGTGTCTGTTGTGGATGGTCGTATGAGTTGTGCAGTAATCTACAGTCTTTACGTTCTTCTGTGTGCTTGTGTGTGTTGTGGACGGTTGTATGGGTTGTGCAGTAAAGTACAGTCTTTACCTTCTTCTGTGTGCTTGTGTGTGTTGGGTATTGTGGATGGTTTTATGAGTTGTGCAGTCAATTCTTGAATTGCTTAAGTTCTTCTATCTTTACAGCGCATGTTCTACTGTATGGTTTTGTGGTTGCAAACGTTTGTTTTTGTTGGCCAGTGTAAGCTATGTTTGGTTTGTCCCTCTGCCCTTTCTGTGCATGTTTTTCGTGTTGGTTCTTTGCAAATTGCTTTCATTTGGCGTTCTGTGTTTACTGTATGTGTCTGGAAATACAGAGCTGTGGAGGGGTAGCTTGTGAGTTAGAGCCATCGAGCTAAGGCCCAGAGGGAGGGAGCCTAGTGAGAGACCCAGCAGGAACCTCAGGGACGAGCTAGGGTTTGCTGCCTCTCTCTTCCTAGGGCTCAAGATATGAGTCTGAGGCCAGTGCCACCTTAACTTCCACTGCGGAACAGCCAATGGGCTCCAATGTAGACTTGACACGTGGGAGGGGAGGCCTCCTCACCATGGCGTTGCTGTCCAAGAACATTTCCAAAGAAGCTATGCATTCCAGAGGACGGAACTTTTCTGAAAGGCTAGGACTAACCGAGCAACTGCATCAGGAATAGCAAGCAAACATTTGATTTGGAGTTCTCTGTTTTGTTTGGATCAACCTGCTCCTATTCACTACATCGGTTCTGTTGCATGCGTTAAGCCGCCTGGAGAGACCAGGACCTGGGCTCAACGAGGACTAGAGTGCTTTTGCTAGCTTTTGGATTTTCCCTGAGATCTGATAACATGCTGGTGAATGACTATCATGACACAGACTAAGGTCCTTTATGCACATTCTTGGCCCTGACGGAGTTGGTTTGGTTTTCCCCTCTAAGACACCCCATTTAAGGAAGAGTGAAGTGCAAAAACACTTCATTTGTGTCTGGCCTGTTTTTGATCTCTCTAAGCTTCAAGACAGTGCTTTCGTTTTCAGAAAAAAATGTGAAATCCCAATTTTGGCTGTTATGACTTTCAGGTTTTTTGCAGTGCGCACAACTTCAGGACACAGTTTATGTCTGTTCCTAAAAACGTAAAAATCGGAGTAGACATTTTTGAGATATGCAGGGCTTAATTCGAGGGTACGCGCAGGGGGATGGAGTCCACCCACTTTATTCACAGGGTGGACTCAGTCCCCCCAGCTAAAAAAGAAACATTGGATGCCCTCTTTGAATTTGTGAATTAAAGCCGCCCTCAGGGATCAAACCGCAGTAGTCAGGTCTGTAGGCTGGACACTTCAACACTGCACTATATGACTTGATGAAAAATAATAAACAACTAAAGGTGAAATATCCCATTTCAGTACTGCAAGTCCCAAGGAAAACATTTGTATTAATTCTTGGAGTTTAAAACATGCACACTGTTCAAAAACACTATTAGAAGAAAATATCCTGTCTTGGTTTTGTGTGTGTGTTGATTTTATGAAAGGCAAATGCCATTCATCCTGTGCAATTTAGGTGGTTATTCAAAGCCAATTTGATGAAATGTGCATATTTCGCTTTGGTATGCTAATTTCGGGCGATGTCACACCCCAGGGTGTTTGTTCATGAGTCTCCCCACTTTAATTTTTAGGACTTGACCCCTGGAGATATGCATCCTTATGTCAAAAAACTCTTCAAATAAACTGCTTAGGGTGTCTTTGCTATATCAGTTCAAACGTTTACCAATAGATGGCAGGAAAGTAATGGCACACCATCAGGGAGAAACCTAAGCCCACCATTGAGACAGTGTTTGATGCAATTTTTTCAACTTTCAAAAGCATCTCTCTGCAATGAGGGATGGGGAGAGCGCGTTTGCACGAGAGAGAGAAATGCCAGTATGTGAAATGTTTGTATACCGAGTCACAACAGGTCTTGTTATTGTGATTGCACAGCACAGGATCTGCTGCTGCATAGCGAGCACTGTCTTGTCCCTCGGTATGCAGTCTTTATAACGAAAATGTTATAAAGAATGAACATATATCGTATCTTTTATAACTAAACATTTTATGAAGAATGCACTCAGGGGCGGGGTAAAGGGTTAAATCTTGTGGGGAAATGGTTGGGGTGGGAATTTAGAGGTGGGAAACCCCCCCCCAAAAAAAAAAAATATATAAAATGTGTTATATTTTTCGTAATAAAACTTTCGATATAAAGACATGTAACCATGTCCCTCCTACTAAGAGAATCAAGATCGAAGCACCCAACATCTGGTACCACATAGACAGCGCTGCAGCCTCTCCAGTGAGAGAATAACACTCAAACAACACATGTGTCGCTGCACTCAGTCTCTCTGCTACCACGGAGGAGAGCAAAGCACCTTCTGTTGTGCTGCCTACTCTAAGTACACATACCCACTGTTCTCTCCCAAGCTCCCTCTGGCCACAGCCCACCAGCATACTACCATATCCTTCATAAATAAAGACAGCCCTCGCACTGCCTCAGGACCACAACCGTCCATGACCATATCCCTGCACTACAGGGCAGGGCATAGCTGTTTGAACAGGTTTTCTTTTGCAATTGTAATTTTACCATTTTATGAGAAGGGATGAGCTGAGATACAATATTACACCGAGCAGAGCGAGGAGGAGACTCCAGAGGAACAGACAGAAAGAAAGATTAAACAGCAATCAAATAAGACATTGACAGAAAAGACCAAATGAAAAAGCAGAACAAAGCATCCAGTGATTACACTCAAAGCCAGGAAGCAAGCCAGTGCCTGATGCTGAGAATCAGGAAACAGATAAGTATATATATAGCAAGAATAGAAACTTTTCTTTGGGCGAGGCATACACCATAGCCAGACTACCCTTATAAACTATTGATAATGATGTCACAGATGGACAAGGAAATTGCTAGAAAGGAACAGGCAGCTTCCCTGTTTTGTGAGAAACAAGTAACTTCCAGTGCGGGGAAAACGAAGGGACCACTAGCGGAGGCACCGCCCAACATCGAGGTTAAACTACTGAGAGAATTGGAGAAACTACAGCGACGGGAAATCTCAAAGTGGTGGGAGGAGTTTTCATTACAAAATTATGTAGATGTAGGACGAGTTCCCAGAGGTCTACGCATCCTCACCACACCTACCTTTGAAGAGCAAGATCCCGAAATGCTGCAAGAGTGGGGAGAGGCAAGTGGCTTATGCTCCGTTACTTTCCTGAAGATTCTTATTAAATATGCGGGAATGGACAGAAAGAAGATCCTGTCAAGAATCGAGGAAGTGGAGGATCAGTTGAAATCCATTAACCCAAGTGTAGAGGGTAAAGCCATGAGAACCAACATGGAAAAGGGTTTTAAAGCGTTTGAAGATGACATCAAGTTACGTAAACAACGTAAATTTATACGAGATAAAGATGATTATGAAAAAGGAAGGGTACTCACCTTTGCCAAACGCTTTGACACCCTGAGACTCAAATTACCCACAGACCCACAATCTACAGTGCCAGAGCCACAGGCCGCCTGCTCATCCTCTGAAGTGGACACCACGGAAAGTGAAAGTGAACAACCTACACGTAAACTGAATTTTTTAGAAGAGATGCAGCTGTTGGGGATGGACGTGCGGAACAGCAACAAAAAACCAAGAGGCAGAGGCCGGGGAAAATCAATGGCCCAAAGAGGAGGAAGAAAACGAGGAGAGGTAACAGATTCGGAATCCGGAGACAAGGATCAGGCAGCACGGAAGACCCGCTCTGGAACCAAGAACTTATAAAAACCAACATGGAGCAACAAGATTTGTCTATAATTAATCTCTCCTCGCATACACTCTCCATAGACCATCTAAAAGTATTACGACTGGGACTCAATTTTTGCCCTACAAGTTATTATAACTATGCCGAGACGCGCATAGATTTCGATAAATACATGCGCAAAGTACGGCTAAAAAAGTTTTTTGCAATGAATCCGTCCAAACAACCAGCTCAAGAAACACCAGGAGGATATACTCCTGTTACCATCGAGGATATGGCAACATTTGGTAACCTTATCAGTCTGGGATCGGAGTGCACATTATCTGAGGACGTCAGTGATATAGACTGGGATTCCATGAATATACATACAGATTGGCCAGGGACCAGTCTATTAAGGTGCAAATCCAGATTTAATCCAATGTTTAATCCAGGAGGACACATTGAGGCATTCCAGGATCTAGTAATAAATGATCTGAAAAGGATTAGGCAGACCAAATGGAACCACAAAGGCAATCTCACCCATCATGAACAAAATGTCTTGAAAGATCTCAGTACCCTGTCTGACTGTATTATTAAACCCTCGGATAAGGGCACAAATATTGTAGTGATGAACCGTGCCGATTACATCAAGGAGGCTTCTAGGCAACTGCATGATCGTTCTTGTTATGCAAAATTGGACACAGACCCCACACCAGGTATGACCACGAAACTTTTTGATTTGCTAAACGTATATAGGGAGAATGGGCTACTTGAGGATGATATGTGTAAATTTTTACAACCAAGATTCCCTGTTATGCCCACAATCTATTTCTTGCCCAAAGTACACAAGAGCATGAGCAAACCCCCAGGACGTCCCATTGTGACACTCTGTGGGGCTTTATATGAGAATATCTCTAAATTTGTGGACGAGACTTTGGTGTCTTTTGTCACTACATTACCATCGTATTTGAGAGACACCAAGGATTTTTTGAACAAAATAGATGGAATCACTTGGGAACCCACATATCTACTCACCACTTTAGATGTAGTATCCCTATACACCTCTATCAAACATGTAGATGGTTTACGAGCATGTGAACATTTTCTTCATACAAGGTCTATGAATTTCCTGTCACACAGCCGTATGATATTGGATATGACTCATCTCTGTTTGACAAACAATTGTTTCTTATTCAACAAAGAATATTATGTGCAACTTCAGGGAACTGCTATGGGGACCACATTTGCTCCGTCCTATGCCAATTTGTTTATGGGATGGTGGGAGAAGTTTGTTGTTTGGGGTACAGAGAATAATGAATACACAGCTAAGATAATTCTCTGGTTGCGGTACATAGATGATCTATTCATCATTTGGGATGGTACTAGTTTAGAGTGGTTAGAATTTGTCCAGAGGTTGAACATCAATGAATTAAATCTCCAGTTTACGGAAAGCCACCACAAGACTGCTATCGTATATCTCGATATTCTTGTCAAGGTGGCTCAGAAAGAACTTACTACAGAACTTTATCGCAAACCGACAAGTTCAAATATACCACTGCATGCGAAAAGCAATCATCCTACCTCCCTCAAATGGTCCATACCATATGGTGAATTTATTCGCATAAGAAGGAATTGTTCCAAACTAGAGACGTTCGATGCAGAATGTGCATACATGGCTCTAAAATTTAAACAACGGGTGTATCCCAAATGCATACTCGAAAGAGCCTTTCACAAAGCTAGGGACCTAGACCGCTCCTCACTGTTAACTACTACAGTGCAGTTACCATTAAATGATCAAACTAGTGAGACACGACTCATACTCACTTATGGTACCAATTCCCAGCAAATACGACGGATTATGCGGAAACACTGGCATATCCTACAACTGGATGAACATTTAGGAACGATCTTGGGCGACAAGATGAACATTACATTTCGACGCTCTGTCTCACTTAAGGACAACCTTGTCTCTAGCTTTATGAGCCCTTCTACTCCATCTATAGGCTCCACTTGGCTTAATACACCAACTACAGGCTTCCGTAAGTGTAGGAAATGTAAGGCCTGCAAGTATGCAATAGATGTCTCCAATTATGAACATCCGATTTTGGCCAAGAGTGTTTCTATTATGACACGTATCACTTGTGACACTGAGTATGTGGTTTATGTGCTCAGGTGTCCTTGTGACAAGTGGTACGTAGGTAGCACTATAGGCAGACTCAAGCTACGAATGCTACAGCATATCAGGGCGATCAAGAATATGGATGTTACTTACCCCATGGCAATGCACTTTCAAGAAGTACATAATAGCAAATTGGATGGTTTTACATTTTTTGGCATTCATACCATAGCCAAACACCCGAGAGGTGGCAACAGAGAATTGGCATTGAGACAATTGGAAACTAAATGCATTTTGGACCTAGAAACTAAAAAACCAAGAGGCCATAATTTGGATGAAGAACTTTATACTTTTTTCGGAACTTAATTATGACCTTTATGCATGTTTCCTTTATTTCATATAACACCATTTTGTTGATGCATTTGTCTCATGCTACTGTAAGAATTACTAGATTAGCAGATTAATTTTCTCTTGTTTCACTCTTTGATAGATTTTTTTGCAGGTGACTTTTTGCAGGTGATTCTTTTGCAGGGAATCCATTGTAGAAAATTTTTTGCATGACCTGTTTCCAGTTTGTTTATTATTGTATGATTATGAATAAGTTATAATTCAGTTATACATTCCAACTTATGTTTAAATGTTGGTTGAAGATGTTTGTAAATTATGATGTTAGGTTATCACTGCAGTTTGCACATTCAGCTTGTTCTCTTCGAGTTGGGTTATGTGTTTCCTAGTTCTGGGCCGTTTAGGTTCTTCGTAACTGGAGGGTTCATAAGTGATCGCACTGTTTATGTAATTGGGCACCTTCTTTCTTACATTTTAGGTTGGTCCATTGCCCTAAACATATATATATTTTTTGTCATCTTCTTTACATAACAGAGGGAAATATGAAGCTTAGGTGGCCCCTTTTTTTAAATTAGGACATACGCACGTATGTCCTATTTTAAACATCTATTTAATCTTTCTGTTCTTTGAACAAGTGTATTTGGGCTCATACAAATTTAGGTATATACCTTTCTTTGTGATTTTCTTTTCTCTTTCCCCTGTTTCTTCCAGACTATATTTTTTCTTTTAGATTCTATTCCATTTATAGGCCCTTCTTTCTGCACATGCTTACGATTGATTTTGTGGGACCATGTGGTTTTGCTGAACAGGTTACTTTGGGTTAATATTTTTTTTAAACAGCATTGGGTAGAATGGAAATAACAGGCATTAGATGTGTAGAAATATCTTTTTTGCTTTTATGTATAGATCAGTTATTAGATGCTAACTAGATGTTTACATGCACTATGCACTTTATTATGCACTATGCACTTTATTACATCTTATTCTAGTATTACATCTAAGACTAGGTTATCTTGCATATTTGCACGGATTCAATATTTAGGTAATGAATGCACCCAACACTTTAAACATCTCCGTGTAGGATACATCAGTAGCTGCTAAATTGCTAATTGCAGTCTGACCATTGTGGTTGGTTATTGCATATTTGCACATCCATGCATATTTGCACGGATATAATATTTGGGTATTGAATGCACTAAGCACTTTAAATACCTCCATTTAGGATGTATCATCAGCTGCTAAACTGCTTACTGCAGTCTGACCATAGGGGTTGGTTATTGCCAATTTGCAAGTTCAGGTATTCGCATTTTTTATTTTCCTAAATGTGGTACATTTGAATAAATTGCTGCAATACGTACTATGCACTTTATTAGCAACAGACTGGTCTATGCTGGAATATACTTTTATCCAGCTAAGCATTAGGCATTTTATTTATTTACTAATGCCAGTTAGTCACGTGATCTTCAGCAATAGAGATTCTTTCATTGGTTACCCATTTGTTTATTATCCATTGAAAATGGTAAGCAACTTTATAGCCAGCATCTATTTTGGGGATATTATGCTATGGTTCCCATACTTTACATGCTGTAATGATTTTGTTGATATTACGAGCTGTTTGGCGCAAGTGGCATCCTGAATTATATTGCCCTAGAGCAGCATTTTTATACATTAGCTCTGAGAGCTCTAATGCCCATACTAACTATTAATGCTGGACAAATGGTTGTAACTTAAGAATGTTGAGAAATGTTTTGAATTTAGCATTTCATTTTCTCATCACGCACCTACGAGCATTTGGTTTTGCAATTATTTTACGCAAACAGTAATCACTACGAAAACATGTAAAGCGCTGGGAATGAGTTTGATATGCATTTACTATGGGCATTGTGCAGTGTTTTGTAAGGGTTAAGATGTCTGCTATGTTAGTATTGAGACAGCAGTCAATTGTCTTGGAGACACTCTACATTGTATACTGGGGATAGAGTTACATGAGTCCATATATAGTCACCTTGTCTATGTTTACACTGTTCTACGTGATCAAGCGGTCTGTGTGCCGTGAAACGCGTTGTGTTTTGTACTTTTTCCTATCCATGCTGACTTTAAAATAAAGGCATGTCAGTCTGGACCAACTGGGTTTTCTTTGCCTTAGTACAGAGAGTCATTAAGGCTTTCTATATTCGAGTTTTCTTGGGAGTGCATTCCGCTTAACACATCCCGTTTCCAATCTGGATCGGGTAATGTGTTTTTTTTAAATATATATATATATATATATATATATAGAGAGAGAGATAGAGAGAGAGAGAGAGAGAGAGAGAGAGATAGATAGATAGATAGATAGATAGATAGATAGATAGATAGATATAGAGAGAGAGACACACAGACAGAGACAGAGAGACATCACAACAGTGGTACCCCAGAAACTGAATGTACCAGTTAGATGGAAAAATAAAGGACTTCTCCCAAAAGAGAAGCATACAGTGCTGTCGTGATGGGATTCTTCTTTGGTACCGTTTCCCCAGTAGCAGAAGTTATGCCATATAAGATGAAATTAGTCAAATGGTACAGCCACATGTCGCACCAGAAGCACACAACTGCTGAGATCATACCAAACAGTACTCAGGCTTTTGTCTCAATGGAATTTGAAATAAAGCCACCTGCTGGGCATGGGCTTTGATGTTTTCTAATACATGGACACATGTATACACAAAATCAATAAGAAAGCCAGAAAATGGCCAGACATACATTTTGGGACCAGCTGATGAACCTCAGTACAATTTCCGAAAGAATTAGAGAGAGGAAAGCGTAACTGGAGAAATGTTTCATATCGCACAAACACATTCTTGAAATTATTAAAACTCATTTCTAACTTTGATTTAGAAACTGATTTTGAGGAATTTATATCACACGAGGAAACAGAATAAATCTAGGTTTTACCAGTGGAAAAAACAACTAAACAGGAAAATTAACTCAGCAAAACCAATGCTTCTCTAAGGCCCTGCAGAGGGAACTCAAGATGTCAAGACTCTTGGAGCTGGATAATCCATCCCTTGACCCGGTGCTAAAATGGGGCAAATCTTTGATAATGCAGAATGGAGCAAACAGTTTTTCTCACAATCGGTATGCTCTAAAAACGTTTGCAAAGAGGTACACACTAATCCGATTGTCTTTTGTAGTATATTTGCTGCATAACATACTGTATTAACATACGAGAAATGTGCTTACTACATTTCTTTTCATGTTATACAGCAAACATAGTAAATAAAATAGGGCTTCTTTTTTACTCAAGTGAAAACATTTTTAGATATTTTGGTTTGTGGCTCAGCCTGGTTGCCCCAAAATTGGTGCTAAATGCATTTGCTTGATGGTTTTGCACAAGTACAAATTTGCTTGATAGTTTTGCACAAGGACACATCTTTACTAATATGTTCCCAAATGGCCAGGGGCAGGCCAATCCATAAACTAGGGCCAGCCACGCAGAACCTGCGGCCCCTCTTCTCTTGCATCTAGAGTTAGGGACATTCAACAGACATCCATCCTGGGGGCAAAGAGTACTGTAAGGACTGCGGAGCACAACAGTGCTTGCTAGATATTGGGGAATGAGTCCATGGGTGTATTTTTTTAAAAAACTAAGCACAGCATCTTGTAGTTCACTCTCACATTGCACAGAAAACCAATGAAAAGGCTGTTTAAAGGTACAAATAGAGTGTGATTTATTCAGCCCAAAGCGAAGTCGAACAGCGTATTTCTGGACCAATCGCAGCTGATGTAGTTGGCTGCTAGGATCCGAGCCTAAAGAGCATCAGCATAGTCAGCATAGTCAAGCTCAAAGTTTATCAGAGCAGTGGCTACTGCTTTACGCTACATCCTTAGGAGGAAAGGGGTAACGTTGCGAAACGTCCACAATTTGCAAAAAACAGACCTAACCACCTCCCCCACATTGATGGCCCTCTCCCATATCTGACTGCTAATGGACACTGAGATTCCACCAGGACAGTAAATCTTGCTTGTGTTTTGTGTGTTTTCCTGAAACTTACCCCTCCTGCCTCTTTTCTTTTCTAGTGGATTGTCTTTTTACTATAAGTCTTCAGTCACTTCGAAACAACCCAGCGTGGAGACATCCCTCACCTTCCCAGTCAAGTTGCAATAATGTGTCTGTTATAATGTTCATCTATTGTGTATAGTGGATTTCGTTTTGGATTCCCTGATCAAGTTCACGCAATTGTGCTAAAAAAAATGTGAATGAAACATGTCGGACATATGAACACCTTATATTGCAAGGTGTGGTTCATCAACCAACTCAGAGGTTTGTAGTCACCCCAGTTGCATTTTTAAGGGGTAGACGACTAACAGATAGTTGACTAATAACACACTCCAAACAAACCAAGCACTACGGTTGTTCGGAATTGCTAGATACCAAAGCGTTACGATACACCAGGGTTTGATTTGTAATGTTACTCTGTCTAGATTTGTATAGGCAGGAGCTTATTGGGTGTATAGGTGACACCCAGGTAGGGTTAAACTGATTGAGAACTGTATTTTGATTTTGGATTTGATTTGTTAGTAAGAGTGCACCATATTTTACACTTTTTTAAGATTTGTTATCATGATTTTTAGATAATTGCGTATTTTGTGTTTTCTTTAATAAAGTTGCATTTTGCTATACCTGTTTTTCAAAACCTAGAGACTAGGTCCTTATTTGGTTCATGGACCTTGAGTGTGAGTTGGTGGTTTATTTTGTAGAGGAGAGAGACGTGCTGTTCCCTTTTGGTCTAGTAGTGTCTAAAAGGCTTTGTTACGAGTTCAGGAACAGACGTCTTTAAATAACTCGATTGGTCTCTCAAAGTTATTAGCAGTAAATCTAACTACTTCCAGAACAGGAGCGTTACGCTTCTCCTGAAAGTGGCACGTGCACAGCCATATAATCTGTAAATAAAAGGTGGGCTATGGTTTCCCATTAGTATTTCCATGCAGAGAAAGTGACTGGCATTTCAAAATGGAACACGCCGAAGCCAGATGAACAGCAACACAAGATTTAAGTAACTCCAGGCCTCGAGGGCTTGATCCATGCTGGGTTTTCTGGATATCCCTCATTAATATTCATGAGATAAATCTGCATACACTGATTCTAAATGGATGCACATTTTCCCTCATGGATATTAATGATGGATATTCTGAAAAGCCGTCAGGATCCTGGCCTTCGAGGCCTGGGATTGGGAAACCCTGATAGAATTTCAATCGGAAATGAACATACTACACTGCAGAATATAACTTTGCCAACATGATGCTGTGGTTGCATGTATCAATACAGAGGGCACACGATTAAACTATCTACGGTCCAATCAGATGCAGTTACACATGGAACAATGGGGACACCTGTTGGATGCAGTGAAGCAAGAACCCAAAATCAGAGCAGTAACAATGATTACTCTCTCATCTCCATTTCAAGGTGGTCCAAGATCTATGCAGCAAACCTCTCAGGGCGAAATGGATGCTTTGCATACCTTTAGAAAGACAGACTAACTGTACTTTTGGATGAATTTGCATATGCAATCCCCGACAATTGAGCTGACCTAATAAAATGTGTTTCCAAAATCAAGCTGCAAGAGTCATTCGACAATATTCTGAAGAGAACTATACTAGGTGATGCTATACTTATGTTATGGAATTGCAGAACCTTGCCTTACTCCAAGCTGACATGCTCCTCATGCTTTACTCCAGCTCAAAGACCAGAACCAAAGATGACACGACAAACTGCTAAAAGATGCCAGCCCCGCATATAGTACAGAATCCAAGGGGAGAGTGCGCGACTTAAGCAAGACTGGGGGATGGCCTTGACCTACCTCCAAAGGGACTGTAAGAAACAATGGTGCACGCACTACCTGCGCACACTGGATATCATCTGGATGTAGCAGGGATATGTACTTATGGAACGGGAGATAAGAATGAAGTGTATTACGCTGCTGGAGGGGGGAGGGGGAGGTGAAATGTTTTGTTAATTGTTTGTTTAATTCAGAAAATGCCAATAAAAAATACATTTAAAAAAAAAGATGCCATCCCAAATGCCGGCTACCCACACTCTGTACCACGCTCCGCTGCTCTTGAGCTAGATCTGCGCTTTAAACAAGAACAAATTAATAAATAAACATGTCAGTGCTTAACTCCCTAAGAATGAGATAAACTCTATATTGTTTGAAAATGGAACTGTCACAACTCCCTGTTCCCTAAGACTTCTGCAGCAATAGCCCCACAGCCGCTGGCAGCTTTCGTGTCGGCTGGTAATTCAGAGGCAGTTACGGGCCTACTGTAAACAGATTTGCTCATTAGTTCAAGACATGCGCATTTCCAGATCAAGACAGGGGGCCTCATTACGACCCTGGCGCTAAGTGAAAAACGATGGCGGTAAATGGTTACCGCCATCGTTTTCCACCAGGTCCGATCATGACCCGTTACCGTTAACTACGATGCCATTAGCGGCATCGTAGTTAACGCTGGCGCTAACTGCGCCAAGGGTGCGCGCACGCGACCGGCCACACCGTACTTAACGCCATGGCGGAAAGGTACGCAAATGCCGACCCAAGCGGACATGCACCTAACGCCATCACCCAGCCCGTTAAGTACCTTACCGCCATGGTGCAAATAACGCCATCGCGAACCAACCGTAAAGGGCCATGTTAAGTGAATGCAGCTGCCACAGGTGCACAGAAACAGCACAGGTGAAGGCAATACAGACTCAGGGAAGCACAAAAAGAGCACACCCCACCCCTTCCCACACCCAGTCACACTCCACAATGATGCCAACACTCCACAATGATGCCAATACGACTAGCAATGTTGGGGCTGGAGGACCTGATAGCAATGCATGTGCTACAACAGCAACAACTACAACAACAACAACAACAGGCAGCACAGAGGAGACGCAGGAGGAGAAGGAGGGCAAGGCAGGCCCAGCAAGCCCCACCAGCACAGCCAGTGCCACCACGCAGGCAGCCCCCAATCCCACGCATCAGAGCCAATCCATTCAACCTCACTGCTGAGCAGATCCACACCCTGTACCGTTTGGACCGGGACACCATCACCGCCATCGTAGACATGACACACAACGACATCGTCAGCATGATAGAAAGTCCAACCGCCATCCCCCCCCTACTGAAGGTAGTGTCTGTACTCCACTTCCTGGCCACAGGCACCTACCAGCACACAGTGGGGCACCTGCATGGCATTTCACAACCATTATTCTCACGAACACTCATCCAAGTGCTCGATGCCCTCCTCAAGCACACAGACGACCACATCTCATTACCACGGACTGCCCAGGAGATTGCAAACACCAAAGTGGGTTTCCATGCACTAGCCGGCATACCCGGTTGCATTGGTGCCATCGACTGCACCCATGTGCAATTGGTGGTTCCACGTGCCATGGAGGTACCGTACCGCAACCGGAAACAGTTCCACTCAATCAACGTGCAAATGGTCTGTGACTCCAACAAGATCATCACACATTGTTGTGCCCGATTCCCCGGATCAACCCATGATTCAATGGTCCTGAGGAACTCCACAATACCACGCTACATGGAGCGACATGCAGGCCCAAGATCCTGGCTACTCGGTGAGTCCAATGTCATGGAAGTGGGCAGGTGAATGACGTACCGATGCATACTCCACCTGGCAGAAAGGGGGGGGGGATGATGCATACTCCACCTGGCAGAAAGGGGGGGGGATGATGCATACTCCACCTGGCAGAAAGAGGGGGGGGGGATGATGCATACTCCACCTGGCAGAAAGGGGGGGGGGGTGATGCATACTCCACCTGGCTGTGAGTAACACAGAGAACGGAGACAGCGGATGGGCACTCACAATGCACACAACCCCTCTGCATACAATGGGTGATGGCATGCAAAACAGGCCATGGGAGCCATGAGAATATACTGGTTGCATTGTGTGAATCAATCAGTGCATGTAGAAGTGAGCCAAAGTAACAGTTGGATGCGAGCCATGGTGGAACATCATGTTCCTGATCAGACGTCATGACTGACACATACATTCTCGCCTACATACAGGTGATGCAGGCTATCCCCTGAAGAGGTGGCTCCTTACACCAGTCCGGAACCCGCAGAACCAGCACGAGGAGGACTTCAACCGTGCACATACACGTACTCGTGTGGTCATAGAGCAGACATTCGGACTATTGAAGGCACGGTTCCGAAGCCTCAGCAGGTCTGGTGGCGCACTCCTGTATGGCCATGAGAAGGTGGCAAAGATCGTCATGGCATGTGTCATGCTACACAATATGTGCGTCAGACGGAATGTGCCCCTGCCCCCTGACGCAGAACTGCAACCACCTGACGATGAGGATGAGGAGGGTGCAGATGGGGCGGCACCCCATGGAGGAGGCGATGCACAGGAGGGGCGTGCAATGCGCCAAAGTATCATCGACCACTGCTTCTAGCACACACTGCTGGTGTTTATCACATGGAGACTGCACTTGGGGCACTGTGTGTATCTGGGACATGCACACTGTGGACTGTACACCAATAAAGCACACATACGCAATGAAAATGTCCACACATTACTTTTTTGGAAAGAATAAAGTGTATTGAAACTATGAAATGTCGTGTCACACCACCTCCCACCTCCCCCCTGCACACCCCAACACACCCCCTCCCACCTCCCCCCTGCACACCCCAACACACCCCCTCCCAACTCCCCCTTGCACACCCCAACACACCCCCTCCCACCTCCCCCCTGCACACCCCAACACACCCCCTCCCAACTCCCCCCTGCACACCCCAACACACACCCTCTAGGTGTCAACAGATGCCTGTGACAGTGGCCACAGGCTGTTACAAGCCCCCTCTCCCGGCCCCCGGGGCACCCCTGGCTGTGGAGCGCAGGTTACGACCGGAACGTCGCACGGGGCTGCTCTGCGCAGAACTGGCAGTGGAGGATGTCCCTGGCTGCCCCTGTGCATGCACGTCCTGTCGTGTGTGGGTGAGGCCAGTGACCGCACGACGCAAGGCCGCAAGTTCTGCACAGATGTCCCTGGACATGGCCTGCATGGCATCCCTCAGGGTGGCAGTGCTCTGCGCCACTTCCGCCCTTAGTGTCTCCGTGGCCTGTTCAATGCTAGACCTAGCCCCCACACATTCCGCGGCATGCTCATCCAGCATTGCGGACAGTTGATGCTGCCGTTGAGTGATGTCCTGGAGGGACTGCTGGCCGTGCTGGCCCATGGCCAGTGCTGGTGGAGTGATGGAGGGGCTGCTCCCCTCCTGTGGAGTGTGGACAGGGCATGGGGTGGATGGCCACTCCTCTACCTCTGTGTGCCCCTGTGTGTGACCCTCATGGGGGCTGGCGTCTGAGAAACAGGGGGAATGTAGTAGGTCAGTGGGGCTTCTGACCTCGTGCTCCATGTCCGAGTCTGAACATGCAGCTGTTGCAGCTGTCTCCCCGATGTTGCTGCTGGCCGCTGACCCCCTGCCTCCTGTGGCAGGCAATGTCGGTGGAGGTGGAGCAGCTGCTGCTGGCCTGCTGCCAACAGGGGTGCTTGCCGGTGGGACCTCCGGTATGCCTGCAGTGGGACCTGCTTGTTGTGGGGTCTGCCTCACTGCAGCTGAGGTTGAGGGTGCAGGGCCGTTGTTGATGGCCTTCTTGGCTCTCTTTGGCGCAGGGGTGTCCTGGTCCTCTGGGTGTGAATCTGTGCCTGTGGTGGAGCAAAGGAGGGAGGGCGTTATTGATGGGTCTGCGTACTTTGGAATGAACTGTTTGACATTATTGTGGTCAGTGGATGAGGAAGATTTCAGGCAGTGCCATGCAGGTTGTCTCCTTTTGGTGTGGAATGTGGATGCAGGTATGCGGGTGCCAGCAGTGTATGCAGGGTGGTGCTCGCATGTGGCTATGGGCAGTGTTGATATGTGTTGCATTTACACTCTAGGGCAACCTTGTGCTACACATGATTGGACTGCTGTGACTATGGCATGTCTTGTTTGAGGCACCTACCTTCATCGCCTGATGTCGGAGCTCCCCTTTCCATCCCTCCGACGCCTTCAATGGATTCCATGGCAATCGTGGTTGCACAGATCTCCTCCCACGGTTGGAGTTTCAGGGGGGATTCCGACCCTCCACCGGTACCCATGGCAAGGTTGCGGTTTGCTGAGATGACGGCTCTGACCCGTATGCGTAGGTCATCCCAGCGCTTCCTGCACTGCTGTGGTGTGCGGGGTACGGTCCCCACCGCGCTGACGCGCTCAGCCACCAGGGCCCAGATGGCCTTCTTTTTCCCGATCGCTGTCCTGGTCATGTCCGGGGAGAAAACGACACCTGCGTTGTCTTGCAGGGTCTCCGCAAGCATGCAGAGTTCCTCCCGGCTGAATCTCTCCTGGCGCTGGCGGTCACATGCCTTTTTCACAGATTTAGGCATTTTCGGATACTTGGATGGGTGGGTGGTTGGTTGGGACAGGTGTCAGGGTTGGGTCTGGTGTTGTTTGGTAGGATGGCGATGGATTGTGTTTTTCAAGATGGCCGACGGGCTGTTTCCCGTTCCGGCGCGATGACGCTATTTCCGGTTCGACTTTTTACGGCCGCCGCTAATTACGGCCGCCGCTACTTACGGTGGCCGCTACTTACGGTGGCGGAAGTGCACCTTGCTCGCTTAACGATGCCGGTAGGGGCCTTTTGCGCCATGGCGTTAATTGCATTACCGCCATGGCGTAATGCTCGTGCGCGATGGGTCGTAATGTGGCGCTCTTTACGCCATCGTCCCACGGCGTAAACGCTCATTACGCCATGGCGGTAATGACGGGCGATTAGCGCCAGGGTCGTAATGAGGCCCAGGGTCTCGTACCTCCGTGGCGGCCATGATACAGAAGTAAACAGGGTCCGCTGGTAAGGCACATTGCTCTTCCACGAGACTACCTCTCTGACAGCCTGATTCTTAACTTGGCGCATTGAACGGCACCAAAATGGTACCGTATGTGTGCGCGACTTTAACGCACATATAAAACTGGAGGAGTGCCACAAGAATACCAGTCTAAAGTGGCATGTACTGAATGTGGCGGTTGCTAGGTTGGTTTCCAACCCATCCTAGCAACCGCCACATGTATTCCGAAAGTGGCACATTCCTACCGACTTCGGAAGAATGTGCCACCTTCAGAATAGGTCTTAAGTACCGAAAAAAAGGTTGTTAACGCTTTTAACAACCTTTTTGGTACTTAACACCAGTTGAGAATCGGGCCGTGAGTGGCGTTCCAGGGTGCTGGTGGATTTTCTGCTGCTGACTCTGGTCTATTTCTGGGTGACCCGCTTGCTCCTGTTCTTATCTGATGTCCTAGCATTTTAAACCATCTGGCTTCCTGCTCAACCTGCTCCAAAGATTACTGCCTGGTTACTACACACTGTGATTGGCTGGTATTTGCCGAACCTTGGCTCCAGTCTTTGCCAGTAAGATAGCTCAGCGGGTTGAGCACTTGCTGCTACGATCTGTGTGTGATATGCAGGTCGCAGGTTCAAATCTCGACAAGGCCAACCCAGTCTTTCATCCTTCTGAGGTCGACAATAAACTACAAACCCTGCAAAATTATGCACTCAGAATGGCCCTGAACCTCCCTACCAGAGAGCACAACTCGAATGTGCGGAGAACCTACAACTGGCTCAAGATTAGTGATAGGATCATCTTTAAAATTGTTACCTTAACCTTCAAATGTTTAAACAATGCAGCCCCTCCATACCTCAGGGAAAGAATAATAAGAAAAACCTCTGCATGACCAACCAGGACAGCCAACTCCTTTTGCATCCAAATACCAAAATTCTGCCTTAAAAAAAAACAGGAGGCAATAGCTTCCCTGTACAAGCAGCTCGGCATTGAAACGCATTACCAGTTGAACTAAGAAGGGACCAGCCATACAACAGTTTTAGACACAATACCCGGACCTGGCTATGACGCAATGACCTTTAGACCCATGATGCATCCCTATGCCATGTCCTCACCCTACCTAGTAATTCCTGCTACTGTGTTACTGTGTCCATAATGATCCCATGCACCTGCCCATACCCTACATGCAAACGACTGTACATAATGTATATACTGTATATAATGTATGTCACTAAACTAACTGTAACTTGCAAACTGTAACCATGCTCTAAATATTCTTGATATGCTGTGCGCCCAGCTACCTAAGGGTTTCGGGCGCCCTACAAATAATAAACAAACAAATGAGCATCAACTCCAGTTGGGTGATATTGTATGCAAATATGTTCTATATAAAGTGCTTAGGCTTAAGCACTTCATACATAACACATCATTATCACCTGTTGGATGCATTTCCCTGGGGCTATTGCTTGTTGTATATCTCTTAGGTATATATATCTATGACCAGGGTGACGTATCTGACCTCATTTGGAGTTGTCCTGCAATGCGGCTTGTTTTTGAGGGAAGTGGAGGGGTTCAGGCCTGTTCTCATCCTTCATCCAAAGCTGAACTCCTTGGGAATTCTATGTCCATTGTCCTCTGTTTTTCCTTCTCATTCCTCTCCTGGCCTCCAACTTGCCTTTTCTGAGAGGCCATTTTCTCCATTGGACTATTTGTGTCTGACTAATATGTGTGTGTGTCCTTTTCCATCAGATCTCATCCTCCTGTCAGTGGGTACATACTTGCAATATTGCTTTTTTGCAACCATTTCCAGTGACGGAGTGGCCGCCTCTGGTCTATGTATACAGGCATAAGTAGGGGGCAACATTGCTTAGGTTCATTTATTCGACTCTTCCCTTTCTAAGGTATGTTGGGGGTCCATGGACATTTGGGAGACTGCCTCTTGTTTTCTGACCACAGTTATTAACTTTATTATCAATATTTCCATCACAGCGTTCAAGTCAGTGACGTTCCTCCCACCTTTCACACCAAAGTGTCTTTTTGCTCGCTTGGGTGGACACATCATGGGCAAGGACCTGCACCAGCTTTGCAGACCTTTCGTAGTGCTTGAATCATGTACACGACCCTACCAGAAACTCAAGGTATTGTACCTGTACCGTAGACAACTCTTAATCCGCTCATCCTCCACATCTGCTTTACACATACGCAGATTTCCAGGAAGAGAGCTGGAGGTGCCTGCTTTACCACCATCGCCCCCACACTGTGGAACGCCCTCCCTCAGCACATCCAGAATGAAGACAGTTACGCTCTTCCGAAAGAAAATAAAATCTTCACTAATTAACAAATACATGTAACTCGTACAGCCCACTGTACACGTGTGATCATGACTATGTATGTAGAAATGTAACCTACTGTTCTTACCATACTGTAACTCACTGTGTTCTGCCCTCTGGGTCTGGCGCTATCCACAAGTACAATACATAAATAAATAAAATAAAATAAAATAAATAAATCCAACATCACCATCGGTGGAGGAACGAACCGGCTGCAAAAGCTTCCTAAAAAACTTCAATGAATAAACCAAGAGAATGTAATATCCTGTGTTCTGCTGAAAGAGAGAGACAACAGCTCAAATAGTGAAACACACTAACAAGAAGCAATGAATAGCTCCTCACAAGCTGTAGTTCTCAAAGGCATTCAAACCATGTATCAATGTGGGAGTGTGGATTCTAGATCACTGTATGTAACACTGGGTACAGCAAGGGTATCAATAATTCAGACCTGCATAGCAGGCCGGAGTGCCGGGATATATGCCTGTATGCAGAATGTGCACTCACCAATGCCCCGATAATACATGCTGTGACCAGGCCGATTGAACATCTGCCAATCACTGTGTTCCCAGAATAGCTCCAAAGTATATTTCAAGGGTGTTTGCTAAACTAACATTCAAAGAAATAAGGTGTCAGAATGATAGCTCCAAGTGTCTGCATATTATGTGAGGGAAGGGCCAGTGGAGTACTTAAGTAAGGATTGAAAAGAACAGGGACTCCCCCTCTTTCCCGAAAGAGGTTCTCCAGAAAGTTGCTCAGCTTTCCAAAGTTCAACCAATCCAAAAGTCAGGTGGTAGGTGCAACTCAAAAGTTCTCATTACCTCTGGTGTGCTAACACAACAGCGGCAGGCATCTCTTCCCCTCCTGAGGCTTCAGAGCAAAGGCAGGAGAAGATTTTCTGATCCCTGAACCTCGCTTTGAGCTGATGGATTTCCCAGGGCACAGACTGACGGATCCTAAGCTAATTGTATTTCCTGGGGTCTTCTTGACCACTGCGTCATAAACCTACTCCATGCATTCCTCTTCTGTGGTGGCGGTGGGAGCTTCAGACTGATTTGGGTTCAGGATCAGCACTTCTGAAATATTTTGGTGCACTCTTGTGGAGTTTGGCCCTTCTGATACCTTCTACCCCTTATGCCCTCGATGCTCTCTCTCTCTCTGGCCCTTCTCTGTCCTGTCCAACACTAGGTTCTCCTCCCTGTGCCTCAACATTGCAGTTCCCTCTAAAACCTCCTCCGACCCACACACTCCCCCCAGACAAGCATGGTCCTTCATAACCTCTCTGCACTTGATACTTAGATGGGTGGATTATCATTCTCTCTCCTGCCCAAGATTGTCTTATTCTATCCTTCTTGCTAACCACTCATTCCTTCCTGATTTTTTTGCTTTTTCTCCGCCTGCCAACTACGCTCTCTCTTTTGATGGGATCTTTCTTTATTATCATTTTTTTTCTCAATTTCAACTCTCCTAACTTCTACTCTCCACAACAAGACTCATGTTGATCTCATTTTTCACCTCAAGACATACTATTTAGTGCAGTTTCCCTCTCCTCTCTCCTTGTGATATCTGGCTTCCTTCTCTCCCACTTCCTAACTCTCTCGTCTTTTGATCAAACGGTATCTCCCTTATTTCTCTCTCCACCTGTATCTCCCTCCTTCATTAAGAAATCATCTCCAGCTTTCCTCTTGCTAACAACATCTCTCTCTTGACTCTGACAAGATATCTCTTCAACAAAATGGATTCACTGGATTTGTTTTCTTTTCTGGTTTTCTTTGGATTTTGGATTTTGGATTTTGTTCCTGCTTTGCTGAACTTTTCATGGATTTTGGACATTTATTTACTTGGATTTATTCTTCTTTGGGTTCTTTCGCAGAGGATTTTTCCTGGATTGTTTATTTCTGTGGTTTTTGAATGAATTTCATGCTGTTGAATTCAGGTCGGATGCCTTGCCTTTTGTTTTTTTTGTTTTTTTTGTTGTGGATTTACTTGGTTTTGTGGATTTCATAATTGACTCCTGGTATCCTGAGTGCAGTGGTAAGTCATTTTTTGATTATTTAACATGTTATATTGAATGCAATGCTGTTCAAATAGTTCAATTTGTCATATTTTTCTAATTCCAAAATGTATTCTTTTAATCTTTCTTGTTTGTCTCGATATTTCTTCACTGGGTTTGCACTTGTTCTCGTGCTATCACTTGTGCAATAATCATTTCTTGGTGTGCTTGTTCTATCGTTAATTGTTTAATAAATTACCAATATCTTGGATTATTTGTTTTGAATGATTGACATAATCCATTATGCCATCCTTCTTTTTTATTGTTGGTTTTTTCAGGTCTTTTCACCACTGCGTGATAACAATTCCAATTCCATATTTTTTAATCAAATCTTGCTTGTCTCCTTGATCTGCTTCTAGTTAGCTGCCCTATCCAAGTTGTATCAAAATAATTGAGTAGTGGTTCTAAGTATTGTTCATTGATTTAAAAAAAATTCAGATTCTGTCAAATGTTCGTAATATTCTTCAACATGATCAACCAGGACAAAGGCTAAAGAAAATAGTAATTTGATGTTATGCTGGAATTCTAAATCATCGATGTACCTTGATTGCATGCCATTTTTCTGTACTTTTCGCCACACTGATTGCATAAAATGAAAAAAAAAAACCATCCCTGGATTTTGCATGATTGAAAAATGTCATTAATCACTTTAATTTGCTGTATTTCATAATCAAGAACATTGATTTCAGGTGAATTAGGGGACATTTTCTCAAGAAGGAATCTAAAAATATGTTTGTATTGTTCTCCGGACTTGTTTGGCAGAAAGACATAAATTAACGGAATTAGTGAGTCTTCAATCATTGCATCTACAGTATAAAATTGTGAAAACTGCTTTAGACAAAAGTTGCAAGTTTTTTAAGTAATCCACATTTTTTGAGGTTCCAAAAATCAGTAATCTTTGGTCGTTCATTTCTTTATTTAACAATAAGAACCCATCATTTTGATCAGTTATTGTCATTTCCGGTGGTAATTCTATCTCTCAAAAGTTTTCTGGAGTTTTGGGGAAATGTATTTTTGTATGCCTCTGCTTACATAACTGCCTTTGCAATGTTTTCATCTGAGGCATCTGACGAGCAACATGGAATGGGAGTTTTGAGCATACACGCTTAATCACAGATCCACTTGGTTTGTCTACATTTTGTTTAGCTATTTCTCTCAATTGTGTTATTTTTTTTAAATTAAGATCTGGTAAGTGGTTGTGTTCCACATTGTGAATTAGGTTCGCTCCATGGGTTACAACCCTTCCTTTACATTTGTTGTTATGATAATAGAAACAGTTGCAGTATATTTTGTTCAATTCATTTTCCTTGTTGTAAGTATATCCTTTATGAACTAGTTGCTTTTTTCCCCTTTTTGAAACCACAAACTCCATTGGTTCGGACATTCTGACGCACTATAAAATGATACAGAAACATGTTTTACCTTAAGGGACATGTTTGCATTTATTTTCACCCAGTTTCAGCACTCACAGAATTCGCCTCACAGGACAGCCTGTGAATGACAAGGAACCGTCATTATTAACTGTCACTTCTCAAGATTGACTTAGATAGGGTCCTTTACTCGAACCCTTCGATGCGTCATCGAACTCCCTATTAATTTCGATTAATCATTTTCAGTGAATGAACACTTTTACTTATATTAATAGAGATTCGATGGAAATATTTTAGATGAAAATCTTTCATAAAAAATGTCTTTGGTAAAAGAAATTCGGTGAAAAGACATGTAAACATCTGGCACCAGGAAAAGCCAAGACAGCTGTTTGTTTCTAAAAAAGCTTTCATTACAGGGAAATAGCAACACTGCAACACTGATAGGGGTGGAGAACAAGGTGTGCTTATTTGATTTCTCGTGCAAACGATGCGTGTCTGCTAATTTCTCTGCCGTGTTTGTTCTGTTCAACTTTACATCTGCGGGAGTCACGCACACCAGGCGTGTCACGTTCACTTGTTTGTTTCTCCTGTACCACTTTTTTAACTTTACATATCCCAAAGATCATGCTGAACTGTTTGTCTGGCAATAATGAGTTTTTCTGCAAAAATGCAGGATGAAAGAATGTATCCAAACACTCTTCCATAAACAAAGGAGAGTGCAACCTTGTTCCCTTAAAGCGGAACACACTTATTCCTACGTTGATTGTTTGGGTCTTTAGTGTTTGCTTTAGGCTCCCTCCATACCACTGGGCCTTCTGCTTGGGTTTCTCTGAGATCTTTCGGCCAAAGGGCCCCGTGGTGGCAACACAGACTCTGGGGATGCTGTTTGTCGATGTTCCCTATATACATACAGACCACAGTATGCACATTCAATATGCCCTGAATACAAGTAAGCACAATATAGCACAAAAAAGACTTGGACTGTCTGTGAAAATATATATATATATATATATATATATATATATATATATATATATATATATATATTATTAATTTATTTTTATTTTTTTTCCAATGAAAAAACTTTGTTAAAGTGACGTTATGGTTAAGTTGCACTAATAAAAACCTATGAAATTTAATAAAAAAACTTTGTTAAGGGGATGTTATGGTTACAAGTAAAACCGAAAAAACCCTGAAATTCATCAATTGTGGTAAGCTAAGCAACCATAACTTGTGCCACCACTGTGCACTGCTAAGACTGACACGCAGGACATCAAAGATGGCAGCCCAAGTTATCAGCCCAAGCGAAGCGAGGGTAGACAATGAGGTCTCTGGACCATTATCCCCCCATTCCAGCCCCTGTAATGGGGGATGAAGGCTATTAGCACACTAGGTTTCCAAAGTGGGAACCCGGGGTGCTAAAAAAAAGGATTTTTCTTCTGACACCCGGATGCTGCAGGAAGGAAAATCCTTTTCCAACATTATGTAAAAAAATAAAACACAGTCAAATTTGCAAAACCATGCTTTCACGTCCTTGCCATTGCTCCTTACACAAGTTTGCTGGAAATCCACCCATGTTTTATTTTTTCAAAAGTGTCAAATGTATGCAGATACAATCGTCATATAACCTAGCCCCCACTTGACAAAATCCATTCAGACTTTACGAAAACATGTATATCTAGATCTATAATCTTTTTGCAAACCTTTGTGTAGATTTGTCAAATGGCACCACATGAATAAGCCTTTACAATATTTTGGGACCCTGCCTCTAATTTTTCCCCCTCTTGATAGAATGCCACCAAACTTCGCAAAAACATTTATATCTAGATCTATCATCAGTTTGCCAAATTAAGTGTAGATTTGTCAAATGGCACCTAATTTATAAACCTTTAGATCATTTTGGGACCCCCTCTCTAATTTTGCCCCCGCTTGACAGAATCCCACCAAACATCTGAAGTGTCCCCGAACTTCTCAGGACTGTCTGTGAACGTCCGAACTGTTTGCGGACTTTCGCGGCAAAAACACCTGTTTTTTTGCTTCTTGCAGCCATATCCCATCCCATCCTCATCACCCCTCACCTCCCCAGAGATTATTTGATAAATTTGACAAGTGCAATGTTGTGTTTTTTAATACGTTTTTACCGCAATGCCCGCAGACACCGGCCTCTGTCCGCGAATCCAAGATGACGGGCGTTTCCGAAAATCTGACGCACTTCACGCTTTTCACCATCCTATCAGTGGGTGCGTTCGATGTCCGCGGACACCACGTTGCCCTCTAAGCCAATCAGAGTCCTGTCTGCTCACCGAACAGGGAAGTGTGTCCGTGGAGCGGACTTAGATATCACACATTTTTTGGGACCTACTTTTTAGTCATTTTAAAAACAACTACTGGATGGATTTCTACCAAATTGGGACTAAGCTGCCACTCCTGCTGCAAATTTGGTGGAAATCCGTCCAGCGGTTTGGGCTTTAGGCATGAGCAAAGTTTTTTCTCCATCCAGTCTATGGGAAAAAAAGACATTTTGGACCCCCCTATCACTTTGCCCCCCCTTGACCAAACCTCACCAAACTTTGCAAACAAATTCATGGTTGGCCATATACTTTTTTCGCAAGGTGTGGTGTGGATTCATCCATGGGGAGCGAAGTTATAAGCTGCCCAAAAAGTGCTCTTCCTCTGGGTTTAGCAACTTAACCATAAATACATGGCCGCTACCGCAGGCCATGTAATATATATATATATATATATATATATATATATATATATATATATATATATATATATATATATATATATATATATATATATATATTAATACCCAGACACACGTCCCATGCACACACCCAATCTAGCCAATTAAACTCATTGTTCTCTAAGCATGACAGTTTATTGAGATGTTCAAAGCACTGCATGGGATTAGCTTGCCACACAAATAGATGCCAATAGCTGCACATTGGGACTGGGCCATTGCAGGCAACAGCTGGAAACCCTTTTAATCAATCTCCCCTTTGTTTAATCAGGAACATACCTACACAATGCACACACATTCTATGCTTTCCATTGTTAGCTGCTGCGCTGTCTGCAAGTTGCAGCGGTAAAACCCCAGCGTGACTGTAGAATAGAATGCTTTAAAATCTGCTGTGTGAAAACGTCTTCAGTAACATACCATTTGCTAATTACATCAATACTGAATAGTTTATATTTTTTTCAGTAGCTTTTCAACTAGGCTATTTCGGTTTTTAATTTCCCTTTTCCTATAAATATTTTAATATAATAATTTTCTCTGGGACATACTTGTTTTTAGACAGACCAGTGCCTCATTCCCTAAAATTGGTCTGCCCAAACGTCGTGTTTCTATTTTTTTGTAAATGTTCCCATCTCCCGAACAGTGATGGAAATAAAAAGAAATTAACTTGCAGTGACTGTCCCTTTTAGGCCAGTCACTGCAAATACAAAGGGCCTGATTCATGGAAGTGTTTTATAATGGCGCAATCCCATAGGAAAACATTCCATGAATTCAGCCGAAAGGGTTGTCCACTTTCTCAGCAAAGTGATCCACAGTCAACTCAAGACACCAAAAAAGAGTTTAAACTGCTTTATTTAGCAACACAAAACAGGCTGACAGCTAGGAATGGACTGGATAAATGAATGTGGGGTTTTCAAAGAAATCAAAGGGGGCAGTTATGGCTTGCTTTAGCGCCATTCCCTCCCTCACTTCCCTGAGGTTCGGCCTCCTGGAAGTCAAGTTGCTCGCAATCAGTGGGGTTTTAAGTGTCCCCTGCACTTCCTTCTTGGGTTGTTTGTTTCTTTCTGCTGAGGTCAGAGTATTCGGGATGCTGAGCTCCTTAGGTGCTAGCCTCCATCTGCCAGACTCCAGAGGCCCGGGCTTCTTTCTGGCCCGGCACCTGGGACAGACTTGATGGCGCTTCAGGCGTGAGCTCCTGGAAGAGGATGACTGACTTTGCCACAGTCGTTACATGCACAGCGTTTTTAGGCACTCCTCACGTTGGTCCTTTGGAACCTTTCTCAGCTTTTTGTTCTGCTTCACTTTCTTTGTGACCTCTTTCCTGCTCGTTCTTGGACCCCGCAATGATCAGGTCTGCTTCACCGGACCTCTTATCTACTCTGCTTCTCCCCTGTGTGCATCTGTGCTTTCACACATCTGCATTCTCTTCTTCTCCTTCTTGCTCCAGGTTCTTCATTTGTCTGCACTCCCCTTACCCCCTTCTTTTTCCTTCTTGGGTCTTTTCACTGGCTTCACCTTCAGTCTCTACTCCCCTCTCTGGTTGTTTCCACTCTGGGCTCTGTTCTCCACCTCTTCCACTTTCTGTTCCATCCTCTGGGTCTTGCTGCTCACCTTCCAGCTTTTCACCTGTTACTTCTACTCCCTTCTTCAGATCTTTCCATACCATTTCTGTTGTTCATCTCCTTCTCTCTATTCCCCTCTCATTTTGTTTCCCGCCCTCTCTCCACATTCTTCCTCATCCCTGTCTTAGCTACTGTACATTCTCCACCACCTCCTCCACTTGCTCTCCACTCATGGTCACCACTGCTGCAAACCTTCTAACCCTCTTCTATCTCTCAAAACCAGCGCTGACTGAAGGATGCTCTTAAGAGCAGTGTGCAGATGTCTCCGGGGTTGTATACTAATTGACCTTTTTACAATTGACCTCGGGAGAATTCACCTAATTTAGAAGGTCAATTAGGACATATATGCCGGGGGAAACCCCCCACAACCCCCCACCCAATCCAAAAACCCCCGCAACCCTCCACCCATACCCCTTATATTATTTATAATCCAAAACCAACCCAATACATATATAAAATAACTAAAATAATATAAAGGTAAATTCTGCAGAAGGTCATTTAGGACCACTATAATTAGGTCAATTGTGCACAAGGTCAATTGTAAAAGGTCAATTTTGGTAATACCGTCTCCGGAGCTGTGCTGTTGTGTGAGCTGAGCATGGGGATAGGATGAAATATTTAAAAATGAAATTCCAGCTGTGCTGAGTTGCGCTTGCATGGCTCTGCAGCAAGAACCTTTAAGAGGGTACTCCCCCATTTTGGATTCCAGTTTAGGGCGTTAATTGTTGACACTTGTCTATGTCTCCATGATGATTGACTGAGCAATTCATCATGCGCTCTTGCGCACAAGCAAGCCTCTACAACAGGGAAGTACATGCTGTTTTTTCATGCATAATATCAATAGTGGGTGCTCATTATTTGGAGGCAGTGAGACCCCTCAGTTACACACTCCCCTGTGGGTCCTGCTGTGCAAGGTTGGTTGACCCTTGGCGGTGCTGTTGACCAATTCCACTTGTTGCAGAGGACGCTGTGCAAGATCACTGCATGTTCCTCATCTGTCCTTACATGGGTCGATGCATTTCTGGAGGACTTTGCTGGTTTTGGGTGGTTGGAGGTGCACAACATGGTTTTCACCAGTCTGAGTGGTGCATGGTAATAATAAGAGGAAGCCTCAAAGATATGGGACGGGCATCACAGATCAGAGATGAGATTGGGATCCTGGGGATTCTGGCTTTACCTCCTCCAAGCCCTAACATCATGAAGCAGGTGGTGACACACACACCCATATCCTCCCCATCTTCATCTATTAACCCCACATTTTGAACCGTGTCATTCCACCCATGAGGTGTCACTGAGATAATGCATATTCAAGTGTCAGATGCTCCTAAGCCTTGAGTTGCGGGACATTTGAGGGCTGTGACATTGGTGGGCTTGCAACTCTGCACCTGGAGATCTTTTCTATTTTTAACTTATTTTATTATTTTCAGTAAATTAATACAAACAAAATAATGAAAGCTGTTGCAATATGTAGACAACTTCCCTTAGTGAACTATGTTATGTGGCCTTGTACCGCGCACTGCTGCCACTTGCGTGGTCTCTTGGTACTCTGGCAGATCTGCAATGGAAGGGGGTTTGAGGTGGGTTTGTTAGTGGGATTGAGTGGGAGAAGCGCAAGAGGGCGTGGATGTGCTGTTGGCAGCTTCAGTTCAGGAAAACCGTTCACTGAGCGTTGGTGCGTTTTTGGTTGGTAGCCACCATGTGGTGTTCGGGTATGATTGTTCCTGGGTGCTTTGTGTGTGCTGGTGTTTGTTTTCATGTTGGGTGTTGTGAAGTGTTTGTAGTTTGTGGTGAGGTAGAGGTAGGGTTATTTATAGTTTAAATTTACAGGGTGAGCATGCAGAAAATTGAGTTTTTAGTACTGTTAGTTAGGTGCAATACTTTCCATATTCCCCAAAATCCAACTAAGCCTGACACATTCCCTACCCCCAGAATCCATTTAAGTGTAACACATTTCCTATTCCAAGGTCATCTAAGTGCACACATTTCCTACTCCCAAAGACCATCTAAGTGCATCTCATTTCTTACCTCAAAATCCATCTTAGTGGAACACATTTTCTAACCCCCAAGAAATGTTGTTTTTAGAATGAATATGCAGAATAGTGTGACGGTGGTTAGTTGTTTTGAGGACTGTTGTGTCATCCTCACGTTCAAACAGGCCCAAGCATTCGCTACCCATGGGTTTCACCCGACTTTGTTACCTTGACATATAGCATTATGTGTATTGCAGTAAAATGTGTAAAAATGCATCAATAAAATCCCAAAATATGTATGATCGTAGATCTTGCATTTACACAATTCAGCACATTGTGTGTGTAAATATATATATGTGTGTGCTTGTGTATATATATGTAGACTTTAAGGAATCAGCTTGTAATGTTTCTACAAATGCTATTTTCCACTGATAATTGTATTGTTATCTTATGTCTATGACATGAAATGTATTAATCCTGTTTAAGAAGTGCAGTGTATTCCACTGTGTATTTTTTTCGAATTTGATATATATATATATATACACACAAACGTGCGCTAATTTCATAAGCATACGTGTATTCACTCTTACTGTAGTTCTCATTACACTGTCAGCTAAAGAGTTAACTGTGTGGGAGGTGTTCTCCCAGTGCACGCTTTTTTCATCTCATGGATTTTCCACAAGAGACATAAATAAATCAGGATCGATCTAAGAAGCTCGAGGACCAAATAAAATTACTAAGACTGTAACATACACACAGTGATTTACATGCTCCTCGGTTTCATCAGATATCTGAAAATAAAATGACAATTTGGGGAATTTATCACCCAGGAGCAATTATGCTCTTTAAAGCCCATAAAAAGGGCAGGCACAGGAAATGATATTAAAGAAGGAAGGCAAAAGAGCGTGTCTGCAATTCTCGCCCAGCAAAAGGTAAAGAATTGTCTAAGTAGGAATGGGCAAAATGCAAATTGTTGAAAATATTCAATGAAAATGATAGAATGCACATAATGTTTAATTAATCCTGTAGAAAATATACAAATTGTCCCAGAAAACAACTTTTTAAAGTGTAGAATTTGGCATTGGATTCAGTAAGTAAATGACACTCCTGGAAAACCCCTTTGAGAACCTGCCTCAGTATTTACAGTGGTGTCCCTTTCATTAAAGTGATGATCTACATATTTAATTTCAAAAGATTTTTTTTAAAATGATGCACTAGCTTTTTTGCTTGCTTGATTTAGGAAACAAACCACACGAAAAAATGATGGCCTCCAAGATGTTGCCAAATGGCCAAGTTCCTGAAGGTGGAACCCGGGGACCTGTGTTCTAATTCTAACTTCTTCCCTTCTGGAAGCAGACCCACACTCAGTGGCCTGGTACTGCCTAACTGCTCGCACCAACACAACAGGAAAAGCTATGTAGCACTCTCCTTCTATTCCCTCTAACCTACAGAACAGGAAAGCCACCAACACAACAGGAAAGCTGCCAACTTAACACACACACAGTGACCTTGTGCTTCCGAAAAGCATGCACCAAACTTCATCCATCTCTTGCCTCTAACCTAACACACACCGTGTGACCTGGCGCTTCTGAACTGCATGCACCAACACACCAGGAACGCTACCTATCACTTCATGGACCAACAGAACAGGAAAGCTACGTAGCATTCTCCTTTTCTTCCCTCTAACCTGTACAACAGGAAAGCCACCTACCTAACACACACCCAGTGACCTGGTGCTTCAGAACTGCATGCACCAGCACAACAGGAAAGTTACGTAGCATTCTCCTTATCTTCCCTCTAACCCAGGGTTGCACAACTGGTTTTCTCAGAGGGCTGAATGTACCTTCGAAACTTGAAGTGGGCCGTATCTCATTGCAAAAGTAAACACTCCTGGCGGGCCGCACATCACAGGATGGAGGGCCGCATTTGGTCCGCGGGACGTATGTTGTGCACCCCAGCTCTAGCCTAACAGACACCAACCGACCTTCTACTTCCGAACTTCATGGACCAACACAACAGGAAAGCTACGTAGCATTCTCATTGTCTTTCCTCTAACCAAACACACACCCAGTAACCTGGTAATTCTGAACTGCATGGACCAACACAAAAAAAGCTACCTAGCACCACGTATAGGTATGCCTGTCACCACAGTCTAGACATTCCTCCACAAGCAACTCAAAATCACATTACAAAGTGCAGAGAAATGCATTGAAATCTTACCGTCTCACACAGAGAACCAGTATAAAATACAGCCCAGGGACAGCGAAGAGTGTCTGCGTTGGGTTTTCAAAAAGGGCCCAGAGGGTGGGTGCAAAGGAGTACTGGGAGTGGGGGGAGATGATAGGGGCAGGGAAAGAATTCAAGTAATTTGAAAGAGAGATGGACACGCCAGGTACTGCTCTTAAGCACTACTTTTGAGACTGTGGCTAAAAAGAGCCCTAGAAGACTGTGGTGATGGGCTTACCTCTACGTTGTGCCAGAGAGACCTATATATATATATATATATATATATATGCTGTACCAAATTGGCTTATTCATTTGAACGTTAAAAGTGTATTATTGCACATTTTTTGTATATACATCTAGACCCCAGCTATAGCCAACATTTCCCACATCAATGGCACAGAGGCATGCAAGAATGCTCTCGGAACTAACAACCTACGTGCTTACCCGATAGCCATAGAATTAATCTTAACCCACAACTGTTTCACATTTGGTACCAATATTTATCTCCAAATTATGGCGATGGCCATGGGCACTCGGATGGCACTAAGTATACCAATCTATTCATGGCACAACTAGACAATGATTTCCTTGCCATCTGTGACTGCTGACCACTAAGGTATCTGCAATACATTGATGACATCCTCCTTATATGGGCGCCTGGGGAACAGGACCATATACGCTTCCATAGAAGATTCAATGAATTCCACGCAACCAGCAACCTCAAACTCTCCAACTCTCCTGAAAAAGGACATTTCTCTGACACCACCATAATAATAAAAGATGGACAGCTACAGACCACAGTATATTGCAAAGCAACAGACTGCCACAGCTACTTGCAGAGTGACAGCTTCCACAAAGCATGCCACAATATTCAGCCTGGCATTAAGGTACAACCGAATATGCTCAGACACAAGGGACTGGATGAAAACATACAAGCTCTGAGGTCTGACTCCTTGAACCATGGACACACCTGCGGGATTGTGGACAGAGAGATCCACCGGCAACAAGCATCCCCTGCAGCAACCTCTATAGAGTTCTGGGTATCATAATTTGAAAACAAATTAACTTGCACTAGACACTTTAGTAGGTTGACAGCCCACAGGGGCAAGAACTGCACAGATCGACCTTAAACAACTAGATGTTGTGTTTGAAAAAACTCAGAATCCATTTTATGTTGAGTCAGATATGTGTTGGAAATGATGCTAAATGCATGTGTCATCAGAATGTCTCGAATATGTTTTGCTATGAATTTCCGCACCGAGTTGCAGGTAATGTTGTTTAAAATGAATTTATGCTGCGCGATGCCCTTTAAGAGGGTGAAAGAACAGAGAGCAACTGTAAAAGGCGACCAAACAATAATGACAATGGTTTCTTATGGTTGTGGTAATGTTTAATATGACATTAAGCTGCACAATGCACTTTAGGAGGTTGCTAGCCCACTGGGGCAGTACTGAAAACTACTACTACTACTGGACTACAGGACCAAGCTGTAATGCCATTGGCTTTACATGGTTATGTTCTAAGGCGAGCCACACACTACTAGTCTGCAGTGTGGATAATATGAAGATATTTAGTAACTTGACACTGGGGCATTGAATTTAGAGAAGTCAAAGTAATAGACATGAGTAACGAATACGGCAAGCAAATGACAAGAAACAGACTGTTATTCAAATAGTCTCGATTGTTGACATTGAAAAGTGAATGAACTTAAAGGACTTGATATGATGTTAAGATGGCCGCCAATTTTGCAGTTAGTATTGTGTAAAGAAACTTAAAGGTCACATGATTATTGTAGGCCTGTATTTGAGAAATGTGATTTTCGCCAGTAAACGGGACAGAACACGTGGCGTTGAGGTTCTCGCCACTGAGCTACAGACTGCAATGTAAGTCCATGTTGGTTGTAGATTTCAAAAGATGACTTTTAATGAATAAAACTTTTTTGCACCTGAAATAGACTGAGTGCTTGGGCAGCTATTCTTGCTTTACAGTTTGCCATGCTGTGATGTTAAGCATGGGCAACTGAATATTGCAAGATATATATATATATATATATATATATATATATACACACACACTAGTGTAAAAGCCTGTGTACTTGTGTAAAGAAAGTAATTTTCAGAGTGTCAATATGTTTTGTGGTATAGTCTTGACCTCACCCATTGCGCCAGTGTAAGAGGGCTGCTCTCTCCCTCTGCACTTGGAGTCATGCCACGGGTGCTCTCTTCTCCGGTGCCACAGATGCTCTCTCCCACCCGACCTTCATGCCCCTCACTCCTCTTCTCCTGACCTGACCTGTTGCGCCGGTGTGACAGGGCTGCTCTCTCCCTCTGCACTTGGAATCATGCCACGGGTGCTCTCTTCTCCGGTGCCACAGATGCTCTCTCCCGCCCGACCTTCATGCCCCTCACTCCTCTTCTCCTGACCTGACCTGTTGCGCCGGTGTGACAGGGCTGCTCTCTCCCTCTGCACTTGGAGTCATGCCACGGGTGCTCTCTTCTCCGGTGCCACAGATGCTCTCTCCCACCCGACCTTCATGCCCCTCACTCCTCTTCTCCTGACCTGACCTGTCGCGCCGGTGTGACAGGGCTGCTCTCTCCCTCTGCACTTGGAGTCATGCCACGGGTGCTCTCTTCTCCGGTGCCACAGATGCTCTCTCCCACCTGACCTTCATGCCCCTCACTCCTCTTCTCCTGACCTGACCTGTCGCGCCGGTGTGACAGGGCTGCTCTCTCCCTCTGCACTTGGAGTCATGCCACGGGTGCTCTCTTCTCCGGTGCCACAGATGCTCTCTCCCGCCCGACCTTCATGCCCCTCACTCCTCTTCTCCTGACCTGACCTGTCGCGCCGGTGTGACAGGGCTGCTCTCTCCCTCTGCACTTGGAGTCATGCCACGGGTGCTCTCTTCTCCGGTGCCACAGATGCTCTCTCCCGCCCGACCTTCATGCCCCTCACTCCTCTTCTCCTGACCTGACCTGTTGCGCCGGTGTGACAGGGCTGCTCTCTCCCTCTGCACTTGGAGTCATGCCACGGGTGCTCTCTTCTCCGGTGCCACAGATGCTCTCTCCCACCCGACCTTCATGCCCCTCACTCCTCTTCTCCTGACCTGACCTGTCGCGCCGGTGTGACAGGGCTGCTCTCTCCCTCTGCACTTGGAGTCATGCCACGGGTGCTCTCTTCTCCGGTGCCACAGATGCTCTCTCCCACCCGACCTTCATGCCCCTCACTCCTCTTCTCCTGACCTGACCTGTCGCGCCGGTGTGACAGGGCTGCTCTCTCCCTCTGCACTTGGAGTCATGCCACGGGTGCTCTCTTCTCCGGTGCCACAGATGCTCTCTCCCGCCCGACCTTCATGCCCCTCACTCCTCTTCTCCTGACCTGACCTGTCGCGCCGGTGTGACAGGGCTACTCTCTCCCTCTGCACTTGGAGTCATGCCACGGGTGCTCTCTTCTCCGGTGCCACAGATGCTCTCTCCCGCCCGACCTTCATGCCCCTCACTCCTCTTCTCCTGACCTGACCTGTTGCACCGGTGTGACAGGGCTGCTCTCTCCCTCTGCACTTGGAGTCATGCCACGGGTGCTCTCTTCTCCGGTGCCACAGATGCTCTCTCCCACCCGACCTTCATGCCCCTCACTCCTCTTCTCCTGACCTGACCTGTCGCGCCAGTGTGACAGGGCTGCTCTCTCCCTCTGCACTTGGAGTCATGCCACGGGTGCTCTCTTCTCCGGTGCCACAGATGCTCTCTCCCGCCCGACCTTCATGCCCCTCACTCCTCTTCTCCTGACCTGACCTGTTGCGCCGGTGTGACAGGGCTGCTCTCTCCCTCTGCACTTGGAGTCATGCCACGGGTGCTATCTTCTCCGGTGCCACAGATGCTCTCTCCCACCCGACCTTCATGCCCCTCACTCCTCTTCTCCTGACCTGACCTGTCGCGCCGGTGTGACAGGGCTGCTCTCTCCCTCTGCACTTGGAGTCATGCCACGGGTGCTCTCTTCTCCGGTGCCACAGATGCTCTCTCCCGCCCGACCTTCATGCCCCTCACTCCTCTTCTCCTGACCTGACCTGTCGCGCCGGTGTGACAGGGCTGCTCTCTCCCTTGGTGTTTGGAGTCACAGTCCCACTTTCACTTCCACACCCATTTCAATCCCTGCTGAAATAGCCGAAAGCATGCAGAACTACACCTCCCAACATTCTTTTTTTTTCGGGCAGTCTAACGTCCATTGAAATCACCACTGAAATAGCCGAAAGCATGCAGAACTACACCTCCCAACATTCTTTTTTTTTCGGGCAGTCTAACGTCCATTGAAATCACCACTGAAATAGCCGAAAGCATGCAGAACTACACCTCCCAACATTCTTTTTTTTTCGGGCAGTCTAACGTCCATTGAAATCACCACTGAAATAGCTGAAAGCCTGCAGAACCACACATCACAGCGTTTCGGGCAGTCTCCCAGTTTTTCATTCACACAGTAGGATCACTACATATTTCCTCAGGCAACAGCTCCCTCTAGCAGTGACAACAGGTGAAGCGCGGCTTTGGAGAAACATACATCTGGCCTTCGTATGGAGATGAAACCACTGGATACCATCCAGTCTGCCGACTGGAACCACGTGATCGTCTTCATTAAATGCGACTGAGGTCTAGCGGCCGAGATGAGTGCACCTGCCTGCATGAGCTGCCTGCAGAGCATTGCCCCACACCGTCAGGAAGGTGGAACCCATTCCAGGTCCTGAGTGGAAACTTGACTAGGAGGGGCCAAGGATGTCACGCTGAATGGCAAAGGCTGGCGATTGGAGAGTCACAGTTTTCTACAGTATTTTTAGACCTGGGGAAGGATATCAAAGGGTTTGTAGCTTAAAGGGAAGAAAGGTGCAAATATGACATGCGTATCCTTAAAGCGTTAAGGAAAACACCTGTCTCCAAAGGAGGCATTATAAATATTCGCTATTCCTGTGACAAAGAAGTTTGGAAACTTTCTGATAGTAACAGAAGAGATGGGTTTAGCAATGGAGCTGATGGGGTCACAGATCTGAATGAGTCAACTGATGTCCATTTGAGAGAAGTGGAATCTGAGGGGTAGGGGAGGGAGCAATTGCTAAGAGCCCCCACCCCCCCGACCTCCCCTAGGGTTTCATTCGCAGATAGAATGATCCGTTATATCGGTGGCTTAGTAGCAATAACAGTTATAATGCTATTGCAAAGTTCAAGAGACCAGAGGACAGTAACCCCCAACATTCCACAAAGCTAGACAAAGATGCGCCATGACAACCCTGACAGGTGTTCACATGAAAAGATTGCGGTCAGACCAGTGTGGTCAGAGAGGCAGAGCAGGGGAGTCTTTAATAGCGCAGGTGTAAAGCTTCATAACAGTGCTGCAAAAGGATGTCACTGCACCTTCACAGACTTCCACACAAAATGACATTGGAATGCTGTGTGTGGAGCACTGCATGCCGGGAATGTGAGACTTGAAAGTTATAATGAATTGATCTATGCTATGTTATGTTTGCATATTTCTAAAAATGCACAGTTGCCGCAATGCCTACAGGGCGCTGCACAGAAAGGTGCATGGTTAAAATGTGAGTCTTGAAAGCCATAGTGAAATGAAGCATGATTTGCCAACATGCTGCATGCTGGGAAAGAGATTCTTAAGACGCAGAATGGACTTTTGTCTAAAAGAGCTGCACAGTGGGAAAGAGAGACTTTAAGCACGAAACCAACTGAAGTGCCAGTAGTCTAGAACTTTGCATACTGTGAAAGATAGTCTCAAAGGCCAGAATGGGCTAAACTGCTGTTTGCCTAAGAATGTGGCATGCCGGGAAATAGTGTAAGCCATATTACAATCACTCGGACAAGGAGATTACATCTGTTGAAGTATGCACACATGCTACTCATTCTTGCCTGTAAAGTATATACCGTATATTAAATCTTACATGTCGATTACATAGATCATATTTATTCTTACATGTACCATTAACACATTATAAATCCTCTTACCAGTAGTTTCAACAATTCCTTCCAGAATCACGACAATCTCAAACTGCTCACTGCGCAGAGATCGTTTCGAGAGGTCGAAGAATGGACTTTTGGGGTTAATTTCGTGACAGATTGTTAAGGGAGAAACCAAAAAGAGTTGGTCGGCCCCAGTTCCAAATCCAACATCCAGCTCACATTGGTCCAGAGGCAGGAACTCACCCTCCGGCGTCTGTCGCGACTGAAAAAGAGTGGACAGAAAGGTTGTTAGGAAGTGTTGAACTTAAGTTTGTACACTTGGATATACCATTATTTATATAGTACACAAGACAAATTCTGGGACTCAGATCGGTGTCCAGCAGGTCTCTGGGCAGGAAAGCAGCCCAGTGAGGTGTCTGAAAGATTGTTTGAAGGGCCTAGACAATCCTTTACTTCTGCCTCTCTTGGTGAACCTTAGATAAGTTGGGTCCTCCAGTTTCACTGCATCGCCTCAAAGCTGATATTGAGGCCTCAATGTGGATCGCATTGAGTCGATCCAAGTCTGTCTTTGGGAATGCAAACAGACGGATCTGTTGTGGTGGGATGAAGGGGATAGAGGAAGGGCAAGGTGGGAGTGGCGGAGGCACCCAAGGAAGCATTTACATGCTGATCGATGAAAGAAGGTGCCAGCTGGCCTGGACATTAAGACTAGCTAATATGACATTATTAGCATAAAAACTGTGGTAAGGTCAGTCACCAGATACTTGTGTTCTTCCGGATGTATGCGATTTGTTCGTTGTTCGCCGAGTTGGGTGTTTTCTTTTTTTGTTTTACTGTTTTTTTTTAAAATTCAATTTTATTAGTTTTTAAAGGCAACAAAGCATTAATACAAACAATGACAACGGGGCACTGGCCCGTGCCAACTTCAATTAGAGAACCATAATACTCTGCTGTATATACACCCCCCCCCCTCCCGCACAAGACCCCCTAATGATAGGGCACACGATCCACATCTCCATGAATAACCATTTCGGGCAGCTCCAACCGGGCATACAAGGAATAAACATAGATGGGCTTTACTTGGAGAAGTGCAATGAGTCTTATACCACAACCAGTTTTCGGGCCGGGTGGGGTGCATTTGTTAAACTCCTGTATCGTCCGCAACATTGGAGAACGCTTCCATGAATTGCAGCCAATCAGTCTCAACCTGCGTGCTGGAGCCGTGTATTGCTGCTGTTAGTCTCTCCATGTCTTTGGCTACCGTCACCCATTCCCTCTTCGAGGGGAGAGATGCTCTCTTCCAAGTCCTGGCCCGTGCAGCTCTGGCTGCCAATAGCAGGAAGTGTGTCAGGTCCGGGAGTTTCTCCTAGTGGCCGTCCCTGTGGCGGAGACCAAATATTAATAACAATGGGTCTAATGGGTAAACCTCCTGTCCCGCCTCCTCAAGCCAGCTGAGCACTTCTGACCACTTCTGACCAATAGACCTGTACGTTCTTGCAGGACCACCACATATGCCAGTAGTCGGGTCTTTCCCCACATCCGTGCCAACACAACCCGACAGTATCTGGGAACATCCTAGAGAGGGAGATTGGGTCGTACTGCCACCTATGGAGAAGCTTGATGGCGTGGGACTTGTACTGGCATGAGATAGAAGTCTTAAATGCCCTGCTACATAGCCTCCCCCAGAGCCCATCCCCGATGGTACAGCCCAAGTCCCTTTCCCATTTCCCTCTGAGGCTCTTAGTCGTTCCTTCGCGGGAGGTTAACAGTGCTCTGTACAGGAGGGAGATGAGACCTTTAATTTCAGTGTGGGAGTCTAAGATTTTCTCAACCGGGGTAAGCCCTCTTTGTATGCATGATTTTAGTTTCGGCTTCATTAGGATGCCCTTGAGGCGCAGGTATATGAGCGGGGAGAGCAAGCCGATTCCCAGTGCCGCTTCGAGTTCCTGGATGCTTATGAAAGTGTCTTCTCTTACCAAATGGCCTACCCTACACAGGCCCGCGTCAAACCATGACTGATAGTGTTCGTGGCCTGGAATTTCTTCCACGACTGGTGTAGACCAGATGTGGCTCAGAGGAGAGGGCCATGTGGTGACTTTCTCGCTAGAGCCCTTCCCCGCTAGTGCTTTCCACATTGTGCCCAGTATTGGGTGGTCCCTAATTCTTTTGGGGAGCTTTTTCAGTGGGACCCATAGCCATTCTCCCACGGTAACTGGGTGTAAGTAGAAATTTTCAATGTATATCCATTGTTTATTGGTGTCCTCTCTAAGGTGGGGAGACAGGGCCCTAAGTTGGGCTTCTCTATGGTAGGCATTCAGGTCCGGCAGGGCGACCCCTCCTCTATCCTTGGGGAGGGTGAGAGTCTCGTATCCAATTCTATGTCTCTGGCCCTGCCATATGAACTCACTATACTCCTCTTGGCTTCTCTGAGGTATGATTCAGGAGCCTCCAAGGGGAGCATCTGGAAGACGTACAACACCCTGGGGAGCAAATTCATTTTTATGGCGTTTATTCTTCCCATCCAGGAGATCTGCCCCTTCCCCCAAGCCTCCATGTCCCTGAATAGTTTGTCGAAGAGTGGGGGGTAGTTTGCCTGGCCTAAATCCCTGTCGGGATTGACTATGTTGATCCCCAAATATTTGATCTCCTCTGTACAAATTTGGCGGCCCAGTGGGACAAGTTCCGCCAGATCTCTACCCGCATCGGGTGCGAAGGGAAAGATCATTGACTTGCCTATGTTTACCTTGAATCCAGAGAAGTGGCCGAACTGTTGAATCACCTGCAAAGCGGCTGGGACCGACCTTGCTGGGTCCCACAGGTGGAGCAGGATGTTGTCTGCATAGAGGCCTAATTTAAAGGTGCGTTCGCCCACTTCAATTCCTCTCACCATTGAAGCGCCCCTGAGGCACTCTGCCAGAATCTCCATTGTCATGGCAAAGAGGAGAGGGGAAAGGGGGCAACCCTGCCTCGTACCTCTCTGGAGATGGAAGACTCGTGACAGACGCCCGTTGACTGTAACTCTGGCGGTTGATGACACATATAGAGCCTTGATGGCTTGTTTAATCCCTGCACCGAATCCCAGCTTCTCGAGTACCCCCTGAAGGAACCCCCTGTCAACCCGATCAAACGCCTTCTCAGCATCAATGGACACCAGGACGGGGTTCCCACCCTTCGGTGCTGCCTCTCTCATCAGGTGCAACGTCTTGCGCAGTGTATCTGCACCTTGCCTTCCCCGTATAAAACACACCTGATCTGAGTGAATTAGCCTCGGCATGTAGCTTTCCAGTCTCGAGGCGATAATCCTGGTAAATAGCTTCGCATCTACATTCAGGAGGGAGATGGTTCTATAGGAGCGGCAATCCACTGGGTCTTTCTCCTCCTTCGGAATCACCGTGATCAGAGCTTTGCCAAAGGAAGCGGGTGCCCTCCCCATTCTCATAATATTCGAGAAAAGGTCCGCAAGGAACCCTGCTAGATGGCCCGAGAAGGCCTTGTAGAAACCTGCTGTGAACCCGTCCTCCCCCGGGGCCCTGCCCAGTTTCAATCCCGATATGGCTCTAAGCACCTCCTCCTCAGTTATGGGGGCGTCTAGGGCCGATGCTTCTAAGGGACCCAGGGAGGGGAGGGTGACCCCATTAAGATATGCCTCTCTCGCTTCCTTCTCTATTTCCCCTTCCCTCCTGTAGAGCTTCTCCTAGAAAGAAGCGAAACTCTCGCCTATCCCCTCCGGATCAGATCTTTTCCCCTCTTCAGCGCTAACCACTCTTGCCACCCATCTATCCGCCCTTTGCCCTCACAATTTTGCTGCCAGCATAGCATCAGCCTTGTCCCCCTTCTCATAGTATTTCTGACATAGATGTTGGAGCCCCGCTACAATTTTCCCCATCTCCATTTCTCTCAATTCTAGCCTCTTCTCCTTCGCTATGCCCAGGTCCCTCTCTTTCTCTGTCTCCGCCTTCCCCGTCAAGCTTTCTAGGAGGATTATTTCAGATCTCAACCTGTGGGTCAAGAGGGTCCTAATTCTTTTTTGAATGCCCCTTCGCTGATCAACCTTCCCCTCCAAGTCGCCTTAGCCGCCTCCCACACCATCTCCCAGCTCACCTCTCCCGTGTCATTCAGCTCAAAGAAGTCTTTAATTGCAACGGTCATTTCTTCCTTAAAGACCGCGTCCCTCAGCAGGAAGTCATTGCACCTCCAAAGAGACTCCCTGGGTTTCAGTCCCGCTATGCTGACATCCGACCAGACCATGTCGTGGTCTGTCCAGCTGACTGGGTGGATGTCACAGGCCTGTATTCTGCTCATATGCTGACTCCCCATGAAAAGGTAATCTATCCTAGTCCTAGTGCCATGGCCTGCGGAGTAGAAGGTGTATCCCCTTCGTCTAGGGTAGATCTCCCTCCATATGTCCACTAATCCCTGTTCCCACATTAATTCCCGCAGCCCGCCACGAAGTTCATCTCCTCTATTGCCTGATGTGGCTGAACTCCCACTATGGTCCAACTCTCGATCTGCCCACATATTGAAATCCCCGCCCAGGATCAGGAGCCCTTCCGTTTTAGCCGTCACCTCCTCCAAGGCCACTTGAGCAAATTCTCTCTGACCCACGTTAGGGCAGTATATCACTGCTAGGCTGAATCTGGAGTTATTTAGGTTGCCGGACACTACCAAGGCTCTTCCATCCTCCCTCTCCCACCGGGACACCTCTGTCAATTTCTGGTTCCTTTGGAGTAGGATGCCCACTCCGCCTTTCTTTACATAACCTGATGCCCAAAAGGTCTGGCCAACGTGAGATCCTGGGATGGCCGTCTCCTCCCCCCTCACTGTTCTGGTTTCTTGGACAAACAGGATATCCACCTTTCCATTTTTCATTTCCCTCCCGAGAAGGGAGCGGTTTGTCGGTGAGTTGTGCCCCTTGACGTTGAGGGAACCCACCCTGAGTGACTCGACCCGGCCCCTTTTTTAATTGACTGCTATTGCTTTCCCTTCTTAAGTATCTTGTCCTCCCGGTCATGTCGAAGCGGCCCAGTGCTTGTTTGAAGTGTGGTGGATATCGTGTCCGAGCCCCTTACCATCAATTCCCACCCCACCCCTCTTCCTCCTCCCTCCTTTGTCCAAGACGCCTGGCAAAGGGGAAAGCCTCCAGGGTATGTGCATGTTCCTGCACCGCAGTTCTCTTGATAAACTCTGTGACCCCAGCCGGGGTCGCCTACGAGCCAGACTTAATCTTTTCGTTAACCTATCTTTACACTCCTAGTCCTCTTGAGCCTCCGACGTCGGTGTGTTAGGTTTTCTGAATTTTCTCCTGCCCTTTGTCTTCTTCTTCGTGGATCAGGGACCCGCCGGTTCTCTCACAGTATCGCCTGGTTCTTGGGTCTCCATCATATTTCCCCCTTCTGGGGCGTCCCCCTTGAGCACTTGTAGTACTTGTGAGGTTTCTTTGCCACTAATCACTCTATAGTCTACCCCGGCCCCTTCAAAGGAAAGGGCGAATAGGAAGGACCATCCAAATCTGATATCTTGGCTTGTAAGCCACTGGATGGGTGGACGACATTCTCTTCTGGGGGTGAGCGTGAGGGATGATAGGTCCTGGAATATCTTAATTGTATCGCCTTCAAAGATAAAGCTCCCCAGTCTTTTTGCCTTCTCCAGGACCTCCATTTTCTCTCTATAACGGAGGAACCGCACCACGATGGACCTCGGTCCCCCGCCCGCACCCCCTCCACCTCGAGGCGCTCTTTCCAACTGGACCTCCTTGCCGCCCTCCAGAGTAAAAAGCTTATTCATCAGGCCCTGGACCTTCCTCCCCACGTCCGCCGCAGTTTCCCCTCTCTCTTGAGTCACACCCATGATGCGCAGGTTGTTTCGGCATTATCTGTTTTCATGATTGTCCATCTTCAAAATTATGTCCTCCTCTCTCATTTCCAAGTCCGTTAGCCTAGCCTCATATTTCATGTCGAGCAGGTCTGCCTGGAGGTGATTATTTTCCATGCCTTCCATTTTATCCTCCAGGGTCTTCACCCTCCCCTTGAAATCCAGTATGGAGGCTTGAATGTCCATGCGAATCGCCTTAATCTCTTGGAGAATGTCCATGAGATCCTCTTTGGTGAGTGCAGCGGGAGGGGGTTCGCCGCCCGCTGGCATGGTGGTTATGGCGTACCTGGGGACCGCATCCATGGGCGTGAGGGGCCGGCGGAAGCGCTGGAGGGATGAGATCACCCCGGGTACTGGGGGTCGCTCCAGGGTCCGAGACTTCTGGCGCACCTCAGGATGGTGCTGCTATACCCCTTATGAGTGGCCAGACCACTGGGAACTCGGGCGATGAGGGCACGTGGTTCTGTGAGTGGCGCTGTGCCCTAGGTGGGGCCTGTTGGTCTAAGTAGAGTCTCAAAGATACTAGACCTAGTTGAGTCCGTAGATTTCAGGCGGCCCCGGCCTCTTTTAGTCGTGCCCCGACCGGGTGACGTTCCTGCATGCAACCAAGGAGAAGGCCCTGGGGGGGGGGGGGCTGCCCCTAGATGGCTCGTCCGCTCGATTGTCCCTGCCCCCCCACGTTCTCCTCACCTCCAACTGCTCCCCGTCACTGTGCTGGGCTTCGCCGGGTCGGCCGAGGCGCTTCCGAGGCGTCCACGGGGCCGATGCCTCTGTCCGGGCATTGTCTGTCGCTGGGCCTCCGTGGGCTGGGTGTGGGTCGGGAGCGAGCTCTGGGCCCCAGGGTGCTGGAGGGCGCCCTTCTGTGCTGCCCCCATTCCGATGCGCTGATAGAGGGCGGGAAGCCTGGGCCGTGTCCTCTTCGGTCCTCGGCTCTCGTAGGATTCACTGTGTCCATGGGGGCTGCATTCGTATGTGCCCCACTCCGAGTCCCCCACAGTGCGGTGTGTCCCCCAGCACACCTCCGCGAAATATGCTTCTGCAACAGGGGGGGTGTGGGGCCTCTTCGTGGAGCCGCGGGGACGGCAGCGTCCGGTGTCGCAGGTCCGCACCGGTACCCACTGCTCGTGTGAACTTTCTCAGGACACCTCTATAGTCAGGGCCCCGGGCCACACTGCGGCGGGTCCCAGCGGCGGGTCCCCCGGTACTCTGAGGGTGGGGCCCTCTGATCAGGGGACAGGTCTTCTCCGGCTCAGTCTCGTACTCCAGGCCGGGGACTAGGAAAGTCCACTAGGCCCTGAGGTGCCTTCAGGAGCACGATGCTTACGTGTTCTGCATGCTCCGCGCCCCCTGGTGGTCTCCCTGTTTTACTGTTTTTAACGTAAATATATGCAGGGAAAACCCCCCGCAGCCCAGCCAAATCCCCCTATATTATTTATTAACCAAAACCTACCCCCCACGTATATTTGCGGTAAAAACAGCTGCAAACAATTCGCCCAAATCGGCCGCAGGCAAATTGGCCCCAGTCAACTTGGGTAACACTGTTCTCCCTCCTTCAGCAAAGAGATGTTTGCTGCTTGCCAGAGAGTTGTATTTCTAGTACTTGTAATACATCAGATTGAGCTTACATAGATAGGTGTAACAATACATTCAACAGAGAAGGCATTCTTGAGTATAGATAATCTGCAACTCTACACTTACCTATGGTATAAAAGAGCACAATGTTCATTTACCAAGTAGAAAATTATCATTTAGATTATCCTTCCAGTTGGATAATGTACCCACTAGCCCCCACTAATTGTATGTCAATATTTTAGAGGATATTGTTTTCACCAATGTAATTTTCCTAATTGAAATCAAATGATGTTATGTTAGTGGAATTTAAACCGCACAGGCAACTTTCATTTGCAAGGTTTCCAGATGCTGTGGTGGATCAGAACGAGTGGCAGTGGGGTGAAGTTAGTGTGGAGAGAAAGTAAATGCAAGATAACTTTGCTGGTGTGCTGATGGTTGCATTTCAGAAGTACACGGGTGCTGCGTGTAGGTCTGTTTCTCTGTAGTCTGAGTTGAAGGCACAGAGCAGCGGTGGGCTCTCAGAGACTGTTCTAAAAACAGGGTGAGGGGGTCACAGCTTCTTGAATGGTACCTGGAGATTCCTGTGTTTATTGGATTCACTGCTAAATATGGCAAGAAAACTGTAAGCAGATACCAGATACCAAAGGCCCCACCAACAGGGGCCCCAAGAGGACACCATCCTTGCAAGAGTAATACACAGGGTTCTGAATTGCTGAGGGCAATTTAGCTCCTGCTTTTACCCTGGGACAGCCTGGTTACCTTAAAACAAACAGCTACTCGGAGATACGTTTGGCTCCCCAGGCCAACCGGTGCCTTACAAACATGCACATGCGACATTCGTTTTCAGTGTTTGAGCATGTACATAAAGAAGAATTAGGACACATTTCAATATAATGGATCATGCGTAATGGGCAAAAAGTTAAAGTGTACATTTCATGTGACAGTTAGTTTTGAAGTGCACTGTGTACTCGCTCCTGGATCCCCAGCGGTAGCTCCTGCCTAATGGGGGATGCCTGACACCTGGTTTTAGCTCTTGCTCATCGAATCTAAATTTCGATCCCTGCATACATTTAATAAGATGCGGGTACAGAAACTGTACTGTTCCTAAGGGGGCATAAACTTGTGCACTGGCCCTGAATGATCTCCCTCACACTCAGCCCTGCCAGCTCTTTTGGGACTGCAAAGAGAGCTCATTTGTTTGAGGTTTATTGGAATAAGTTTAATTCCCCAAGTCTGAAGATGTTCTGCAGTCATTTATAGAGCCTGGAGGTAGGCTTTCAATGCCATCATTCTTTTTTTATCTTTTCTGTCACATTTTACAACTTTCTCCTTCGGCCATTCAGATTATTGCACAAGGCTCCCAAAATATATTGAGTTATAGTTTAGCAATGCATTAAACCTACACTAAATGCAATAATATAGCCTCATACTCTAGAGAGGGATTAATATTGTGGGATAATGGCCCGCTTTGACTAGGGCGATAAGTTGGGGAAGGGTCATTATCCCAAGCGATAATAATGCCTGCTGAGTCACTTTGTACGCTCTCCCAGCAGCCGTTTGTATTGGAATAAAGCTGTGTTTTCTCGTGCACTTGGAGTTACTCAGTTATTGAGTTTTGTCTTCTTATTGATACATTTTGGCCTACCTTAACATATGTTTAGTATTTTAATTGCAAACTTACCTGAACTGGAGTGGGTTCAACATGATCGTTTATTAGGGATCACGTAAAAGTAAACAGTTTATCTATAAAAAATTGAAATCATATTTCCATGTTTTAGCTTTCTCCCTGGTGTCCTAAACGCGATGTTACTGGTCCTCCCAGAAAGGAAGTATCTTTTTGTAAGAAATCTTTGGTGGAAATTACATTGTGGTTTCCCCAACTGATTTTCAAGTCTTAATGTTCACAATGGTGTCAATATCAGTAGTTATTGCCTGCGCTTTGAACATTCTGATTGGTTAGGGGATCAATAACGATCTCCATGTGCTAATAACAATGGTTTGTTGGTTTGGGAAAATTATGCATGGTAGTGTGTGATAACGTAGCTGCCATAGCAACTTAAGGCTTTCAGTTAAGATGGTGCTATTGCCCAAAGTGCCTTTTGGCTACCAAATTGTAGAAATATTGTTTCCCATCTCGTAGAGCTCATTCATAGAATTTGATATTTGATTACAGAGTCTAAACTCCATAGAAATGCAATGAACTCAAAGTGAAGTCAAAGTCTTATGGCCTTTGCTTGGAAAATTATGATGTGCTATGATCTTCTAAAGGAGCCTTGAAAAGTTGCATTAGCAATAGCACATATCTATTGATTAGGGTAGCATGTGACGATGTTCCCATGTGACTTGTGAAATGTCAGAGTAACAAGAGACGGACACCATGTTTTGCTTCACAATGCCTTTTATTGAAATCATAAGAGAGGAGGAAAAAACGTCTCAATCGCCTTGATACTATGAGGGGTTTCCCTGCCTCAACAAAACTAAATAGTGGACCAGTCTTTGCCACAATGTCCAAAAAAGAAATGCCTACAGTCCTGTGTCCAGAACGTTTTCTGACTCTTACATTTAATGCTCCACAAAAATCATTGTCTGGAAAAAAATCAAAAGAATGTGACTGTCTTCCTGCAGCCTTCAGCTAATGCTCTCAACCACTAATTTAAAAGTGGATTTTATATGCCAGGGGGACACTCCCCTTCCCTGGTCTTTCCTTGCTTTTGCCAGGGGAACTTTGCTTCTTTCTCTAACCAAGCATAATTTGCCTCTCAAGCTAGTTTTGTTGGTAGGCCTATATAGCTAATAATGAACTTCCCTTTCCCAGGTTTTTGGAAGAATTGGAATGTTGTTTATGGCTCTGCTGGTTTCTTCCTTGCCATTTTAATCTGCCCTTTCTTGTCCATTGAGTGTTAAAGGGGCCTCACGCTCTGCCTAGTTTACTTGCAGCTTTGTTCTACATAAACAATGGTTTATGTTTACAATTGTGTGTCCTTGGCCAAAGATCTTTTTCTTCCCTTTTTAGCTGCTGGGTTGAATTCCTCTCAGTAAGTTCCTTGACTGATAGTTCTGCCCTTATAGTCACTTTTGTAATTCGGTTTCATAAGGTTCACAAGTCATTCCCTTTATGAGCATTTGTTAACAGACTTTATACTACATTATTCGTTTTAGTGTCTTTTTATCGTGTTAATCATGCCCTGAGTTGTCAGGATTATAACCAGTGGTCTCTGCCCACGCCAAACCCCCTTTCCCACACAGTACCTGTTTGACTGTATTTCGGGTTCTGGACCGGGCTTTCTGAGGGATCCTCACTTTCCTCTCCAATGGTCCTCGCATCTCTACCAGGATTCTCCATGTGACACTGTTGACACCTGGACCTGAAGTTCCCACTTGCGTGGGATCTTTTCCTCTGCTTCGGGTTATTCAGCTGTTGCGGCACTGTTGGATGGGCACCTTTCCTCAGTGCTTGACCTCGGGTGCCTGCCGCTGACTGAGAGCACGTCTCAGTTTCTCGCAGCATGTCCACTGCGCTTAAATGTTGCTTCTTCTTTTCCTCGCAAGTTTTCCACTCCCCCGCCTGAAAACGCCAATGGCGTTTGGATATTTGTTCTCCGCCTGCCATGGGGAGTACAGATAATTCCAGTCGTTCTTTCCCTTATTTTGCCACTCTGTAAAACTGCCAATACGACTTCTCAACAACTATTTCCTCTCTCCACTGCAACCTTTATGCCGTCCCTTTTCTCTTTTGTTGCCGGACTCATTATCTGAAACAAAAAGGGGACTATATCCTTGTGTCTTGGCTTCCATCTTTCTTCCCTCTGAATGCAGTCTCCTCATCTCAGTAGTCATTGGGGGGTGGGGGGGTCTTATCTTACAGTAATACATATACCCATATCGTATATTGGGGTTTCACGTGTAAGGTATAGTGGGAGGTGGAATTCATTTTCTGAGTTATGGTGTGGGAATGGTGTTTCTTTCCTGTAGTTCCGGGACAAGATCCCCTGATTCGTCACATAATTCATCATAAAGCTACTATTGCTCTCACATTCGTATTGACATTGATGGGGAAAATGTCAGCAATGTTCAGCTGGCATGTTTATACTGTAAGCATACCAACATATACAATTGTAGATGGGTGACTATCAGCAACAGAATATATTGTACTGAGGGGTTTGGTTGTCTATGATGCCACTCGAAGACCGAGATGAAATTAACTCCAATGTTGAAAGGTGGCCATCTACATTTTATGTTGTGTCTGAGCATCCCTTTTCCACCCTCTACACTATCCATATAGACAACCAATGCAAGGAGTGGACAGAGAAGGCAAGTGGGGTACAGAGACAACCTGGGCTGACACACAAATACCTGGGTTCCTACCCCACCTCCCTCTATTGTCATGGTCCTTCGCCACATCACCACAGGTCCAACGGGCAGAGAAGATGCTGCATTCAACTGCTGTAAGGTCACACCAGTGGAATTTGGCATTCATATTCCATGGTCATGATGTCATAGGAGGCAGATGCAGCATTTTGAATAATCTTTCTGCTCTCATGGCGTCGCATGTAATCCACACACAACAATTGAATCTTCCTGCAGCAAAAGCAAAATGGTGCAATTGGAGAGGAGCAGACAGGTGCTATCCTGCCTGTCCCCACCCCCTCACCACAGTCATATTGGTACAGTTGGAGAAGAGCTATAGATGGGACCCTCTGTGTCGTTCTGATGCCGCATCGAGTGTATGAGAGACGTTATGCACTCAGACAGCCGTACAGAATGTACCCTCGCACTGAAAGTGTGGAAGGATATTGCATGGAATAAAGTTACATGGAAGGTTGTCGTTTGCCAAGATGTCAGAATGCATCAGTGAATATCGTGGATGGACATTAAATGAAATCTGACAAGGACCAAGTGATGTCATGAAAAAAATATATGAACCTATGCTGAAACAATATGAAAATACTAAGTAATAAAGCACTAAGAGTAGCATGAACCTGAAGCTAAAGTGATCATGAATCTAAAAGAAGATGAAGTAACTTACTGACCAATAACTGTAAATACGTAGTAATGTAAGGTAGAAAGACAACATATAGAAGCTTGCTATAGAGGAAGATACATATATACGGTGGCAAGGACGGCCATATCAGGAAAATAGACAACAATTCACGTTGAATGTCGCCAAGCTACCTCAGAAACAGGCTGAGGCTGTGTGAATCAGAAGACATGGAAAGACATCCATGGGAGCAGACCTGTCGATGAGTCAAGGTTGGCCCAATACAAAGATGCTATTTTTAAAGGACAATCACAGAGCACAAAGGGAGTACATGGGTAAACTCTGAATTTGAGGCATTCTTCTTAGATGAACGAAGATGAAAACTGTGAGAGCCAAACTACTGGTCAATTAAAAGCATACAAAGTTAATCTGAGATAGAGTGAGCAAACCTCAGGAGGCCAAAAGGAGCAACAGCACCATGCATAATGAAATCAAATAGCAGTAAATGGAAGGCTGAAATGGACAAAGTTGTGGTCCAATCACATGTGACTCAGAATTCGAAAACAAAGAATATTCATTAAAGCCTTAAGGTAAGATAGTGATGTGCTCACAGTCCCTTGAATGTTCCAGGACAGTGAGTAGCAACAAGGTCAAACTACAAACACAAGACTTTGGCTTGTGGCCTGCCGATGAGAAATGATGGACTAATGGCAAAATGGGGAGTAGTCTGATAAGATTCAAACACCTAAGTTTCGCTTCACGTACATGGTGCTAAGGAGACTAAAGTCCAAGGTTGGGATAGTATGCCAACCAATGAGTGGGGTTAGGGGACACCCTAACACACACAGTTGCAAGAGCCAATCCACTGATGTTTTGTCCACCATTGTCCACTATAATCAGTACTGTATGCATTTAGAGGTAGTTCAAGGCGTGCCCTACACACAAGGGGTAGCCAATGAAGCACTAACCCTTATATATTTTATAAGTAGACATGTTCCCTTATTCAATCCCTCCCCTCGATAGGTTTTGCATTTTGCCATGCAGTATGACATCACAGATGACATACATTGGGGTATTACACCTCTGTGTGCTGAAACCTAGGTGTGAGTGTGCATGCTGTTGGGTGTCCTGACCCACGTTTAAGCTATCATGCCACAACATTTGGTGCTGTGGGCTTAGAAAATTCAAGATGGCGGAAAACCCACATGTGCGCCGAAATCCAGGAAAGCTGCGCAGTTTGTGCGCACACTAAAATGGTTGCCTCACTTGCCACCCACCAGTGCGAGAATGAAAGGCCGGGTTGCCATGAGGGAAATGGGTTGCCAAAGGAAAAACAGTAGCGCCGGTTAGCTTCAAAGCGCTTTAAAACCACCATTGGACTACCCGCACAGTAGTCTGAAACCATTGGGAATGGAAATGCTGATTGCCAAATGCAACCTAGAATTGTGGGGAATTCATTTCTTAAATCCCAAAAATGGGTGCAGTACCAGTACTCACCACTATCCAAAAGCCGGCGTTTTAAAACCACTCTGTTTCCCTGAAGGCAAGTCAAAATGCCTATTTTCAAACATTGCAATATGTGCAAAATATTTACTGAACACCAGCAGACATTTGGCAGAATGGAGTTTTGTGTGCCTACAAAATCTGGGAAATGAAGATCATAAGACAAGGTTTATAACAAGACTGGCTGAGCTGTGGATTGCAGCAGTTTAAGTTGCACTGGATTTAAAGACACTAAAATCGAAAATGTTTAGATTAAATGAGTGACCTATGTTTGGTATCACATGCCTTTGTAACTGTTGAAATGTCATAGTTTTGCACTTAGACTCAGCATCCTAGCTGCATGTGTAAAATTGCAAGTTAAGTTAAAAAGCAACAAAAAAACCTGCCAGTTAGCTGAAGGTCTGGCTTAAGGAACTTGATTTTGCTTGGCAGCTACCCCCATCAGGAGTGAAACTTGAGTCACCACTGTGTTCCCAGGCCAACCTTCCTTTTGCTGCCCACACTAAGGATATGCCATCTATCTGATAATTGAATTACCTGTGCTCTGCAGGAGAGTGAACAAAGCCCTCTTCACTCAGGCAAAGGTTTTATTACGCAGTTGTAAAATGTAGCTTCCTCTTGGCAGGAGCTGGGAGGGGCACTGCCTGTGAGAGCAAGCTGGCTTGGCAGAACTGGATTAACCAGTATTTCTACCTTGTGCTGAGAGAAAACCACACCCCTTTGTAGCCAGAATATTGTTTAGAAAAAGATTAATAACTCATGGTGCGGACATGTGAAAATTTTATAAATGATACCATAATTCTTGTGATTTTTCTGCCCACATTTTAAGAGGTTTTTCGACCCGGTGGCGTGTTCAGGGGGGTTTTAGCGGAAAAGTGGATATTACTCTAAATGTATGCATGTTAAAAATCTGAAACTTCATCAGTTAATGTCCCTACTCCCTGCGCACATGTATGTAAAGTTGGGTCCATGTCAGAAATTGAAAAATCAGTTAAAAAGTCAATGATGTGCCATCTCTGAATGCAAGCTCCTAGAAAGAGCAGATTTGGACAGAGACATGGCTAAATTCAGCCACACCATGTATATGTAATTTCAAGCAACTGTGTAACTGTGAAATATGTCTTTTATTATCAAATATAGAATGTGTGCAATCTGACAAGGGAGTGCCCTCTTGGCAAGCCATAAAATGACATCACTCTGACTCACAGTTCATTCCCCAATCAAGGGGAGGAATGAAAGCTGGACCAATGACAAGTGAGAGGGGCAAGTCTAGTGATGCAACACACACACCCACTCTCAAAAACACATGAAAGCAGAGAGTCAGGACAGATAGGGACCTTCAATTCCATTTGCTGCAACGCACTCTGCCGGACCATACAACATCCAGAGATCCAGACTTTACCTCCATCAAACCTCCAGAGAGCCAAACTAGAGACTTCAATCTATCCAGAACTAGAGACCAGACCCGAGGGAGAAAGCAGTGCTGTACCCAGAGAGAAAGCAGTGCTGTGCCCAGAGAGAGACCCGAGCCCAGTCCAAAACCCTGACCAGATCCATGGCGAGGCCCATTTAATTCAAGAATATAGTGTGAGTACCCAGCAGAACTGTGTAGAACCAATCTCTTAGTTTAAATTCATCTAATTCAATCTATTTAACCTAAGTAGAACTGTAGCTTAGAAATTGTGTTATTCTGCCATCATTTTTAAAGCTGAAAAAGTGTGCGTTTAAAATTTGAAAAAACCAAAAACGACCTCTAGTAAATCGGTCATATCTCCGCAACCGTTTGGGCTAGAGACTTGCAATAACTTGCATTTGGAAGCTGAGATCCTAGGCTTTCCTAGGACCCCAAAACGATAGAGATAGTCCTTGCGGTTCCTCTGTAATAGCGCTCGGCGCATCCGCGAATTTTACCGCGATTTGCAAATTTCTCCACATGTAAAATCAGCTGCTGCTTGCCTTCCATTTGCCAGAAATTCGTTTAACCTGCTAACTATCCCTGCATCATTGCTAGTGTGAGCCTGGACTAATATTAACTAGATACCACTCACCCTGAACCTCTGAAAGGGAATTAAAAAGCATTTCCAGCATATTTCTCATCCATTGCTAGCACATATCAAAGCATTTGGGCCTGTGTTTTCAAAACTCCTATCTGTGTTTTAAACTTCTGTTGTCTAAGCTTGGGGGGGATTGAACTGATTACATTGATTGCATTTCTGAGAACTGTGTGTTTTCCTTCCATTTCCTTGCCTTGCATCAAGGGGGGGAGGGGATTGCCAGAGAAAAGTGATTACATTGTTTGGTTGAAATCATATTGAGTATTTTCTGTACTGCACTCATTGAATATTGCATCCACCTGAGCTTACTTAAAGCATCCTCTACCACATTATACTTTTGTTCCTATTTACCAGTGTGCTACCTTATTGTAGTGTAAAGGTAGGTATGAAACACAAGTACGATATGGTTGGAGATTAGTATTTATTATCTCCCATAAACAAGTATTCACATCAGGCCCCACCGACTAGTGAATGCAGGCGTTGGACTTCGAAACCCGCATCTCGTTGTCCTCGTTCTCCCACGTTCCATCTCTCGTTCTTCTCTCTCTCGTGCCAACCAGCCGTCCGCCCACCAAGTTAACCTAACTATTGAAATACACTATGCTACACTTATCCATTTCATGTCAACTCATTAGTGATTATAAGAAGTGTGCTAGTGCCATATTCTCCATTGTTGATCTTTATCATATCAGATTAAGTGTGCTATTCAATTATTAATTTATTATAAAGCGTGATATATATATCTATTTTAAATTATCAAATAAACCTTTTAAACTTGCAAAACAGAACTACTTCTTGGCTCAGTGGGGTCAGGGGGATTCCAAGAGAGGGGTGTTATACAGGGGTAGTCATCCAGAACGCATGAACTGGACCTAAAGATATATCAATAAGGGTTTTCATTCAGTATTCTAGACTAGGCGTTAACTTAGCTGTAGTGCTGAATTGAATCCTCTTACAAATTGGGGGCTCGTCCGGGATTGGGTTAGATTTACCACTTGTGCAGCTTAATACAGTGTGCTAACTGACGGGATACATACATCCGGTCGGATCACCACGCTGCATTACGCTGTGAAGCATTCCTCAAAAGGGACACTCCAAGAAAAGTTCTGTTCTGCAAAAATAAAATACAAACTTCTGTAAGTCAGGACAGAGACCAATCTCTAGAATGACGACCTAAGTAGACATGAAAATGGCCAGAGAGCACCTCTTGCATAAGCTATTTGTGAGAGGTGAATGGACCGAACAGGGCCAGGATGCGTGGTTGCAGGCAATCACACAACAGGTCACTGAAACAGGGTCAGATATATATAGAGATCAGGGTCCATTACATGTGACCCTGAGCGAACTATATATGGCTCCTAAAGCCAAAGAGGAACACAATAAGATTGCCAGGATAGCAGCATACCTGTACCTATATATGGGAGACATGCAGGATAGATGTGCTGAAAGCCAAAATCTGGCAAATAGGCAACAGATGGTGTTAGAGAAGGCCCAATCCGACCTGGTCTCTTCTGAGCAGAGGCTGCAGAGGAGCCAGGAGTCAGAAGATGATAGTAGGCAGCACATCATTAAAATAAAGAAGGATATGGATGTGCTGCAACAGGAAAAGGTAGAACAGGATACTAGATTTCTGGCCCTGCAGAAGGAGCACCAAGACAGTTTGGACTCCTTACTGCAGAGCCAGAAAAAGCTGGAGCAACAATTAGACTTTAACAGGGCATGCACGGAGCAGGTAGCCACCCTGCAAAGTCATCTAGATAGAGTGAAGGTAGAGAGCAACAAACTAATTCTGAAAGATCTGGATACCCAGGCAGAGTTTGATGAAGAACACCAGAAAGCTGGTGCCCTTCAAAGGCAGAGGGACGACCTGGCGGCACAAATGCAGGCTCTTAGTCAGGAAAGAGACGCCTTAGGCCAGGAAGTCTGCCATTTAAAAAGAAAAATGGAAGAAAATCACCTGGCCCACCAGGGACTGGGTGATCTCCAAAAAGAACACCAGAACTTGTTAGAGCACACCAGGAGGGTGGAGGATGCTCTAGCAAGAAAGGAGCAGGCCAATAGGGACACAGCTCAGGAGGTAACCCTCCTGCAGCAAAGACTGGCCCAGTTCTCCAGGACCAACCAGGAAGCACAGAGGGAAAATGAGGCTCTCTGCCAGCACAATGAGAGGCTCCAGCAACAGGTAGCGATGCAGGAGAGACTGATAGAGTCGAGTAAGGCCTTAACAGAGGAACTGAAAGCACAAATGCAGGCTCTTGCATTGCAACAGGGAGCAGGGGCGGATAGAGATGAGGTCCGCTGGGAAAGAGAGATTCCTGACCATAACCGCAGGAGCCCTAACACCAGGGGCCTTCATCTCCCCCAGTCCCTGGACTCTACCACCCCCATGTCCCCTGGCGCACATGAGCACAGGGCCACAGGGATGGCAGATTACTATCCAGCTAAGAGTATGGGGCTCATAGGCCAGTACCACTCAGGAATGGAGGGGTGGGCATCCGGGTATGGGCACCCAAGTACAGTACAGTTCAATGGGGAACCCCAGGAGAGTAGGCCCATTAAGGGCATCCTGAAAACCTCTGCCCAGTTAGGTCAGTGGAGGGGGTACCCATCAAATCCTGGCAGCAAGGAGGAATCTGAAGACTCCTCTGAACTGCGCAGGACACAGGAGATCAGGTCCCCACATTCTGCCAGCCATTCCCAGGCTCGCAGAATCCGGGAAAACCTGGAAGAGCAGAGAGGAACCTCTGGGAGCAGTGCCTCTGAGTCCGAGGACGATTGGACCAGGGTTACCCGGACCAAAAAGGCCAATAAGACAAAAAGGGCATTGCTTAAGGACCCTTTAAAGCAGATTAAGGCGATCAGGAGCGTCATCACGCCTTACCATAAGAACGCTAAGTATTCTGTTTGGGAGCACTTAGAGTTGTTTGAACAAATGATGGAGACTTTCCATTTGAAGGACAGCCAAAGCTGTATTCAATATGTAAAGTGGAGCTTCTCCCCGGAATACTCCAGTTTCTTTGCGGGGCTGGAGCACCAAAATCATTTAAGATGGTCCACCTATAAGGCGGCCATCTTGAAACATTTTTCTGTTCACAGAAATCCTCAAGAGGCTCGCAAGGCAGCCTACAATTTGCAATGTGGGGAGGATCAGGCCCCACAAGAATTTGTGCAGGAGTTAAAGCGTGCTTTTGCACAGACCACAAGAAGGGTGCGCACGGATAGCAGGGAATTTATTAATACGTTTTTCCATGCCTAGCCCAAATATATCATGACCCAGCTCGTGAGGGATTTTCACGAGAAAAGATCTTTAGACTGGGTCATTGAACAGGCTACCCGGATCTATGAGATGCAGAAACCGGTAGATAGCAAAAGTAATGCCCAGAAAAACCCCAAAGCCAACAGCACCCCTGCTGCTGCCAAGGTGGCAGAGGTAAAGGTCACCCCCGTTTTGGATTTGGAGATGGGGGGGCCTAAAAACCTACCTGCACCTAATAATTCTAGGCCCAGAAGGTCCTCGGGCCAGTCACAGACAGGGAGCCAGGGAGGCAGCCCCACAAATGGGGTCCCTCGCTCTCCTGATTATGTAAGTCCCCGTTACAAGGGAAATCGACCCATCCTGGGTTATGTGTGGACTCCTCCAGCCCAAGGGGGGGGATCCAGCCAAGCACCTAACCCAGGGAACTTCCCTCCAAACTTCCCACAGGAGGGCAGAAATGTACCAAACCCTGGGCAGAACTTTTTCCCCAGATATCCACCCGACTTTCAGCCCCAAAACCATCCATCCTTCTTTCCCCAATTCCCTGAGCCCAGACCACTGAATCCGGGAGAGGGGAGGCCAAGGGTGGAGGGGTACCCAAATCTTCCCAACCCGGGGTATTACCAGAGGAGGGACAGCTACCCTTCCCGGGATCAGCCCAGGGGAGAAAACAGGGCCCCGTATCAGCCTGAGCGGGTTTCCCAGTTAGAGCGCCAGGTTCAAAACATGGCGCGGGATCTGGGTCACATACTGAGGGCTCAGCAGAACCCTCAGATGGGCGTTCCGGCGCAGAACGCACCCAACTCTGGACCTGGTGCTCCAGAACAATGACGGGGGCAGCACCCCGATAACACACCGGTTCCCAGGGAGGAGGCACAAGGGGAAGGGGGGTGTAAAGCCTTGGAGGAAGCTTCCTTCCTTACTTGTAAACAGCCCCTGGAAACCCAGGAACCGGAAACAAAATCTCTTGTCCCTGAAAGTCTGCCTCCTAAGGAGCAGAGGGGGGGTAGGAGAAACAAAAGACCCAAACAGACTCAGTTTGAGGAGGAGGTACAGATCTTCCAATTTGAGGGAGAGGGATCCTCAGAGGATCCTGAGAAAAGGATCTTCTCCTTCAGAGAGGGGGGAACTCCTCCCAAAGAAAAATGGGTCCCTAGGAATGCAAATCCAGACTGGGGAGATGTGGAGACTGAGCTACCGCCGCCCACCATCTCATCCCAGAACCAACAGCAAGAAAATCCCCGGGTTCAAACCCATACTGGGGACTGCCTCCAAAAAGGGGGGGGCGGCCCAGAACTGGAACCAGGGGAACCCACAATGGCTCTGATCTCCAGTTGCCAAATTTTTCTTTCAGATTCCCAAGACTCTCCACAGAATTCTGCCCAAATCTCTTCGCTAGCGATGTCCAAAACCAGAAAATTAGCCCACCAGTTGTCCAAAAATGTACATTATCTGTGCCCCCTTGAGGAGAAGGAGGGAAGATATTATGCCCCGGTACAAGTACAGGGGCAGGGTACAATCTCGGCACTGGTGGACACTGGATCTCAAGCTACCCTTCTGTCCAGAAGGGCCTTTGACGAACTGAATGCAGGAAGGGGAGAGAATTACCAAATTCCTCTCACCTCTCTTCCTGGGCAACTCCAGAACTTTGACGGGAAGGAAATTCCCGTCGAGGGGACAGCAGATTTGGACATTAAAATTGGGCGACATAAGTTGAAACACCCGGTCATAGTTGTGACCCCAGAGGGCACCCCTTGTTTACTAGGGAATGACCTCCTGAGAAGGTTGTCACCCCTAATAGATTGTGTAAACAAGGTCCTCTGGACCCAGACTAGCCGACCAATAAAATTAAAACAGAGTGTCAACCATGTTAGTTTAAACGGCACCTGCCACATGGTTGAACAAAAATCTGACCAAGTAGAATTTCACTTCCAGAACAACCAAATTCCAGACGTGACAGTCATAGCAGTAGGACAACAGACTGGTGATGGGGGGTCCTCTCTATTTCTGAAAATCAACCTTCCTTCCAGTCTAAAGTGGTATTCCACGCTGGAAGGAAACACTTTGAAATTCTATACCAATCCACAATCTGAAACTCCCACTCCTATAGTCCAGAAAGATGTGAAATCAGCTCAAAGCCTGGCTGATATTCAGCAAATTGGAGAGCAGTTGTTCATCCCTGTTCAGTTAAATGATGGGAAGGACTCTGTTCTCGCTCGAGTGTGTGTGAACAACGGTAAGAGCTTCATCAGCGAAGCCATGTTCCGCCAACTCCCAAAAGATCCAGCCATTCCCACCTTCAAACTGATAGACAAATGGGAAATGGACCTGGAAGCACCTAATTCCAAACATCTCCTGCCAAGCAGGTGTATGCTCAAAATCTCCATTGGCAACAAGAGCATAGTCCATAATTGTTGGGTCGTGCGAGACGTCACTGCCGCCTTTTACTTAGGCAGTGACATTCTCAATCGCTCTGCCATTAGTTTGGACCTAATAAACTTCAAAGCTTGGTCCCGATTAGCGGATAATCCCATGGGCTTTGATGATCCAGAAAAAGCATTTAGGTCAGCTCAATTGCTACCTTATGCCGTTGAAATTCAGGTTAAAGAGGAAGTCACCATCCCAGAAAGGACCCGACAATTCTCCCTGGAAGTGAAAGTTAAAAGGGGACAAGAGTTGAAAAACCCTGATGCTTTCATACATCTAAATGCTTCTTTCCAACAGCAAGGGTTGGGGGTAAACCCAACTCCATTAGTCAACATAGAACATGACACCATTCCAATAGAGGTGGATAACAGCGACTTAAAGAGTATTACTCTAGCCGCAGGCACCATTATTGGAATGGCGGTTGATGACCGACATTTCTCCATTGATCTTAGAAATGAACTGTTAGGACCAATCCCCAAGGACTGTTTTGACAGTGACAGTGAGGACAATACAACACCAGACAGGATTTTTACCCGGCAGGGGGGGAACTTCCTGGTGTACACTTCCTGCCCCTATGGTAAGGAAGATGTGACGTGTGACTTCAGGAGGGATGAGGTGATTTTCCAGGTACATGAGGGCTGCCTTTCCCACCTGAAGCCTCCGGTCCAAATCAGCACTCTGACCAGGGACTTCTCCACCCAGCTGGAGGAGGCCGCGGAGATAGCCAAACCAGAAGTCTTTCCAGGCTTCAGGCAGATGGTGGAAGAGAGAGTCAACCTAGCTGATGCCTGTGTGACTCTGGAACAAAAGCAAAAGTTGAAACAAGTTTTCTTGGATTTCCAAGATCTCTTTGCGGTAGACTCATATGACTGTGGTCGCACTGACATCCACACAACAACAATCCCCACGGACCCTGGCATGACTCCTGTGTTTGTGAAGCAATATCGCTTGCCTCTCGCATCAATGGAGTCCCTTACTGAAATAATTAAGAACCTTGAGTCCCGGGGAATAATCCGTCCAGTCCACAGCACCTTCAATAATCCGGTGCTGGGAATATTGAAGCCAAACGGCCAGTGGAGACTCTGCGCCGACCTTAGGGAGCTCAACAAACGGGTCCATACTTCCCGATGGCCTCTGCCCTACATTGACCAAGGTCTGGCCCAGATTCAGGGGTCACAGGTATTCACTGCAATAGACCTGACCAATGGATACTGGACCGTGCCTGTCAGTAGGGAGGACCAATACAAGCTGGCTTTTACCTTTGGGGGCCAGCAGTACAAATGGACCCGGACTCCCTTCGGATACCTCAACTCCGGCAATGAATTCAACATTTTTCTACACAAGGCCATGCCCGACTTGGGTGCAAGGGGTAACCTGGCTTATGTAGATGATGTCCTCATCAAAAGCTCAACTGTTGAGGAACACATAGCGGAGATCCGTTATGTTCTGACACAGTTGAGGGCCGCCGGAGCAAAACTTTCCTTTCAGAAAGCACAGTGGTGTAAAACCCGTGTTAACTTCTTGGGGCATGAGATTACTCCTCAGGGTCTTTGTCCCCAGGAAAAGAAAGTGGAAGCACTTCAGAAACTGAAAGACCCCACAACTCTGCGAGAACTAAGGAGCCTCCTTGGACTGACTAATTACAGCAGAAAGTTCATTGAGGGCTACGCAGAGATCACCAGACCCCTGATTCATCTCCTAAAGGGGGGGTCAAGTGGGAATGGGGTCCAGAACAAGCCGAGGCAGTAAAACAACTCAAAAGAAGCCTCTCACAAGCGCCTTGCCTAGCTTACCCGGTCAGAAACAAGGAGTTCTTCCTGGAGACAGGGTTCTCTAATACGTGCTTGACGGCAGTATTATACCAAAAGCATGACAAGGTCAATAAAGTAATCTCCTATGCGAGCAAAACTTTATCCTCTGTGGAGGAAAAATTCAACGATTGTGAGAAGGCACTCCTGGCAACGGTGTGGGCATTGAAGAATTACCGCCCGTTTATCCAGGGGGAACACATCATAGTGGAGACTCCACACCAGCCTCTGCAATATCTCCAAAGTGACAGAATCCGGGCCGGAAATGTGAGTAATTCCCGAATTACTTCCTGGATTCTGTCAATGCAAGGCTTTCCTGTGGAGGTCCGATATGGCCAAAACAAGAAGAGTCCCCTCGCGCAAGGTCTGGCTGACTTGCATGATTGTGCCAGAGAAAACTGTCTCGAGGACGAAAGTCTAAAAATAAAGGACAACATGGAGGCATACCTTAATTCCCCCCACAAAGTCTTTGAAGAAGACAAGTGTGAGGGAATGCCCACTGTGTATGTGGATGGATGCTCTTACCATGTTGACAACAACGGGGAGAAAGAACTGGTGGCCGGCGTAGGGAATGCATGGGTGAATGAGTCCCCAGAACCCTCCGCTGGATACAAAATTGGTCCCCGAAGTAGTCAGGTGGCAGAATTGATGGCTGTGCATCAGGCCATCCTCACTGCTGTCCAGCATCAACTCCACGAACTGGTCATAATCACAGATTCGGATTATGTACGGAACGGGTTCGTGGAGCACCTGGTTAATTGGAAAACCAGAGGCATGTTCTGTGCTAACAACAAACCCTTGAAACATGGGAAGTTGATCCAAAACATTGATGATCTGGTCACCTCGAATGAGATGACCATCTATTGGAAGAAGATCAAGGGTCATTCCAAAGTAGAGGGACCAGACAAAACTGGAAATGACTTAGCTGATCAGCTGGCCAAAACCGGGGCCATCCAAGGGGATCTAATTGAGATTGAGTCCCTGTTGGGGGAAATCCAGGTCACTGCTATCACTAGGTCCCAGACAAATGCTCACAACGACCTTTCAATTGCACAATGGAGTAAGGAGACCCCTGATGATGATTTGATTACTGCTCAGAAGGGGGATCCAATTATTGGTAAATTTTACCAGCACCTTGAGGACCCTGAGAACTTTCCCCTGACGGATACCGATTACATTGGGAAAGTGGACCTAAGAGTGTTGATGAAATGTCCAAAAATGTTCCGGATCCAAGACGGTTTGTTGGTAAGGAAATCCAAAGCTGGCCACGATCAGTGGGTGGTTCCTACCTCATTCCGAAGCCTGATGTTAAGTCACGCCCATGATGCGGCCACCGCCGGTCATAGGGGGTTTCACACAACATTGGAAATCTTAAGAGAGGTTGCATACTGGCCACACATGGGCCAGGACCTCAACCAATATTTGAAGGGTTGTCTTGTGTGTGCACAATTTCAGCCGACATCCCTCACACACTGGGCGCCTTTACAAAAGAGGGGAATGACACTGCCATGGTCAGATTTACAAATCGACTTTGTAGGCCCTGTAATCCGCTCGGCTAGGGGGAATAAGTACATGTTGACTGTGACATGCTTGTTTACCAAGTGGGTGGAATGTCTCCCAGCCCCAAATTGCAAGGCAGAAACTGCAGCTGCCTTGATGATTAACCACATCTTTTCCCGTTTTGGTCTACCTCAAAGGATTGAGTCAGACAGAGGTAGCCACTTCACCAGTGAAGTAATGACAAAGATGTGGGAGATACTGGGGGTCAAGAGAAAGCTGCATATTGCTTATAGACCAGCTTCTTCTGGGGCAGTAGAGAGATATAACCGGACAATTGTGAGCATATTAAAGAAGTTTGTGGCAGATTCTGGGCCAAGTTGGGATATCCGATTACCTCTGGTCCTAATGGCCATCAGATCTACCCCTTCATCTGCAACCAAAATGTCACCATCTGAGTTGATGACTGGACGCAAGATGGTGCTTCCTCAGCATTTGCTCTACAGGACCCAAGAGCAGACACTGATAAATGCCTCCACTACTCATGAGTATGTAGAGAATTTAAGGAAACACCTCCAACATGCTTTTGCTTATGCTCAGCGGAATCTAGAAAGATCGGCTGATAGCATGAAGACCCATTATGACCTGAAAACTTCCAGGAAGGAATATCAGGTGGGAGACCGGGTCTATCTATACAACTTCCAAAGGAACCAGGCCAAGCAGCGCAAATTTTTGCCTACATGGAAGGGACCCTTTGAGATCGTCGATAAGATCTCCCCTGTGGCCTACAAGATCCGCATCCCCAAAGGCGGTTCGGCAGAGGGGGAAGACAAGTGGGTACACATAAACCAGTTGAAGTGTTGCCATCCCAGGCACACTCTGCAACAACTGGAGGAATCCTCTGGAATCCTAGCGGGTACTGTATCAGACTAATTCAGTTCCAATCATAAAACGTACCACATCTAGTCTCTAACATACTGTGATTTGTATGAAACTGTCTCTTAGTCATACTGTTTTTCAAAATAAGAATGTAATGTTTCGTTATGATGAAATGCATATTCTGCCCCACTATCTCAACAGTGGTGGAAAAACGTCTATGAGTAGGTATTGCCGCTCTTCCTTTGTCGTCCTAGGAGAAAGAAAACCTGAAGACGGGCCGAGGAGGGCGATCCGGAGACCGGGAACGAAGATTCAATGGGCCCAGTGGACCGCCCAATATTCCCATCAGGACCGGCGAGGAGAACCATCGATCAGTACCGGATGGAGAAGAAGATGCTGAACTGTGCCATCTACAGAAGAGGAAGAAGATTATGCGGACAGACCGGTGCATGGGTCAAAACCCTTGTGCACGCGACTCCCCATCGACTCAAATTCAAGGGGCAGTCACGTGGGGGGGGCTTGTTGGGTGTCCTGACCCACGTTTAAGCTATCATGCCACAACATTTGGTGCTGTGGGCTTAGAAAATTCAAGATGGCGGAAAACCCACATGTGCGCCGAAATCCAGGAAAGCTGCGCAGTTTGTGCGCACACTAAAATGGTTGCCTCACTTGCCACCCACCAGTGCGAGAATGAAAGGCCGGGTTGCCATGAGGGAAATGGGTTGCCAAAGGAAAAACAGTAGCGCCGGTTAGCTTCAAAGCGCTTTAAAACCACCATTGGACTACCCGCACAGTAGTCTGAAACCATTGGGAATGGAAATGCTGATTGCCAAATGCAACCTAGAATTGTGGGGAATTCATTTCTTAAATCCCAAAAATGGGTGCAGTACCAGTACTCACCACTATCCAAAAGCCGGCGTTTTAAAACCACTCTGTTTCCCTGAAGGCAAGTCAAAATGCCTATTTTCAAACATTGCAATATGTGCAAAATATTTACTGAACACCAGCAGACATTTGGCAGAATGGAGTTTTGTGTGCCTACAAAATCTGGGAAATGAAGATCATAAGACAAGGTTTATAACAAGACTGGCTGAGCTGTGGATTGCAGCAGTTTAAGTTGCACTGGATTTAAAGACACTAAAATCGAAAATGTTTAGATTAAATGAGTGACCTATGTTTGGTATCACATGCCTTTGTAACTGTTGAAATGTCATAGTTTTGCACTTAGACTCAGCATCCTAGCTGCATGTGTAAAGTTGCAAGTTAAGTTAAAAAGCAACAAAAAAACCTGCCAGTTAGCTGAAGGTCTGGCTTAAGGAACTTGATTTTGCTTGGCAGCTACCCCCATCAGGAGTGAAACTTGAGTCACCACTGTGTTCCCAGGCCAACCTTCCTTTTGCTGCCCACACTAAGGATATGCCATCTATCTGATAATTGAATTACCTGTGCTCTGCAGGAGAGTGAACAAAGCCCTCTTCACTCAGGCAAAGGTTTTATTACGCAGTCGTAAAATGTAGCTTCCTCTTGGCAGGAGCTGGGAGGGGCACTGCCTGTGAGAGCAAGCTGGCTTGGCAGAACTGGATTAACCAGTATTTCTACCTTGTGCTGAGAGAAAACCACACCCCTTTGTAGCCAGAATATTGTTTAGAAAAAGATTAATAACTCATGGTGCGGACATGTGAAAATTTTATAAATGATACCATAATTCTTGTGATTTTTCTGCCCACATTTTAAGAGGTTTTTCGACCCGGTGGCGTGTTCAGGGGGGTTTTAGCGGAAAAGTGGATATTACTCTAAATGTATGCATGTTAAAAATCTGAAACTTCATCAGTTAATGTCCCTACTCCCTGCGCACATGTATGTAAAGTTGGGTCCATGTCAGAAATTGAAAAATCAGTTAAAAAGTCAATGATGTGCCATCTCTGAATGCAAGCTCCTAGAAAGAGCAGATTTGGACAGAGACATGGCTAAATTCAGCCACACCATGTATATGTAATTTCAAGCAACTGTGTAACTGTGAAATATGTCTTTTATTATCAAATATAGAATGTGTGCAATCTGACAAGGGAGTGCCCTCTTGGCAAGCCATAAAATGACATCACTCTGACTCACAGTTCATTCCCCAATCAAGGGGAGGAATGAAAGCTGGACCAATGACAAGTGAGAGGGGCAAGTCTAGTGATGCAACACACACACCCACTCTCAAAAACACATAAAAGCAGAGAGTCAGGACAGATAGGGACCTTCAATTCCATTTGCTGCAACGCACTCTGCCGGACCATACAACATCCAGAGATCCAGACTTTACCTCCATCAAACCTCCAGAGAGCCAAACTAGAGACTTCAATCTATCCAGAACTAGAGACCAGACCCGAGGGAGAAAGCAGTGCTGTACCCAGAGAGAAAGCAGTGCTGTGCCCAGAGAGAGACCCGAGCCCAGTCCAAAACCCTGACCAGATCCATGGCGAGGCCCATTTAATTCAAGAATATAGTGTGAGTACCCAGCAGAACTGTGTAAAACCAATCTCTTAGTTTAAATTCATCTAATTCAATCTATTTAACCTAAGTAGAACTGTAGCTTAGAAATTGTGTTATTCTGCCAACATTTTTAAAGCTGAAAAAGTGTGCGTTTAAAATTTGAAAAAACCAAAAACGACCTCTAGTAAATCGGTCATATCTCCGCAACCGTTTGGGCTAGAGACTTGCAATAACTTGCATTTGGAAGCTGAGATCCTAGGCTTTCCTAGGACCCCAAAACGATAGAGATAGTCCTTGCGGTTCCTCTGTAATAGCGCTCGGCGCATCCGCGAATTTTACCGCGATTTGCAAATTTCTCCACATGTAAAATCAGCTGCTGCTTGCCTTCCATTTGCCAGAAATTCGTTTAACCTGCTAACTATCCCTGCATCATTGCTAGTGTGAGCCTGGACTAATATTAACTAGATACCACTCACCCTGAACCTCTGAAAGGGAATTAAAAAGCATTTCCAGCATATTTCTCATCCATTGCTAGCACATATCAAAGCATTTGGGCCTGTGTTTTCAAAACTCCTATCTGTGTTTTAAACTTCTGTTGTCTAAGCTTGGGGGGGATTGAACTGATTACATTGATTGCATTTCTGAGAACTGTGTGTTTTCCTTCCATTTCCTTGCCTTGCATCAAGGGGGGGAGGGGATTGCCAGAGAAAAGTGATTACATTGTTTGGTTGAAATCATATTGAGTATTTTCTGTACTGCATTCATTGAATATTGCATCCACCTGAGCTTACTTAAAGCATCCTCTACCACATTATACTTTTGTTCCTATTTACCAGTGTGCTACCTTATCCATTTCATGTCAACTCATTAGTGATTATAAGAAGTGTGCTAGTGCCATATTCTCCATTGTTGATCTTTATCATATCAGATTAAGTGTGCTATTCAATTATTAATTTATTATAAAGCGTGATATATATATCTATTTTAAATTATCAAATAAACCTTTTAAACTTGCAAAACAGAACTACTTCTTGGCTCAGTGGGGTCAGGGGGATTCCAAGAGAGGGGTGTTATACAGGGGTAGTCATCCAGAACGCATGAACTGGACCTAAAGATATATCAATAAGGGTTTTCATTCAGTATTCTAGACTAGGCGTTAACTTAGCTGTAGTGCTGAATTGAATCCTCTTACAATGCATCAGCCCGATGTTAGTCAGGTCTCCCTACTTTATTAAACTGAGAATAAAGTAGTATTGTGCCATATTCCTTGAGTCTGTCCGGTTATTTGATTTGTGACCATTATTAGAATTCCATCTAGCGCAAAGTACGCTCCAAGGTGCTACAGCACACTATCCCTGGGACCTGATTTTTATTCTGCAAGATAGATGACAGTATCACTATGTGAAAATCCATTCATCCATTAACCATTAACAACGTTTGTTAAATTTACTCTACAAACACCCCGCTCTTCTGAGTTGCTATTTTATGTATTCTCTGGTTGTCGCTGGAAACACACTTTCGTGGTAATAAAATGCCCCATTGGCTGGCTTGCATTTCGCCATCTAACATCAAAACGTATGGTGGGCATTTGGAACCTCAAGGCTGAGAGCCGGATTCCAAAATGTCTTGTTGATACATGGATCATTTCCTCATATATCAATAAACCTCATAGGGGGAAGGAAAAGTATTCCTCTCTCAATTGGATGAAGAATTTGCTCGTTTATCTGTTTAATGTGAACACAGAGAAAAGAGCAGAAGAGTTGTGTCGCGCCTCCCAGGAGTTTTTGTAGTATGCACAGTATTCTTTCAAGCATTTCAATAAGCAAAATTAGTTTAGGGCAAGTTCCTGCTGAACGGCTGCTAGGGGTCTTTGCATTTAACTGTGATGTTATAAAAGAGCTTACTCTTATTAATGTGGTGATTTGTTTTCATGTGTGTTGCCGAGGATGCTTTCCCAAGGCTAATGTCAAGTTTTAAATGGCAGAAATGGGAAGACTGGTCAGTATCCACACAAATGTTTACAAAACTATATTTAAGGTGATCCCTGGAAACAGTGACATTTGGTAAAGGAATCTCATGTCAATTTCAAGAGTGGCCTCTGTTGGCTTATCTTTTAAATGTGTATGTTAGAAGTCTCTGCAGCTCCTTCGTTGTGTAGCTGTGAACAACCTTAACTCCGCTCAGCTGTTTATGCATCACCTTCATAAAAATAAATCTTAAACCCCAGAACAGTGAATTATGTTTCTTTCTAAAACTGTATGAAAAAAATCACTGCATCACTAAGAATAAGCTCTAGGTTTACATAGTAAAATGCATTGTGTGGTTAGCCTGTTTATCCATTTGGCTATTGGGGATCCAAGTGGACACTGATGATAAAAAAAAGTGGCTGCGGGAAAAGTAATAATAATTGTAGATAGATAGTTTTCATTATTATTGTTTTTTTGGAATGCTACTACAATTCTCCAATTTCAGCAATCTCTCAAAACCTGGTTTTTCCAGCAACACCTGACCAATGATTAATCACAATGGACACACAGACCGATGCAGGGACCGCAATTCACAGCACTGCACTACTGTTAGCCCAAACGCTTGCTACCCAAACTTTATGCTGAGCTCCCCTGCTCTGCAGCTAGGTGCACGCTTCAAAAAAATAAAATAGCAAATTAAATGATCATGAGTAGTTGTTGCATACAAAAGCATGTCTATATTGTTATCAGGCTATCTCCTAAATTGTGTGATTCCAATTACAAACACATCGCGATCCCCAGGTCTGCATAATGTCTCTGTAGCCCTGGATAATATAATTCAACTTGATGTGCACCTTTAACCCTTTCGTTGTTCCTAGATGCTATTGCAGGATTTTGACAGTAAAAGTTCTCCTTGAAATTAATGCAGATTCCGTGTCTGCGGCAGCTTCTGGGAGGAAATTCATGGAGGTAGAATTGCTCAACTGTCCAACTTGTCATAGGAGCATCTACCGATGGGGCTTATTGGGAAAATACAGCTGTGAATATGCCAGCTGGGTGGGAACCTTGATGGCCAGTTCCTTCATTCTGGAGCAAGGCTTCCAGGAGGTGTGTGTCAGATTCTGTCTTCAAGCCTCCGGCTGATTCACCGGCTTCGGTTTTGGGATAATACCGTAAATATCAATTATCAACATCAAACGTGTCAGAAAATGCATTCAGAGATTGGTTGCCTTCTGCTCTGAGCTACTGCACAAGTATTAAAATATACCATCAATTGCACTCCCTTGTTTAGCTGTTTCTTTAACAAGTAGAGGTTTGGACTTCATTTGGGGAGCCCTGGGTGTTGGAATGTTATCCCCCACAGATTCCCGACACGAGAAAATGTGAGTTTTCAGATTATCTGTCAAACGAGTCTTGTCACCACAACAGCCGGAATACAGGTCATTCTGAGCCCCAGCTCATTTCTTGAGGAACCTGTGCCGAACTCACAGTCATGGATTCTGTGTAACAATAAGTGAATATATGGGTGTCAATTAGGGGCCACTAGCTGTTGCCATTGCAACCGCTATGGTGTTCCTTCCTGTGATGTCAAAAGGTGTTAAAGGGTGTGTGATGTGACTTCCACTACCACTGTTTTTTCGGTTTCCAAGCATGCTGAGCCCTTTTGAGTGTCCATTGTACCTCTCCTTGCCAATGCCAATGAAACGTGTGTCCTCTCTCCTTCTCTGATATCCCTACCGTTGGTGCCCCTTTTCCTGCTTCTATGGGCCACCATCACTGTAAATCTGATCACCTGCAGTGAGACTAAAATCTCTCTTTTCAGACAAATCTCTCTTCTATGTTTTCTACAGCAGGTATCTGTGGCTACCAGTGGCAGCTGGTGAACTTTTAAAGTGGTGGGGCGTAAATGTATTTCCCAAACAGCCTGAGTGAGCGAGCGAGTCCGACACACCATAGGGGGATTTCAGGGTGGGGGTTTCCCTGTGCCCATTTCTGGAAATGAAGAGTGGAAATGGTGCATTTTCCAGATCAATGTTTCAACTGGTGAATCCACGCAATATTGTACTACCAGCGATGCAAGGTTACCGACAGTACATAGTGCCATTTTGCAGCAGTAAATCATGAATGTGCCCATCTCCGACAAGGGCACAAATATAATTCAATCATTAAGGCAAGTGCTGCTGAATTGTGCCACTGCCATCCCTAGAATAGCAAAAGGAGGAAAGTGGCAGTGCATAGAGGATCACGTGGGGGCAGGGAGGTCTAGATGCAGGGTGCAGCAGTGGTGGAAATGGAAACAATTTAAAGGGGGATCCCACAAGGGCCGGGGTGGGACTTGGGTGGTGGGGATGGAATTCCAAGGAGGCAGAGCTGGCAGTTGTACTCCGCTCAAAGTAAATGTTCAAAATAATAGTTTAAAAATGCAACCATTTCTTTCATGCTGCTTCTTTCCAAACTCCAAATCAATTCCACTTCAAATCACTTCCATGGCAGTGGTTCACCCAAAGTACTGTTGGTAATGCAATAATTTTTAGTATATTAAGATATGCACAGACCCGTTCTGCAGTAGAAGGCTACCTGGGTAGCTCAGCAGGTTCACAGATCTTTGCTGAGATGTTATATATTCAAAACCGTTTAATCGTATGACTTTTTGCACTTCCTTATACAACAAAAAAAAACAAGTGCTATAAAATGTGTTTGGCCAGGGGATGGGTTGGTCTGGTCGCTTGTATTCAGGGCGTAGGTGGGGGTTATTTTTGCCCTTGTAGTGAAAACCAAATGTTGGCACCCATCAACCCACAGTTTAATTTCTTAATAGCTGCTGTCAGCACAAAAGAAGCATTTATTTGTCATTAACCAGTTTGACAAGCATATACCATCTTTGTACGTTTAACCTGTGAAAAAACAAAAAGTAAGGGGGGCACACAAATTGCAGAGTGTCCGAGAAAAAAACAACACATTACAAAGAAAACTAGTAAACTAGATGGGTCCATGTCTTGAACTTGTCCTAAAATACAACCTGATCATGGCTAGATGAAAATACTATTTGGGCCTGTGGGCACCAGAAGGGCTCACATGTACTTTTACACAGGGTGGGGGGGTTGCAGAAATAGGTACATGCTGAGCAAACGGAGCCAGGAAAATTGCGAATTTTGGGTGAAGAGCACACAGCGCAAATTAGGTAATCCGAGCCCCAGCTTCCCTCAGCAAAGCTGGGTTCTCGGTAAAGCCTGGTCAGGGCTGAGGCAGGCTGTGTCCCGAGATCCAGCAGCCAGACCTGTAATGCCGGATCCTGGACCCGGCAAAAGCCAGCTCAGCATTGATGACTAGCGTTGGGGGCAGAGCCAAAGCAGGAAAGAGAGGCAAACTAACCTTTTTGGCCCAAGTTGTCCGACACCTTCGTCTGGCAGTGGTGCCTGGTGCAGCAGTAGCCTGCTCCGACGCTGTTCAGCCCGTGTATGAAAGTTCCTGCACGTGGGAGGGGCCAAGATAGTGTGACATCACCTCACCCGCCTCATTTCCCCACCCCATGTCCTATTTCTTGCACACACTGGTGCGGGGTCTGACTTTGCAGACCCCGCCGTAGTCTGTGAGAGACAAGACATGGGGCTGGGTATGTGAAGAAAAGGATGCCTTGCGGGGCATTTCTTTCTTCCCCCCCCCCAGACATCCTTTTCAGCCACTTCTTTTTTTTCTTTTAGCGCTGGCCCGGGGCTGCCTACACTGAGCATGTACAGCAGGGTTGCCTCAGTGGAGTGCTCCCCACTGCACATTCCATGCAGCCCCCACCATATCCATGAGTGACAGGATTTTGCTGTTACTCGTGGACATGGTAATGATAATGATGTGTTATTTATAGAGCGCCTTAATCCAAAGCGCTTTACAGAGCACATATTTACATACAATATCACCCAACCGAAATATGGTGGGGGGGTGTCATTGGTGGGGCAACGCCCTCCCACCCATATGGGCCAGCCGCGCCTGGTGGCCCCCTTTCTTCTCAGCAAAACGTTGCACGTTACGAATGTGTAGAGTTTGGTGCGCAGGTGCAATATGATTTCTGCTTTTTTGAAAAAACCCAGGGATGTTGCACGTGGGTCCCGATAAACGTACAGCCTGCACATGTTGGCTAGTCTGGCATGTTGATGGCTCAAAGGCTTCGTTAACACCCTTGCTTCACTCACAACATTATTTTCTGGGCCATTAGCATCTAGTCTAGCCAGCAAGTGGGGCTAAGACAAAATTAGTTTCATATTGAAACATGGAACAATATCACAAGTCCAAAACATGTTAAATAAAGAAACATATCAATCATAGGGTGGCAGTCAAGGCCGCATAGTTAAGATAAATCCAATTTTGATGCACTATTCCCATAATTCTATGACTCACTGGACAGATCATCAGGATGAAGGTTTCCCATACAAATGCCTGGCAGAGATCCCTCCAACAGGAGAATTTGGGGCAACATTTGTGAAGCAGTTTAAAAGGTATTAGGGAAAGGAACACACCACTTTTTAGCCTACTCCCATTCGTTTTCCCATAGTAAAAAAGAAGTGCTTCCTTGAAATGTGCGCAGCAAAAACCGTTGGGCAGATTGGGGCCAAATAAGAAACAAGGTGGACACAAAGCATCACAGATTTTTCTTTGTTTGGTGTAAATCCATCTAGGAGTTCTTAAAAGATTTGACCGAGAAGGGGGGGGGGGCACAATCCCAACAATTGTTTATTTCTCTCTCCTATAGTGAACTGCGGCATTGAGGCTTCTCAGAAATGAAAACCCACAATTCTTTTTTTAATTTATTTTTTTGCTCGTTGTATGCAATTCAGGTGTTAATCCAGCAGACAAAAAGAAAAGTGCTTAAAATGATATTGGGTGGTAGGAAGGGGTGGTCACGTGTATCATGAGGGTAGGGGAGTGATGAAAGAGCACCCAATGGTTAGTTGGGCACTTTGAGGAGGTAGGGGCTGGAGCGCCTGCTTTGAATCAGATCATTTTCATTTTACCACAGGAATCCTGCAGGAAAATCAGAAGACGATCTCAGAAAAAAAGTATGCCGCAGGAACGTGTGCGGATAAGAGTAGAGTAACAAGAGGGTCGAGAAGAATTTCAATTGTTTGATCATTGCCACATTACCGTGGTAATCATCCAACATTACGTATCCCATTTTACTTTCATGACATAATGAAAGCCATCACCAACACAAATACCAGGCAAGCTAGCCAGCATGTTCTACACATTCCACTCTGGAACCTCACATGCACATAAAAGCAAACTGTTTCCCAGTAGGCACCCAGATCATGGAACGCCCTAGCATTTCACATGCGCACTGCACCCTCAATCACCACTTACCCAAAGGTACTCAGAACATACCTGTTTCTTTACACATAATCCAGCACCTCCACCTCTCCTTCTACCATTTGTCTATGCTACATTCCTATCCTATCCTGTTTCACCCCCCACCTTTTGAACTTTGAACCTTACAAAGCACTCCCAGGCCCTCTGGTTAGGGCAAGGACTGAACACAAATTCAAATAAAAAAATAAATGTAATAAATAATAATAAATAATAATAGATTTGTTTAACTATTCATAAAACTATGTTTCCTCCATTTTTATGCTCTTTGAAACGCAAGCAATAAATGTCACCTTTTTTCTTACCAAGAGATTATTTTGATTGTTTTCAGAGTTTGCTACAGCCATCAATTTGTTTTTTAGTGATATCAGCTTGATGCAGTTAATAACCAAATTACTACCAAAAGTTCTCTTAAAGTAAATTTTTATAGCAGTGTTTTTTTGTCTAGTTGTAGTCCCATTCCACGACTGCCTTTGGGACACTCCTCCTTCTGTTTTCTAGAAGTAGACACACAGCTTTATAACATGCAAACCTTCTGCTTCCACAATACAACATGCTGTTGTTGTTGGATGGCGAATGCTGGGCTGGTGGAGAGTTACCTTGTCCTGTGCAATCTTTTTGGCTATTTCCTGGCAGTGTTTCAAAGCCCATCCTGGCTTCAGCACATAGGAAAGCCAAGAAGGAAGTGGCAGACGATTGGGGCTATATTATGAGATTTACTTGTAATCGTAGTTTCGATATTTGCAGACCTACATAATAATATGAGGTATGAGGGCACAGCTAGGAATTTATGGGACAGCGAATGGAAATGGGGGGTAGGCAGAGGCGTAGCCTGGATTGTCTAACAAGTAGGGCCTGAAGCTAATGTAGTTGGGCCCAGCACAGTGACATCAACATCTGTAAATACCCACACAGGGCTGCTAAGTGGGCAGTTATAGATTTTGGGTGGGCCATGCCACTCAGGCCCTACCCTGTCTACGCCTCTGGGTGTAGGAGGATGTGCGAGAATGTTGAACTGGGGGCAAATTGGGTGCTGCAGAAATACGAAAAGAATAATTAAAATGTTCCAAAAGCCATTCAAAATAAAGCTGGACTTTGTTATGGAGACACGATATAATTTATTAGCAAACTGCAGCAGAAGAGAAACAAATAAATTACAAACCAATTATACTTTCAGGATATATTTTAAAAAATCTACACTACCCATACTGCCACCATCTCTTCACATATGGCATTTAAGGCCAGTCCCTAATTTCAGGCATGCCTTGTAGCAGCAACGCCTCTTTTTTGGGGATTACCAAATTCCTGATGAGAACCACGCTCCTTAACACCTTTAACTGAAGAGGTATGCAAGCAGGGCTCAGTGACATTTTTGGGGAGAGGAAGTCATAAGATTCCAAGCCGTGACATTTGGAAGTCATTCCATCTTTTTGGAAGTTAAAATACTGCCATGCTTCTAACGCTGGTAGTAAATGACTTTGATGACAAAAATATTAGGATTCCATTTTGTTTATGTAAAAACAGAGGTATCATTTCTCTGCTTTCTGTTTTCAAGTCTGATAAAAAGAAAATGGCGCATAAAGTGAGACGTGGATTTATAAAAGTTCCATCCCAGCCAAAGGGGGTGGAGAGTAAAACATCGGAGGACATTCAAAGAAAATAAAAAAAAACATCGGTATCTTTAAGAATATTTACAGGTTTCGCACATGGAACTCGTGATTTAAATACTATGCTGTCAGGAAATCTTGAACGTCATGGCTCCTGTTTTGAAGATTTCTTTAACTTTCTCTGGAGGTATGACGCTGTGTCAGTCCAGTTTTAAAATTCCAAAAGGTGCAGGTTTTGATAACTTTTATTGGACTTACTGAGGCTACTATTAAGAGCTGCAACAAAGCAAAAAAAAACTCCAAAAAGATTTCAAATAGTCTGGCAGCTGAGCGAACAAACGGAAGGAGAGCCATCACAATACATGACGCAAAATAAATAAATAAATAACTTGGATGCTACAAAGAAAGCCATAGTGGGGGGTGAGACAAAGCTGTTCTCTTGCCCTCACTTCTTACCCTGCTGCATGCGCCATGCCATATGATGCCTCAAGGGCTCAGAGGACAGCCTCTTATGTGTGGAGTACCACCGCTGGGTTCCAAGGCAGAAAAAGAAAACGGAGGCGAAACTAGTTTTATTTCCCTCCAATATGTGGAAGTGGAATGATGTGTCTGAAATCATCATTCTTGATGCCTCAGTGCTAAGTGCGCTTAATAAATGCAAATAAATAAATAAAATAAATCCTTAATGGTTTCCTGCACAGTCCACGGAACTCATTAAAGACAGATGAGCCATTAAAATAGGATGAAAAAGTGGGTCCTGAAGGAGATTTTATTTTCTGGGAAAATATAAGAATGCGTTTAATTTCTCCAACAAATTTGCTCTGAAGCTAATTCCTTAAGTTGATGTGTATTTTATTTATCGGCGACAAACTACATTTGTAGCTAGAGGGATTGAGGACTACTTTGGTTAATGTGTTCAGTGCTCTTCGTTCTTCTGTGGGCCCCACATGTTATGTCCAGTCTGCGGGCCATGGGTTTTCAATAGTTCATATAGCATAGTTAGAGCTTTCCAAGAAGCCCCCCATGGCTGTTGGTAAACAAATCAATACATGAAAGGGTGGGGCCGGGAGGATAGCTCAGGGGAAACGCGTTTGTCTTGGAAGCAAGACAATGCAGAGCAACCCAGGTTCAAATCCTTGTGTAGCTATTAGAGACTGGTTTCCGGTGTTAAGTGCGTTATAAAAGATTAATGTATTAATTGTGAAGCGCCTGATCGGGGGCTTATAATGACAATTTGGGGCATTAGGTCTTTGTGTTATGAAGAATAGCATCAGTGCTCTTGTGATGAGGTTTGTTTGGTCTATGCACATGGTATTATAATATTTCTGCAAATAAGAGTATTCCTTCATGATCTCTCCCGTAATTCAGGATGAAGTCATTAAAATAGCCAATTCGTCTGACAAAGCCTTCAAAGTTAGGGGGAGCTTATACTTCAGACTTTCAAAGGTGAGGGACAGTCAGAACATCCAACCCCTCCAGGTATCGCAGAGAAGGTGGCCTTCCCCATGTTAAGGCATCCATTTGACCGCTGATTGACATTGTCTATCCAAGTTCACTAGCAGCGGGCAGTAACCCGCTGAAATAGCTGATCAATATCATTTTATAGTATGATACCACAGACCCACTTGGAAACGATTAAACAAGAAATCTGAGACCCCTGATCTCCGCAAAAGATAGAAAGGCCCACCTCCCCTTTCCAGTGCTGAGTTGGAACTTTATGGCTTGGGAGTCCAAGATAAGCAGATGATGGAAGCAACCTCGACCAATAGCTGGAGAGCTATATTATATATTAGTACTTGGCGAGGGGGGTGTGGCGGCCTCCCAGCCAATGAGGAGGCTCTGACCCTCTGCATAGTGGGGGGTTGCTGCCATCTCACCTCACTGGGTTTCCAGGTAAGTGGACTGCCACGCTTTCCCATGCCCATGTGTCCTAGCCTCCCTCCCCACTCCCTTTTCAACCCAATAAGGCACCCTCACAAACCTTCCCTACTTACTATTGTTCCCAGCACAGCACCCACGTCAGCAAGGCCGCAATGGAAAGGGAGAAGGGACTACACAGTTTCGTGTCGGGTTACTAATAGCAATATTACACAGGCGGGGGGCATTACCAGTCCTAGTTATGCCCCCACTGTCCATGTAATATTGCTTAAGTAGGCGGTACTTCTGGCATATTATTACCACCACCAGTTCCCATAATGCAACCAAATACAGTCATGAATTGGATGCATTTACTTCCCAAAATAATACCTGCTTTTATCTAGGCTTAAAAATCTGAGCACCCATAAATAGATCCTACTGTATGACGAGTTTTTCATGCTTGACCATGAAACAGTACATGTGGTTGTATAGGAGTTTCTTGGGGAATACGGGTCACATTCCAGTCCCTGAAATTTAAATATATGACCAGCTGTATTTTTTCTACTGGCAGTAATTAGGGCTGATGTTATTTACCCCTGGTGGTAGTAGTGTATCTGCTGGAAAGGCATCAAAACTTCCATTCCAATAGCTGTTCTTTTGTATAACTTTCAGTATTTCCCTCCATCAATAATGTCTTAGTGCTGCCAGTAAATATTATTATTTTTATTATTATTATTTATTTCTTCTAACGTGCCACATGCCCGTAGGCCTCAGGACACACATCAAAGACAAAGAATACATACAACAAACAAGCCAGGATCAGAACAGAGGAAAGCAACCAAGAGGCTTAAACAAGTTTAGCCTGAGTTAAGGTTAAACAGGTAGGTTTTATCTGCCCCCTTGAACACTGACAAGGAGTTAAATGTTTTCATTGTCAGTGGGAGAGCGTTCCATTCTCTGGAAGCGTGCACAGAGACGCTCACACCCCAAATGTAGCCAACCTAAACCGGGGCTCTTTAAATGTAAATTGGTCTCTAGAACGAAGTTTCTTACAGGGATGATAAATAACTAGACGCTCTGAGAGGTATGAAGGAGCAGTAGAAGTCCAGCACTTGTACGACAAGGCTAAGATTTTGTGAATAAACCTTTGCGGGACTATCAACCAATGTAGTGTCCTGCGAGAATCTGTGAAATGGTCTTGTTTAAGAAGACCAAAAACCTCCCTGAGAGCGCTGTTCTGGGTGGTTTGAAGTGAGTGAAGATTCCCCTGTGATGTCCTGATTAAGAGACAGTTACAGTAGTCAAGTCTCGAGTTCACCAGGGCCGAAGCCAAGATGGATCTATTGGTGACTGAGATGAAAGGCCTGATTTGATTGAGAAGCCTGACTACATAGTCACAAGGTGAAAGAGTGTGCGACACATGAGACTCCATAGTCAACTCAGCGTCCAAGTGGACACCCAAAGTTTTAACACAGTCCATTCCATAATTTGTTTGTTTGTGGTGTCAAAGCTTTTATATGAGACATCCAGTCTTTGTTCTGTGACCACAATAAGAATGCCTGTCTTGTTGTCAAGCACCAAAGAATTGGCAGACATCGAGGACTGATTTGGAGCAAATACACTGCTAATAGTTACTGAGTCCTGGGCTTAATTGCCTGATAACTCAATGGCCACGTGGGTGTCATCTGCAAAGTTGGTGCACCGGACACCCAGGCAGTCTAGTAGATAAAGCAATGGTCTTATATAGACATTGAAGAGGGAAGGTGATATACAAGATCCCTGTGGGACACCAGTATTGATGATGCCAGTGGAGGATTAAACCTCCTCAACTGCTACTCTGGAGACCTGAGGGCCAAGAAAGGAGGCAAACCAGTGAGACGCCAGATTGGAACAACATACTAGGCCCTTCAACCGGTCAACAAGAATGACATGGTTGACCAGGTCGAAGGCCGCCGAGAGATCAAGTAGCATCAACAATGCCAGCTGTCCTCTTTCTACTATGTCCGTCAAGGTGGTTGTGAGGTCCATTAGGGCTGTTTGTGTCCTGTGCCGTGCTCTGAATCCGGATTGGTGGCTAACAAAGGTGTTATTCTTCTCCAGGAAGTCCTGGAACTGGAGATAAGCCACTTTATTGTAGTGTAATTGTAATTTCGTTGGCAGGATTTACCATCAGAGCAGCAACCTCGGCACAGTGGTAATTTGCCACTGGCAGTATTTTCCATCTAGTAAAGCCCCGAATCTCCCAATATCCACTGGAATCCACTAGGAACATGAACCTTTACAGAAAGAGTAGAGAAAAGCAGACATGCCTTGCAGAAAATGAGTAAAATGAGAAACGAGAGAAAAATGTCTGGTGGGGAAGATGAAGACTACACAATCTACCAATGACGGCTGGACACATTTAATACAGTTGGAATGTAGATATCACTCTGGAATAGAAGCGAAGGAAGCTGCTGGACTGACACCCATACAGGAATTGTTTTGATTGGGGTTCACTGCACAAGGGAGTTTGGGAAGCATCTCCCTGAAGAAAACACTTAAATAATGGGTAGACATTGTGAATTTCACTACAGAAGTGTTGGAAGAAATAGTAAAAAAACAAAGGGTTTGCAGGCAGTTCACAAGACAGGGGGTAGTGACCGAAGGGGGATTGCAATTGTTCTGGTGCCAGATCATCAACAGTACAAAGCAGGCACGCTCTTGTGCAAATCATTTGGGAGCCCATCAGAAATGAACCCAATAGAAACACTGGATACACAGTAGTGAAATAATTTCGCTTCATCAGTCAAGCAGTGGCCTTTGCAGTGCGCCACACCCACAGTGGATAAATGGCAATTACACCTGTTTTACACATTGAGCCAGGAGATACAATCAGACTCATTTCAAATAATGTGCCAGGAAATATAATGCACCCCATTGTTCCTGTGCCAATTAATCACATACACATTGGAATTCCCATATAATAATATCAGAATTGTGTTTATATGCCAGGTCTCTGCAACGCATGCAATGTTACCGCCAATATATATCTTAATGTTGCTTAAATGATGCTGCGGGCCTGATTAACAAAACGTTTTCCTATGGGATTGCACTTTTGTAATATGCTGGGATTGCACTTTTGTAATATGCTTTTGTAAATCAGGCCCACAGTACGGTGAGTAAGATCAGAGTATCAGAGGGCTGCTCAAAGGTACAGCTAATTACAGGATTCTCAATGTGCCAACCTGCAGGTGGTGCTGTCTGTTTACTCCACTATACTCTATAGTAGGCTAGAGCTCAGCCAGGTGTAGTCGGTAAGTTAGGAGGGTGTGGGGTGGAGAGGGGTGAAGGCCGGACCAGGCAAGACAACTGGTGTTCTCCCTGCATGTCTGCCGGTGGCCTCTAGTAGACTTTCTCATATCGGCACTGTCAATTCCTGTCTCTCTCTCTCTCTCTCTCTCTCTGATATACATTGTATCCCATGAGCAACAAAGATCTGTGAAGTGAGATATGAGGTGGGGGGCAGTCCCCATAATCCACACATTAGTATAAGCTATATTCAAAATGGAAATGTTCGATTTGTTAAATGATATTCATTTTAAAATAAAAGAACCTTTTATCTTGCCTACGAGTGATGACTTGTCCTCAGGAGGAGCTGGAGCTCCCCCCGCCCCCACTGCTGGATCAGTGCCCCCGCTCAAAGGTGCCTCCAATGTGCACTGAGATCGATATTAGGCCGTCTGCCTAATTCTGCAGCATTGGAAGCATGCTGCTTGACGCTGGTAAATAAGCTTTGAAATTTACTGGGTGCCATCTGCTTTTTGTCTTTACTCCGCGGATAGCCCTGCCACCTTCCAGATTGCAGCAAACAGCCTGCATCTACACCGAAGTGTAGAAATCGCCATTAGCTGCCACGACATAGAAGCCTGTCCAATATGGCTGCCCGCAATTTCGCTTCGCCATCCTGGTTGTGAAGCACGCCATCTGGCCCCATCGCCCTTCCCCACTGGTCGACAGCCCCTCTTCAACATCCAGTCGTGAGCTGGCAGGCTCAAGCTGGCCCACACGAAGGCACTCATACCAAGGCACCTACCTGTCATGAGCCTGTCTGGAGCCGTATGGGCTTTGGCCAAAACACTACGCTACTCCTACCAGCATAGCCTCCTCATCCTGCGGTCGCATGCTGGCGGACATTCGGTAAGATCTGCTTTACACCTATCCTGATGCTTGCCCTCCAGAACACTCATATCACAGGATCTCTGCGAGCCTTGACGCAACATCTCCTCTTTAAGGCACGGTCCTTGACCCCCGCCTAACACAGCGTGACTTTGCAATGACTCGACCCACCTACTCACAATTCTGCCATATGGAGCTTAACTGGTAAACTAATGTATTTTGATTTCTAATGCCTTGTCTTTGCATGTGTGCCTTGCCCATCATGCAACTCCTGCCATTATGCTACTAAACTGTCCTACATTACCTGCACATGTCTCTCTATACCGCATGCTGCTTGTTCCCAATAACAGTACGGCATAATGTGTGCAGTACAATCTAACCTCACTGGACAAATCTTTGCATGTGTGCCTTGCCCATCATGCAACTCCTGCCATTATGCTACTAAACTGTCCTACATTACCTGCACATGTCTCTCTATACCGCATGCTGCTTGTTCCCAATAACAGTACGGCATAATGTGTGCAGTACAATCTAACCTCACTGGACAAACTCCAGATACACCACCCTTAGGGTACTACAAATGCTACCCAAAAATGTCTCTTGCACCTGCTATAAATACATAGTATGTATGTATGCCAACTCACTTCTGCTGCCTGTATTACTTCCAATTTTAACAATGAATGATACCTAGTCTGACAACTAACCTACATTGCAGACTATTGTGCCCATACTGAACCTGCATACCATGCCTGTGCTTAACCTAGCCCCCTGTGACTATGCCAATGCCTATGCTCAACCCAACCTACTGTGAATGCATTGATTTAAGCCCCTGTGACTACACTGATCTTAGCATATGCTTAACTTAGACTACACTGTTTTTAACCTATGCTCAACTTAGCCATTGTGAACATATTGAAGTTAGCCTTCTGTGACTACACTGATTTTAACCTATGCTCAACTTAGCCATTGTGAATGTATTGAAGTTAGCCCTCTGTGACTACACTGATTTTAGCATTATGCTGAACTGCGCCATTGTATACATATTGAAGTTTGCCTTCTGTGACTACACTGATCTTAGCCTATGCTCAACTTAGCCTACTGTGAATGTATTGAAGTTAGCCCTCTGTGACTACACTAATTGTAGCCTATGCTCAACATAGCCATTGTGAACATATTGAATTTAGCCCACTGGGACTACACTGATTTTAGCCTACCTGACCTCACTCACGCCAACTAGTCCTCAGCCTTAGCCCACCTGAACCAATTTTCTATAACTGGTACTAATTGCTGCACGATGTATGCCAGTAAAAATCTGCTGCTAGCTCCACCACTGCTGTTCATAAAATTAATCTCGAGAACTATGGATCAAAGTAAATTTGCACCTTGCCCTATCATGAATAGAAATACTAGACTTTGAGCTAGACTCTCCTCCTTCTACGATCCTAAATCGAATAGCAAAACCCACTTAAACTGCCGCACCAACCCATAAAATACTACTCTGCACTCGACACAAGCCCACCTACAAACCACTGCAGATGCCAAAATGAAAGAACATACACCAGTAATTTTGAAAACCCAAAGATTACCCAGAATAGCTACGATAGCTGGAGCACTGATCAATGCTAGATCTTCTGTTGCCCATGTCACGGAAATAACCGATATTCTAACATCAGACAACCTCGACCTTTTAGCGGTCACTGAAACCTGGCTGCATGAGGCAGCAGGCCCAGTGCTCTCTTAAGCGATACCAAAAGAATATCAAATCCTAAGAATGGACAGACCTAATGCTAGAGGAGGTGGCCGAGCTATCATTGCTAAAGCCAACCTGGATTTAAGATTATCCACGCTACCCCCACTAAATTCCTGTGAACTTCTATTGGCGAAACTGCCTATATCCCCATGTCCCCCTCTAAGTATCGACCTTATATACAGGCCACCAAGACCCTTAGGCTCATTTGAAGAGGACATATCTAGCTTATTATCGAAGAATACAAAAGACTCCTCTCAGATAATGATCCTAGGTGACCTCAATTTAGGACTTAACGATCCGAACGACAAACAAGCTGAAGCGTTAGCCACCATAGTTGATGAACATGGCCTCTCCCAAAATGTCTTCTCCCCTACCCATGATAAAGGCAGGATCCTAGACTGGGTAGCCACCTCAAACTGCCCAACAACGATCACCAAAATTACATCCCAACCTTGGACTGACCATTACCTAATTGATTTCAGCTTAACAGTTAACAAAGAAACAAACAAAGAAAAAAATAATGGCACCTTCGCTTCCCACAAGATCAAAGAAGAATATCACACCAGACAACATCCTACCTCTCCTCCTTCCAGTGATTAAAGCCTTGCCAAGCAATTCCGAACCAGATACGCTTGTGGACTCCTACAATGGCACTATGGCCAAGGTCCTAGAGACTATTGCCCCACTTAAGGTACACAAGAGTAAACAACAGACCCACCTCAACACCTGGTTCACCACTCACCTAAAAGAACTTAGATTGGAAAAAAGGAAGTTAGAAACCACATGGCGACATACCCCAATGGAGGAAAATAAACTTAAATTAAAAATCTGCCCCAATAACTACAAGAAAGAAATTATCCAAACCAAAAAAGAAATCTACAATGAAAGAATATCCAATGCATGTACGAACACTAAGGAATTATTTGTGATCCTGCGAGAATTAGAATCGCCCATACTTCCACCGGATAACGTACCTAAAGACAAGCAATGATGTACTAGCATCCAAAATGCCCTAGCAAATAAAATAAAAACACTGCAAACTAAAATTGCAGTAAAAAAAGCCTCTCTCCCTTTTGTTGAAACACCAACTACCACCATTCCCATTGACAAGCCTAACCTAGCTCCTTTTAAATTGACTTAAGTCTCCATTCAGGAAACTGAAAAAATGATTGCTTCCCTAAAGCCATCAAACTGCAAAGGTGACAACTGCCCGGCCCAAATAATCAAGGATGCAGCCAGAGATTTAGCCCCCTTTATCTCTAAACTCATTAACACCTCATTCTCATCCAATACCGTCCCAACCAGTTTAAAAGAATCCTGGGTTCTACCCCTTCTTAAAAAACAAACTTTAGACCCCTCCAGCCCCACAAACTACAGACCTATCACAACAGTCCCATTTATCAAGAAGGTAATAGATAGAGTGGCATATCTTCAAATTCAGAAGTACCTTGAGACCAACCAACGTTTAGGCTCCCGCCAATCGGGGTTCAGACCTCAGCATGGCACAGAGACAGCTTTAATAGACCTTAAAGCTCAGATTGATGAGCTTAACGACAAAGGAAATACAGCTATGCTACTCCTCCTTGATCTGTCAGCAGCGTTCGACTTGGTGGACCATGCAGTATTATGCAAACAGATAACATCGGCTGCCCACTTCTCTAGTGAAGCTATAGCCTGGGTCCAGTCCTTTCTAGACAACAGAAGCATTCGAGTCTTCTCTACCTCAGCATCTGCAGACCCAATTCAAACAACATGTGGAGTCCCCCAGGGCTCATGTGTCTCACCAACTATGTATAATATCTTCACTAAGCCTTTATTTGACAAATTGGACAGACTAGGTTTCACTTACACAAACTATGCAGATGACACCCAGATCCTCATTCCCCTGTCGGGCAATTTCACCTCAGACACAGTCTTAGCAAACACAATTTACATCCTCATTCAGGAATGGATGGCAACCCATGGCCTCTGCCTGAATGACGATAAAACAGAGATCCTGATCCTTGGCTCGGCTAACAACCTAAAAAAAATTGACACTAACTATAGCACCTTCAACATTGATGACAACATAATCACAGTTGCCAAAGAAGTGAAGACTCTTGGCTTCTATCTGGATTCCATGTTATCTCTAAAAAAAACAGGTAAACTCCTTGGCATCATCCACTGCATACACTGGCAAACTTATCAGAGCATGCAGACGCTTTCTTTCACTAGCAAGCTGCATGACCTTAGCCAATGCCCTTATCTTATCAACATTGGACTACTGCAATGCACTGTATGTAGGAGCCAACAAATACATCATCATCAAATTACAAACATTGCAAAATAATGCGCTCAGAACGGCCCTGAACACCCCTACTAGAGAGCATATATCTAATGCCAGGAGAAACTACAATTGGTTGTAAATTTGTGGTTGCCTCTATAATGAAGCCCCCCCCCATACCTAAAGGAAAGAATAATCAGAAAATCTTCTGCACGACCGACTAGGACAGCCAACTCCTACTGCCTTCAGATACCCAGATTCCGACTAAAAAAAAAACAGGAGGCAACAGCTTCCCTGTAAAAGCAGCTCAGCAATGGAATGCACTACAAGTTGAGCTTAGAAGGAATCAGTCTTATCACAGTTTCAGCCGTAACACCTGTACCTGGCTGCGCCTCAACGACCACTAGCATAATGACTACAGCTGTCTGATTTCGTGTCTTGCCTTCTACCTGTACCTGTCAATATGTGTAACTTTGCCTGCAAGTATTCTCTGTACCTGTCTATACCTCTAACTAAGTTCAATGTATTGTTGTCATGTTGTGCACCCAGCTACCTAAGGGTTTGGAGCACCCTACAAATAAATAAACAAACAAACAAAAAAACAAATAAACGACCATTAGAGAATTAAAAAGTAAACACAATATTGGGATAGAGGCACAGTAAACCATCAGTTAAAGTCTGAGATTAAATTCTCGGAGTATGTCAACCAGGGTTTCAGTTTTCCACATCCAAAAAATGATTTACTGATATGTCAAAGCAAAAATGTTCATGGTTTTACATTGCGTTTAAGATTTAATCAATTACCTCAACAAGAAATGTTGGGGTCATGGAAAGGTGTACCTCGTTGTTCTCGACTATGCCGATTATGCAACAAGAAAGTAGAAACTATCCAGCATATTTTAACTGGTTAAAAATAGAAAGATTGCTTATTTTCTTGAGTGTTACTTCTTTCTTGCGTACACCTCCCAAGATGATTGGTCCTTTCTTTAAATAAAAAAATGTCAATGTAATTTCAGGTGCAAGAAGGAAAAGGTCCCTAGACCAAAAGGGACCTGTATCGAACACTGCAAAACACCAACAGGCCCGTTGTTGCCAACAGGGGCACCTTCCCGCACTCCTTCAGGGGCGGCACCCTGTCTATAATTTCAATAGGCACACTTTCATATATCAAAGCAAAATTTCAAAGCAATCCAAGCTTCTGTTGACAATTGCCAATTCAAATAGTTCAAACAAGTAACAAAAGAAATTAACAATGTAGGCTGCAGAGAAGCTAAAGCAAACAAGTATTTAATCAACATTGGGCATGTGGTTTTGTCCCGGTTGTTATTTTTGAAAAAGTAAAGAACTGTTTAGTTCTGCGAAACACAAATCTTTTTAACAAAAATTGTATTTTCTAAAAAGCAACAGTAATGTATTGACATTTTACATCTGTATGAATACCTTTCCACCTCATTTGTACACAGGAGGGAGGATTTTGCCTTTAATCAATTTTGGAGTATGATTTTTATGGGAGAACCAATGATTACGGTGACGGCAGCATTTTATATATTGAAACTATTTTTAAAACTGATTGTGAATTTATGAATATAATGCTGCTTCCTTCCCTGTTAAAGAAAGTCTTATTGTATCTTAGTAAGTGTACAATTATATTCTATTGCATGGTGATATGTGTGGTAAATTGTATAATATCTTTGTAATTTTTGGGGATAATTTGTGTGATGTATTTAAATATGTTTCTACGGTTTGTAAGAAAGTGTGGTAGACAATACAAAATAATAATGCTGAGGGTAAAGGGAGGCAATTTATTTTACTTAGTCAAATGGCTGCTTGAAATGTGAGGACCTGAGGTACTCATTTCACCATTGCTTGACGAAGAGGTGGGATTGAACCGAGAAACACGTTGCAGGCATATATGAATTGGTGCGTATTCATTATTTGCGCATCAGTTGCAGACTTGAAATGTTAACATAGTTATTTCGTGAAAAAGAATAAGAATAAATGGAATAGCTTTTTGAATGAAGGGTAGATATATTAGTTCTCTTTACTTTAAAAAAAAAGTGTGGGAGAAGAACCCTTTAGTCTTATAGGCAAGCAGAGCAGGCTAAGTTTAACTTTAAGGGCCAGTATAGCCTGCTCTGAGGGGCGTAAAAAAGCCAGGAGCGCCTCGTCCAGCCACCCATTATGGATGAGTCAGCAGGCAATTTAAAACAGAGAGCAAGCAAGGCGAAGAAGCGCTCCTGCCCCTTGCAGAAATTCTGCTTTTTAGCATATGCTCAACAGGCCAGGCCTGGCTGGGACGGCAGCTCCCCCAGCCAGGGATGACTCATTCAGAATGCTGGCTGGATCATGGCAGCGAGGGGTTGCGGGGGGGGGCTCCTATAGACTCATCTCTCATTGCGACTTCATTTGGAAGCCTCAGGGTGTTCATTTCTCAGAAGAGCCCCGACATGCTCAATGTCTGCACGTCCGGGACTCTGAAACTTGTCACCACCAGATATGCCAACATTCCGACGCCCCTGAGAGGGAGATTTCAGCACCGAAATCGGGAGAATGCATTTTCCCCATAGGAATGCATTGGGGAGATTGTTATTTTAGGCAGGAGACAGTAAAAAATATGACTGTTTTTAATTAAAAAGTCGGGAGTCTCCCGCCTAAAATGGGGAGGGTTGGCATGTATGCACCATGTCGCTTCTTGGTGACATGGTTCCTGGCAGGACGCTGGGGTCAGAGCAGCAGAACGGCCGGTTAAGCTGCTTTTCTGAGGGCGTGTTTGGGTGTGAGATCAAGGGAGGTTAAGCAGCATGTCTATATGAACGAGTATGCAACATGGTGAGGGGAGCAGCTCGAGTGGTTGTCTGAGAGTTTGTTTATTGTGCCGCAGGACTTTTTTTGACACATTTTGCCCATCTCTAGGAGGGTTGTGGTGTGGGGGCTGGGGGATAGTCATTTACCTCGCAGGCCTACACCCCTGGTGGGAGTGAGCATAGGCCTTGAAACTAAGTTAATGCTGCCAGAGGAACAGCGAAAATAAAGGACAGCAGATCGTGTCTGGACAGAGAGCAAAGGCGGTGGGAGATTATGGAGGACAATAACCTGACATAGGGGATCACTGGGACGGGATTCCTGTCTACTGATGATAATTGAATATGTTTTTGTTAACGCATGTATAGATGAAACATTTTACAACAGTTGACATTTCAGATAAAAAGCTCTAGGAAACCAAATTGAGAACTCTATTCTGGTCCACATATAAAATGGCACCACGTCGAACATGTGTAGTTTTTAAAAATGTGTGCTTGTACATCTTTTGCTGAAAAATAGGTTATTAAATGGAAACATTGAAATTTAACTCTTGTTCACCATTGCAAGTAGTTCTGTTCTAAATTTTAAGTTGTACAGTCTTAGAAAAGGATGACCAGTACGTTCTTATTCGTGTTTTTGCTGTCGCTATCGCAAGACATGGGAGTAATGTTTCATCATCGAGTTTAAAGCCTGAAAGGTAGCTCGGTGGGTTGAACGCTGGCTGCTGAAGTCTGTGTGGACAATCCCAGAATGGCTGATTCCATATTTTATCCTTCTGGGGTGGATGAAGTGAATCTGGTTGAGCTCTGTAAAATAGTGCGTGTAATTTACATCTGGCCAACCATGACATATTAGCATTAGCAAACCTATATATAAAATATACTATAGTTGGCGTAACAAGGTTTTCCATGTAGCCTGCTAAAAATGGAATATGTTGGTACGCGCCTCATGTCGAAATAGAGCTGGAGCACCCTGGGTGTCATCTGTGTATCATTGTCCCTAGAGAACCAAGTGATTTAATTCATATCCCGTGGCGCATACTTTCTCTTTTGATTACCGTAAGGACTAGTGTAAACGCGCATTCAGCTGTATGTTCAGGTCCCCCTTCCAGCATGTACTTCACAGGACAGCCAGCAGTGGAAGGCACCCAATTGTGACACGCGCGAAGCTTGGGAATTACAGGTTAATATCCCACTCGAGATTGGTCATCCATTTGCGGGGTGAATACAGTGGTTGGATCCCAAACATCTCTCAGAGATTTAGATGCGCTTTCTTCCAGAGTAATGGGCCTTCTTTAAGGTCCCTTTAACTCGGCTGCTCCTACCATCTCAGTTTTGTGAATGGACATACTTTTATGGTGTTGCTTAGTGTAAAATGTCTGTACCAAATTAAGTGTTCGTTTTCCATGCAAAGATCCTTTGCATTGATAGTGAATAGCGTGCTTGGCATTTGTTGGGAAAAGACGCGCTGTGCATTGTCATTGAATGATCAAAGGCACTGGAGTAGATATATACACATCTAGTGATGTTAAAACAGAATGCCAACACTCACAGTCAGCATTTTGCCCAGCTCTATTTATCTTCTTAAGGCTCACTCAGCGATGGTGTCAGGGCCTTTCAACTCTTTCAAATGAAAGGGACCTTGAGCCTCAGGGGGGCCCCCATCAACTTCCCCCATGTTGCTAGACAGCAGTCTTATATGACACAGCAATGTATGCCTATTATATATTTTGTTCTGGGCCTTTTAAATATGCGATTTGCTGCACTCACCTTACAAGCTGCGTTTGCTGGAGTCCATCTAACTATCACTTACCTCGGGGGATGTAAAAGTGTTAGCACTTTGTTGCACTTTTTAGAGGGCATTAAGGGCCTGATTCATGGAACGGGTTCCTATGGGATTGCGCCATTATTAAACACTGCCATAGATCTGGCCCTTAAGTGTATAAGCTTTCTGCTGGCTGGCCATCTTGTGTTCATCGGCGCCTATTAACCTTATATTTGCCACCATTATAATGTATGCACCCCACAAGTGGGGGCCTCAGACTGCTTTAGCTCTGAGCAAGAGATCCGGGGTAGAAACTATCATGTTGAAATGGGCCTCCCCACATCTTCAGCCGTGCCTGAGCGCACCCCTGATCAGCATATATGGGAGCGTGGAAGCTCATGTTTGGCAGTCAGTTGCACATTTTGGAAGCCATGTTTCCAAAATGTTCACGGGGATAGGGGGGGAACCCCTGCACTCTCCTTGATGTGGGTTGACTTGCTCACTGTACTCTCTTGCTTACAAATTCAGCCTGCTACGTTTCCGCCTCAACACCTTTCTGAGTCACCAGCTGCCACGGAAAGAAGCCATTAGCACCAGTGGAAGCAGTTTAGGGCATGACCCCTTGCTCCTGCGGATGCCAACAACGGCGTGGGACGAGGAAATGGTGACCAGAAACTCCGGAGCTGTACCAGCCATTAATGCCCGGGTTCGAAGAAGGCTGATTGATGGAGCCGCACCTCCTGCATGATAATAGCATCAATGGCTTGTTAATTAATCAGTGTAGTGCAGTAACAGTCCACCTCGCCGGCAGTATAGGAAATGTTAACCCTTTGAGAGGGGTTAATCCAATGGAATCTACATGTTCCCACAGAGAGTACCATTTACTTCATTTGACTTGCAACGGAGTTTCCATCCCAGTTAAGACTCTCATTTTGATTCTGGAAGAGAGTAGGGGGCTGCCTGAAACGCTTGAAAGCTGGACAACTCTGTGCAACTAGTGTGGCATTGCAGGATGGGTCCACAGAGCTGTAGAAGCTGGCACCACTGACATGTGGACACTGCATCTACTCATTTCATGAAACACAGACAGGACCTGACAGGTGCTGGAAAGATTCCTCGGCAATGCATGTCATGGAAACACAACTGTTTTTCAAGGGAACTTTTATGAATTATTAGCTGTACCAGGTATAACATACACCAATCTAGCAACTGGAAAATGCTTTCATTAAAGAATCTTGGCATTTGTATTTATCTGAAAGTATATGCCTCTCTCTGTCTCAGACTCTCTGTGTCGGTCTTGTTAGGAATCTCTCTGTGTTTGTCTCTCTCTGCCTTGATCGGTGTCCAGTCATTTGGTCGACTACAAACTGGTCGACTGCAATTTCGTCGACGTCATTTGGTCGAAAACCAAATGGTCGAATTTTTTTTTTTTAATTTATATATGTGTTTTGTGGGTTTTCGTGTAGAAAAAAAAAAGAAAGAAAAAAAGGGGGTTTGTGGGGACCCCCCCCCCCAAAAAAAAGGGGTAAAAATAAAAATTCGACCATTTGGTTTTCGACCAAATTGATTCGACCAGTTGTCCAGTCGACCAATTGTTTTCAACCAAATGACTGGCAACCCCTTGATCTCCATCTCTTTGTCTTGGTGTCTCCCTGTCTCTCTCCCTCTTTCTTTGTGCCTCTATCTTTGTTTCACTGTGTCTCTGTCTGGCTCTCGATATATACATTGCATTTGTCTCTCTGTTGCTGTTTCCCTCTGGCTTTTCCTTGGTGGTTCCTCTCTCTCTGAAGACTCACTGTCCATAGTGTGGCAGGTAGTGACTCACTTCATCTCAATCTCTCTCCCTCTAGTGCCTGTGTGTTCATGGGATCTCTCTTTCTCTCTCCATTATCTTCCCCTCTCTCATCCTTCTCTCTGCCTCTGAAGCCTATGTGCTGAGGAGAAGATCTCTCTCTACCTCTCTCCCTCTCCGTCTCTCAGAGGTGGCTGGACTTTGTTTAATTTCAGGGGTGTAACTTTTTTCCATCAATATGCATGTGCAAACAAGCATAACTATGGCGCTCGAATCAACCAACAAGGGTTATGGTGTTCTCCACTGAGTGTTTACAGCTTAAAATGCAATGCCATTGTAAGAAAACATGTCCCTGCTGGCTTCACCAATGTAGGCAAGTATGGCCATGTGAAAACATTCATCATGTTGGCTTTTCCATAATACCAGTATAAAATTAAATGCTATTGTAAGGAATGATTTCCATGCTCTCTAAACCAATGTAGGCCAGTATGCCTTTGTAAGAACAATTGTCATATTTACTTTGCCTATAATGCCAGTACAAAATTAAATACTACTGTGGGGGAAACATTTCTATGCTGACTGCACCTATGTAGGCCAGTATGACTATAAAAGACCACTCATATTGGTTTTGCCCATATTGCGAATATAAAATGCCATGCCACTGTAAGAAAACATGTCCATACTGGCTGCACCAATGCAGGCCATTATGCCTACACAAGAACACTCATCATATTGGCTTTTCAAAATATTCCTGAAATAAATGCACTGCCACTGTGAGAAGATATGTCCTTATTGGAAACACCAATGTAGGCCAGCATGGGCGCTCAAAAGTACTCATCATGTTGGCTTTGCCAATAATTCCAGTAAAAATGCCATGCCACAATAAGAAAACATGCCTATATGGGAGCAGCCAGTATGGATATCGTGTTCATACTGGCTGCACTGAAGTGGGACAGTATTTCCACGTAATAACATTCATCATGTTGGCTTTTCCTATAATGCTCTTACTAAATGGTGCTAAAAATCATCATTGTATGTAGACTAAACATAGGCTTGCACAACTATGATGTGAATGTCTTTATTGCATTTTTTTCTCCAGTGTTTATGTATATTAACTTTGACTCACTTTATTTGTCATAAAATGTTCAACATGTTACCCTGGACAAAACAACAAAACATCTTTCATTTTCCTATTATGCCATTAAAAATGCTTTGCCACACTAAGTAACCATGCCCATATTGGCTGAACCAAAGTAGCTCCCTCATCACATACTTATGTTCAATTGACCCATAATGCCAGTAAACATGTTGTGCAGCTTTAAGTAAATATGTCCATACTGGCTGACTGCACCACCAATCAGAGGCTTGCTTACTCCCTGGTCTCTCTCTCTCTCTCTCTCTCTCTCTCTCTCCCCCCCCCCCTATAATTCATTCAAAATGATACATGCACCCATAGACTACATCTTACACACTGCACTCTCATTCACATATGCACTTACACAGACATGTCACACAACACCTTGCATTAGTAGTATTATTATTAAACATTATAAGGATATTTATTAAACGCAGGCTTAGCTTTGGGAAGCAGTAGAGCACTTTACAAGTCATAGGGGCAAGCACATAGTGAGGGAAGGAGATTGCAAGGGCTCAATACAAGAGAGAGGGGAGCAGACAATGAAGGAGCGGGAGGGTGGTCAATTCTACAGCAGAGGATCTATGCCAGCGGAGCAAGCAGGGGGGAGGAGATTGCCCAATGTCAGGTTAGGTGGGAGAGAGGAGGGGGTGTGGCCCTATGTTTTAAAGAGCATAACATACATAGATACATACATACATACATACATACATACATACATACATACATACATACATACAAATACACACACGCATATACAAGCCAAGCTTTTTTTTCCTGCCTGCATGATGCTTGGGCTCCAGGTTGAGACTCCTGCTGCATTCTGCTTCAGATGGCCCTCTGTATCCCATGCACCCTGAAGTCAGGAACCAGGAAGCAGGGTGAGGTACCAATCAAACACCTCACTATTCCTGATTTCTGACTTGTGCATTGGAGCCAAAGTGCCACCATCTCGCCACCCCAGGCCACATGGAGCTGCGGGAGGTCCCCCTACACACATTTCAGCCTGCAGTACCTCAGCCTGCATAGCCAATCGGCCATGCAAGGCCGGTGAAGCAACATGATCCCAGCCTTGCATAGCCCATTGGGCATGCAAGGCTGGGCTACTGTAAGCGAAGGGGATCTAGGTTTTGCTACATTGATTAAGCTAGCCCAGGAGTGCACCCTCAGCTGCTTGGTGGATTTGAAGGGTGCACTCCGTTTTTTCACTAGTTTGGCTTCCATCTTCCATAATTGGTGGCGGCTCAGTGCCCCTTCACCCATCATAGAGGAGCTGCCCCTGATCCCTCTGTCTCCCTCTGGGGCCATGGATGTGCCTAGCTCTTGCGTTCTGGGCTTGAATGTAGCTCATTCTGAGCTGCGAGACATGATCGAACTTCCTGAGGCCATGAATGTGCATAGCTCTTGTGTTCTGGGCTTGAATGTAGCTCATTCTGAGCTGCGAGACATGATGGAACTTCCAGAGGCCATGGATGTGCCTAGCTCTTGTGTTCTGGGCCTGAATGTAGCTCATTCTGAGCTGCGAGACATGATCGAACTTCCTGAGGCCATGAATGTGCATAGCTCTTGTGTTCTGGGCTTGAATGTAGCTCATTCTGAGCTGCGAGACATGATGGAACTTCCAGAGGCCATGGATGTGCCTAGCTCTTGCTTTCTGTTTTTGACAAGACTAATATAGATCATTTTGATCTGGCAGACATAATCGCATTTCCTCAGGCCATCGATTGGGTCAACTCTTGCGTTTTGGGCTTGACAGAGCTAATGTAGCTCATTCTGAGCTCAGAGACATGACCAAGCTGCCTGCGGCCATGGATGCGTCTAACTCTTGCAGTATGGGCTTGACAAAGCGTTTGTATCTAATTTCTGAGCTCTGAGACATGATCAAACTTCGTGAGGCCATGGATGTGGCGAACCCTTGCGTTCTGGGCTTGACGATGATAATGTAGACCATTCTGTGCTGGGAAACATGATCAAACTGTCTGAAGCAATGGGTCTACCTGATTGTTATGATATGATATGGTATTTGTAACGTGCCTATACACAAGTGTTTCAAGGCGCGACGAGGCAGGGAGGGAAACAAGGGGAAGACAGACAAACGATCCTACTAGGCCAGGTGTCATTCAGATCGCGCAAGTGCAGAGGTAAGGGGAAAAGGAGGAAGTGCAGGGGGAGGAGGTGGGGGGGAAGTGCAGTACAAGGTAAGTAGCGTAAAAAATAATAAATAATAAATAAAAAGGGCCAGCTGGTGGCAAGTGCGAGGTAAGTGCAGAGCAAGTGCTGGGAAGGGGGCTGTAGGGATACAGTGACAGTCCCACAGTGCAGGGGGAGCCAGGGAGGCAGTGCAAGTGGAGAGTGGCTGGGCCCTGGACCGAGGTTGCTGAGAGTGGCCCAGATGCAGGTTTAGTGCTGAATTCAGTGGGGAGTTAAGCAGGATTAGCAGGGGAGAGGGAGAGAGAAGGCAGAAGCAAAGAGGAAGGTTTTGAGGTGCTTCCGGAACCGGAGATGGTTCTCCTCAAGTTTCAGGGAGGCAGGAAGGCTGTTCCAGAGGGAGGCCCCTGCTGCGGAGAGAGATCTACCCCCAGCTCGTTGCTTCGAGAAGCGGCTGACCATGAGGGAGTTGGAGACGGATGAGCGAAGGGCTCGTGAAGGAAGATATTTAGGAAGAGAGAGTTGAAGGTATTTAGGTCCCAGGCCCCAGAAGGCCTTGTGGACAATGCAGAGCGTTTTGAACTTAATCCTCGCAGCCACTGGGAGCCAGTGAAGAGATTTCAGTCCTGGAGAGATACGGTCCCTGGGCTTGAGGCCAAGGACAAGTCTCGCAGTTCTGTTCTGGATAAGTTGCAGAGGGCGGAGAGTGGAGGCAGGCAGATTAAGATAGAGGCTGTTACAGTAATCCAGCCTTGAGAGAACCAGGGCTCGGGAGACAGTGAGCTTCTGGGGGAAGGAGAGGAAGGGAAGAATACCTCTGAGGAGGTGCAGCTGGTAGTGTGACTTCTTAGAGACGTCAGATATATGAGGAGAGAAGGAGAGTGTGGAGTCGAAGATGACCCCGAGGTTTTTAGCCTTGCAGGTAGGGGCAGGAAGGGGGCCAAGGGAGGCCGGCCAGAGAGCTGCAGGGAAGGAGGGAGTGGGTATGCCGATGAGTAGAATCTCAGTCTTACTGGCATTGAGGCAGAGGTCATTGGCCGCACACCATTCCTGGATAGCAGACAGACAGTCGGAGATGAGGGAAGGAGAGGAGGAGGCCGAGGGTAGCCTGAAAATGAGCTGGGTATCGTCTGCATAGCACTGGAAGTAGGGGCAGAGAGCGGCGATGCGGTGGGCAAGGAGTGCCAGATACTGGTTGAAAAGCCAGGGAGAGAGGTTGGATCCTTGGGGGACACCACAGGTGGAGAAAAAGATGTCAGAGAGGAAGGAGCCCATTTGGACCTGGGAGGGTCGACCGGAGAGGAAAGAAGTCAGCCAGGCCAGAGCCTGACCAGTGATACCCAGGTTATCACGGAGACAGTTGAGCAGGATGGCATGGTTGACAGTGTCAAAGGCAGAGGAGAGATCGAGCAGAATGAGAACACAGGGAGTGTTGGAATCGAGGTTCAGGAGCAGGTCCTCACGGATGCAATCCCATCCAGTTGGACTTCCCCAAGTTAAGAGCACAAGGCCTCATCAAGCCCAGAACGCAAGAGTTTAGTTTGAGTTCTGGGCTTTCCAAAACTAATATAGGTCCTTCTGTAATGGGAGACATGATCAAGCTTTGCGTGGTCATGGATGTGCCTAACTCTTGCACTCTGGGCTTGACGTAGCTAATGTAGCCCATTCTGAGCTTGGAGACATGATTGAACTTCCTGAGGCCCTGCATGCGCCTAACTCTTGAGTTCTGGGCTTGACGTAGCGAGTGGAGCTCATTCTAAACTCTTGCGTTCTGGGCTTGATGAGGCCTTGTGCTCTTAACTTGGGGAAGTCCAACTGGATGGGATTGCAGTAATGTAGTCTTGAACTCACTGCTCCTTCTACAATTTGATCACCTTGAAAGTGAGAGCAGAAGCATGATCTTCCAGATGCGCAGGCATTGAAATAAACAGCTCCAAACTACTTGAACTGCAGGTTCCGACTGTCGTCGTGTGACCCGGGCAACTGTACTGCAAGCAGCGACAATAGAAGAAAGAACTTGGTTCCTCATTCCTCATCACCAATACAATATTCCACCGAGCAGCAAGAGTCATGCAGATTTTACCCATTCAGTAGGTTTCAAATTGATGGCAGGATGGCTATCATTGGGTTATGCGAGTCCTTCTGAGTGAGATTGGGCAGCAATGTGTGTGCATACAATGTGGCTCCTTGTAGCAGATGTTCCTTCGGTGACCTTCTGAAAGCTAATCAAATTTGGCATTGTTTTATTGCAGCTGTCAGTTTCCACCATTTCAGTACTACCCATAAAAATATACATTTGCCCTTGATTTCTCGTGCAGCGAGCACCGCCACACACATGCACACACACAGGAGCACATGCACGCCAATGCCTGAGACACACCCGCACCACGCGCACACACATGGTTTTTCAGTAATAGAATGCTCATTTACCCTGCTTTTGTAGCGCTGCATCCATTTCATTGCAAGAGGAAAATCCACAGGAAGATGGAGCAGAAAGGCTCCAGCTGAAGAGAAGCTGATTTTCTGTTTGGCAGGGCACAGCTAACACGATATTGGTGCAGTGCAAATCAAAACTGACAGCGGCTTCAAGCGCAGCCAAGAAGCACGAGTTTATGGCTTCTGTGTGGGAATCCGGCAACGCAGACACCGCAATACGTCTCGGAGCGGTGCACCAACTCACAAAAAGAACACAAATTGAATGCTGTGCTGAGGTGGTGGGACGAGTCAGATGTACATAATCTCATCTCATTGTGGGTTGATTTCTGTGAGTTCAGTTGCTGTCTACATCAGAACAGTGTGGGTGGCTGATCCTGGACGTTGCTCAAACCAGCATATAGAGAGACAGGCAAAGAAACTGGAGAGATTGATGACTTGCGAGAAAGGGAAGAGTGCTTCTTGTGTAGCCATCTTCTGTTCCAAGGACCAGGATGGGATATGGGCAGTAGACAGTATGATATGATCGTTTATTTATATAGCGCCTATACACAATGTGTTTCAAAGTGCTTGGGTAGCATAACACACCTTTATTGTTATTATTATTATTATGCTATTTATTGAGCGCTGACCGAGATTTGAGAAGCAACAGAGGGCTTTAAAGCGGTAAACAACAATACAGATCCACAACGGAGCGCTTTACAGAGGTATACAACATTACAGATGCATAACGGAGCGCGTTACAGAGGTAACAACAGAACAGATATAGAGAGGGGGTAGGATTCAGAGGGGCACAGAGGAGGGGTACAGCTGTACCGGGTGGCGGGGAGGAGAGGGATGGGTGGCTTCTAGCGAGTCAGGTGGCACAGGGGGCGATGTGATGGCCTAGGTGTTGAGTACCTTAAATCTACTTGAGTCAGTCTGCATGATTTTACAATGTTGATAAATGAGCACAGGAAAAGGTGAAGTGAAGGCTTTTAGAATCTGTGTCCATTATATATTGCAACGGGTCCACTGCGGCTATTTCTATTCTTCGTGAAATAGTAACATAAAAAGACCTTTGCTCGAAGAACCAAGGTATGCATTGTTTATTAAAGTGTTGCTAAATCTTTGCTTATAACATGAAACTGACGTGCTAGTTTTACTATTTTTATATAAAAGTGTCTGCCCTTTTGGAAGTATGTGCAGCTGCAACACTATAGTCTGAGTTCTGAACAATAGACGTAGAAGAGAAATGCACGAGCACCCACAAGAAAGTAAATGGACAATGATATCCAGATTACCAAACTGAACTTCTTTAAAGCAAGTTAACAGTAATCAGATCATTTTGCAACATGAACACCAAACTGAGAGCAGAGGGTCTAGAAAAATAAAAAAAATGCAGGCATTTTGGAACAGTTAGAAGTAAGAAGTTTAAGAAATTCAGCACTTGACCATGCACGAAGCAATGCGGTACCCAATGATTATAGACTTGATATTGACACATCTCCTGAAGAAGTTCCTCTAACAGGAACGGGAATGAAACATGTTGGGAAAATGTATGCTACAAATAAGGCACAGAGTATTTATGGCTGTGTGAAAGTGGTTGAGTGCATAGTGTTTTGGATTCATGATATATTGTCAATTGTGAGCAATGTGCATCATATTGATTTATATTTTGAAGCATGCATCTATGTATGATGATGATGACTTTATTGTACAATAATGTGTACAATAATGTGTACATCACTGTGCTCACTCCCTACTCCACACCATAACACAATTAGAGTGCAGTTACGCCCCTCAATCAATTCGGCCTAGCTGCTTACATACGTACATTACTCCATGAACACCTCAACAATCGGATAAAATGCAGCTATACCCACGGAAATTGGCCTAGCTGCACACATATGCGTCCTACACATGCTTAGCGCAGCCAGAACCCAGTATTGGTGACCACTCTCCAGACTGCATACATTCAACTGATATCAAATACCACCACACCTAATGCTAGGATGCAGCTAGCATCAGTCAATCAGTCAATCGCATCAGCTGCACACATAATCAGTGTACCCAAGCACCCAATAACACCCTACTCTCTCGACTGACCTGGACTATTGTCCCCGAGTGCGTTCAGCCTACCAGCTCAGGTCCTACCAATGATATATAGAGCACTATATACATGCCACATAACATAACAATATCAGACAGTATAGTTCCGAGTAATATGCAAAATTTAATTTAAAAAATACCATTATTTTTATACCAATGATTGAGAATAGCAGTGTGTGATTAAGCCACCTCAAAGGTGTGTACCAAATGCCTACTCGATATTTGAACGAGAATCCTATTTTTTGTTGCAACAATAAAGCCTTCCATTGATTTTGGAACGCCAACCCCCCTTTCTACACTAGAGGGGATGGGGGGGTCCATAACCTCAAACAAAATTTTGTTTTCTACTTCTCCACCATAAATTCCTCTCTCTGTATGGCTTGGCAAGATACTTAAAGGCCTAACCTGAGAGATGTAAAGAGGAAACATGCCAACATGCTGTGCTTTGGAAAACACCAAACCAAGTATTTCTTCCAGTGATGAGCTCAGTTTTTGCTCCCAGTCGCCACTTCCAAAGACCTGAATCAATGCTTGCACTGCCAGGCAATATGGTAACAGACATTCACCTCTAGTTTCCTAGACAGAAAGCCTGCTTAAACTATGCGATAAGAATAGGCGATGATCCCACACTGTTCAACCACCCAGCATGCCTAATAATTTAGACGATTAATGCAATATAATTTACCCTTTTCCTCAGACTGGTGATCAATGGATTGAACTATGATGGGCAAGAAATTGAATACTAAGGGGCGAAAGGGCCTAAACTGGGTCCATATATTGTGAAAGTGGTGGTTCTTCCCTACTGTCAATTTCTATGTGGTTCTTTCACCTCCATAGCCCGATTACTGGAAAGTTTGGTGCTATCCTGTACACCAGTGTGAGGATGTCTTTGTTTACTCCTTTCCAGATGCAATTTTTAAAAGTGGAAAAAGTATGCTGATTGGAAAATCAGGTATTGATAGATCTTAGGTGTCCCGCCTGACTTCTCGCTACATCAGAAATAAAACAAAACATTGCACCACTGGAAACTCCCTACCCTCATTCAAATAAAATGGACCCTACATCACTAGAAGATGCTCAATTTAGACCAAGAGGTGGATGCTGCATTGTGGTTCAGAACCCAGGCATGCTGTGCAGGATCCACTACGAGGCAATATCACAATTTTTTTTTTTTGTGCAATGCCAATATGAGTCTGAAGTGTCAAATCAGTGCTGTGGTGAAAAACGAAATTCTTCCAGCTGTAATTACTGCATAAGATCATGTCTTCCAGTCCCAGGAAAATCAACTCATGGTGGTCGGAACCCTTGCCAACTCAAGCCTAGATTATGGCAACTCGGTTTACAAAGGCCTCTTGGTGAACCAAATTATTCGTGTTCTAAGGGTCCAACATGCAGGCTTTCACTAGATCAGCGGTCTGCATGCAACCATAGGCTCTCCATATGTTTTGGACTACCATACCCATTTTCTCTAGCCATTGACTATGATGGGTAGGAATGATGGGAGTTGTAGTCCAAAACATCTGAAGATTCAAATGTTGCAGACCCTGCACTGAATCATCAGTGTGGAAAAGTATCAGTAAATCACTATCCACGTAGGAAGTCTTCACTGACTCCCAGTGAAGTTCAGGATCCCTGTGCCTCACCTTTAAGATAATTCATGGATGACCTTCTCACCATCTGCAAAAACAAAACCACTGTTACCAACCATCACGGGACCTCTACTCGTCAGATGCCAACCTCCGCAAAGTTCCCTCCTCATACGCAGGAGTGAAGGAGACAGCCAGTTCCCTTTGTTTGGGTCATGCCGTTGAACTCCCTTACACCTCATTGTAGAGCCTTCAACTCCCTCCAACCTTTCAGAGCTGCAGCCAAAACCTCCCTTTTCTAGCCCGCCTTCTCCCCATACATCATTGATAGCTACTGATATGCATTTCCTTGCTACACCTTGCCCCATCCCCATTCCATCTTCCTCCTTGTCTTCCCTTCGCCCCTCTTCGAGTGCATTAGCTCAATGTCGCCATCTTGCTAGCGTTGTAAGGCCATTCAGTTTGTGGTGTGTGTGGTATAAATAAAAATAGACTTTAAAAAGTTGGACCACTAATTAAATAAATCAGACATTTTGTTATTAGAAGGGTCCATTCAAATATGACCTGAGAAACCACACTGCCATAAACTGCAGACTCGGTACCCCAGACTCTGCCCCCCATCACCCTGCTCAGTTGCCTCAATTATGTAGTACGAGTAGAGGTGCTAACTGCCTAAATCCCAAAGCCCCTCTAGCAATGCGTCCTGTAATGTGCTTCGTTTTTTAGTGCAGCAATTTCAAAAAAATGTTATCTGTTTAATAATTCTTGTTTTATATTGTAACCTGTTTACATGCTCACTGCTTATTTTCCATTGCATAGAGTACATTATTTTTTGTTCTTCAATTGAGATTGTATTTTTTCAAATCAAGGCATTTAAATTATACATTTTTCATTTTATGGGAGTTATTTGCAGAAAACATGATTTTTATTTCCTTATTTTTAACTTGGGTTACTTCTTAGGGGTTACTTTTACTGTATACTGATATTGCCTAAAGTTGGGGCCGCCCTGATGGTGAGGGCTTGCGATCGAGAACATACCCCCTTACCTACCTGTCCTAACTAAAGTGCAAATAGAGAAAGAGATGGGGCAATGTTAATCCGATTTATCATCAACATATTCCTTGGATTTCAAGATCTTTTGGTCGAGTTATTGTTTTTCATATCTAAATTTAAATATTCCCAAAGATCTGAGTGAACCTTAGCAAGGCCTAATCTTGTGTTCTGTTCCCTTCAGCCATTTCATATTTTATGGACCATTTGAACTTATATCCCTTGGATTTCCCTGCCTAATCGTTCTAGTTTTGGTCTAGATGACATCCTCGCTATCATCTTTGACGATTGATCCTTGCACCCGACGGGCCAGCAACACTGGTGACATGTTGGTGTATTGCAATTTAAATAAAAGCAATCCACTTCATGCTGTTTGGGTCTGTTTGACCAAAAACATTTGACCTAATCACATTTTATCAAATTTATTTGACCTTTTTTTCGGTCTAAAATGCGGGGGGAGACTCCCCACAATCCCCCCAACTTCCTCTCAACCTAATCTATACCCTTACCCACCCCCATATATACATTTAATTAAATTTGACCGAAAAATTGCGCTGAAATGTTTTAGGTCAATTATGCTAATACCCTTCATGCTACAGAGGTCCAAATGAGCTGGTCCAGGTGGAGTCTCGATGTCGTCGCATACTATCGCAAATGCAGCAAAAGAGGGTCCTGTTGCATAACCAGAACCATATACATGAGGACTATGTACGTATAATGGACACACCCTGGTCAACCATGACCAACCAAGGTGAAACCATAGCTGACCACAGTTTGTCACAGAAATAATGCTTTGTCTTTATCAAAATAAAAAGTTTCTATTTAATCCTAATGAATCACAGAAAGTTAAATTGATTCGCTCAGGATCCCGGAATGCTGTCATTTGGGGGAAGACGGATAACAACTCGGTTTTTCGTGGCCAGGAGTAAAAAACGTAGACATTTCATGAAACCTTCGGCTAAGGTTTAGCCGAGGCCTGTCAATTGTCTATACGTGCATGCTGTGTCTTTGCTAAGGTTATGTCCCTCATTTGCACATTACTTGTGCATTTTTCCCCCAATCGTTTATGTCAAATTTATGTTTATTATATTTGCTGTGTGCTTGTGTGTAGGGGAATGGGTGGGGGTGTAGTGACAGGCTGAATTAGTGGGTTGTAGGGGAACCCCCCGTCAAAGGAAACGATAATAACGGTCTGGGGGGTGCACTAGTGATGTGCAAACAAGGAAATGTAGCTAATTAAAATCATGTACAACCTCTAGAAGCTATGTTGTGGGACAAGAAGCTGGCCTCTTTTCCGAGAATCCCGTGAGAGTAGAGCAGGCCGCATGGGAATCGGGGAAAAGGATCCACTTTATCTCTCGTTAAGGGATAATCCTTGCCCATTAGAAGAGGAGAACTAACACGGTCTCCTGGCATTTACATTATACATGGATTGATCTGCTAACCATTGAATGTCAATTAATGAGACAAATGGGGCACTTGCTGTCTCTCCTGATGTCGGTGGATTAACCCTTGTGGATAATCATTCCAAACCCAGGACATCAAATACAACAAAATATGGGCTAATTCAAAAACACCGGGGCATTAACATCTCCTCCACCTGGGCGTGTGTGTAATTAATCTCCAATGTAATAACACACGGCTATGTCAATCATCAATCGTAGTACAGAGACTGCTTAGCTTTATCATGTGTATCTCATACGAATATCTCCCTTAATATATGTTAAATGTTAAATGTTAAAGGTATTTGTACCGCGCACCGTCACCAACGGATTTGGTCCCCAGGCGCTCTGGCGGATCTGTAAATGATAAGGTGGGATGGGTTAGTAGGGTGAAGAGGGAGTAGGATAGTGAGAGGAGTGGTGTTCTGTTGGCAGCTTAAGCTCGGTATACACCAGATACTGAGCTTTGGTGCAGGTATTGGATCGGTGTCAGTCCGCGTGTGCTGTTGCTCCGGCTTATGTGTTGTTGCAGTGTTGTGAAGTGCGTGCGGCTTGTGGTGCGAGAGATGGTTGTGTGAGTTTTGAGTGAGATAAGTATGCACAGTTTGAGGTTATATTGGTTAGTGTGTTACCTGACCTTTAGCATGCTAATATTCACAGTTTTCTCTAAGTGATCACAGTCCTATCTCGAAGCGGCGCAGGCAAATGTTCACAGTTCTATCTAGTTGTGGGCATGCTAACATTCATAATGTTATCTAGAAGCGGCGCAGGCCAATGTTCACAGTTCTATCTAGGTGTGGGCATGCTAACATTCATAATGTATATAAGAAGGTTTATTGCATAGTGCTTAGTAACACTAACAGGCCATTTCAAAGCATTATAGGGGAGAGTTGAAAGAGCGAGGAAATAGAAGAGTGGGGAGGAATGAAAAGAGGAGGGACTGGGGTTCGAAGAGAACTGGGGAGGCGATAATAAGCTAGAGGTTAGGGAGCACCGTGAGCGAGGGGCTAGTTCAGAGGTCCCAGGCATGCAGTTTGCTCCTTCTTTCCCTGCTGCTTTTGTATAAACACCTGTCCTTTTCCGGTATTCACATGTTCGGTATGTATTAGCCTAGGGGGTTTGCGGGGGTGTCCCCCACTTCATCAATATTGGAGACGGGGGACTGGAACAAAAATAAAAAAGAAAAGGGGCCCCTGTGGCGTCAGATCCGACCCGCAATAGAGGGACGGATCTGACACCGGAGGGCTGAAGTGGACCAGGCGGCGAGCAAATTGGTAAGAAGGGAAGGGGTTGGGGGGTGGTGTTTGATCATCCGAGAATTGATCGCATGCAGGCTGTTTTTTTTAACAGTTTGCCGCGATCAATTCTCACACAATCAAACACGGCCAAACCACCTTTTCCTAGGATCTCTTTGGAATAGTTACATTTGTCTGGAGAATCCAGCACTCACATTAGTTAGAGGGATTGAGATCAGGGTCACGGTCAAGGTCATGTCCCTGCAATTCCTTGGGCAGACTTTTGGGAAGAGGACATCAGAGCTGGATGAAGGTCCCCTCTTTTGGGGGCGGGTTACACAATAGAGGCTTCATTGGACGGAGGGCTTTGGTCAAATTGGGACGATGCGAGGTACAGGACTCTGCTCGTTACTCTCCAGGTGGCACATGGTGATAAAAGATGGGAAGAGGGACATTAATGGGAGAGTTACTGCGCTAGGACTTGTTCTTGAGGAGCATGATGGCACACTATGCCACATTGCATTTTGTGACATCACAATGGCATTCCCAAGAGTCACGTGTTGCAAGAGGGTGGCCTCATGGTGCTGTGGGCTGCTGTCGTGAAGCCCACTGCTGCATACAGTCGAGCATCCTGTAGATCATGGTATGGCTTCTCATGCAAGATGCTCTGTTTGATGTTGGGTGTAGGCTGGCAGTGGAGAATGTACTTCCGTATCTTTCGAGTGGACGAGACCACATTCTGTCCACTATGATCACCTCCAGTGGAGGATGGTTTGCACTTTATGTTCTTTTGTCCATTGTATACACATTTGAGACACAAGTGGCTGCAGCCATTATTAAGCTCATGTGTGAATAATACTAGGCGAGAGACTCTGGCAGTTATGAAATTATACTCAACATCCTGGTCTTTCCATGCAGTCTCTATGTTTCTTTTTTCTGCTTTTAAAACAAGGGAGAGATGTCTAAAGAATGTTCAGATAAAAGGTTCTTTGAAAAAGAAGTGGTTCTTGCTCGCACAAAGGGTGCTCTGTTTTGCTTCTCTGTTTGCAGATATTTGTGCCCAAGTATTGCTGAAATTTGATGTTGAAAATCGAAGCTATTGATATCGCTGGGAAAACCGATCCCTAGTCTAACTGGATGGAACTGTGCAAAAACTTGTGTGATTTTATCTATTTGGATGTATATTCCCTGCTCTGCTTTGATAGTATAGAGCCGAAATAAAGATGATTTGAAATTGAAAGGGTAGTTTAATAATGCAAAAGCCCAGGAAGTAGTAAATGTGAAAGTGCAAAGGAGAGCGAGTGTGAAATTGGGAGGGATGGCCTTGAAATGTGATGCAAATTTACACTCTACCTGTCACCCTGTCAATACTGCATGCCTAGAGGACAAGACGCCAGTGTTTTGTGTGATATTAAGTGGAGCTGGTGGCAGGCTGGGTGTGCTCAGGGGTGCATGGTTGCAGTTGCTGGGTATGCCTTTCTCCACCACTATGACATTCCAAATGTAGAGGACAGAATTACAGAATGTACAGCAATACATTTAGTAATATTATACACGGTATATACAGCATAAAAAGCAGGGCTATACAGGAAATAAATAGTTTAGTAGGATGGAGTGAAGATGGCAGTCTGATGAGAGTTATGGGTCTCGAACAAGGAGCCAGCTTTTCATTTTGTTTCTGAAGCTGGAGTAGGAAGGGTCAGCTCTTAGGGACAGGGAATTTCACAGCTGAGTTGCCATGCCAGGGAAGGTACTTCCCCCTACTTTCCCCCTACTTTCTTGAGCTTGTATCTGAGGACTTTCAGACAAAAGGAATGCATAGTCTTGGTAGGACGGGCCGATGTGTTTTCAGCAAATATATCCGTTAGATATTTGGGTGCTACATTGGTTAGGCATTTGTGGGTAAGGGTAGTGTCAAAGTCTCACCGGACACAGATGAGGCGTATAAATATATATCTTTATTGTCTGAACCCCACAGCGCAGCCTTCTTCCTCAGCCTCCCTCTCAACCGCCGCTGTGGAATGTTGACTGCTAAACACGCATCAACATTCCACAGGTGCCCGTGCACGTTACAGGTGCCCGTGCACATTACAACATATCCCCTTCCCTTACATGAAAAATTAACAACAACCTGTAACAAAATTCGAAGCAGAACAAGAAATGAACAATGGACGTAACTTTACGCTTAGACATGTGAACTTCTTACATACAAAAATTAGTTTACAATGCAGAATGATATAAACCTCACCACACCATGACACATCTAACAAATGTAATCTCTAAACCTTATGGGAGGCCCACACCGCCTGGCAAGGTGGCCCCCTTCTTGTCCCACTTCGGGTTGTTGATTGGAAACATTCTGACCCTCCACATTCACATCTGAGCCCGAAGGACCTGGAGCTGGAACTGGAACAACCTCTTCCCGTTCGAACCTGACCACTGGTGACCCCACAGGATCATAGTCCATCCCACTTGCCTCAGACTCCGGATCAGACTCAGCATTTGACACATCATCACCCTTGCAGCCATCTATCACCACCCGTCTCTTACTCCAGACTGAACCTCCCTCCAAATGTACATGGCCCTTCCCAACCTTAACCACTCTCCTCGAAGGCAGGAACTTGCTGTAGCCTTTGTGAACCCTCCTAGGATTTTTTATATGCACATAATCCCCCGGCTTAACGCTCAATTCCTTCCTTAACTTTTGTGATGACACATCACCCTCCTGACGCGCCACAATACTGCGATGTATAGCCTGCAGATCCATATCACATGGGCCACCACCACCCATGGCCAAAGTTCTCAACATTGTACCTGCCTTCCTGCCCCTCATAAGCTCGAATGGAGATCTCCCCGTAACCACGGCAGGGGTTCTCCTATATGCAGCCAAGTATTGTGACACAACTTCCTGCCAATCCAAACCGTTGGCTAAAGCCAATTGTATGGCCGACTTAATCGTACCATTGGCCCTTTCAACTCATCCATTAGCAGACGGATTATACAAAGCTGTCCGATAATGCGCAATAGCATGCTGCTCCAAATATTCTCCCATAGCCCTGGATGAAAACTGCACACCATTGTCAGTAACTAGACTCGCAGGTAATCCCTCACGATCAAATACCTTCCTCAAGAAGGCAATAACTGAATCAGTAGTGACGCTAGAACAAGCCGCCACTTCAATCCACCTGGACGTATAATCCACCAACACCAACAAATATCTAGACTCAGGCTGTAAACATTCAAAAGGACCCATGATGTCCAAAGCCAATTTGGTCCATACTTGTTCAGGAACCTCCACGGGATGTATGGGTTGTGGGTGCAGTATTTTGCTTTTATCACTGACAGTACAAGCCTGACAATCTTTCACCACCTGTTCAACATCCTTGTCCATTGACGGCCACCAATACTCCTCCCTAAGTCTCCTCTTGGTCAAAGATTGACCCAAATGACCAACATGCGCCAATTCCACCATTCTTCCTCTTAAACTTACCGGGGGAATCAACCTACTGCCCCTAGACACACCCCAGGGACCCTCCGCTAATTCATGAGCTGTTCTTTATTGACCGGTGCTGGTGTGTCTCTCAACACCTTTACCAATTCCCCTTTGGGCTTCACACCATGCGAACTCAGTGTATGTCCTAAATAAGTAACTTCCTCCACACCCACCTGGCACTTGGTTAACTTGACCGTTAGACCTCTCTCTTTAAGAATCTGCTCCTAACCCTGACATCATGCTCCTCTCTGCTACTGCCCCAAACCAAGATATCATCTTGAAAATAACTGACGCCTAGCACCCCTCCAAACATCTGCTGCATCAACCGCTGGAACACAGCAGAAGCCGAAGCAAGGCCAAATGGCATGCGACAGAATCTGTATGCCCCAAAAGGAGTCACAAATGAAGTCAGGGGTCTGGATTCAATGTGCAGATCAATTTGATGATACGCCGTTGACAGATCAAAGGTGGAAAAATACCTGGCATCTCCTAAAGTCAACAACAACTCGTTGATATTCAGCAAAGGATGCCGATCCACCCATATGCTAGAGTTCAGCTCCCGGAGATCTACACACATCCTGATGCTCCCGTCCGCCTTCTTAACCAAAACCAAAGGAAACAACCACTCTGAGGACTCGATAGGCTCAATTATCCCCGCAGCTTGCAACTTAGTCAATTCCGCTTTCAATGCCTCCCTCGCCGCTACTGGCACCCCTCTGACCTTATGCACTTTGGGAACTGCTCCCTTCTTCAAAACAATGCGATGGGTAAAACCTCTGAGCTTACCCAGGGTGTCTGAAAATACCTCAGGAAACTCCCTCATGAGTACTGTGGGGTTAACCCTCATGTCATTTTGCCCCGCCCCCTCCTCGACACTGAGAACCGGCACCTTCTCACCAGGATGAATCTGTATTTTTAGCCCAGCTTGCTCATCCCAACCCAACACACTCGTGCCCTTTGATGCCACATACAGTTTACCCAAGGTTTGCCTCCCCTTGAAAGAAAAATTGGACCAATTGTACCCTAGTACCTCAATGGGACTTTGCCTGTATGCACATGGTGCGATGTCCGAAGCCAACAAAGTTGAAATCTGTTTACCCAAAACTTCCTGATAGACTTCCGGAGACACCAGTGTATAGGGTGACCCCGAATCCACCAGCATATCCAAAGGGTGCTGATCCACCAATACCGACACCCATGGACCCTTCCGCCCGCCACCCTCTACATGCAGTATAACACCTTGACTAGATCCACCTCCCGATGCATCCTCCAGCAACATGGTGGAATCGTCTGGAACCACACTAGCCACCATCTGCACCTTACACATGCATGCAAAATGGCCCAAACGCTTACAATTCCTGCATTCCACATTGCAAGCAGGACAAGACTTAGAATCAGCAGTATGACTGGACCATCCACAGTTTTTGCACACATCTTTGCTCTTAGATCCCTTACTCCCTTGCCCAACAGCTTTATCCACACCTTTCTTGTTCCTTAACATTACCACATGATCCACCTCCTTAGACATATCCCTCTCAGTAAGTATTTGTACGCTCGCCTTAGAAGCCTCAATTGCCCTGGCGATCTCCAAGACCTTTTCTAATGAAGGATCACTCTCAATCCACAACCTTTCTCTGATTTTCTGATTGGATGTCTTCATCATAATTTGATCTCTTATATGTTCATCCCCATTACCTGGAAACCCACATGTAGCCATGAGTGCACGTAATGCCGTAACATAGGTATCTATGCTTTCTGTGAAACCTTGCGCCCTAGAGAAAAACTTATACCGCTCTAAAACCACATTAACTCTCTTACCAAAACGCATTTGCAGTTTCCTTAAAGCAGTCTCATAAGTACTTATAACCATTTCTCCCTCACCTCCCACTTGGATCATTACATTCTCTCCAGGCAAGTGACGAAAAACCCTCTACCCCTCAGTACCAATACAATTGAGCAATGCAGCCTCTTTTTCATCATCGTTAAACTTTGCGCCACCAGCAGCCCTGAGGTATACCTTGAAGGCATCCACCCACTGCTCCCAAGGGACAGCAGGCTCCCCAGGGTTTGGGAGAAAGGCAGGCGGAGGCCTGACAGCCGTATGCAACATGTCTAAAGTGGATACCCTGGAATTGGCCCCCAACAAGAACTTGCCTAACTCCAAGCAAGCCTCTGGGATTTTCTGATGATTACTGCAAATCCATTTGGTTGCAGGCAAATTGGTAGAGTTTTTTTTGTCTGCTCGGTTTTTCTGCATATATATGCAGTGCAGTGCCCCTGCAGCCCCCATATTCTCCCTACATTAATTACTTCCCAAAACCCCCCATTCCCCCATATATATATATATGCAGCAAAATTTGGGAAGAAAATCTGGGAGCAGGTCGTATTACATGCCTAAGGGTGGACTCATGGTGCCCGGACGGTTGATGTCAAATGCCACAGAGACTAAGAGAAGAGTGCATAAATAGAGCGTGCTTTTGAGGGGAGTCCCCACAATTATAAACATGTGAGGCCACCAGTGCATGAGACTTAGTGGACCATAAGGCCTCTAATGAGGCAATCCCACAATCGGAGTGCTGACCTGCTAGAAGTCTGCCACATTTTACAGGGACTAGTAGTATGTTTAATGTCTTCAATGGACATAGAAAACAGTCTAGCTGCATGGATATCCGAATTGTGATGCTCCTGTTATCCAATTTCCCGAATCCGCACAGAAAAGGACAACCATAACCTGCAGTCTCGTTGTCCACTCTGGTTTCCATTTCAAAAGGAATCGGCGTACAGGGAAATGGCCTATTAGAAGAAAACCGCGATTTTGGAAGATCAGTAGTGGGATAAAAGTCCAAGACGAGGTTACTGGGGCTCTCAGACAAAGAGACAGTATTCACAGAATCCCCACATAGAGGTGTGATGCATCTTTCCCTGTCGCAAGGTAGAATTGGTTATTTATAATGCGCTCAATACCCAGAGGTTTCTAAGCGCAACCCGGGGATCGAACCTGTGTTGCTCCACATCGTCTTGTTTCTAAGGCGAGCGCGTTGCCCGTGAGATATCCTAGACACTTAAATAATGAGCGGCGGCCTATAATGGTGGAGGCATAGAACACACCACATCCATGTTTAGATATGATACACGGATAGTGCAAAAGAGAAGTAGAAGACAATATGGAATATGCACTCCCTATATCCAAGTACCTAACATCAAACCTGAAACAGGGCCTCGCCTGCCACTCACAGCGCATTCCTTGCATGCTGGAGCATCTCCCTATGACCCCGGAGCTAACCGTGGACCTCGAAAAAGATCACAGCAACCCCCCCCCCCGATTCAAGACACCATCACAGCAACCCCCCCCCCCCGATTCAAGACACCATCACAGCAACACCCCCCCCCCCCCCGATTCAAGCACCCCACTGACACGGCACCATAAGGAATCAACACTTCAGCTGACACCTGAAATGCAACATTGACTCCAACGACCCCCGAAACCTCGCAGGATCTGACTCTGCAGCATAGCACTCTGCTCCATTCTTCTGGCATCGCCACACCATTCACCTGGCACACCTTGACCTGTGCTGTTGGAAGCCACGCTACATGGTGAACAGTGAAAACCACAATTACATAATCTAGCTGTTTTTTACTGTTTTTTTATTTTACTCTCTCGCCTCGTTTGCTTGTATATTTTTCAGTTTTTGGAATCACTTCGATATGTTATTTTTTGGTTCACATTTTGCTCTCAATGCAAGCACAGGACTGCCGGAGTTCACAAGTTGAACTCTAGCTGTATCGTAATGGCCTGTCCTGTCCATGTTGCCAGAATGAGTAGTCCGCTCTTTGGCCACCTAACAGGCTTGGCAGTCCAAGGACCTCTGCTAGACCCCCCCCCCCCCCCACACACACACACAGTTGCATGCTCAGAGTAAAAGGTCGCTAAGTTACCATGCCTTTTGTCCTGTCCTTCTGTCAAATGGGGGACTTTTTGTTTTGAAACCATGTGTACATGGATCAGGCCTGACCACATGAATAGGTACTGAGATAGCGTTTCCTTTCTCAGAGTGAAACATGGTTATTTGGATTGAAACCAGTGGTCGAAGCGAGCGGGAACGGTCGGGAATGGTGTTCTGTTATTTTTATTTTGTACTGTTAACAGCTCCACTACGTTTTGCAACCATTTCTACCGTTCTGGAAGTGTCTTTGTGAAGTTAAAGCACACTTGTCCCCTTTACCACCGGATATCTGTTACAGCTAAAGTGAAATCTGTTTCAACTCAATTGGCTGTCAACCAGCGTGACTGCATTCCATAAAAAATGTGTTGCCTGTTGCTCTTTTCCTTCCTACTCTGTCCCCCACCGAAGTCACAGTTCTGCTACTTTTTTGGTACACTTCTACCACTGACTAAAACATGTGTCGACTGAACATATGCATGTCAGGGAGACTAAACCAGCAATTCTGAACAAAGGAATGATTGGATCGTTTTATGCCAGTTCAGTGTAGTACCTGCAGATGACTACACAAGCTTTGGAACTAGGGGATTGTTTTTTGTCTCTTCGCTATAAACATTGTGTCGGGTTAAGAGAGTTAAGCGGTTTTGCAGCATAGACGAATAATGCTTGAATCTTAAGTTACTACTGGGATTAGCCTGTTATATAAGGTTATATCAAGGGGTGGGCATCTTTAGTCTGAAGCCAAGACGTCAAATCCTCAAATCCAGCACTACAAGTAAAGAACACAACTCTACCAGTAATCATTGTTTTTGGTCTGAGACCGGGAATCCATTTGTCGTGCAGGTGTGCAATTGTGCGCTACCATCTGGTTGAATAACCCGCCCACACATGTTCCGCAAAGCAGGTGCAGTCGATCCATAATTTGCAGTTACCATCTCCTGCAGCGGCATGACATGTTCATGTCAAGACACACAAGACAGATGTTCCCCCACAGTAAGAGGTGTGTGATCCCAAAGGCATCAAGAATGAAGGGTCTCATACAATTTTTTTTATTGGGGAATGAATACGATGTTTCTGGGGGTGTGAACCCGACGTCCTTAAATTACTGACATTTAAATGGAAACCACAAGAACTCCATCTTGAAAACAGGCTTCCATTTTAAATTCCCCAGCCACCCTTTGGACAAGTCCTTGGGAAAGCTCTACTCGATTATCCGCTCTACTTCTTAGGTCAGCCTGGACGACTGACTGACTGAGGGATTTTTCTGAAAGCGAAGAGCGGCATGGCACAAGTCTCAGACCGTTTTTAGCAAGCGTGCAAGCATAGACTTTACAATGGTTTAAAAATGGAAAGCCATTTCTCAGCTGCTGAGCGGCATATAATTGAGTGGTTTAACTCTGATGTGCTGCTTGACATTTGCTTTAATTTGTCTTTAATTTGCTACTATTTTCAACTTATAGGGTTAGTGTGCTACACACTATGAAAGTGTGCAAGCAACTGAGGTTAGGGTATGTTTGACCGAATTTTCTTTTTTTACCGCAACAAACTGACCGCTATTTATTTGCCCGGGGCCCAATTGAAACGCACATGAGTTATTATTTGTTTTGTTTTTTTGTCCCCCGCCTCCAATTTTAAGGAAGCGGGAGACACCCCTGCACCCCAAAATTGCTAAATATCAAACACGGAGAGCAGGAGACACCCCCACAAACCCCACTGTCCATGGTTGGTATTTTGCAATATATGCAACCAAATTGCCCCGAGGGCCACATCACCCGTGCAAAATTCTACCAAATTGGTCATTAGGTCAATTGTTTTAGGTCAAATAGGCTAATAGCGTCCCATAGCACCAATTTGCGAGGTGGATCTAAGTGAACTCCTTGGGACAATTGTACCGCAGGAGAATTTGCTGCAGTACTTTTGCCAGAGTTTGCATGCCTTTGCCACTGCTTCTTGTACCCATTTGCCGTTGCAGTATCCGATGCCACCCCAAAGTCTTCTCCGCACCCAACAGCAGCCACTGTAGAGCTCAGAGGTGATGCTGCCATGACCACTGACCCACGCGCCGCCGTTGCAGTATCCGATGCCACCCCAAAGTCTCCTCCGCACCCAACAGCAGCCACTGCAGAGCTCAGAGGTGATGCTGCCATGACCACTGACCCATGCGCCGCCGTTGCAGTATCCGATGCCACCCCAAAGTCTCCTCCGCACCCAACAGCAGCCACTGCAGAGCTCAGAGGTGATGCTGGCATGACCACTGACCCACGCGCCGCCGTTGCAGTATCCGATGCCACCCCAAAGTCTCCTCCGCACCCAACAGCAGCCACTGCAGAGCTCAGAGGTGATGCTGCCATGACCACTGACCCACATGCCGCCGTTGCAGTATCCGATGCCACCCCAAAGTCTCCTCCGCACCCAACAGCAGCCACTGCAGAGCTCAGAGGTGATGCTGCCATGACCACTGACCCACGCGCCGCCGTTGCAGTATCCGATGCCACCCCAAAGTCTCCTCCGCACCCAACAGCAGCCACTGCAGAGCTCAGAGGTGATGCTGCCATGACCACTGACCCACGCGCCGCCGTTGCAGTATCCGATGCCACCCCAAAGTCTCCTCCGCACCCAACAGCAGCCACTGCAGAGCTCAGAGGTGATGCTGCCATGACCACTGACCCATGCGCCGCCGTTGCAGTATCCGATGCCACCCCAAAGTCTCCTCCGCACCCAACAGCAGCCACTGCAGAGCTCAGAGGTGATGCTGGCATGACCACTGACCCACGCGCCGCCGTTGCAGTATCCGATGCCACCCCAAAGTCTCCTCCGCACCCAACAGCAGCCACTGCAGAGCTCAGAGGTGATGCTGCCATGACCACTGACTCACATGCCGCCGTTGCAGTATCCGATGCCACCCCAAAGTCTCCTCCGCACCCAACAGCAGCCACTGCAGAGCTCAGAGGTGATGCTGCCATGACCACTGACCCACGCGCCGCCGTTGCAGTATTCGATGCCACCCCAAAGTCTCCTCCGCACCCAACAGCAGCCACTGCAGAGCTCAGAGGTGATGCTGCCATGACCACTGACCCACACGCCGCCGTTGCAGTATCCGATGCCACCCCAAAGTCTCCTCCGCACCCAACAGCAGCCACTGCAGAGCTCAGAGGTGATGCTGCCATGACCACTGACCCACGCGCCGCCGTTGCAGTATCCGATGCCACCCCAAAGTCTCCTCCGCACCTAACAGCAGCCACTGCAGAGCTCAGAGTTGATGCTGCCATGACCACTGACCCACGCGCCGCCGTTGCAGTATCCGATGCCACCCCAAAGTCTCCTCCGCACCCAACAGCATCCACTGCAGAGCTCAGAGGTGATGCTGGCATGACCACTGACCCACGCGCCGCCGTTGCAGTATCCGATGCCACCCCAAAGTCTCCTCCGCACCCGCCAGCAGCAACTGCAGAGCTCAGAGGTGATGCTGGCATGACCACTGACCCACGCGCCGCCGTTGCAGTATCCGATGCCACCCCAAAGTCTCCTCCCCACCCGCCAGCAGCCACTGCAGAGCTCAGAGGTGATGCTGCATTGACCACTGACCCACGCGCCGCCGTTGCAGTGTCCGATGCCACCCCAAAGTCTCCTCCGCACCCAACAGCAGCCACTGCAGAGCTCAGAGGTGATGCTGCCATGACCACTGACCCACGCGCCTCCGTTGCAGTATCCGATGCCACCCCAAAGTCTCCTCCGCACCCAACAGCAGCCACTGCAGAGCTCAGAGGTGATGCTGCCATGACCACTGACCCACGCGCCGCCGTTGCAGTATCCGATGCCACCCCAAAGTCTCCTCCGCACCCAACAGCAGCCACTGCAGAGCTCAGAGGTGATGCTGGCATGACCACTGACCCACGTGCCGCCGTTGCAGTATCCGATGCCACCCCAAAGTCTCCTCCGCACCCAACAGCAGCCACTGCAGAGCTCAGAGGTGATGCTGCCATGACCACTGACCCACGTGCCGCCGTTGCAGTATCCGATGCCACCCCAAAGTCTCCTCCGCACCCAACAGCAGCCACTGCAGAGCTCAGAGGTGATGCTGCCATGACCACTGACCCACGCGCCGCCGTTGCAGTATCCGATGCCACCCCAAAGTCTCCTCCGCACCCAACAGCAGCCACTGCAGAGCTCAGAGGTGATGCTGCCATGACCACTGACCCACGCGCCGCCGTTGCAGTATCCGATGCCACCCCAAAGTCTCCTCCGCACCCAACAGCATCCACTGCAGAGCTCAGAGGTGATGCTGGCATGACCACTGACCCACGCGCCGCCGTTGCAGTATCCGATGCCACCCCAAAGTCTCCTCCGCACCCGCCAGTAGCCACTGCAGAGCTCAGAGGTGATGCTGCCATGACCACTGACCCACGCGCCGCTGTTGCAGTATCCGATGCCACCCCAAAGTCTCCTCCGCACCCAACAGCAGCCACTGCAGAGCTCAGAGGTGATGCTGCCATGACCACTGACCCATGCGCCGCCGTTGCAGTATCCGATGCCACCCCAAAGTCTCCTCCGCACCCAACAGCAGCCACTGCAGAGATCAGAGGTGATGCTGCCATGACCACTGACCCACGCGCCGCCGTTGCAGTATCCGATGCCACCCCAAAGTCTCCTCCGCACCCAACAGCAGCCACTGCAGAGCTCAGCATGACCACTGACCCACGCGCCTCCGTTGCAGTATCCGATGCCACCCCAAAGTCTCCTCCGCACCCGCCAGCAGCCACTGCAGAGCTCAGAGGTGATGCTGCCATGACCACTGACCCACACGCCGCCGTTGCAGTATCCGATGCCACCCCAAAGTCTCCTCCGCACCCAACAGCAGCCACTGCAGAGCTCAGAGGTGATGCTGCCATGACCACTGACCCACGCGCTTCACTGGTTGAACATTAAGTGCTAGGTCCAAAATGTTGTACCGGAGGCTCCTGTGCCTCACATGGCAGTGAGACCAACACTGGACCGCAGGTCGGGGGTACCCCACTGTATGTGCAGTTTTGGATTGAAATCATGTGGCTAGCAGATATTACATACTATGAATCCCTATACTTAGCATCAGACACCTCCAATATTCCTTAGAAGTGAGTACATCCCGGGAATACTGGACACCTTTTTGTTTTTTACAAACTTTTTTAAAATCAGATTTTCATATAAAAACACGCTTTTCATACGTTCATGTACGACAATATTAAAAATAGCCGTACTCAAATGTTCCCAAAACATTTTAGGCATCAGAAGTTTTCCCTTCCTCTCTCTTCCTTCCCCCATTTCCTCTTTTTCAGTTCCATGACTTTTCCTCTTTTCAGTTCCTCTTCCGCAAGCATCTTAAGACGTCTCTGTTTTAATTTCTCTGGTTGATTCCTTTCCTCTTCTTCCCTTTAGCGCCTTGATGCCATCACTGCTCGTGTCTGCGCTCTACTAAGTCTCAGTACAATACAATACACTACACATCCTTTCATATTTGTATGGGCACCCTCATATACACTACTTTATCCCATGCCGATGGGCAAGCTGCGAGCCTCAGAGGTTCCTGCTGCTCTGCTATGGCTCGCTTTGCAGTTATACACCCAATGCCATCTGCTTTTAGAGAAATAGTGGTCAAGTGGGGTCTGGAGGCTCTCTCCAGAATGACTTTAGAAAACATGTTTGGAAAACCTGAAACTTCAAAGTGCTTTGTGCTTTTGTGTTGGCCAAAATAGACCTGACTTTAAAAAGAGTTTTTGGGAGAATTGTTCTGAGCATTTTTTTTTAAAGATTTGGGGTAAAATGTAGGAAAATATAACATTCTTAAAAGGTCTAAATTACAAAAAATTCACCAAATGCCCCCCTTTCCGAATGAAATTGCGCCACAAAATGCAGCATAAAATCAGCGGAAGCGCAGCATCTTCCTCTAGAACAGTGGGCTGCAGTCTGTGAGCAATCTGTGGCTCCCCAGATGTTTTGCGCTACGACACTCGTGATACCTCATTTTTGACTTTGTGGCCTGGGCAGATGGGAGTTGTAGTCCAAAGGTTGCAGATCCGTGGCTTAGAATATCAACATTATTTGTCTTTCTAATCTTTCATTCAGCAATGGCATTTCACCAGAATGCCAACAGTAGCTGAATTGACATCCCACAACACTTGACCACTGATAATATTACAAGAAGTGATGTCATTTGACCCCGCCCCCAAGTGAAATCACAGGAACAGGTGGCGCACGACCTTTCACCCCTTGACAAAATAGGAAGTGGCATCACATAGCATTGTGCCCCTTGAGAGTTCAGCTGAGGTAACACTGCTCCAATCCCAAAATCCCAGGCGTCTCTCTGCATAATTAACTCCTGACCATAGTCTGGCACTTTCCGAACTGGGCCCTTGCACAATCCATCCTTCCAATCCTGAAAGGAGGTTATACAGGTGGTTGTCCAAGTTACCTTCTTAGGCATTTTATTGGAAGTTACATCATTCAGGGGCATGGCAATGGTCCCACACCCCTTGATGAATGACTGGTAGTACCCAGTGAGACCTAGAAAGGCTCTCACCTGTGTCTGTGTGGTGGCGATGTCCCAATCCTTCACACCTCTTCACCTTCACAAGGTTGTTTCTTACCTCCACCGACGAGGTGGCCTAGGTAAGTCACAGTACCCTGCGCTATCTGGCACTTCATGGGCTTCATAGTCAGACCAGCATTCTGCACCGCCTGAAGCACTTGTTTCAGGTGAGACACGTGATCCTCCCAGATGAGGCTGAAGACAGCAATGTGATCTAAATAGGCAACACTAAAGTTTTCCAGCCCAGACAAAACCTAGTTAACCTTCTGCTGAAAAGGGGCAAGGGCATTCTTCAATTTGAAGAGCATCACAGGGAATTGATAATGTCCGTCTGGGGTTGAGAATGCTGACGGCACTCTTGTTCAATCTGTCAATCTGACCAGCCAGTACCCTGCAGTGAGGTCAAAGGTACTCATGAACTTGGCAGCGTTGAGCTTGTCAATTAGCTCATTTGCCGCCTGAGGATTGCATTGAGCATCTGTCTTTGTGACAGAATTGAGCCCCCAGTAGTCCACACAAAAGCAGACTTCAGTCTTTCACCCACTGGTCTCTTTAGGGACCAGTACCACTGGGCTAGCCCACGGATTGTGGGATGGCTGTATCACTGCTAGGGACAACATCTTGGATGCTTCCCACTTTATTGTGTCCCTGACCTTATTGGACATCCGGTGAATCCTGCTACAATGGCAACAGTCTGTCATTTACTTTTCTGACAGGTCAGTTGCAAGCTTGACACCTTCCACTGACCCATCTGTGGCTTCAGATGTAGGAGGTCTGGGAGGGGATTGATCTCCTCCTCAGTCTCTAGATCTGTCACTTATGCCATGATCAAGTCATCTCGGCTATAAAGTGGTGTTAGCCAGTTGACGTGACACATCTGTTAAGGCCCTTTCATGTCAATGAGATAATTCACCTCACTGACTTTTTCCAGCATACAGTAAGGCCAAATCACTTGTCCTGAAGGGCACTGGGTTTGACAAATTCCATACTAAACACCCACTGGCCTGGAGAATAGACTGTCATTGTGGCCTTCTTGCTGAGCCAGTGCTTCATCAGTTCCTGACTGGCCTTTAGATTCTTTGTCGACTGTTCCATGTGCTTTGTCATTCTAGACCATTGGGCAAGTACATAGTCCACCACATTTCATGTAGGGCATGGGGGGTTGCCCTCCCATTCCCCTATCACTAAACTGAGGGGACCTGGTACAGGGTTTTCAAACAGAAGCTCAAAGGGACTAAAACCTACTGCGTTCTCTGGCACCTCCCTGTAAGCGAATAGTAGGCATGGCAAGAGAATATCACATTTTCTCCTCAGGTGCTCTTCCAAGCCACCTACCATGCCCTTCAGGGTCTTGTTGAACCACTCAACACGCCAGTTTGTTTGTGGGTGGAAGGATGCAGAGAACCAGTAGGTGACTCAACACTCTTCCCACATAGCCTTCGTATACGCTGATATAAAATGTGCTCCCCTGTCAGAAATGACTTCCTTGGGGAAACCAACATAGGAGAATATTCCACTCAGAGCCTTTGCAGCCACGGGGCTTTGATGCTCCTCAGAGGTACATCCTCAGTGTAACCAGTGGTGTGGTCTGCCATCACCAAGATATATCTGTTTCCTGACCTGGTTTGGCAATCCAAAGACCCACAATGGCCATGCCTATTCTCCCAAAAGGCTGCCCAACCATGGGTAGTGGAATTAAGGGGGCCTTTGTGGCACCGCCTGACTTGCCAGAAGCCTGACTAGTTGGGCAGGACTGGACGCATTCTTTGATATTTACACCAAACTGGTGCCAGTAAAAGTGTGCAGACAACTGGTATGATGTCTTAGTCACTCCCAAGTGACCCGCTAAAGATATTTGGCGAGCCAAATCCAAAAGGAACTTTCTGTGGCATTGGTGAATCACCAACCCTCTGGTGTCTCCACCCTTAGAGTATTTTGGCTCACTGTACAGGAGTCCATTCTCCCAGTACACTTTGACAGTCCAGGGGCCTCGCCCTTAGCCTGCTCCCTTGCCTGCTTACGTAAGGCCCACCAGAGAGGGACACTCTTTCTGGGCTTTGAAGAAATCAGTCCTATCTGGGCCACCAGTTGATGCAAACTCATTCATCTTGGGCAGGCCCTTCAGATCTGAACTCACCTGGCCCTCCACCTAAGGTTCCTGCAGTGCGCCAGACAACTCTGAAGTCGGTATCTCCCCTGCTACCCAAGTAGGGTCCACAGTGGCTACTGGCCCCTCTTCCACAGGAATAGGTGACTGAGCAGTCTGTGGAACTGGACCAGGGGCTACCGGCCATGCAACACGCCCTCCAACAAACCCTCTGGAAGCACTCCAGGCCCTAATGTGCTGAGAGTCTTCAATCTGGTGGCCTCTTTGGCCTTCAATCTGGTAGCAACTGCACTGTCTCTGGGTCAGGAATATCATTACCCAACAGACAAGGGACAGGGACTGAGTCTTTCATAGCTGCATGACGCTGGGTCGTTTCACCTCGCTAACTAAACTCTACTATCACCAAGGGGCACTTACTCTGTCCGTTAAACTCACGGACTGTACAATCAGGCCCATTAATAAACTGTCCTGGCTGCATCCACTACTCTGTGACCGCAGTGAGGCTAGCCGCGGTGTCTCTGACTGAAGGAGTTTTGTGTCCATTGCTATACACATGTTCCAAGAACAGTTGAGTATTATTGGGAACTGGTATCTCCCTGGCGACCCAATACCGTTCCCACTCAGTTTAACCAATCCACATTCAGCCACTCCTTGGCCTATTGTGAAGTCCTCCTCTAGGAGGCCCACACTAATGATGGCCTCCTCCACGAGTCCAACATTCACTATGGCTTGCTTGGGTAAGACCTTACAAGCAGGATCCCCTTTCCTATGGCCCAGTTGCTTACACACGAAAATTGACCTTTAGCTTGTTAAAACGTAGGTGTCCCAGTGTTAGGGGTTCCTGCACTCTGCTTTTTGGAGTGCACGGCTGAACTAGAGTTGTGGGATGTTATGTCATGCTTTTGGAGACCTGACTTTGAAGAGAAGTTGGTTGGACCATTGTCCTTCCCATCCTTGTTACCTTTCTTGTCTGAAGATTTCTCTTCTGGTTTGGGTGTGCTCGACTGAGCCTTTTTCAGGACTTGATTACAGACAAACCTGTCGGCAGCCTTCGTAAGCTCCCTAGGGTATGTGATAGTCTTGTCCACAAGATTCTGGTGTAGGTCAACTACACAGTTCTTCAAGACATGCTCACATGCAATCAAATTGTTCACCCCTTTAAATGTGTCAACTTTGTTACCAGACACCCACACAGATATTTCAACAAGTGTGTGATCACTTCAAATGTCTGCCCACATGTCTTTCTGATCTCTGTAGCTCTTGAGATACTGTTCCGGGGGGCTTACAGAACTTCCCGAGCAGGGCCACCTTCATGATCTCATAAACGGGCCTTTCCTCAGGAGTTAATTGAAGAATTGCATCAGTCACCTGGGTTGATAAGTGACTCATCAGGGCTGCACCCTACAGTACCTCCTCCACCTCTTGCAGCTGAATGGCCAGCTTGAGTGCTTCAAACCAATACAAAATATCCTTCCCCACTTCATAAGCCTGCACTAAATCTTTGGAGAAGTGGTGCCAGAGGTTATCCAGGGAACCTTGGTTTGAGCCCTGCTGCCCTCGCTAGAGGTTGATCTGTTGGCCTCCTTCTTCTCTTCGAGTGCCAGCCTGTGCAGCTCTATGGCGGTTCTGTCTCGCTCTATTGCGGCCCTATCCCGCTCTATGTTGACCGTGTGCCCCCATGTTTTTTCCTTCAGCGCTAGTCTCTTTTCCAACAGGAGCTTTCTAGCCTCTACATTGTTAACAGTCGGAACGATTCCTAGTCATTTCATCGAACCAGTGGCATCGAAAAAAATGCATCCTCTGCCAAAGCATTGACAGGCAATCTATTACATGTAAAAGTGATTTTCAATCGAAACCAATCCATTGAAAATATAAATGGACTGGTTTCAATGGAAATGCACTTTTGCATGTAAAAGGTAGCATTTCAATGCATTTTTGGTAACATTAAAACATTACATGGAGCTGTCCAGTGCTGAAAATTTGGCACTGGCCAGCTCCTTGTAACGTTTTAATATTTTTTTTTTATATTGGGGGTTCCCCCTCCAGCCCCCAACCCCCACAGCCACCCCCAGCCCTAACCCTAATGTAACCCTTAATCTAACCCTAGCCCCAACCCTAATGTAACCCTTAATCTAACCCTAGCCCCAACCCTAACCCTAACCTGAGCCCCAACTCTAACCCTAAACCTAGCGTAACCCTTAATCTAACCCTAGCCCCAACCCTAACCCTAATGTAACCCTTAATCTAACACTAGCCCCAACCCTAACCCTAGCCCCAACCCTAACCCTAACCACAATGTAACCCTTAATCTAACCCTAGCACCAACCCTAACCCCTAATGTGGGCGGAACGGCAGGCTTATATCTTCAAGGTCGTGGATCGTTCGTTAGTTGTAACACAGCGAAAATACAATTATTACCCAATGATAAAAGGGACTGTCCAGTCAAGGTTATATAAAAAATATCTACTTTATTAATTACAACAGACAATCTAACAATGCTACGAAATACAAACCACCCTGTTAAGGAATGCGGAGGACAGTTTCAAAGAAGGAAAAGGGATGCATTCTGGATACTGGTATGGGGGTAGTCCATATGGTTAATAACCACAACAGTTTAAGTTTACTTGGCTTCAGCACAAAGGGAACAATGGGACTTAATATATCTCTAGGGGCCTCCTGGGAAGAACCAGGGGGACAGAATCATAATGTGCTGTGTGCTGTATGTGTACTTTGTTCTCGACAGGGTCGAGTTGGATTCAGGGCACTTTGCAGGCTTCTGTGACATAGTTCAAGATGGGAGTCAGCTGCGGGTATCAGGCGGCAAGACAGTTCAGTGAGCGAAACTGGATGAAAGGCTGCCGGCTGGCCTACATGGTGGTTCTGGTTCAGGAATCATTATCTCTGTGTTGTTCGGCGGGTCTGAAGCACTGGTCGAGACATCTTGGGTGTCTTTAAGGGACTGCGGCTTGACAGTGCTCAGCGTTGCAGTCATTTGCAAGGCAGATGTCAGTAGATGCTCGTCAAGGCACTTCTCCAAGCTTCTTCAACGGGCTTATGTTGTCCTTTAAGTCACATGGCCCAAAACTGAGTAGTGTGTTGCAGGCAGCTGCTGTGTCCTTGGTTGTAGGTTCAGAGACGAGCTGGCACTCCTTGTCCAGTAAGCTTGCTGTAGAGCGTACCAGGGCAGGCTATGTGCTGGCTGGGTACCACTGAGTTTATCTCCCTCTTTTCCCTGGGAGAGGTTAAGGGGGGTATCTTGCTTCCCTCTTTGGATGTCCTTGCCTTCATTCACTGTCGGAAGCAATAAGGCATACTGTACCTTCAGCCAGGTCCAAGGATGAGTTCCTCTTTCTTACTTCGTGTGAAGTCTTCAGATGATCTGCCAAAAGAGGGGCTCAGCCCTCGTTTAAAGCCACATGTGCCACAGTGATTGGTGTAGGCTAAGTCTACCTGAATGAACCAATCCTGGGGTCCCTAACAACAATCTCCTTTATGTGTGAGGTCATAACCAGAGTGCTTTGTAACAGGAAAGGTAAAGGGGTCAAAATTTGTGATACTAAGTCCCACCCACATTCCTGTCTATTGTTGATCAAATAGTCTCTCTGGTTAATGGATCTCTCTGTGGTTCCTGATTAAGGCATCAGGTGTCCCTTAAAGCTATGTTGAGACTAGAGTCTCTGGCTCCTGCAAACCACATTCTCGTACCTTATGAATGGGGTCCCTCTACCAGGGTGGCCTACTATAGACAACAGCCCCAGACATGACATTTCACTGTCATTGATACTGTGGGTGGAAACTGTCTTCAGGTTGACACAGTTACATATGAAAGGTTGTTGGGTTTCCTATCACCTTTGTTAACCTCTGCAGTTAGGTCCCATGTGATTGCATCAAGGATAAAGCCTGGTGCAATAACATTCAACTAGCACTATTGAACAAAATAGCCCTCCTACAAGCTACAATAGAGTCAGAAAAGCTAGCTTTGCCTCCAAAGACCACACTAGTAGTAAAAAGAGCCATACCACTCCATACAGCCCTCCTTTCCATTTCTCCCCAGTCACTGAGGATGAAGTAGTAGACATAATTCCAGGCCTTAAACCTTCAAACTGCCAAGGTGACCTGTGCCCTGCCTCAGTCATTAAGGATGGGGCTAAAGACCTAGCGCCATTCATCACCTTGCTGATGAACTCCTCTTTTAAAAACTCATCTGTACCGAACAACCTTAAAGAAGCCTGGGTCCTTCCTCACCTTAAAAAGCCCAACTTAGACCCCAACATACCCACTAATTATAGGCCCATCACGACCATCCCCTTTCTCCTTAAAATACTAGACAGAGTGGCATACTTCCGAATACAACGACATTTGGAAGACAATAATCTCCTAGGCTTGCAACAATCCGGCTTTAGACCCAGGCACGGGACTGAAACTGTCTTCATGGATCTAAAAAATCCAAATGGATGAAGCCAAAGACAAGGGCAATTTGGCTATCTTGCTCCTGTTGGATCAATCTGCAGCCTTCGACCTAGTTGACCACCACATTCTCACTCAACATCTTTCCTCGGCTGCCGCATTCTCACAGAATGCCACCAATTGGATTCGGTCCTTCCTGTCCGATAGGTCGACTAGGGTCTCGCTCCTTCAGCTGTAGCTGACCCTGTCCCAATCCAATGTGGAGTACCCCAAGGTTCTTGTATTTCACCTACGCTTTACAACATCTTCACCAAGCTTCTCTTTGACCGACGTAACAAACTGGGTGTTACATATACCAATTACGCGGACGACACCCAGGTCCTCATCACACTCACTGGGAGCTATGAGAGAGATGCTGCAAAGCTTAATAAAAATCTACCTTAAAATTTAAGCATGGATGGCCACCCACAGCCTCTGCTTGAACGATGACAAGACTGAACTGCTCATCGTAGGTTCCCAGGCCCGCCTCAACAAATTGGACAGTAGATACCAATCATTCACCATTGATGGCAATATCATAAAAGTCTCTAAAGAAGTCAAAATGTTGGGTGTGTATCTCGACTCCACACTATCGCTCAAAAAACAAATAAACGCCACTATCTCATCTACGGCCTATACGAATAAACGTATTAATGCTTGTAGGCCATTTCTCTCAACCACAAGTTGCCTCACATTGTCTAGAGCTCTGATATTATCTAGACTAGACTATTGCAATACACTCTTCCTAGGCTCAGCCAATAGTAATCTGAGCAGACTCCAGGTCTTACAGAACAATGCCTTTAAATGCGCTCTTAACCTCCCTCGTAAGGCCCACATTTCTACAATCAGTAAGGAAGTCCACTGGCTCCCCATCTGGGACAGAATTGATCTAGGATCGCTTGTCATTACACACAAATGCCTTTCACTGACTGCCCCACGGTACTTATCAGACAAATTCTCCAGACATAGCACTTCTAGACCAACCAGAACACCTAACAAGCACCAACTGAACAGGGGGATCTAGCTTCGCAGTGCTAGCAGCAAAATGTTGGAATGCTCTTCCCATAGCAATCAGGTCTGAAGAGTCATTCTGGTCATTCAGAGCTATGGTGAAAACTTGGCTCACTACTCAGTAAGAATATGATACCTGCATGCATGTTTATACTGCAATCTGTAACCCAGTCAGCCTGTACCATGACATGGACCACACTGTAACCCGGTCCTTATGCTACCCATTGTATTTTCCTTTTATGCATCTCGCATGTGCAACCTTTCTGTAACCTATGTTGTTCCTCAAGCCCAATGTGCCCAGTTACCTGAGGATTTGGCCGCGCTATATAAACAAACTAACTAAACTAAACTAACTAAACTAAACTAAACTAAACTACTGCAAAACTGTACAGAGAGAGCGTTACAGAAATGGGCAGTGCCAGTCGCACAATGGAACTTAATTGTTTTGAAAAAGAACTAGACTCAGAGCATGTTTTCTTGAACTATGCATAATGGAACAAACAGTGTACTAGATGTATTAGATCAAATGAATAATTGAATACTGCCATGTGTACACTTTAGTGTGTTCACTGTTAGAAATGTTGTAAAAGATAAGGACATGGGGTCTTAGGGCACATTTTATTTTAAAGATATATAGATTGCTACTGGGACGTTCGACTCTGTTAAAAACGTTATTTTCATAAAGCCATGTTTCATTGAAGAATGTGTGGATTGGGCAATTTGCCCGCGGGGTATGTCAATTCAGTCATACACACTCTGCTATCAGGTGCTGGGATTCATTTTCTTGTTCATTCAGTTAACTTAATAAAGGCGCATTCTGAACAAATAAATATCATTTTAGATTTACTGGGAGCACTAGGAATACTAGTAAGAAGAGAACAAAAGTACATTGCAAAACTGCAAAATAAACGGTGTCCTCTTAGTAGCATCCCTGCAGAAGCAGCAATGCTATAGGGCATGGTTGGGTGCTCTGCTTTCTTTCTCCCTTTGACCCTCAGGACATCTGTTAATTTCTAGGAGAAGCCAGGTAATTACTATTCATTTTAAAGAGGTTTTAGACGGCGGCCACTTAAGGGCAATAACTAGTCAATTTAAGTTGCTTTTCAGCGGGGAGCTCTGCATGGAGTGGATGTGCCTCGACGACTGGGCTTGCAGACGGTCTACAAGCCCAGCCCAGTCCTCCAGAGATAAAACTGATATAAAGGGTAGATACCTTGGCGGGCACTAGCCCCTTCATTTTATGTTTTTATCTTTACTTACTTTGTGGGATCACGCTGGCCCACGTGCGTGCACAAACAATGTTTTCTGCTGTCCATCTCGGCTGTGCTGCAGGGCTGGGTTGGGCCAGGCGCAAGCTGCTGTCACTCTGCTGCAACTCTGAATAGAGGCCGTGTAGTCATTGTTACACTTGCAAGTTGCACATGCTTTGCTTTGCCACAGCCAGAGGCCTGCAGGCTGCTGCTCCATGTCAACAGTTCCTTCCTTGTTTCCCAAATGTGCGGGGACTTATGGTGAAGGACTGACCACACCCAGACCCAACACACCATGCGTATGTGGCCCGCTCAAATTATTGGCTGCCAAGCCAGCCCAAGCCATATAGTAAGAGCATATAGTAATACCAGACCCCTGGCAGTTGTCTTTCCCCTGCCCCGAGGCTCAGAATGAGGAGGACTCTACTCTAGGTACGCCACCCCGCCCGCCGCCCTTCCACAAAACAAACATGCACTCAACACAGGACAGGAACCTCCCACAGCAGGAGGCAAGCTCTCAGTGAGTAATGCCTGCTGCATCCCATCCACTGTGTGGCGGCGAGCAACTGAGAGCTATAAGTAATGTTATGTTATCTTAAGTAACTTAAGTTACTTAATCACAAAAATAATGTTATATTCCAAACCGGCCCCATGGTGACTTGTCCAAACTGCAATCTGCTGCGGGCAAAATGTCCAATATGGCAGTCTGCTCCGGTGTAGGGCACCTGATGAGGCTGAAACACATCTGGGATGGCTCTCAGTGCTCAGAGTCGATTTGTCTGGCATTTCAGGCTGCACTACGCTTGCGGGTGGGACCCTACATATCGGCAAATGGATATTCCCCTCTGGTACAGCACAGTGAACTATTGCATGATTGAGAACCCTCAAAATATTGAACATCCCTTTCAAGGGTATGCAACCGGCAGCTATCCAGATGTTTTGGACTATGAATCCCATGATCCCTCACCATTGACTATGATGGCCAGGGCTGATGGTAGTTTAAGCCCAAAACAGCTTGAGAGCCAAAGGTTGCATATCCGTGGGCTTAGAATGAGCTGTTTTAGCTTTTCACAGTAGAGGATTTCTCATATTGTCGGCTAATCAGTATACAATGGGACTTGGGATGAATTTTGCCAGCCCATTGGCTGAAGTTTTAAATGCAGGACAAAATGTGTCCTGGCGATTGGAAGGGGGGATTTGCTGGGTGTGGAGATATACATTGTAATCGGGGAGGAAATGAGATGGCGACTGAAAGATGCTTCCCATAAGAGGACACAAAGGATGTTGTATTCTCTGAACAAACAACACAAGCATGCGCTTCAGGCACTCGCGCGGCAAATCTCTGGATGCCCTTATAAGATAACAAACAGATACCCAGTCTGTCACAGCGTGTTCCCTGGGCACATTTAATAGCATTCCCTAGAGAAAACCACTTGGCGCGGGGACCTACCAGTCAAACAACTGTCTGGCCATCTGTCGTGAATGAGTCCAATATAGCCCTTGTTGGCAAGCTGCCACCAACCAAAAGGAGCTTTCTCCTACTCACCCACAAATCCAAAGGAATAAGAACACAGAAAAAAGAACAATAGATCAGGTACTATGTAATATGCAGCAGGGATCGAAATAAGATTTGATGAGCAGGAGCTAAAAGCAGGGGTGGACTGGCCTTTAGGGAACTCTGGAGATTTCCCGGTGGGCCTCTGCACCCTGGGCCTCTTTTCTGTGGTATTTCCACATTTTCTCATTGGAAAAGCATTGGGCTTGCTGAAAATGTGTCATATGGGGCCACTTTGAACTTTATTTCCAGGTCCTCTTTTGGTCCCCAGTAATTATTTCCAGGGCCTCTTTTAGTTCCCAGTCCAGCCCTGGCTAAAAGCGGCTCCAGGTTATCAGGCACTGCCTGCGTAGCATGCCACAGAGCCAGCTTCCGCTCCAGAGGCACGCTGTGTGCACTGGATATGCCCCATATCTCCTACAGGTGTCTTGATGCTACTTTACACACATTCCCGAAGACACAGACTCTCTCTCTCGCCTTCCCTCCCTCGCTCCTTCCCTCCCTCGCACCCTCCCCCTTTCTCTCTCCCTCGCTCTCTCCTTCTCTCTTGCTCTCTCTCTCTCTTTTCTCTCTCACTCTCTTTTCTCTCTCTCATCTCTCTCTCTCCCCCCTTTTCTCTCTCTTCTCTCTCTCCCCCTCTCTCTCCCTTCCCACCCTCGCTCGCTCCCACCCTCCTCTCTCTCTCTTTCTCTGTCCTCTCTTTCTCTCTCTCCCTTTTCTCTCTTTCTTCCTCTCTCCTCTTTCTCTCTTTTCTCTCTCTCTCTTCTCTCTCCTGTCTCTCTACCCCCTCTCTCTCTCCTTTTCTCTCTCCCTTCCCTCCCTCCTCTCTTCTCTCTTTCTCTCCCCCCTCTCTCCCCTCCCTTCTCTTTCTCTTTTCTCTCTCTCTCTTTCTCCCCTCTTTCTCTCTTTTCGCTCTCTCTCCTCTCTCTCCTCTCTCTGTCTTTTCTCTCTTTCTCTCTCTCTCTCTCCCCCTTTTCTCTCTATTTCCCTCTCCCCTCATTCTCTCTGCTCTCTCTCCCCCTCTCTCTCTTCTCTCTCTCTTCTCTCTCTCTTCTCATTAAAGAACAGAGAGTGCTAAATTCAGCGTCTGGTTGGAACTGCTTTCAACCCCCTCGGTATCTTGGATTCAATTAATGTCGGCTAGATTTCAGCTCGCGCTTATTTGCGCTTCCCTCTCCTGGGAATATCAGTGTCGGCTGGAGATGATTTTAACAGACTGTGGCTTATGTATTTGGTGGGCGGAGGAGTGGGGGGTCGGGGGGGGGGGGAGATCGTCCGCTCCCAGGTATACTGTGTTCTTTAAATGTTGCCTTGCCTGAACCTATCGCTGTCAGGATTGGAAAATAGTTTTGAACATTTTCAAAGAAATACATAGATCGCTGTCATTTCTCTCCCAGACTGCAAAGGGCTTTGTGCTAAAATGGGGGACAGGGCCAGGGCGTTTGGGCGAGAGATTAAAGTAAAATGGAGAGGGGAGCAATAGAAGACCCTAAAATGAGAAGGCTGTAATTCAATCTATTATTTACATCATGTGCACGTGCTCTCCACTGTCATTGAGTGAAAGATGGAACTGTATAGGAGTTGAATCCTATTTCAGAAGGAACGCTTGGTGGGTTGAGTGCCTGCTGCAAATATCTTTTGGCGATCTGCAGGCTTGACTCTGAGTAGAGCTGTCTGATTCTTGTATCTTTCCTCCGTTGGTAAAGTATGTAACACTGACATAGGTATGAATACTTAGGGCCTGATTCATGGAATTTTTTGCACGGTTCACAGTAAATTTGCACTGCTGAAAAGTGTCTTTGCACTGCAGATACAAACCCTGATTCATGGAACTGTGCAACGTGTATTTCTGCTGTGCAAAGTCAGTGCATCGTTATTTTTGCAGTACAAAAAGACTTTGCACGGACTTTGCACTCCATAAATACACTTTGCACAGTTTCATGAAACAGGGTTTGTGTCGGCAGTGCAAAGTCACTTTTTAGCAGTGCAAAGTCACTTTGAACCGTGCAAAAAAAAACATGAATCGGCCCCTTATTTCTTGTACAGTGAGGGAGTGTTTGGAATGAGGGCAATAATTAAGAATAATGGCCCAGAACTGCGTGCAAAATGGGATGCTTGGAACCTTGAAGTCTGACATTTGTGTCTGAGCGAACTGATGGCACATAAGGCGACTAAGAGCTATGCAGAGCTTCCAGTTTTTACAAAAAATAAAGAATATTCCACTTATAAAAAATAAATGGCCTCCGAACAATGGCAGCTCTCCGGCCAGTCCACACTACGACTGTTTATTTCTAGGGCACACGCAGGCCCAGAGGTGCAAAGGAGGGACGAGTGGTTGAGGGGCCGGAAGTACGGGGGGAATGAAGGCGGTGGCAGGGCTGGCGAGATTATCACCAGTGTAAGGGAGGAGTGGTGGCAGGGGGGGGGGTGCGGAAAGAGTTCATATCACCCAGTAAGCTAGACCAAATGTTATGAGCTAACAGGATGCATGGCCGCATTGAGGATTAATACTTAGAAGGCCTGGACAGTGATTGGCTCTAAGAATTCAGACGGCGTTCCATGCTAGGCGCAAATAGAGATTAATGACTGTATTTTGTGCATTCTGATTGGTTTGAAATATGGTCAATAATGACTTCCATGTGCTAATATCTGATGTGTAATTGTTAAAAAGTGCGCACAACATCTATGGTTTTATGATTATTGCTCAGGTGAGGGGTCTGATTGAGAGCCATAGAGAGGGTAGTTCCTCCTTGGCAGTGCCACCTCTCCCCACTGCACGCCCTTGTGGCTCCATCTGGCTCATTTGGCCGAAATAGTGTTACACAGCCTTCATGCACATTTATTACTTGGCCTCTCTGCCAAGATAGCTGATGAACAGAAGCAGCCGGAGTCTGCTGCAAGCCGTAACTTATATCTTAGTTAAAAATGAGCAATGGAGCAGTTGCTCACCAATAGTTTACCTAAGCATTTTCTTCTTAGATGTCCTATATCAAACTACTCACCAAACATACAGGGTCCTCAATGGTTGGACACCCCGGCCCCTGCACACCCTCTATGCTGGTAATAGGACCGGTCAAGATCTGTATGGCTAATAATAGATTCCATATATTGAATTCAATGATCTAAAAGGTGAGATATCTCCAGTAATACAATTCATTCAATGGATTCAATGTGATGAATGTAATCAAACATGTGTTGCACACAGTCTAATATTAACAAACAAAACCATTCCACAGAAAGTGCAGGATACCTATATTCAATAGAGCTCAGCACGTTTCAGGAATAACTCTGCCTTCATCAGGAGCAAAACAAATAAAGATCAGTGATTTGTTTAGTCTTCAATTTCCATATATATGGTTCATAGTCAAACATATGTCTAGAGAGAGGCACCAAGCCATCTTATGAATACATACATAAATAAATAAACATATCAGCTTAGTTGGCTATTTGAAGTGGTGAATCCGAACAATGGAGATCAGGATGAGCCTCGTGGTTTAATCTTTCAATGTGACTCTGGCGTCTTGTAAGAAGTGTGACAGGGCCTATTAAATCAGATAGCATATGGTTGTACAATCATTCTGTGACTGGTTCATAGAGTTATCCACAATCATGGATAAATATACCAGTAATTGTGGGATGAAGACAAATTGCCTACCTCTGCGGTTCAAAGTATGAGTAACCTGGAGTGCAGCAGCAGCTATGGGCGAAATTGTAATTCCGCTATTTGCGGAATTCTAAAGTGACTCACTTCCAAAGAGTCTGTGGGACATTGATAGAAAGTATGAAGAATGGTAAGTCTACTGTGTTATGCATTACTTGCTGTATCTAACGTGTGGGAATAAGTGTCTATTCTTACCCACTTAGAAAGCAAGTGTTGTATAGTTGGTCTCAGCTGCACATTGTGCAGCGTTTCCGAACATATGATCCATCAATAAAGACTGACAATAGGGTCCACTGTGAGGCTTAACGATCAGGCTCAACCTGTTAGTTTGTAGTGCTTAAGTATACACTATAGTGCTTGTGTAGACAAGGGGCTTACCATCAAAAGTACTATCCGTATGATGCAGGAAGAGGAGATGACTCTGCTTTGCAAGATGGTGGATAGTCCATATGGCGCCCAGAGCGCCCCGACTGGCGCACTGATGTCATATGCCAACAAACATGGGAGCCACGTTTGAGTGGGCTCAAGCACTGTGCATGTAGTTAAAGGAAACTATATATGTAGAAAAGCTCGCTGAGTGCAGTGCGTGCAAAAATAGTCAAAAGGCACGAGATAGCCACCGATTCTTGATGATGGTTGTGTCTAATTCTAACAAATATAACTGTGCGAGCACGCTCCTTAGATTTAACTTCTTGAATGAACAATGAACAGTCCATGGGCCTCTCTCCCTCTACCCCTTGTCTGGCTGATATCTTGACGACTTGTCAATTGTCCACGGTTGGTGAACAAGGAGCCAACTTATCAAAACCCTTAGTGTTATGCTGCCCATGAAATAAGATGCTAACCAATTACCTGTTTTAGAGAGGGCATCGTTTGACCTTTATCAATATAGGGGTGGTCTCAGGAGGAGCCATCAGACAAGTATAACCCGATTCAATGTTTGAACCATACAAAGTGTATATGTAGCCACCACTGCTAACCAATCCCCTTTCCCAGAGGGTTTTTGGAAACTGATAACATGTGATGACGTCATTTATGACAACGTTGGACTACTTAAATCATTGTTTGGAATGGACGTGATGAGAGAAACAATATTGTAATGCTTGTATGCTGTCCCTGCTTTATTTGGATGATAATAAAGCTGGAGTTTGCCTTGCACTTTGTCTTCTTCATCTTTGAGTCTGATTTGCATTGACTCCAAGTCCTCTGAGTAATTTGGGAACTTTCCTGTGCCATTTTAACAGAAGAGTGCATGCAAGGAGTGGAAGCAGCGGTGCAGTTTACCACTGCTACTGCTGAACACCAGCCCTTGAGGACCAACCAGGTATAGGCTCTGAAACTGTATGTCATCTTATCATATTCCAGGAATCACTCACTGCATATTTGCCCCTACAGTGGAAGTGGCAATGGGGTGTGATTGTTTATTTCTCTTCCATTGGACACTTGGGAGCAGTGCAAATGAGTAGACCACACTACAAATCCACATGGCTTCCATTTGCTTCATCTGTCATGGAAACTCAGAGGCCAATCCTCACCTACAATGCTATGACAAGTAGTCATTGTGTAGGTGGAGTGGACACTCACATCTGTTGTCAGCCATCTAACTACTGTTCCAGAGCAGTAGCTGACGCCTCACCGGGAGTACTGTACCATTCTTTTCTGTAGGCCTCACCTGGAGTATTGCACCCAGTTCTGGAGGCCTCACCTATAACACTGTGTTCCGTTTTAGAGGAGCTGCCTTCTGTTTTGTTTTCAATTCCAGAAGTTTCCCTTGAGTGTTGTGCACAATTCTAGTGTTCTTGTGTGAAATATTGTGTCCACTTCTACAGAAATCACCCAGGACGACAATGTCTCTAATTACGGACACTTCTCTTGGGTGTTGTGCCCAATTCTGGTGTCCTAACGTGAAGTATCATGCCCACCTCTACGTAAATCACCTAGGATAATGCCTCTAGTTATAGACACTTCTCTTGAGTATTGTGCCCATTTTTAGAGTCCTCACATGAAGTTTCATGTTCAATTCTACAGTAATCACCTGGAGTAAGTGTAGTAATGTTTCTATTAATAAAAGCTTACCGTGGTCATTGTGCCCAGTTCTAGTGCCTTCTGAAGTATTAGCTCCAGTTCTACAGGCATCAACAGAAGCAAGGCCTGCAGTTCTGCAGGCTTCACCTTGAGTACCGTGTTCATATTTAGAGGAGTTGCCTGCTCTTTTGGTTTCAATTTCAGATGTTTCCCTTGAGTATTGTGTCCAATTCCAGTGTCCTTGTGTGAAGTATCGTGTCAAATACTACAACAATCCCCTGGAGTAATTATAGTAATGTTTATATTTATTGATGCTTTCCTTGGTCATTGTGTCCAGTTCTAGTGCCTTCAGATGAAGTATTGGCTCCAGTTCTGGAGGCATTGCCTGGAGCAAAGTGTCCAGTTCTACAGGCATCACCTGGAGGAAAGTGTCCAGTTCTGAAAGTCTCACCTGGAGCAAAGTGTCCAGTTCTACAGGCATCACCTGGAGCAAAGTGTCCAGTTCTGGAGGACTCATCTGGAGCACTGTGTTCAGTTTTAGAGGAGTTGCCTTCTATCTTGTTTTCAGTTCCAGAAGTTTCCCTTGAACACTGTGTCCAATTCTAGTGTTCTCACATGAAGTATCATGTGCCCTGCTACAGAAATCACCTGGAGCAAAGTCTTTAGTTATGGACACTTCTCTTGAGTATTTTGCCCAATTCTAGCATCCTCGTGTGAAGTATCATGTCCACATCTACAGAAATACCCTATGATAATGTCTCTAGTTATAGACACTTCTCTTGAGTATTGTGTCCAATTCTAGTGTCCTCATGTGAAGTATCGTGTCCACATCTACAGAAATACCCTATGATAATGTCTCTAGTTATAGACACTTCTCTTGAGTATTGTGTCCAATTCTAGTGTCCTCATGTGAAGTATCGTGTCCACATCTACAGAAATACCCTATGATAATGTCTCTAGTTATAGACACTTCTCTTGAGTATTGTGTCCAATTCTAGTGTCCTCATGTGAAGTATTGTGTCCACATCTACAGAAATATGCTATGATAATGTCTCTAGTTATAGACACTTCTCTTGAGTATTGTGTCCAATTCTAGTGCCCTCATGTGACGTATTGTGTCCAATACTACAACAATCAACTGGAGTAACGTTTCCAGTTATTGGCACTTACCTTGGATATTGTATCCAGTTCTAGTGCCTTCAGATGAAGTGTTTCCTCTAGTTCTACAGGCATCACCTGGAGCAATGTGTCGAGTTTTGTTGGATTTTCCTTGAAGAATTGCAACCAGTTCCAGTGCCTTAAGATGATGTATCATGTCCACTTCTAGCGTACTCTCATGTAGTAATATATCCAGTTATTGAAGCTTTTCTGGAGTATTGAATCCAGTTCCATTGCCCTCACATGAAGCATTATGAAAGGTTCTGGAGGGCTTACCATGAATTTTGTTTTGAGTTATTGATGCTTACCTAGAATGTTGTATTTAGTTCTGGAGCCACCACATGAAGAATATGTCCACTTCTGGAGGAGCTACCAGGAGAAATGCGTCCAGTTATTGAATCTTACCTGGAGCACTGAATCCAGTTCAAGTGCACTCAGGTGAAATATTGTGACATTTCATGAGCGGCTCCCCTGGAGTATTTTTGCTGTTGTCAAAGCTTGCCTTGAGTATTGTGTCCTGTTTTTGTTCCCCATATACAGTATCATGTCCAATTCTAGAGGCCTCCTAGGGGGGCTTTTTCTAGATTATTATGCCCAATTCCAATGGGGTTCCAGGCAGCATTGTGAGCAGTTATAGATGACGTCTCTGAACTAATGTATCTATCTCTACAAGTCTCGCCTGGAGGCAGGTGTCAAGGATGGCACTCTATTAAGAGTGGCACAGGACACCCAGGAAAGTTTTGGGTGGTTGTGCCAAAGTAAAGTGGACAGATAAGTACACACACAGCTGAAAGGAAAGAGAACGAAGAGTAGGCAAGAGTAGCAAGGAAAAAGGTACAGAATGAATTCCCTCTTGGGGTGTATGCAGATATAGGAAAAGAGTATTCCACGAACCTTAGGAAAACTCTAGCCTTCTGCACAGTTTGCTATAACAGAGGCCCTCGCTGTTTGCTCATAGCTTGGAACAACAGCTAAGGGTGTCTGTAACGCAGAAACGAGACAAGGGAAGGGGCAGAGGTTGCCTGATGGAAACCAACGGACAAGCTCTGTACAAGGGGTCTACAAACAGTACAAGAGAAGACACTGACAGATAAATCCAGGGAAATAGGGAAGTCGATAAGCAAACTAGCAGAAGGAAATGAAAGGAAAGCAGTATAACTGAATTGGACCGGGATAAAGAACTGAGGGTTGAAAATGAGAAAGAAAGCAAGGGAGCAGCAGTCAGGAAACAGGGGGGCTGCAATAACTGAATGCAGGTAAACTGTTGTGGATTGCTGAGGGCTGTAGGGTACAAGGTAGAGAGCTCAGAGGAGCAGGACAGCAAGGAGCGCAGGCCCAGAGGAGTAGGGCTGTAAGGAAGGGAGCCCAAAGGAAAAGGGCTGTAGGCAGCAGAGTGAAAACAGGCTGAAAGGCAAGGAGCCCAAAGGACAAGGGCTGAAGGCAGAGGGGTGTAGCAATCTGCAAGACAGGGGTACCAGAGGACAAGGGCTGTAAGCAGCAGAGAGATGCAGACTGTAAGGCAGGGAGCCCAAAAGGCTAGGGCTGTAGGCAGCAGGGTGTAGCAGGCTGCAAGGCAGGACGCCCAGAGGAGCAGGGCTGAGGCAGGGAGCCCAAAAGGCTAGGGCTGTAGGCAGCAGGGTGTAGCAGGCTGCAAGGCAGGACGCCCAGAAGAGCAGGGCTGAGGCAGGGAGCCCAAAAGGCTAGAGCTGTAGGCAGTAGGGTGTAGCAGGCTGCAAGGCAGGATGCCCAGAGGAGCAGGGCTGAGGCGGGGAGCCCAAAAAGGCCCAGGGCGGAAGGTAGAAGGCAGCAGAGCGTGATCGGCTGCAAGGCTGGAGCCCGCCAGGGGACTGGAAACAAAAGCAGGTGTAAGCAGGAAACAGCATACAAAGTTTGTGGCTCAAAGCAAAAAGGAGCTGGATGGACTCTAAATGCAAGAGACTGAGCTCCTGCAGGCAGCAGCTTTCATACCGCCCAGCCCAGCACAGAGGCAGGCTAATTGGTTGCACCTGGCTCAGCACACCTGCAAACAATCGGCCACCTCCCTCTCTGTTCCTGAGCTGGTGGAAGCAGAGCAAATCCCTAGGGCTTCTGGGGATTGTAGTTCTGATGAAGAAAAATAGGAATAGCCAGGAATAGATGGTTATAGCCAAGTGCATTGTGGTAAGTGTAGTTTTTTGGGAAAAATAAAAAAGCACCAAAGTCTCGCGAATGGGAAATAAGGTCCAACAAGTGAATAGCGGTTGATCCAAGAGTTTTCTGTAGATAAATGAATAACAATTTGTCCATATTGATCGCCAATGTATGCGCCCATGGCGCAGGCATGACAGCAGGTACCAAGATGGTACAACACTTGTGCCAGAATCTTCCTTTAAGATTTATAGGGGTGGGGACGATATGATGGAGATCCTTACAAATATCAGGGGCTATAAATATATATATTAAAGGGCCTGCGGTAGCGGCCCTGCAGTTATGGTTAAGCTCAACCCATAGGACGAACACTTTTTGGGTGGCTTATAACTTTGCCTCTCCAGAACAAGTCCTCACAAAATTTAGCAATACACGTATATGGCCCCATCAGATTGATTGTGCAAAGTTTGGTGAGGTTTCGTTAAGGGGGAGAAAGGTTAGATGGGGGTCCCAAAATGTGTGTTTTTTCCCATATACGCACTGAAAAGAAAATGTGCTCACGCCTACAGCCCAAACCACTGGACAGATTTGCGGCAGGAGCGGCGGCTTGGTGTAAATCCGTCCATTCGTTTTTTTTAAATGACCAAAAAGTAGATACAAAAAATGTGTGATATCTGGGTTCAGTACGCGGACTCACTTCCCTCTTCACTCCGCAGATGGGCCTCTGATTGGTCCAGGGGCCTATGTGATGTCCAGGGGCAGCGTACGCGTCTGCTGATTGGATGGTGAAAAGCGTGCGGTGCGTCAGATTTTCCAAAACACCCGCCATACGGACCCAGTAGGAAAACAAATTAAATTACACAACATTGCAACGGTCCAACTAATGAAACAATCTCTGGGAGGTGAGGGTTGATGAGGATGGGATGATATATGGCCATAAAAAGCCAAAGAACAGGCATTTTTGTTCTCCGATGTCCGTCAGCAGTCCGAGGCAGTCCTATGGTGTTCACGGACATCTGAGATGTTCGGGGACATCTATACTTATTTCTGCATTACAGGGTTAGGGAAAGCAGTTTTACTATAGCTTATAACTTTTGCGCCACTCAATGAAATTGCATGAATTTGTTGAATTTAATTTAAGACCTGATTCTGAATGATTTTGCAAAGTTTGGTGGGATTTCGGCAAGAGGGAGCAAAATTAGAGTGTGGTCTCAATATTTTTATTTGCCTTATAACTTTGTTGCCATTTGACGAATGTGGACAAAATAATGACTATAGACCCAACCTTGAATGTTTGTGCAAAGTATGAATGGATTTTGTCAAGTGGGGGCTAAGTTATATGACTATTGCATGTAAGTACATTTTGACACTTTTGAAAAAATAAAACATGGGTGGATTTGCAGCAAACCTGTGTAAGGAGCATTGGCAAGGACCTGAAAGCATGGTTTTGAAAATGTGTCTGTGTTATAGTTTTAGAAAAGTGTCATAATGTAGGTACAAAAATAGTGATATATCATTGGTGACTGAGGTATAGCCTGTGGCCATGGGCAGCGGCCAGATCATCATGACCTAAGGCCATGACCTGGACACTCTGGCTACTGGCCAGGACTACGAAGGACCAGCAATGGGGTTAAAGTGGGCATGGCCATCAGGAGCTGGCTATGTGGCAAGGTTTTTTAAAATTGGGATATGTTTGAAAAGGAAAAAAATGTGCACGGGGGTACAGGTTGAATTGCTGGATGGGAGTGCAGCAAATATGCACGAGCAGGGTCTGGAAAGCATGGTTTTGCAAATATGTCCTGTGATTTCTTTTTTTTTTAAGTGTAAAATGTAAGCACACACCACAGTGATATAACATTCGTGTCTGGGCATTGGGACTGGCCGTCAGCAAGGAAAAATGTGTACTGTAATTTGCTTATTAGGGCATGAGGCATGGCCGACGAGGTAGGTTTGAATGGGAAACAATATTCTGCTTGCGGTTACAGCCTGAAGTAGTAGACTAGACTACAACAAACTTGCGCAATGAGCATTAGCAAGGACCTGAAAGCATGTTTTTGGAAATATGTCTTGTGTTTTATTTCTCGAAAGTGTAAGAATATAAGTAGAAAAACAAGTGCTATACATTTAGTGTCTAGGTAGTGGGCCTGGTCTTCGGCAAACGCAAATGTGTATTCTGATTTTCTCATTGGGGAATGCGGCATGGCTGAAGCCCAAGCCCCATGGATTTGGAGACTGCCCATGGTTGCAAGCCAGGAGCACTGAACATTGGTTACATTATTAGGGTATAGTGGACAGTGAGCTAGGATTCAGGGTAGGTGCAGTGATTAATAGGGGCGGTTTAGTTCAGCTGGGGTCATGGTTGAGTCTTATGCCATAGGGAATTTAAGGATGATTTCCATCCTCAGTATGTGCTGCTGATAACAACAGACATAAGTATGCGTTGCAAAAAATATGTTTCTTAAAGGAGGTTTATAGTTCTTTTATATATATGAAAATAGTAATTATTAATAATTTATATATAGTGTTGTAACACCATGAAACATTTTCACTTATACAAACCTATTAAATTGACAGAAAAAATGTAGTTAAACAGATGTTATGGTTAAGATGCATCCCACCCTTGGGACTCCTGTACTCCAGTAGTTACCTAGTGACGTCGCACTTTACCATACCCCACCTGGGTTCTCATAAGCATTTGCCCATCCGTACTGCCCATTCTATTTATGCATTGAGGTAGTGTTACAAATATAAAATAAAAAAAGGTTGAAGGATGCCCTGTGCGATGGTGTGCATGTGCAATCCTGGTCTTTTAATGAACCATGGTGTGGAAAGGGGATTTTGGAAACCAGGGATAGTTATAACGGTCCATCGATTATGGTCTTTTTGTATGCTAGAGAATTTCTTTTGGGACAGAACATTGTTTCTGTTGTTTTCTACTTTTCTTTAATATACAATTGTACATTAGCACTCTGGGCGAGGGAGCCAGCTAATCAGGTGGGTAGGAATGTGGGCTTGAACTGCTGGTACAAGCCCGCGTTCCAAGCTGCCTGACGGCCGGCTGTTCCTGGTACCATCTTCCTCCCCACCCTTCATCCCATTTTGCATTTTTTTCATCCACCATTCCTCCTACTTACTTTATTTCGGCGGTGGTGTCGCAGCCGCATTTGCTCCTTCTCTTTGCCTCCCGCAGGCAGCCGTGGAAAGGGAAGATGGGCTCCATAAAAGGATTTTCCTACCTACAGTGGGACGCTGCATGCGTCCCCAGGGACGTCATTTCACTAAAATGCCAGGTAGCTGATGTGACATCACATGACCCTTGACCTCTGATGACATCACAGGAAATAATGTCATTTGACCCCCACCACAAAGTGACATCCCGGGAAGTGATGGAACACAGCCTTTCACCCCTTGACAAAACAGCAAGGGGCATCAGATAGCATTGTTTCTAAGTACACTACAAAAAATATGGTTACGTTCTCACTGTAAAGTGATATACATTCATACGAGAATGGATCACCATATGTATCATTAATATCAGCGCGTATAGACCCATATTACCAAATTACTGTGAATGCAAGCAGAATTCCAAGGCCAAACAATAATGATGTGTTATTATATAGCACTTACGCTTAAGGACTTCATATAGAACAAATATACATATAATATTACCCAAATGTCTGGCTGCACTACCTTTTTGTCTGCATTTATTTATTTATTTATCCCACTTATTATTTATTCTGTTCTCTCCTCTGTTCAAACTTTCCACTTCTCCCCCTCCACGCACTTTCCGCCTTTTCCCTTTTCCATGCACTGGCGCATTCTTAATGTCACTGGGCCTAGTAAGATCGTATTTTTGTTCTCCCCTGTTCCCCTCCCTTTGCTTGGTCACGCTCTGAAACACTTGTGTATGAGCGCGATATAAATAAAATATCATATCAACGTGTGTTGGTACTCATTTATCAACCTCAGCAGGATGAAAGGCTGAGTTGACCTTTCCGTGAGTCGAACCTGCAACCTGCAGATCACACACACATTTCAGCAGTGAGCGCTCAACCCTACTGAGCTATCTCACCAGCTATAGCTATGAGAAACCAGCCACTCCAGAAAGAAAAAGCCACATGCTGCTGGCCACAGCCCAGGAGTCTCAATTTAAGAAGAAAAAAAGTTTTCTTTTTTTAAGTGTAACAAGGAGACCACAGGGATAGCAAGGGAGACCTGGCGACCCCTAAATCACATCCCTGTGCGTCCCACTGTAGGAAGGGAAATCCTTTTTTTAGCACCCCGGGTTACCGCTTTGGCTAATGACCTTCATCCCAAGATGCAGGGGCTGGAATGGGAGATAATGGTCCGTAGCCCTCGTTATCAGCCCTCGCTTTGCAGGGGCCGATAATTTGGGCTACCGGGCCTCTATCCCCGATTCCAGCCCTTCGAATGGGGGATAAATGCTACACTACACTATTCCCATTAGCATAACACAAAATGCTAATGAAAATGTTGGACAATCTTATTGAGTCTATCTACTTTACTGTAGTCTATCTACTTTACTGAGAAATTTGGAGTCTATAAAATCTTTTTTTCTGTTCTTTTTTTTATTGTGAAAGGTGGTTCCTTAAGGAACTTTTATTATTCATTTCTTAGCAGGAGAGGTCAGAAGGTAAGGTGGGGATGGAAATGAGGGAAGAGGCACCAAGCAGTAATATGGAGCGGGAGTTGTACAGGGGAAGATGTTGCACGTTTGTTACATCTAAGGTAGGGGGCAGTGTTTCTCATGCTCCTTGATTACAGCTTTGTAAGCACTTCGAAATTGCTCCCCCCTATAGAGTGGTGTGTTGCAGTACATACAGAGCACTGTTGTCTTTGAAAAAAAAGATATGGATCAACCGCCTCTTTCATCGCTTGCAAGGTAACTGATGGAATTTTGTGTCCCAGAGAAGTAGGCTGTTTGGTTACAGTATTGGTTGAGGACATGAGGAGGAGAAAGACAGCCTAGTACTTTCTAAGAAAGGAACAGCCTTTCTGAGAGCATTGCAGTAGTTGGATTTGATGTGGCGGTGCCGTAGGAGTGCTGTCCAGGTAGTCCGCGACTGAGTACAATGTTGCAATCAGTGCATTTTACTTTGGTAGCTTTAGCCTTTGGTACATTCCCAACAGTGGTAAAGAACTGCCACATCCATGATTCTCTGTGGGTGCTAGCGGTAGGCACTTCCTCTACCTCATCTTCTTGGTCCACTTCATTGTCTTTTGAAATACTGCGCTACTTTTGTTGTGTAGGTCGTCCAGCTGGTGTTGGTAGTGGTGGCTCTTGGGGACGAGGGATGCCAATAGCTGATGCCATTTTTAAGATGAATAAGATTTTTGCTAATATTTTTCGAAGTAAGTTCTCTGTGCTAGATTGTTAATGGATAATGAGTTTGAATAGGTGTAGCAGTTGTGCAAGGGTACATTTTGAGCTTGAAAGTTACTAGATGAGCAGAAAATGCAGTCCCGAACAGTCTGCGTAGCACAGACCAAATTGCGACGTGCGGACGGGCACAAGGTCGCGTGACGCTGTCTGAAATGTCCGCTATGATGTCCGACGTTTGCAGAGTCGACAGAGGCAAACACAGTGGAAAGAGTTGCTAAAAGTGTATAGAAGTGTTAAAAATGATGCTAGGGTATAAAGTGAAACTTTGCAAATTGGACACAAATGTTGCTATATTGGGGTAAAACTGAGGACATGGGAAAATGAAACGCAGGAAAGAAGCTATTTGCAGGTTAGGAAATATGCAAATGGCATCAGGCTAAAGGTGGGGGGGTGGCTAGAGGGAACAAAGTGAAATTTGTGAGTTGCAGGGGGTCTAGGGACCGGGTTTGCAACACAAAGCTATCTGTAGCCTTGACTATAGCCGTGAATAGCCGACATTTGAAAGTAAACTGCATCACAGAAACATTGTGTGTTCTAGGGGACAAGGGAGAGGGTAGGGGAGGTGAGGAGGCCATCTGAGGAGTGGGGGAGCTGGCACAGATGAGGGGAGCACTTGGTGAGGGCCTTGAGGGGTAGGAAACCACTTCTTTTTCAAGTTGTTTTGCAGATATTTGTGGCTATATCTGAGGCTATTAAGGACCCCATATATACGCGGGTAGTAGTTACGTGCCTGCGGCTATATATTTTGTGGTTTCAGTGTTTTATTTGATTTTTTTAAGTTCTTTTTATTTGTATAGTGATGTCAGCAGTGAACAATCACTGGCCCTGGCAAAAGGCCATGGTTAGTGACCTAGTAGGTATTTGTGAGTTTATTTTATTTTGGGTGTGTGTTTTTAGAGTTTTATATATGTGAGACTTTGGAGAAAAAGAGAAGAAAATAGTTTGACAAAATGAATACAAAAAGGAGGAATTGTACTCTAGTTTTAGATGCTCCATAAAATGTATTTTAGGTTGTGTATTCTCCCTCATAGTATTATAGTGTGTGGCTGTGAAATGTTTGCCCACCCATTTTACTGTTGTGTATTATTCTCTGCTTTTTTTAAATCTTAGCTATTATACATAAGTACATGTGTAGTGTTGTATTGCATTGATCTTTTTAGTTGTATTGTAGTATAAAACCAGAAGTGAGCCCCTTTTTTAACCAATTTATGTAACCACGGTTATGATAAAAGTCAATGAACTGCAACCACGGGTATAATAATAAAATGTTTGTTTATTTTATTGCATTTGAGTATTTATATGCCATAAGTAGTCCTTAAAAGGAGTGTTTTGGGTACACTGAGCGTAGTATTTTAGCACATCTGGAGTACTGTTTTGATGGAACACCACTTTTCCTTCATCAATTAGGTGTACTCTGTCATGTCTAAGGAAATTGGCCACGTAGAACTGTATGTTGTTGTTCGAAATCCATAATTGGTTGTGGTCTGTCATGAATGCTGAAACTGCTTTTTTAAAATTTTTCCAGTATTTCGCAATTTTACAATTAAATCTGGTAGTCCATCTCCATTTTTGCCTCTGAGTCGGGTTGTAAAAGATAAACATGGTGTGAGTAAATAGTTGCATTAGGTTAATTTGGAGCTCTCCATCAGCCACTCAGTTCCCAGCGTCCTACCTGTGGGTAGATGTGGTACCCTCTGCAGCCACCGCTATATTGTTGCAAATGGAATGCTGTGTGTTTGTGGACGTGTAATAGCCATGGCTATCCAACATTTTGGGTGGAGTAGCATCATAGATGTATTGAGTGTTTTGGGGATTGGGACAGACCGGGTAGTGGAGGAGCACCATTGGAAGTGGAGGGGGCTGATATGTGTTTTAGGGACACTTTTTGGGAGTTTAGAGAAGTGGAAATAAATGTTTTTAAGTTGTAGTTTTTGCAGATAACCGCGGCTATCAGTAAAACGCTCATGTAAGGGTTTTCTATAACCGCATTTATATAAACACATGCATAGGTGTAAAGACTGGAGGGGGGTGTCTGTACTTCCGCTCTCTATATGGTAGAGAAGAGGCACAGAGGATGCCAGCCAAGATTCTCTATTATTGGTAACGTAGTCGAGCAATCAAGGCCTAGCTTCTCAGGAGGTGATGCAGGCTGGTTCTTAAGTACAGTGCAGTCCCCAAGCACCCACAAAGGAATGGCCGCACACTCTATCGGTTAAAACACAGTCTTTATATAATTAATATTCAAGGTTATGTACACTATCACAATAACTCACTTTGTGCTCAGAAAATCAATAATGGTGAATATATACAGTTCTACAGTGGTACCACAAATATTATCAGATCTCATTAAAGTGCATCAACTATACTGTCAAAATGTCACACAGATCAATAAAGAGGAAACCAGCAGTAGAGAGAGGAAGGAAAGCAAGACGGTGGAACAATTGGCAGAATACTGGTCGCTACCATTAAACACAGCTCTGTGTGGAGATCCCCCCACCTGGGCAACCTGTAGAATAAAGATACAAGCCCAGTCCATATATTGTTCACAATAGACTTCCCAATAGTTCTGCAACCCCAAAGTACCTGGCGTTGTAGTGTTCCTCGGCGGGGAATCAACGGCCCTTCTTGAGTGCCCTCCCTTTAAGGCAGGAGTCACGGGTCGTCGATGTCCGACGGAGAACAGGGTGAACTACGGCGGTGAAGTGGCAGCTTCATTCCTAGCGGTGCTCGTCAACGACGGAGCGTTGGCGTCCTGCAAGGAAGAGGCGTGCGGGGCATCTCAGTGACGGTAGTTCTGGACCGCAAGAAGAACTGTGGCCCAGCAAGGGCGTCGAGTCGTCGGCGTCTCTGTGGTCTTTAGGTGGCGGGAAACCCACTGGCAGATGCTCCTCAGCACGTCGACGGTCAGGCCTTCTCCAGCGGGATAAAGCGGGCGGCGATGCAGACGAGGGCGTCCTTGGATCAAGTGAAGTTCTTAGGCAAACGGGAGCACGGCGGCTCCAGTCGGCGACGGCGGTCATCGACAGAGGCGGAAAACAGTCTGGGCGCTTCTCTTTGGGATTCTGCGGCAGTCCCCGTCTCCGGTCGGCAGCCTGTCATAGGTCTGTCTACCAGGGAGCTTTGGCAAAGATCAGCTGGTGCACGATGGTCCCTCGTAGCTCGGGAAGAGGGCGCCTTACCAGGTCCTCTCTTGGTCAGTTCTTGGAGACACAACAGCTTTCAGATTATGAAGGAGAGCAACAGCAATTCTTCTCTTCCAGCAGGGCTTCAAGGTTAAGCTTCAGTTTCACTCCAGTTACTCTTCAGCTTCTGAACGAATTCTAGCAGTGAGAGGCCCCCAGATATACTAGTTGATCTCCCATTCATTCTGCTGGGTCAAGGTCAGGCAACCAATCGGTCAGAAGGGCATTCATGCAGGCAGGCAGCCAATCAGGTGCATAGTGCATTCAGGCCATTCACTTCTCTCCAGACACTCACAACAATTTATATGTATTGGGACAAGTACCCAGCCATTTAACACTCCACACTGCATTCATACCAGTTTCGGACAGGGCTGTCTCAGTCATTGTGTCAAACACCAGATACTAGACGCCCACAACACAGAATGTGTATTCATCACAATAGGCTCATCAATGTTTTTTTCTTTTTATTGTTTGTGTCCGTATGCGCGTTATAGCCGCGTATATAAACATACATTTTCTGGGCAATAATCATATTGTTATGTGGATGTTATAGCACATCATTTTATCTGTGTGTGTTATTTTCTGTGCTTAGGTGTTGCTTTGTCTCATTTGAAGTTTTGAAGGCTGGGTTAGTTTGGTTTTTAGTTTGTAGAAAATGTATGTGTAGCTGTGGCTACAAGCAAGCTTTCTAGCCACGTTGAATATCTGACGCAACTAGTAATGCTGGGCAGGGTTTTGGATGTGTTTCTGTGTTTCTAATTGGCTGGCATTCATGTTGTAAATGTGTACTTCTGTGTGATAGATTGCAGTGAATTTGTGTTGGCTATTTTATTAGTTTTCTTAGAATATAGTCCTCTTTTTCTGGTTTTGATTTTGGAAAGTATGAAACTCCCCATTTTGCCTACTTTTCTCTTTTTGAATGCAGAACTCACACTGTGCAGTTCATGTTATCTGTGAGAAAATATGATTGCCATTTATTCATTTTTTTGTCATTGTTTTTTTGAAAGTTATATTTGATAATCTGTTGATAATGGGGCTCTTGATTATTTGTTTATTTATTTACTGTATTTGTTAACAATGAAGTGGTCCTGCTGTATATGTAGAAAATGGATGGGAACAATTGTTGAAAGTTGTATATTAGGAATGAAAATGAATTTCAATGAGGTGCATGATATAGAATCATTAAGTATACTACCTGCACTCAAAATAAAAGAATGATCACAGAGCAGTAGACATGTGATTTTATCTACAATACAATACAATCTACAATACTTTTATTATCACTTGTGTATTTAAGTGCTTTTTGGGGTGAAATGACAATGTGTTTGATAAAACTACCTCACGGCACCCCAAGCTATGTCCCAACCTAACTATACCTAGCAACAATACTACTCATCCCAAACAAAATCCAAAACACACCTAATGTAACCATACTATCCGGAGGTCTCATCAACGCTAGGTCTCTAGTGGCCCACGCTACTGAAATAGCTGATACCTTACCGAAACATGGCTGCACAAAGCAGCATGTCCAGCACTTGCTCTAGCTATTCCTGAAAATTATCAATTAATCAGAATGGATAGACCCAACACTCGGCGAGGCGGTTTGGCCGTCATAGCAAAAACTAACCTCGCTCTAAAACTACTAGCTCAACCTCTCCTCAAATCATGCAAACTCCTCATAGCCAAACTGCCTATCTCCAACTGCCACACATTAACCATATACCTAATATATAGGCCACCCAGCCCCATTGGAACCTTCGAGGAGGATCTATCTTGCCTCTTAGCCAATAACACAAAAGAAACCTCACAAATCCTACTACTAGGCAACTTGAATCTAGGATTCAATGACCCTGATGACAAATCAGCCCAAGCTATAGCCACCATGCTAGCTGAACATGGCCTAATCCAAAAAGTTCTCACCCCTACCCATAAAAAAGGAAGGACCCTGGACTGGGTTGCTACCTTGAATTGTGATACCACCCCTCAACATTGGACAGACCATTACCTTATCAACCTTACTCTATCTCTTAATAAGCAAAGTACTAAAGAGAACATTATGGCACCACCCCTATATACAAGAGCAAAACAAAACATAACTCCTGACAATCTCCTGCCATTATTGATACCAACCATTAATGCTCTTCCTGACAACCTGCATCCAGAGAGCATGGTAGAAAGCTACAATAACGCTATGAAGAAAGCACTTGACACAATTGCCCCTCTAAAACTTCAAAAAAGTAAACAACAAGATCACCTAAACACTTGGATCACCCCCCACTTAAAAGAATTAAGAATACAAAAAAGGAAACTAGAATCTAAATTGCGCCAAACCCCATCTGAAGAGAATAAACTGAAACTGAAACTCTTTGCTAACAATTACAAAAAAGAAATGTTGCTCACAAAAAAAATCTCTTTAATGAAATAATCTGCAATGTCAACTCCAACACCAGGGAATTATTTGCTATCTTAAGAGAGCTGGAATCCCCTGTAGCCCCACCTGACAACATAGCCAAAGATAAACAATGCTGCACTAGTATCCAAAATGCACTAACAAATAAAATTAAAACACTCCAAACTAAAATTACCACAAAGAAAGACTCTCTAACCCTCAACGAGTCACCTCTCACCACCCTCACTATGACAACAACCCCCCCCCAGGCCCAGCCCCATTCAAATTCGCTAAAATCTCCATTCTGGAAACAGAAAGAATTATCGCATCCCTCAAACCATCCAATTGTAAGGGCGATAGCTGCCCAGCCCAGTTAATCAAGGATGCAGCAAGGGACTTGGCCCCCTTCATAACCAAACTGATTACTGCATCCTTCTCCTCTAACTCTATTCCTAGTAATCTAAAAGAGTCTTGGGTTGTGCCTCTCCTCAAGAAGCAAACCTTAGACCCTGCTATTCCCACCAACTGCAGGCCTATCACCACGGTACCTTTCCTTCTCAAGATAATTGACAGAGTAGCATATTTACAAATCCAGCATTATCTTGAAACCAACCAACTCCTAGGAGCCTGCCAATCAGGATTCAGACCACAGCACGGCACAGAGACAGCCTTAATTGATCTCAAAGTACAGATCGACGAGCTCATTGACAAAGGAAACACCGCCATGCTACTTCTCTTGATCTGCCAGCGGCCTTTGATCTGGTGGATCACACAGTCCTCTGCGAACACCTGGCTTCAGCTGCCCAATTTTCAAATGAGGCCATAGCCTGGATCCAATCATTCTTGGACAAGTGTACAATGAGAGTCTTCTCCACACTGGGATCAGCAGACCCCATTAAAATAGCTTGCGGTGTACCCCAAGGATCTTGCGTCTCACCAACTCTGTACAATATCTTTAGCAAGCCCCTATTCGACAAATTGGACAGACTGGGTGTCCTATACACTAATTACGCTGATGACACTCAGATCCTCATTCCCCTTTCGGGCAATTTTGACTCTGATATGGCCTTGGTAAACAAAATATAGCTCATCATTCAGGCATGGATGGCCACGCAATGGCCTATGCCTGAATGATGATAAAACTGAAATCCTGCACCTCGGATCCGATGCCAACCTTAAAAAACTCAGTTCCAAATACTCTGCATTTAATATTGACGGCAATATCATTACAGTTGCCAAAGCAGTGAAAACACTAGGCTTTCACCTTGACTCTGCCCTGACATTAAAGAAACAAATGAACTCCTTAGCATCCACTACCGCCTACATGTGTAAGCTTATTAGGGCAAGCAGTCATTTCCTCTCCCAAGCCAGTTGCATCATTATCGCTCACGCCCTAATAATGTCTAAACTTGACTATTGCAATGCCTTGTATTTGGGAGCAAACAAATCCATCATTGACAAACTTCAAACCTTGCAAAATAATGCCCTCACAACTGCCATGACCTACCTTCCAAAGAACACATATACAATAAAAGAAAAGAATACAAATGGCTCAAAATTTGCGACAGAATCTCTCTTAAAATAGCATCACTCACCTTCAAATGTCTTAACAATGTAGCCCCCACTTGGCAGCTAGAATAGTGAGAAAAACATCCTACTGCCTACAGATACCTAAATTTAGACTAAAATAAACAGGAGGCAGTAGCTTCCCAGTCAAGGCAGCCCAATACCGTGGGGCATTATCTGATGCAGGAATTACTACTTGGCTTTAGGCTTATTGCTATGAGGAGTGTGGCTCATTATACTAGAGTAGTAATAGCGTCTTTATTTGGTTGGAGAATAGCACCAGTAGTGATGATTGTTTTGCAGTAAATTCCTCTGCACGGATTGCAGGCCATGCTTTATATGTTACAAATATCTGCAGCATTGGAAAACTCAGTTTGAAGAGTTATTAGAAATGCCAGAGAGGTTCAGAGAGGCCTCTTCATTTTTTGGGGCATTGTGTTTTTACAGTTGTCATTTTTGTTATTTTATGTTTTCCTCACCAGTTGGACATTTGATCATGTCTAATATTGTGCAAGAAAACACTAAGACTTGGCTCTTCTAATGTTTGGTCAGAAATCTTGGGAATATCAATCATCATAAATCATCTGGTGTAAGTCTCCTGGGCTGATGTGGATGATGTGTATTGGAAATTGCACAAGATGGTCTGCCCCATGCTGGTCTACCACCTTTTTTGGCGTATATGTGGTGTTATATCTTTACCTGTATCTGTGAGCAGTGGTTGTGCAGAATGAAGTTCCACCCATTGAAGATGCTACCAGCAACAGCCAGAGTCTTCAAACATCTGCAGCACCGGAACACAGTTTTTCAAGCGTCATTAGAAATCCTACAGAGGTTCAGAGAGGAGGCTTCATTTTTTGTGGCATTGTCTTTTTAGAGTTGTCATTTTTTATATTTTATATTTTTGTCACCATTTGGGCATTTGAATATGTCTAACATTGTGCAAGAAAACACTAAGATGTGGCCCTTCTAATGTTCCCTTTTTCATTTTTTGAGGCATTGTCGTGTCTGTGTTGTCATTTTTATTGTTTTACATATTCCTCCCCGTTTGGCCATTGCAACATATCTGACCATGAGAGTACCAGCAATGATGACGCTATCATTTGGTTTCCGAATCCATCGCCAATGAGGAAGAAGGCAACTGGGATGAAAACCACTGCTGACAATTGGTGCTTCTTTAAAGTTAAAAAAAACTGTTCCAGAAAAGAGGCAGAGGAGGTATGTTGCACATTCTGTAACAAAACTCTATGCCGTGGGACTTCCAATGTTCTGTCTCAAAGTTTGGGAACATCTATCATGATTAATCATCTACTGCAAGTCCACTGGGATGACATTGATGATGACTATCGTAAATCGCCCGAACATCACAAAAGAAAAATGCATCGGTCCTATTCCTTGCGTACCCGCGTGTATGGAAAACACATTCTGGTTCACTATATCATGTACCAGCGGTTGTATCCCTCTCCCAAGCACCTCGTTCCTGTTTTCTGTCATTGCTTTTTGTCTCTTGGTGGGTGAACTTCTTTGTAAGCTTTGAGGAACTTTTAAAAGCAGTACCTTGATGTATACATTTTATTTTGACCTTTCTTCGTCCTCTACCATTGTCCTTTGTCATTTTTTAAAATTATTTTAGCTTGTGTAAATATATATATACATAGCCAGTAGTCTTGTAAAGATTTATTTTAAGATATATTGAGTGTAGTCTTTGTACAAAGTTACAGTAACGCTAATAACTTTCTATTCATTACCATTAAATATGAATGTAAACACTTTAAAAAGTTAAGCACATATGCAAACAATGTTTGTAATGAACAGGTTCATTTCGGGGGAATGTGGTTGCACAATTTCTTTTTATTTTACTTTGTAGACATGATACATTGTTTTCATTAGCACAATTGTCTGTATTACTGATGTCAATTATGTATGGAATAACAAAACCCTTGAAATTCAAGGAAAAAAACTTAAGTTGCAGGGACGTTAATGCGAGAACTTAATGCAACAAAACTTCTGAAACCTTAACTTCACGCCTCTGTTGCGCATCTCATGACCACAATAATGACATCACAGATCACATCACTGATGACATCACTAATTACATTACAACAGTAACTGGCATTAAGCATGGCCTTCAGCTATGGTAAGTGTGCATGGCCAAATATATTTGAACCCATGAATGGGTACTAGTCATGACCTTCAGTTATGGACAGTGGTCACAACCTGTGTCCACATTCCTGCAACTGAGGTTTTTTTCCTCACACATAGGATCCCTTAAAATTCTATTATTAATACCTTTTGATTTAAGCAACGGATTTGGCCGAAATTTCAAAAGTGATTAAGGGCCTGATTCACAGAACCTTTTCCTATGGGATTGCACCATTATAAAACACTTCCATGAATCGGGCCCTAAATGTCCGCGGGCTGCTCCAGACTGCAACGTTTTGCAAAGATTCCTTAGAAAATAAAAAAGTTGTTAAGCATCACAAAAAGGTTTTTATTCCAAAAGTGCGGCCTACTTCCCATTCATTTTCCCATTGACAGAAATGGTACATTTTTGCCAAAGCCCACAGCCTAAACCGCTGAACGGATTGGAACCAGGTGTGAAACAACTTGGGCACGAAGCGCTGACTAGTGATCCGTGCATGGTTTGGGGTTAGTCCATGCCGTAGTTATTTTCAAATTTGACGGAGAAGGGAGTGCCCTTTTCCCAAAAATTATAGTTATATCTACCATGGTGCATTGCAGGATCATGGTTTTCAGAAATGAAACAACCACCACTTGTTTTTCTCTCGATGCGAGAGATATTCGTGGCTATAGCCGAGGTAATGGGGAAATGAAACACAGTAAAAGCTATTTTCTGGTGAAAAAACATACAAATGCCATCAGGGTAGAAGAGGTGGGGGGTGGCTAGAAAACACTGAGTGAAATTTGGGAGTTGGAGGGGGTCCAGGGACCGAGTTTGCAACACAATGTTTTCTGTAGCCTCGGCTATAGTTGCAGTCTGAAAGCAAACTGCATCACAGAAGCAGCGTGTGCTCTTGGGTGAAAGGGAGAGGGCAGGCCGTCTGGGGAGTGGAGGGAAACTGGCACAGATGAGGGGGCACTTGGTGATGCCTGGCGGGCAGGGAAGCATTTTTTTCCCTGCAATATCCGAGGTTACAAAGGACTACAGATAACCACGGCTAAAGATATTTTTATAACTATTTGGACTTGGGGGTGACCAAACAAGGCCATGACCAGTGATTCAATTGCTGTCCAGGTCTCCCATTCATGCAGTAACCAGGACAGACTCGTCTTAGCTTCAAAGCGAAGAAGGGGCCAGCCTGCTCAGGCCATGTTGCCTGATAAATGAGGCAATCTTACAAGACCACTTAGAGGTATGTGCCGGTCCTTGTGTTGCTTTGAAGCTAAACAGGGTCAGCCCTGCTTTGAAGATAAGCAGGTTGAGTTGCAGTTGCTGCGTGGATGGGCGATCAAATGGGCGTCTGAATTATTTACTTTTTTTAAAGCATGTTACTGTTAGTCCTTGAAGGTTTTACACTCAGAGACCATTTTTTTCCTTTTGCTGAATTGCATTCTGGTATTTGTAGTCTCTGAGTCAATGATACAACATTTAAAAAATAGGTATTTTTATAGCAACAGTGGGTTTCCTATCCCTGCAGTAACTGGGACAAACCCTGCTTAGCTTCAAAGTGAGGAATGTGTCAGCCCACTAAAGCCATGTTGCCTAATATATGGGACCCTCTTAGAAGAATATTTAAAGAAACATGGCCGAAGGGGGCTGGATCCTTCCTCGTTTTGAAACTAAGCAGGGTTGGTCCCAGTTACTGCATGGATGGCAGGCAGTCCACAGTCCTGAATGCCATGTGTTTTCTTAGTTTTAAATATCTCATAACACACTGCATCCACATTTTCATAAAAGAGAAACAACTTAAATAAAAAAGAATCACATTTATGCTGAACACTGCTATCAGAGAACCCTGGCCTTAAATAGTTTGAGGCACAGCACTTAACCATTATGCAACAATGATGTTATTGTTCAGATTTTCACAAGTTTCATACCTAGCCTTTTATCATTGAACATATTATATTATAGGGTGAGCATGAAACGTATGCCCCATGAAGCACCAAGCCATTGTGGCCTAATGGTTAAATGCTACGACTTGAACTCTGGCAGACTAGGTTTCAAGGTTGTATGTTTTAATTTTTTTTATTTAACTAATTTAATTACAAATGCAAGTGGGAGGAGGTGAGGTTTTTTGCAGTGCAGTCCTCTGATCTTACTTAGCATGTGGGCATTTAGATGTAGTTGCAATGTCAGCCATCTTCAAACATCCATCGTGCCAAAATAATGTTGCCGAAATGGATTTCGCACTGAAAAGGTCGTACTGAAATGGGCGCTGCGAAGGAATGGGGGTGCCAAATCGGTCCGTGCCAAAATGATGGCGCTAAAAAGGGGTGTATCACTTGGAGAACGCTGCTTAACCAAAGTGTGTGCTCCATAGCAAATCATTTAATCTCACAGCACATTGCCTAAAACATTGTGAGTTCTCAAAGTTTTAAATACCTCATAAAACAGGCTACTGCATTCTTTTTTTTAAAACTGTGCTACTGTCAGTCCTTGAAAGTTTTGCACTCAGAGACATTTTTTTTGCCTTCTGCTGAATTGCATTCTGGTATTTGTAATCTCATGGTGAAGATGGGAGGAATAATGCCACAATTGTACACTTCTGCCTACCATAGTTCTATAAGGATATATATATTTGAGTCACACTATGGTATGTGTACTTTTGAAGTTAGCTTGATGAAGCAGAGTGAATAGGGGGTCGGGATCCTGCCACCCCCCGTCCCACTAAATTCATGACAAGACGAAAGGCCAGCAAACACTGCAATCATCCATTCTATTTCAGACGAATTCCGAACGGGCCAATGATTGATACATACTTTGAGAGGTATACCCTGAACCAGCCATGCAGACCAGGAGCGGTACAAATCTAACCATGTGTGGATGAAGAGCCGCATGCCATGGTCAGAGACACCTATCCGGATAGTCTGCACTAGAGCACCAAGAAGCCATTTTGCTGACGTTGTTAGAGATGCCACGACATAGCAGCGTTAGACATGAAGCACACATGCCACCCGCACTTTGGGACACAAACACACACTTGAATACATGAAGCACACAAGAGTACAGTTCTATAGTTAGAGACAGATACATATACATACTGTCATTGCTTTTGTTATTTTTGCCATTAGCCAAATGCAGCATGCCTCTGGTCTCTGAGCAAGAGATGAGCTGAGTTGATTCAGGCAGGACAGAGAGCAAGACGTGTGAGACAGGACCCTCAGCCAAGGCCAAGAGATACAGATGATATTCCAATCCCCAGACAACAAAGGGACCAGCTGCAGAAAATACGTATTGATCCTCCTAATTCAGAGCTGCAGAGCTCAAATTTGTGGTCTCTGAACATGTGACGCCGCCAAAGCAGACAATGGACAGTGATCGGCGGTGGGGAAGGAGAGCCGGTCCCAAGCAGCCAGTCACTGACTGCAACAAGTATGCAACAAGTGTTGCACCGGACAGGAGAGCATTCTCATACGGCAAAGGTGGTGCACACAAGTTACAATACAGACACATAATCGTTCTCATCACCTTGAAAAGTTACACAGTAAGCTAAAAACCATTTCGGCTCCTAAGCCTGGGGACATCAGCTCTAATCACAGCCTAGTACCCTAGGGGTGGGTAGCAACGGGAAATAACCAATGATAAGTCCACAACACTGCAACAATGTTATAGTTAGTGAATTGGGGATGGAACAGGCCAGCCACCTGACATGCAAGGGCCAGTAGAATAACATCTATAGTGTCTTGCATATGTTATTGAATGCTCAGTGCCCAATCACCTGGCTTGATAGGTTTTTTGGAAAATGGCCCAAGGTGTGACAAAGTGGTGACACAATTTGAGGGTAAAACCAGCCTGCTAGCTGAGGAAGAGCGAGATGTGCATGAATATTATCTGTTCCTGTGCTGATCCCTGTTGGTTTTGTATGTAATAAAACACAGTCTGAACTTGCCGTTGACTGAGTCCTCCATGTATCCTGGGGGGAGGGTGTTGGACCCTCCAAGTCCGCAAACTTCCAGTGTCCCTCTGGCATACCTGGGAGTTCTCCTCAATAAGAGTATTATTGAAAGACAGACATGTGGTGAGGAGGGGAATTGATGAGAGAGCAAGTAAGTCATGAGTATTTGTCCACAATGTCGCAAGAGTGTTTGCAATCCTGGCCACTGGTGCAGTTATTTTCCATTGAATCTGGTTGCTTTTCAGGGAACTAGTAAAGGACACATGTGGGTGGGCAGCGTAACTTTTTTCAGAGGAGGGATGCAACCCCTTGGGTTTTTTGAGGTTGGTAAGCTTGCTCAAGTAGTTGGATACCAGGATTTTACTCAGGTTGTCATGTTCCCAGTGCAGATGCTCGGCCACAAGACAACAAACACTTGTTTCATATTGGGATTGAGTTTTCCATGGAATATTTTACTACTGGGCTTAGAATGTGAGCAACTTTTATACTTTGCCAGCATATTTATAGAAAGATTTCCTCTCTCAGGTTATTTTTCGGGTGTTCATTACCTTTTTTAAATGTCCAATGCTATTTTGTCTTGTGCACTTTCTTCTAATGAGAAGGTCAATTAGACTACATTTGTATATTTCACTTTAAAATGTGTGGACACTTACTGTGCATATATTCATAGGTGCCAGTTTTTGATTTTCGCTATTGGGGCAAAAGTACCTGGGCATATGTTATTCTTGCAGCTGATCATTTACTGCCCTTTTCCATGCTGCTTAAATGTGGTTAGTTGGGGTTGTGTGATGTATCACAACAGTCACCGAGAGATCGGCCATAAAACAAGGGGCTTGTGGCACGCTGCTTAACCAAAGTGTGTGATCCTCAGCAAATAATTTAATTGCACAGGGCATTAATCAAAAATATTGGGGGTTCTCAAAGCCTGCAATGTTTTATGCATAATAATAAAAATAGATATTTTTACAGCTACACTGACATCGAGGGTGAAAAATCACCGGTGACCCAGGACTCCCATGCATGCAGTAACCAGGACTGACCCTGCTTAGCGTCAAACTGAAGTAAAGGCCAGCCCCCTCAGGCCATGGTGCCTAATATCTGAGGCAAAGTTACTAGACTACTTAGAGCATCATGGCCTGAGGGGGCTGGCCCCTTCCTCACTTTGAAGCAAAGCAGTACTATGCGCATATTCATGGGTGCCAGCTTTTGATTTTCACTATGGGTGCAGAAAGCACCTGGGCGTATGTTATTCTTGCAGCCGGTCATTTTTTTCGAGTTTCCGTGCTGCTTAAATGTGGTTAGTTGGGTGTGTGTGATGTATCACAACAGCCACCAAGAGACCGGCCATAAAACAAGGGGTTTGGATCATGGGGCATGACATTTCGGTATGGCCAGTTAGGTGCATGCCGTTATGGCATGACCGTTTCGACACAGGTTCTGTTTTGGTGCGCCCAGTTAGATGCTGCCAGTTGGGGCAGGGACCTCTTGCCGCAAGACTGTTTTGGAGTGAGAGGTCGCAATTGGCACGCCATGAACCTGCAGGCACTTTGCATTTTGTAACACTTGGCGCAAGGATGCTTTGTCGCGAAAGGTCGCAATTGGCATTTTGTAACATGGATTAAACGTGAAAAAGATTTATTTACTGCAACATTATAAAACAGGATGGGGCATGTATTACACTGTCGTTGCAAAATTGAACACATATTAAACATGAAACACATTTATTTACTGTAACATTATAAACAGCATGTAACTATCCCTCACAAACAATTTCACAGTTCTATAGTTAGGGGGCAGATACATATACAAACTGTCATTGCAGACCAGGGTTCAAGGCTGTATGTGTTTTTTAATTTAACTAATTTAATTTAATTTAATTAAAAGAAATGCCTGTGCCCAATCTGTCTGCCTGTTTGCTTAAATAAAGTTTTTTTTTTAAAGAAAAGCAACACAGGTGGCGAGGATTGTTGTAGTACAGTCATGTGAACTTATTTAGATATGGCTGCAATGTCAACCATGTCCAAACATCCCTCGTGCCAAAATGGCTTTTGTGCCAAAAATGGCATGTAGAAAAGGGCCCTCCAGCAGAATGGGTGTGCCAAATCAGCCGTGCCAAAACGATGGCCCCGAAAGGGGCCTTCCGCTTGGAGAACGCTGCTTTACCAAAGTGTGTGCTCCATGGCAAATAATTGAATCTCACTGCGCATTGCCTAAAAACATTGTGAGTTCTCAAAGCTTGCAATTCGAAGGCCAGGGGTAATGGTCTGGTAGCGTTTTATAATGGACAGTGGGCACAGCCAAAGGCCGTGCCCACTGACCATGGCCGAAGACCATGCTAGTTAGTCTGGAAGCGTTATAAAAATCTATGGACTAAGAAAACCCTTGAAATTCAAGGAACAAATCTTTAGTTTCAGGGACGTTAAGGTGAGCAATACATTGTAATAAAACCTTTGAAATTCAAGGAAAAAACTTTAATTGCAGGGATGTTAAAGTGAGAACATAATGCAACAAAACCCTGGAAATTCAGCTAAAGCCACCTTAACTTTGCATCCCCTGTTGCACAGACTATGACCACAATGACATCACAGATCACATCACTGATAACATCACTAATTACATTACAACAGTAACTGGCATTAAGCATGGCATTCAGTCATGGTCAGTGTGCATGGCTAAATATATTTTAACACATGAATGGGTACTAGTCATGGCCTTCTCGTATGGACAGTGATCACATCTTTCACCCATGTGCACTGAATATTTTAAAACACTAACAAGCTACCAACTATAGTTTTTGGCCTTTACCAGTGGATGCAGCTTTCAACAATGTCCACTTTATATTATATACACTGAACAGGCACTAGCCATGGACTTTAGCACAATACTGGCCAGTGGCCACAACCTTTGACTGTGCCCACTAAATACTCTAACATATAAATGGGCCACTAGCTCTGGCCTTTGACCTTGATCAGTTTGTACATCTTTTGGCCATGTCCACTGTAAATTATAAATAATAAAATGCAATAAGCGATGGCCTTTGGCCTTGCCCACTGTGTATTACACAACACTAACCAGCCTCTAGCTATGGCCTTCGACCATGCCCGCTGTATATTATATACGCTAACCAGCCACTAGTCATGGTTTTCAACACATTACTAGCCAGTGGCCATGGCATTTGGGTCTGTCGACTGTATATTCTGACATATTAATGGGCACTAGCTATGGACTTTAGCCCTGGCCTCTGACTACAGCTTTCAACGTTGTCCACTGTATATTTTAAAACAGTGACAGGCTACTGAGCATGGCTTTTAACCATGCACATTGGTATTTTCTAACACTAACCGACCACTAGCTATGGCCTTTGGTGCTGCCCAGTGACCCCAGCCTTTGTCTTGGCCAAGTCCACAACCTAAATTGTTATTAAGGTAATCAAGGTTTTCATGAGCTAACTTATAAATGTTATGTCTAATTCCATTATTGATTTAAGAAGTTATATACAGTGCAATTAGTGTTGTCACCAGTGATGGCATCAGTGTTCCCATACAACATGTAATTAGTGATGTCATCTTTGATGTCCTGGGTGTTAGTGTTAGCAGTGCACGGTGGCGCGAGTTATGGTTGCTTATATTACCATAACTGCCGAATTTCAGGGGTTTTTCGGTTTTACTTTGAACCATAACGTCCCTTTAACAAAGTTTTTTTATTGAATTTGATAGGTTTTTAGTAGCGCAACTTAACCATAACGTCCCTTTCAACAAAGTTTTTTCACTGAATTTCATAGGTTTTTAGTAGCTTAACTTAACCATAACGTCCCTTCAACAAATTTTCTTTTTACTGAATTTCATATGTTTTTAGTAGCACAACTTAACCATAATATCCCTGACTTTATGTACATGTAACATAGAACATACTGAACCCCTAGCTAGTGATTTTGATGTCCGCGTACTACCGCCATGTCCGCGGACATATCGAAAATCTGAGCGTGGTGAATGTAAATTTAAATAGTGTGCCCCATTTCCCCTTTGAGGTTGGCTCTGAGAAGAGCCGTTTTTTGGGGTTTTTTTTGCAGATGATTGACAGACACCTGTTATTTTGTATTTTTTTTTTCTTACTTTACTCCTAAAATCTTCACATAACCTTCTCCAAAGCAACCCTTACATTCCAAAACAGAATGGCATTTCCCATAAAAGATAAGGAAATGCCATCTTCTTTATAATAAACAGCATTACTGGAATCAATATTCTCATTATTACAGAAGAACATACCAGCTCTAAACATGAAGGCACACATGCCTCGGTTGATTACACACCTAGCATTGTTTTGCTGAGGAAAAAAAAACTGAACTATTGTCCCATATTGCCCTTGGTACTAATCCAGAAAAAAATACTTTGGCATTTGGATGGATGTTTATTAGTGCTTGAACCAAGTGTTCCAAATCTGCCAACAAAGTAGGGGCACTGACATAGCCCAAATGGAAAGCACCATAGTGCAAAACTACCACATGGGGACTGTTGATCCTGCCCATATCTTCACAAACTTGTACAATTCCCTGTACATTGCAATCAGGCACAATGCTCCACACCACCTCCACTCCTTTAACATCAAAATTATTTGCAACATGCCTGCATTGAGCATACTGTTGTAAAACATGCACAAACATATCTCCAACTTTCTTCACTTCTGCCATCTTCTCTACACACAGTCTCTTTGAACACAAATCCACAACCTCAACATCTGATTGGCTGATCCGTACAGTCTTCTTTCCATGCTGGTTTTGCTGGAAAACCCTCGATGTAGCATGCCCTGTCCGCAGACCGCATAACTCTGAGACAGCCCTTCTACCATTTCCACTTCATTCTCTGTGCCATTCCCTCATTGCATACAGCTAAGCAGGCACACAATACGGAGAACGTCCTCAGAACACCCCCATTTTCTTTATGTACGAACATTTCAGGACACCGCGAGTGTTCTTAGAACACTTTCAGCTTGACAACAAACAATACAGACAATGTCTTCAGGACACCCCCTGCGAACATTCCAGGACCCCACGAGTCTTCTTAGAACACTTTCAACTTGACACCGAATCCATTCTGTTTATTTCCGAACATTTCAGAACAGCCGTGTTATCCGCAGAAAAATCGAACACAACAAAAGCGTCTAGCACATAAAAAAACAGAACATTGAACCTATCTCATACTCCCCCACCCTCCCCAAACACTCGTACACACCAACACACTCCACTAAATACAATTTTTAATCCAAGTTTCACCGCACTGTCTGCGGCCGTCCGCAAATGCAAGATGGCGGGCGCCACAGGAAATCTGACGTGCTTCACGCACCACGCCATCCAATCAGCGAACACGTCGTATGTCCGTGGACATCACGCAAGCCGCTCGGCCAATCGGGGCGTTGTCCGCGGAGCAAACCGGGAGGTCCGTCCGGGGAGCGAACAGAGATATCACTAATTTTTTTGCCTTACATTTTGGTCATTTTAAACTACTGGATGGATTTACACCAAATTTGCAAAAGCACGCTTTCGGGACCAAGCCCCCGCTCCTGCCGCAAATTTGATGTAAATCTGTCCAGCTGTTTGGGCTGTAGGTGTGCGCAAAGTTTTTTCCCATTATGTCTATGGGAAAAACCAAAAGTTTTGGGACCCCCCTATAACTTTGCCCCCCCGGACCAAACCTCTCCAAACGTTGCAAAAAAATTCAGAGTGGGCCATATACTTTTCTTTGCAAGGTTTGTTGAGGATTCGTCCAGAGGGAGCGAAGTTATAAGCCACCCAAAAAATGCTCTTCCTATGGAAACACCAACTTAACCATAACTACATGGACGCTACCACGTCCATGTAAATATATATATATATATATATATATATATATATATATATATATATATATATATATATATATATATAGGAAGGGTGAACATCGCACCGTTGAGGTGTGATTCTGGAATCATGAGATCAGGTATGCAGTGGAAAATGTTGTAATGTCTCTTGAAGGGTGAGCATTGTGCCCTAGAGGTATGGTTCTCGAAGCATGGGATCAAGCATGCCAGGGGAAGGTTCTGGTGTCAGTCAAAGGGTGGGCTTTGCCTTGTACAGACTTTTTCTTGTGTTGCTATGACTTGAAATTCTTTGTGATGACTCTCATGCCTATTTCATGCTTTGCGGTGCCATGTTATGATCGTTTCCCCTTTGTCTGTGTATCCGAACAGCCCGCCCATGGAGGTCTCTGATTACTCCCTGTGCTAACATGCTGAAATGTTATGTTCCAATGCCCAATGCAGATACCAACTAGCCAGCCACACATGGAAATTGACCACCCCTACCCATAGCTCAGCTAGCGCCAATGAATCCCATCACCATGGGCACATGAGGCTCCCCTTCCAAAACAAATACCTGTGTGTCCTCGACACACAACACCTAGGAACCGTCTTGCACTCAGAGCTCAGGGTACTTCCAGTCTGCATGCATCAACACACCAGCAAAGCTATTGTGCGTTTTCCCGTGTTGCCCCACTAACATAACCCAGCCCCTTTCAGTCAGATCCGCCCTAGCAACTAGAGACCATGCAAATGGCAGCTGAGCCCATTACATCATAATCACATGAGATAACAGACGATAAAGGCCTGGAACTGCTTTTCATCAGGGGTCGTTCAGAGGATGATCAGTGGAAACATCAAACCTGACACAAGACAGGGGAGTAACCACTGTGTAAAAGCAAAGGCCGAGCTAGATTCGAAATGGGGTCTACTACGTAACCGTAGGCATAGAACAAACTAGCAATGTGGATGGGCCTCGTAGTGGCTACCTAGTAGCAATGTACATGCATCAACGATCTGTCTAACATGGGCCCCGGACGTGCTTACAGCAGCGGTGTTCCCTCGACCTTCTTGACAATTGGTTTCCAAGACATCCATGTCATTTTGGGACTGGAAAAGAGTCCCTTGAGCTTGTTACAGGCCATTAAGTCACCGACACATTCCCGCCGCCATCATCCCGTCTTGCCATTTCAGGGGCATGATTCAAGGTTCATATTCTATATGAAACATGGCCACCGCCAGGCTAATGGCATGTGGGGGTCATGCAGGAATAAGAGTCACTGACCTTGGGAGTTAGGGGGGCAGGGGAGCTTACATATTGTGCAGCATTGAGAGTCAGAATTGCGCACATTTTTTGTAACATATAGTTTCCCGCTGTTTCAGGAGTATGTTAATGATTTCTTTTGGCAGTTTGCCCATAAACTCATGGTTTCCTACCAACTCACCAATTCTAAGGATACATTGGGCCACATTACACGGAAGGTGGTAAGGGTTAACGGTCACCGGTAATGGTACTGGTGACCGTTAACCCTTACCGCCTTACTACGAGGTCCCTTTGCGGGACCCGACATTAACGGCTGGTGTAGACCAGCCGTTAAAGTAGGGACCTGCAAAGGGACCAGGGTGCTAATTACGGTACCGCAATTTGCGGTACCATAATTAGCGCCTTCCCCACTCCCATTATGCCCTATAGGGCAAAAATGGGAATGGGGAAGGGCAATGGAGGAAGGGGGAATTACTGCCCCGCCAACCTTGGAATAGGGCGGTAATTCCCCTTTCCTCCAAGGCGGTGCCGGTAATTTACTGGCATGGACCAAGGTGCTAACAGCACCTGGGTCCACCACCTACCGTGTAATGAGGCCCATTGAGTACATTACAAAACAAAATCCCACATTTTATTTTTTTAAATAAAACCTAGTGGTCCTTGCACGAGATGAGGAAATACTGAAATGTATGTGCTTGATTTGCACAAAGTGTGCCCTACCAGATAGTCTTCATGGCGCACTGAGAGGAGAGCAAAATGGGAAGAGTGGGATGGAGAGGTGCAGTCATTTAGGGTTAGTGGGGTCTGAACCTTTATCTCTCCATAGGGTTTGGACTTCAATTGGCAACATCCTTATCCAGCACGGTCAATGTTGAGGGATTATGGGAGTCATAGTCAAAACATCTGTAGAACCACAGGTTGCAGACCCCTCTGCACACAGTTTTTCGGGGAGAAAACCAAAATACTTAGGATGTAGTCATTTCTATTCACAACTCAATAAGCACCTTCCTTAGACAGTTGCTTCTTAAGTCTAGGCCCGGTGAGGGTCTGCAACCTTTGGCTCTACAGATGTTTTGAACTACAACTCCCATCAGCTCCAGCCAGTATATTCTATGGCGAGTGCTCATGGGAGTTGTAGTCCAACACATCTGGAGAGCCACAAGTTGCAGACTCCACTTCTAGGATCTCGTTTCTGGATCACCGGATTTGTAACACGCAGACGTGATGTTATGAATTTGCTAGATCGTCGATAAGTTTCTTTATTGTAAGTTTCCAGAATTTCCTGCCACTTAGTTCCTCTTTGATGAACATTGGGCGCCCATTCAGGAGTGTTGTGCCCAGAAATGATAGGACATTGTTTCCTATTATATTTTTTTAGGCCTACACTTTTAAAAGGTGGGATGAAGTCAGTCCGGGTGCTGGACTTGTGAGGTTCTTTAAGGTGTGCATTTTAACACCGAACGTCAATTCAGGTGAAATGCCTTTATTGTAATTTAGAATACAAGTCAGGTTTGAAAATACGGTTTTGTGTTCACCATTTTATATCATATGTCCTTATATTGGTGATTTTTTTTTTTAAGTTTGAATAAAAGCCACTTTGCTAATAACATGTTTGCATCACACAAGCAGTTCAAAGGTCAACGGCAGGTTACTGCCATACTCCAGCTTGCTCATACAAAACAGCACAGCAGGGACAAAATACACAAGACACTGGAGTGTCAACTGCTTGCCATTGTCTTTGATGTGGGCAGAGAATCTTGGATCACTATAAACCAGTGGTATTCAAACTTTTTCATACCAAGCCCTCTCCCCCAACAACCACCCCCACCCCGCCTTGAGTAAAAGTATTGTTTCTGGGGCTCCCCCAGCTAGGTGCTGGACCCCCCAAAGGATGTGCAGGAGGGCCCTCAGCGCTTTAAAATATAAGCAGATTATCTACTGCTTATATTTTCTATTAAAAGCAGTTGCTTTCTTTTTTTTAATTAATGTTGTTTTGGCTGGATACAGACCAACCTTTCAACATAATCATATTTAAAAAACTTAAGAAAAAAACATAAAATAAATAAAGAAATTCATTTTACATTTACAAATCACAAATTCTCAGTTCACAAAAATAGAAAATTAAAAGATAATTTGTAATGTACCTATTATTCAGATGTGTTAATCTGGCTCGTTATTATTTGAGATAACAAAAATCACCAATACTTTAAAATTCATACAACATGATAATCCTCTTCACCAATGCCCGTTTCTTTTACTCTGTGGCTTTCAAATTCAAACTGCGGATGTATTTCACAATTGCATATGATACAGATGTCCTACTAGCGTAAAACAAATGATTCCACAAATATTGTTGCGATGTGTCCCTGTAATCTTTAACATAACACTTGAAAAATAAATTTCTTTTAGATCTTAATTCTCTACATGTTATGAACAAATGATATACAGTTTCTTTATCTTGTTGACAAAAACGACAGGACAAGTCTTGGACACCATTTTACGCCTAAGTAATACTTTCTTAGCAGGCCACAAATTCAGCAGGAATTGCAGGAGATCTGAACGGTACTGAGGATTCGGTGATTTTAATAAATATGCTGCTGTTGCTCCATATTTTTTTTATTCTAGGGGATGCTGAAGAAATACTTCAGACAAATCTCCCTTGTTTGATTCCAATCTTGTTCCCATGATTTGTTTTTTGCTTTGACCGGGTTTGTGGTCAGCAGAATAACGGGAACATCTGCCTCATGCAGAATCCTGAGCACCTCAGATCGCCAAGCGCTTGGAAAATTGTGGGCAGACGTTTGGAAGTAGTTAGACAAAATCAAAAACAATCCATTGTCCGCTTCCTGCACAAGATATTTTTGATATAGTGCACAAAGTTTCCACTTACACATTGCGCTGACCGATATCAGACCTAGCTCGTACCTGAGGACAGAAATGGGCTGAGACATAGGTAGACCGAGAACCTTTTTCAAATAATAGCTCTCTAACTCAATCCAATAAGAGAGCGACTTCCACTTCTTAGTTTATGCACCATAAAGCAGAACGGGGATCACCTTCTGCTTATAGTACGCATAGTACGCAGTTGCTTTCATCGTTTTGAATATTAAAAGCAGTCATCGTAATACTTTTTCAAAGAGTCTGTGGCACCCTTTGGACATCCTTTTGGCCGCCCTTCGGGGGCCAGCTCCCCAGTTTGAAGACCGTTGCTCTAAACTCTGCCTAGTGTGAGTAAGAGTCACAGCCCGCACTCTCCCAGGATAATATGGATTTCACTGCCTAGGCGGGGGTGGGGGCGGACATGGCTGGTAACGGCTCAGCAGCCTGAACCATGGAAGACCAGAGCAAAGCAAGTGCCTCGGTGAGAGCTGTGGGCTGTTACCGGCCATGTCTGCACCCCCGCTGTGGGGGTGAAAGCCATTCGAAGCCCTGGTTCATCTGGGGTGCAAATGTTTTTTTTCTCCCTCGGGAGATTGGCTGCTTGCGCAAAAATTAAAAAAGATGGCCGCCACCATAGCTAAAAGGGAGTGAATGTGAGAAGCTGAATCATCCCTTGTTAAGGTGCAATTAAATGCTGCAAAATGGACCAAATCGTGGTCTCCTGTTACGTGAGACAAGGCTGGAAATAGAGTTGAGCTTGGTGTCCTAGAACAGCGATAGTGCATGCTTGCACTCCCTTGTATTGCCAGAGACAAGAATATTCTGCAAGGCCAAGTTCAAAGACAATCTTCATGGAAGAAGGGATGGGTGAGGAGAGATGTTGGGCTAATTGGGTGGGTGTAACGCTCACCTGGTATCCACGGGGATGCCACTAAGCCTGTCTGGACCTCCTACAACCTCAAACCCTTCCCTGGAATCTGTTTGACTGGAGACTGGGCCTGAAACACAGGATTGCCAGAGTTTAACTCTATTGTCTCTGCTTGCTTGACCCCCTCTTCCCTGAGGGCCAAACCTTCCCCTTTGTCCACTCCTCACCTTGCTTTCTTGTGTAGAACCCTCTCCGTCCTGCCCTTCGTTGCAGGGGTGCGTCGACTGATGCCGGCTCTATGCTGCCTAGCTGCTTCACTGGCATGGGCCCAACGGATTGGGCTTGCTGTAACTTCAGCCCGACCAGTAAGTTGAATGATTCTTATGAACTGTCCTTTTGACTCTTGTCCCTCCTATAACATGTCTCTTCTCCCTTAGGTGTTGGAGGGGGTCGCAGATGGTGTCGTGCTGCTGAGAGGAGCTGAGCACTAACGGTGAGTGAGAGCGCGATGCGCGATGCTGCACACTCTTCCTTGTATTGACCAATGTTTGTCTCTGTGTCCCTTTTAGGTGCTGCAATGTTCCAGCGTGGCTGCTGGCTGAGAGGATAAGGTGCGGTGAGTAAGCGCGATGTGCGGCGCCTCCTTATGCTTTCCGTGCTAACCTGGAATGTCTTTTCCCCTTGCAGGTCGATGGGATGCTCTGGAGCTGAAGTTACCCCGAGCAGCTTAAGTTCAGGTAAGCATTTGACTCTTCTTACAGTTTTAGAGTAAGCTAAGGTATGAAGAATGCTTACTAATGTCTTTTCTTCCGTTCATTTATCCGCCCCTAGGATGTGGCGTGCCGAGATGGAGATGACACCCCCTGTAGCTACCCACAGGACCAGAGGAGCGATGGATGAAAGCTGGGTGCTCTTCAAGGTAAGTATAATATTAATGCTGTTCTTGTTCTTGCAGGTGCGCGGGATGTGGAGGAAAGGCAAAGGCCTTCAGGAGACCGATCCGAGCACAGTGAGTGTCACGCTGCAGGTGCAGAGAAACGCAAAGTGTGTTTCTCGGCCCGGGCATGGTTTAAATAGCTTTCAGGTATCCCAGGTATCCCTGGGTTGAACCACACCCAAAAGGCTCGACCGCACACTTAGATCAAGGAACTGGGTTATGTGGGGGCATCCATCTTTCCCACAATACATTACAAGTCCAATGCCAAGTGATTCTTAGAGCTATGTGGAAGCCTGGCGCCACAGGCGCCAGGTCTGGCTCCAGGTGGGTCTCTGGTAGGATGGAGAGGCCCTTAGGGGCCATATAGGGGATCATGGCCTGGCTCCAACCTGATGTCTCAGGGGGCTGGGGGCAGGAATCATGACAGCAGGGAGGTAAAATCAAGTCCACCTCCTGCCAACTGGGTATGAGTTTACGTGCTGCTAAGTGAACTGAATTTTCCAGACATGGCATGAGCATGCCAGCCAATTATGGAGGGCCGTATAATGAATGGCCTTATAGTTTGAGAGCCAATGATGTACTGTGTACTTAATAGTGTTGAAGATGACAAGTTTTAGAGGTAGGCATAAATTGTCCACCTGACAGTAGATATCCTATCACATCCCTGTATAGAAAGTATACTTAGATGTTGCTCTTGAGCCTCTCACACCTCTTCGTCGGTTTTTCTCATTTGCCAGGTAGTATGACGACACCTATGACAAATATTTAGTATATAAATGTGTTTTTATGTGAAATGTACCGGGAGAACTCGAGTGAACGTCTGTTGATGTCAATTGTAACTCCCTGTTTTAGATAATTAATAAAACAGCAAACTGTGCCATCTTCCTGAGTTGGTTAGATTGTTTGGTGTCAGAGTTATTGTGCATCCCATCCATTGCATGCATGATACCCAAAGGGCTCTACACTCATGTGGTAGTGGTGCAGATGGTTAAAAGATCTAACTAGTTCACGCCCAGTCTTTCGGATGATCGAGTATCCTCCACCATTAGCCAGAAGGTTGCAGGGTTTTCTGTGGAGAGCAGCCAAATAGAAATAAACTTGCAAGAAGAACCGAGATGGCAGGCAAGTCCCCTTTTGATGAAATCCCTGCCGGGTTTCCACGGGCGCCCTGCAGACGGAAGGCGAAGTGGTCGTTTGGAGGAGGAGTCGATAACAAAGGCTTTGAGTCAATTATTGAACTACTGATGACTAGACACGAGGGAATGGCAAAGGAAGGGATGGGGTTGTGATCATTTTTATGATACTGGAAATATTGTGTAAAGGAAATATAGCGCCTACAGTCCTAGCTCAAGGGACTTCAAAAGGAGACGTCTCAAACTCCAATGGGAGTAGAGTGAAATATATAATGCGTGAACAGGTTCACGTAAGGGAACGTCTCAAACCCTGTATGGGGTATAAGTAAAGCCGAGAGAGAGAAAGGCGATCAAAGTGTTTATTAATGTGTTAATTTGACTAGTCTGTATATTATTTGTTGAATAGAAATATTGAAGAGTGATAGAAGTTGTTAAGTCATTGAAAAAAGTTGAGGAGCAATAGTGACTACCCTAGCGAAGTGGTTGGTACCAGTCCAAAGGTAGAGATAGCTAATTAAGAAATTAGAGACTTGAGCAGTGATTGATGGTGCACGCTCATATTTGTTGTTTTTAAGGCAATGAAAAAGTGGTGATTTACGCAAAATAAACAGGTTATTTTATAAGTCTGATAAGTATTGACAGACAATTGAGACTTGTCACTATGGGTGATACTTCTCTGATGCACCTATGCAAGACACTGCCAAAGCACATGCCTAAACTCAAACAGTATAGTGTGAAATGGGTGAAAGGCACGGCAGATAAAATGGTAATGCCGTGGCCACGAGGGGGATTACTGTCAAAAAGCGGTATTGCAACACATGGCCACATACTTGCAAGAAATGAGAGAAAAGATTAGCAATTCTAGAGCTCTGTAAAATGTATCAAGAAGAAGATCTGCCACTTGAGGAATGGATACATAGAGAAAGAGAAAGGTGTTGAGCCCTCTTCTTCCCTTACCTTGCTCTAGCATGGAAGAAATAGGGCTGTACCGTTTAAAGTAGTTAAAAGCGGCGATGGGGATAGTAATCCAATATGAACTCCCGTCCTATAGTAGCAATGATAGTCCAGAGGAGAGTAAGAGAAAAGAAGAGATCCATAAGATCGTACAAGACAAAGAAGAAAAGATTGGGCGATCGAATCTGTCAACAGAAATAGACAGGGAGATTAAGAGATGGAAAGGAGAGAAGGATAAAGTTGATGAGGTAACGCTTGTGCAGAACAGATGGATGGGAGGACAGATATTACTCAAGTTAGATGGCAAAAGCATCGAGAAATCTAGGCAAAGATAAGGATGAGCAAGAAATAAAAGACAAAGGGCCTCATTACACGGTAGGCAGTAAGGGTTTACCGGTACCGGTAAGGGCACCGGTACCGGTAAACCCTTAGCGCCTTACTACGAGGTCCCTTTGCGGGTCCTCTCTTAACGCCTGGTTTTTCCAGGCGTTAAGGACGGGACCCGCAAAGGGACCTCAGAGCTAATTACGGTACCGCAATTTGCGGTACCGTAATTAGCACCTTCCCCATTCCCATTATGCCCTATGGGGGCAAAAATGGGAATGGGGAAGTGCCTTGGTCAATGGGGAATTACCGCCCCCGCTCACCTTGGAGTAGGGTGGTAATTCCGCCATCCACCAAGGCGGACTAGGTACGGTACCGGCGGCAACCATGGCGCTAATAGCGCCATGGTTACCGCCTACCGTGTAATGAGGCCCAAAGAATGAGAGAAGAGATTGAAAGAAGATGAGCAGAAAAGGAAGAGCTGGGAGCTACGAGAACAGCTATATCAGGAGGAGCGGGAGAAAAAAGAAGAACAGGCAGAAGAACAAAGAAAATATGACAATAGGCAGAGAGCAATAGAAGATAGGGATAGAAGAGAAAGAAAGAAGAGGAGGAAGCACAAAGTCTAAGGGACAAAAGAATACAGAGATGAAGGGAAGAAGAGGAGAGAAGAGAAGGAGTAAAGAGAGAAGAATGAAGGCAAGAGGAAGAAAGAATTATGAGGGAGGCAAGAAAGCAAATAGAATTAGATGAAGAAATAGAACGAAGGAGAAGACAGTAGGGTCTTGATACCAGTTTAGTTCGTAAGGAAACAGTCGGGCCAAGTCCAGCAATACAAAGTAGCAGCAACATCGGAGTGGGCAGGAGCCCGTACTCCCCAGCTGTAGCAGCATCCACCTGATGCTGCTTGACTCCCTCGATGCACCCACCGACCCCAAGACGACATCCAGGCAATCCTAAGGCTGTGTAGGGCCCCGGCCCCCACAGATGCCCGCAGCGAGATCCGCTACCCGCCAAGGCCCCCCCCCCCCGACACCAGCCCAGCTGATATCCTTTGTTTGCGGTCCTGAGCCTGACTCCAAAATGGCCGGCGCGATGCGGCCTGGAACCGAGGCTGCTCCCAGTTGCTGAGCAACCGGGTGCCTCATTAGCATATCCTGGCCACTGACAGGTGGAAGCCGACCTGCGGAGCAAGGCCGAGGATTAAGGCTTCCTGTTTACCCCTGTTCGCCATTGTGAGCCCTCAAAAGTGGTCTGGTCCGCTCATCTGAAGGGTTGCTCCTCAATCATTGATAACTGTAAGTACACTGGCCCTTGAGGCAGCTGCGTCTTCCGCCTTCCTTGACACCCACATGGCTGCGCGCTGCACTGCCTAGCCTTCCCGCTCTAACAACCTGACTACTACCTGGTGCATGCTGCACTGCCCTACTCGATATGCCGGTCACACGAATCTAGCTACGCTGTATTTTGCACTGCATTCCCTGATGTGCCTGACATTCAAATCTAGCTACGCTGTATTTTGCACTGCATTCCCTGATGTGCCTGACATTCAAATCTAGCTACGCTGTATTTTGCACTGCATTCCCTGATGTGCCTGACAGTCGAATCTAGCTGCACCGTATTTTGCACTGCATTTCCTGCAGGTGCATTCTAACCTATGTGCAATTTCGGATCTAGATGTGTTTTCAACTGTAGTGACTATAGCGCCTCAAGGCATACTTTGACCAACTGTGTTGAATCTGGCTGCGTTTCTAGCCAAATATGTTATCTTGAAGCTAGAGGTTGCCCCCCCCCGCTCTCTAGTTTACACTATCACTCCCTGACCTCAACTCAAAACTACTGCACCTCAGCTCGAGGGCATTACTGTTAAACCAGCTACTGCCCCTCTAGACCACTCTACACAGCTCAAACTAGCCACTAACAATCAGAGTTTGGCCCGCTCCCCCACTAGTGCCACTAGCCTCCAGCATCACTACCACCACTATTACGAGACCATGATTTTCTGGCTTGTCCCAATCATGTTCCCTTTCTGCATAACGCTGGACAACGTACCCTGTAGCAATAATAGTTACATAGCCTACCAGGACGGCCTGGCTAAACTAGGGTGCCGCAGACACCACCCCCTCCCCTGCCCCACACCGTTCCTACCCTCTGTATCCCCTTTCCCACCCACTCACCACCACCCTCACACCTCCCAGGTCAACCCAAGCCCCCCCCCACCAACACTACACACAGCCACCCCAGTCCCATCACTAAATCCAACCAAACTAAACTGAATACTAAACTGCCCGCCCGCAACAAGCCTCCCGGCCTAACCCCCCCCTCCTTTACTCCCAACCTCACAGCCCGAAATGACAGATTAGACTCCAGGCACCCCACTACAACTACTAGGCCCAATTCCAAACCTAACACCAAAACCATTACAAAGCACAATGCGCCAAATAGGCCCATACCTCCCCCACTAAAAGGTGCCCTACTCAATGTCAGATCCTTGGCTGCCCACCCCACAGAAATTGCAGACATCATCCTTACCAATGAACTCGACTTCCTAGCCCTAACAGAAACCTGGCTTCATGAGGCGTCTGGACCTCACTTATCGCTAGCCATCCCAGACAAATACTCTATCCTCAGAGCTAATGCTAGAGGTGGAGGTGTTGCAATCATCTCCAAATCCTCCCTAGACTTCAGATCAGCCTCCACAGTGTCACTCACATCCTGTGAGACACTAACAGCCAAACTGCAAACCTCCCCCACAACCACGATCACCCTCCACCTCATATATAGACCCCCAGCACCCCCTGGGGTCTTTGAAGAAGACAGCACATCCCTCATCACCGAAAATTCCAAACCATCAGCACAAATCATGATCCTTGGGGACTTCAACCTTGGTTACCAGGACCCAAACGATGCACATGCTGCATCCCTAGCCAATGTCCTAACTGAACATGACTTCACTCAACTCATTGTACTCCCCACCCACCAAAAAGGCAGAACCCATGACTGGGTAGCAACCTACAATTGCAATACAACCTGCAAAGTCCCCCAACCTCTGGCATGGACTGATCATCACATAATCCCTCTTGAGGTCAACACCAATCAGGTACTGCCCAATAAATACCCCCCGGCACCAGCCTGTCCCACGAGGAATAAACGCAACATCACTGCTTAAGCCCTACTACCATTAGTCCTACCCACCCTCAATGCTCTCCCAGTCAACGCTGACTTAAACCTGCTGATTGACACCTTCAATGACTCCATGGCCAAGTCAATGGATACCGTTGCACCCCTGAAAATACGCAAAGACAAACCTAAAGCTCATCTGAACTCGTGGTACAGCCCTGAGCTCAAATTACTCAGAAAAGAGAAAACCAAGGCACAACACACTTGGAAAACTAACCCTTCCGCAGAAAACAAATCCAACCTCAAAAACATATCCTCACTTTACAAAAGCAAGATAATTTGCACCAAAAAAGATGTATACAACACCAGGATTGTTCAGACAGGCTCCTCCACCAAAGAATTATTTAAAATTCTGAAGGAACTAGAAAACCCTATCTCACCTCCAGACACCTGTCTGAAAGACAAATCCTGGTGCACCAGCATCCAAATCGCCCTCAACAATAAAATCTCAGGACTCCAAACCAAAATTGAGGACAAACGCCAACAACTCCCCAATAACAAGGTCACCAACCCTAGTCTACCCACGCCCAACAATACTAGCTCAGGCTTCTCGTTTAAGAAAGTCACCATTACGGAAGTCCAAAAAATCATCATCTCCTTGAAACCATCAAACTGCAAAGGAGACAGCTGCCCCGCCCAGATCATAAAAGATGCAGCTAGAGAGCTCTCCCCTTTCATCACCAAACTTATCAACCTATCCTTCACCAATAACTCGATCCCTAGCAACCTAAAACAATCATGGGTTCTCCCACTCCTGAAAAAACAATCCCTCGACCCAGCCATACCCACCAACTACAGGCCCATCACCACAGTCCCCTTCCTACTAAAAATCCTGGACAGAGTTGCCTGCATCCAAATTCAGGAATACTTGGAATCCAACCAACTGCTAGGAATACGTCAATCTGGCTTCAGACCTCAACACGGAACGGAAATCGCCCTGGTTGATCTCAAAAGCCAGATTGATGAAATTAAAGACAAGGGCAATGCCGCAATCCTACTCCTCCTAGACCTCTCAGCGGCCTTTAACCTGGTCAGCCATGAAATCCTTTGTAGCCACTTAGCCACCGCAGCCCACTTCTCCTCCTCTGCCATCACATGGATACAATCCTTCCTGGCAAACAGAACCATGCAGGTCTTCTCAACAACAGCTGCAGCAGACCCCATACCCATCACATGCGGGGTCCCACAGGGATCCTGTATATCCCCCACTTTGTACAATATATTTACAAAGCCTCTATTTGACCAACTGGACCGTCTGGGTGTCACCTACACAAATTACGCTGATGACACCCAGATACTCCTCACCATCACAGGCAATTACCAAGCAGACGTCGCCCGGATCAACGAAATATTCTCCATCATTCAGGCATGGATGGCCTCGCATGGCCTCTGCCTGAATGATGAGAAGACAGAGCTCCTCATCGTCGGCTCCCCCAACACCCTAACTAAACTCAATCCTAGCTACAATAACATCACGATCGATGGTCACACCATCCCCGTTGCCAAAAGCGTGAAAACCCTTGGCTTCTATCTGGATGCCAACACTAACCTCTCCAAACACACCAATATGACCGCCTCAGCCGCTGCTTACACCGGCAAGCTCATTAGGGCCAGTAGACCATTCCTATCACCCAACAGCTGCCTCACCCTCGCCAGAACCCTCATACAATCCAAATTGGATTACTGCAACAGCCTGTACATAGGTGCTAACCAATCCGTACTCAACAAGCTGCAGGTACTACAAAATAACGCTCTGCGTGCAGCCCTCAACATTCCTAGACGAGAGCATATCTCCGCTACTAGGAAAGCCTGCAAATGGCTCTTCATACGCCAAAAAATTGACTTAAAAACCATCTGCCTCACGTACAAGTCCCTCAATCACCTAGCACCACCATACCTAGCTAACAAATTCACCATGAAACCTGCTACCAGATCCACCAGATCCTCCAACACTCTATGTTTGACAGTGCCCAGATTCCACCTAATAAGAGCTGGAGGGGCAAGTTTCACAGTGCTTGCCCCCCAACTCTGGAACACCCTACCTCTCAACATCAAAACTATCAAGTCCTTCCAGATCTCCAGGAAGCAGGTCATTAGCTGGCTCCTAAACAAAGAGTAGCCCCACTAACACCAGACCTCTCACCCCTGCGCGGTAACTGACTCATGTACTGTATGTATATTGTAACTGTATATTGATAAATGTATATATATGTATGTATTATAAGTATGCACGAAGTATGCAACACAAAGATACTTCTCAACGCTGTAACCGTATTCTCAAGCGCCCTTCTACCCCTGGGTTTGGAGCGCTATACAAATAAAATAAACAAACAAACAAACAATGGGATAGAGCAGAAGAGTTTCTTCTGATAAAGGAAGCAACATCATGGGCATCTAGTGTAGTACTGGAAGAATAGTACTTTGATGCGGAAAGCATCGGAGAAAGGATCAATAAGGTCTATCAAGAATTAAAGGAAGGTAGCAAGTATGGAAGTCAGGGGAAGGGAGATCCCTAACATTTCAATCATGAAGCGAAGAAGAAACTCTGTTCAGTCACGGACACAGGGCATTGTCCTTAAACGACTGAACTTGGACAAAGTTGAAGGAGCTGATAGTCACACTAGTTGGGGACATGACATATCAGACAAGGAAAGAGAGTTCATCCTTGATGTAGGAGGTGTGAGCGTGTGTGCCCCTGAGGGAAGCCTTCAAATGGATAAAGAAGTAAAATGGTCCGATCTGGAACAACATAAGGATAGGACGCCAGATCCCATACCTTATCCAGAGTGCCCCTAAGGAAGATTGTATAGTGAAAAAGGAGAATAGCCGCCATATGTGAGAAGATTAAGGTCGCTACCGACAAGGAGACAGACATGGGACAATGATCCCTGCCATGGATAGGCTAAAGATGGGAACTGACTGTGGGTTGGGGTTTAGGCAGTTTCCCTTAATTAGAAAAAGGAGGAGCAAGACCACAGTATATTCCATGGCCGCAGATGGACAAGGATCATTTGAGGTGTAAGCTCCCGAGTTTGACTTCGGGCGCTGGGAAATGTATATACGAATTAGAAAAAATGACAGGAGGAAACACGCTGGCCATAGGGGACATAAAGGGTCTCCTGGCAGCTATTCTTGTGGAGATAGCTGATGACATATTGAGGAGAGCAGGGTATTCAAGTGTGAAAGCACAAAACACAGAGCATGATGGAGCGCTGTTTAATAATTGTAGAGCAGATGTGTGGAGGGCTCTCAGGGTACAGTATTCTGATACATCCGATATGGGTGCAATTATGACACATAAGATGAAGGAAGATGAAGACCCTATTGCTTACATTCAGGACATTCAGCAATTTGAAACTCGTGAGCCATGGGAAAAAACAGTGGCAATATTTTGCCACATTTTATGTCAGGGGTTGTCTGAGCCAGTTCAGAGGCAGATGAAGAAACATGTGGGAATGGAAGCGAAACCATGGGCTGAGATACAATTGATTATAGTGCATCACTGTCGGTTGTTGCAAGAGAAAAATAGGAAAAAAGATGAGACTAGGAAAATTGAGTTAGCCAAGTTAGTTCAGAAAAATGTGTCAAAATTTGACATAGAAGGGGCGGTATTGACAAGCAGAGAAGGATTGGGAATGCAGGAGGCTATGGGTACTTCGCAAGTGAGTAATCAGCGCCCGGTGGATCGAGGTGGATATGGGTTTGTGTGACGCGAGGCAGAGGTATGGGCTATAGAGGAAGAGGAGGGGGATTCCAAAATAATCAAGGTGGATTTCAGAATACAGAGAATGAGAATCAGAGTACCCAGGGAGGATTTAACCAGGAAGCCTTGTTAGACGAACACCCCCGTATATTGGACTTGTGGGATGATATGGCACATTGCACACGTATGTGGGAGCCAAGGGTATGTACAGAATGGCCAATTTTCAAGAGGGGGGACACCATATAGCACACAAATGAGGGAAGGGTTTTCCCAATGTCACACAGTATATCAGACACAAGTGCTGAGAGTGCAGCTGGTACAGCAGCAAGAGCAAGTGCAAATTAATCAACCACAAGGACAGTCGCACAGCAGTATGCAAACACAGGACCATTTCTGACACCCAGAATAGGAGGTGTCACTGTGGTAGGAGATAATTCTTTCACAGGGACGGAGATTAACCTGTACCCACAGTAGGACAGCTCACATGGTGACTTGATGTGTTCAGTACTATCTGTGACACCAGACCCCCAAGAGGAACCAATGATCGATGTGACGATAGGAGGCAAATCCTTTTCTTTTCTAGTAGACACTGGGGCTACTCATTCATGCAGACGAGAAGGAAAATATCCAGTGTCGGGAATTGCCATGAATGCTCAAGGGTTCTCTGGAGCTACGATTCAACTTCCTTTTACTAATGAATTACTAGTCTCTATATGAGAATGCGACATGTCTGTTCCTTTGTTGTATTCCCAACAGACATCGGTTGACATTTTGGGAAGAGATTTGATGACAAAACTTAACATGACGATTTCATTCACTGATCAAGGAATAGTGTGCTCCACACCAGGAATACACTAATTAAACGTAGGTGAATTTATACTGGCATTCACAGAGCAAGTCGTTCTGCAAGGTGTTCCAGTAGATCCAGAGGTTTTTCTACATGAATTAAGCATTCTATTGACATGGCTACTTGGCTTAGTGAGAAAAATTGTAAGGATACCTGATGAGTTTTTGCTTAGACCACGAATACCTATGGACGAAGAGGGGGGACAGACGATCCCTATGGAATTAGAAGCAGTCACAGTACGAAGGGAAATGGCAGTGCTCAAAGGAGTAGATGATGAGGGTGGACCATGGAGAACAGTAATAGCTCTCGCGGAAGGGTATAGATTAAATGACTTCACTGATGATGACATGTTCAGGGAGGACCAAACAGATGATGAGACGGTGTTCTTTATGAGCATCACATACTGGATAAGTAAAGAAAAGAGGGAAGTCCCACAGCAAATGGCAATAATGTGGCAGCGTCTAGCATTTTTTCAAGAAGACTTGGAGAAAGTACCAAGCGTCCTTTGGACTACAGGTCCTTATGACATAGGTCTATTAAAGGGAATAGGGGAAGTTAAAATAAAGCTGAAGCCAGGAGTGATTTTACCTCGAGCAAGACAGTACCCCATGTCTTGAGAGGCTCATGAAGGCATATTTCAGACTATCTTGGCACTGATGGAATAAGCAATTCTGGTGCCATCGGAATCATCGTGTAACACTGAGGTGTATCCATCAAAACATCTAAATGAGGATTGTAGAGATTTACACAAGATATGAGAACGATTAACCAGATTGTAGAATCAGAGTTTCCTTTAGTTCCTAATCTGGTGATAATACTATGCAGTATCCCGGTGGAAGCTCGATATTTCACAGTGATCAATTTGAAAAATGTGTTTTTCTCGATCCCGTTGCACAAGGAAACGCAAGACTTGACATCCTTTATGTTCCATCAAACTCGACTGAAACATTCTTGTTTGCCCAAGGGGTACTGTTAGTCCCTCTCGATCTTTAACAGGGACCTACAGATGGATTTAGCCAATATTGAGCTTAAGAGTGCAGTGATACAATACGTAGATGACATTTTAATTTGTAGCACCATGGAAGATGAGTGCAGACAAGATTCTATTCAGTTGATGACTTTTAACAGACAAGGGGTATAAAGTAGACAAAGAGAAGTTACAATACTGCCAAGAAGAGGTGTTGTTCATAGGGCAGTTGATTTTGCATGAAGGAAAGAAGGTAACACCTGAAAGAGTTGAGGTGATTATGAAAACATCAGCGCCAAATACAGTGAAAAAGATTCAACAGTGTCTGAGATTATGCAACCATGTTAGAGCCTGGGTGTTTGATTACACTCACAAGACCCCTTTTGCAGGCTTTAAAGAAAGCACAAGCGTATAAAGTAAAAATAGAATGGACTGAGGAAATGGAGGAGGGGATTGAGGAGGTGAAAAAAGCAATTTGTACAGCCCCTGTTTTAGGAATTCCCAATTATACCTAGGAATGTTATCTGTTTTCACACACAAATGGGACATTCATGGCAGCAGTACTTACACAGAGAACCACACTGGGGTGCAAGCATATTACAGTGGGATTTTAGACCCATCTTTGAGAGGACATTTTCCTTGCGAACAGTCATTGGTAGCTTCCGCGTCCTCAATTGAGAAGTCTACAATTACTGTGATAGACTGCTCTATGATTCTCTACGTGGAGCATGCTCTATTTGCTATTTTAGAGAAACCCAAAGGCACATTGACACCCCAAAGAGCTTCAGTTTATGAGGTAATGATTTCTAATCCAATGATTAAGATTGTAAGATGTAAAATAGTGAATCCTGCCACATTTATAGCTCATTTTATGTTATGTTATTTAATTTGGAGAGCGCACCAGGTACCCTAGGGCTTAAGGGCGCTGAAACAAAGAAGAGACAGACACATTCAACAACACCACAGAAAAGAAAATGGCACAAATCGTGAGATGATGGGATGCCCCGATATAAAGAACATGGCAATGTCAAAGTTTAAGAGACAGGGACGTTTTTAGTCCCTTCTTAAAAACTTCTGTTGAAGTTGTGGCTAAGTTGAGGTAAGAGAGTTCCAGGACTGAGGTGCTGCAGATACAAATGCAGCATCTCTTGATTTCTTAGTCTTAAGACGAGGAACCAAAAGGGTATACGACTCATCGGATCTAAGATTTCTGATGTTTTGCTTGGGGATAATGAGTTCTTTCAGGTAGGCCGGCATAGAGCGATGCACACATTTATGTGTGATGAGAAGCAGTCTAAATGAAACCCTGGCATGAACAGGGAGGCAATGCAGGCTTCTACGAGCCTCTGAAACATGGTCTCTTTTTGCAAAGCGTTTAACAACTTGAACAGCAGCATTTTGGATCACCTGGAGACAATGAAAATCTGATAGGGGTAAACCAACCAGGAGACTGCAACAGTAATCGATCTTAGCACCAATGATAGCCCTTGCCAAGGTTTCTGAGTTCTTTTCTGACACAAATGGTCTGAGGCAGAGGAACAGCTTAATGTAATAGGAGGCAGAGGAGGTTAGGATATTAACCTGAGCCTTCATGCTAAGATTTATATCCAGATAGATCCCCAAAGTTTTTACTTTACTCATGATTTCTATTGTACAATTGTCGAGAATGAAGTTCTTATAGCAAGGGCCCAGCTTGGCACGTTTTTTTCTGAACCCACTAGAAGTAGCTCGGTTTTAGCACTAATAACTGCTAGGCTATTTGTCACCATCCAATCCTGGATTTTTTGATATATGGAATTAATGAATATCTCATCCTCCACATGGACGCCTGTTATTGGTATGATCTGCATAGTTTGCAAAAATGATCCCTTCCTCTGCCAGCATCTGGAATAAGGGGATCATGAAGATGTTATCAAAGCAGGGAGACACACAGGCCCCCTGTGGGACACCATATGTAAGTGAAAAAGGTTTTGCTTCTGCACTATCACTGGCCACTCTGATTTGCCTACCCTTCAAAAAGGAGGAAGTCCAATCCACAGCCGCTTGAGAGAAATTAGCATTATTTTTTAACCTGGTGGATAAAATGGAGCGATCCACCAGGTCAAAAGCTGCTGATAAATCAAGGATAATAAGGAGCGAGATATGACCACTGTCCATCCTATGATGAAGATGGGATTTGAGAGCCAAGAGAGCAGTCTCAGTTCCGTGATTTGAACGGAAACCTGACTGATAATCAGTGGAGTAACTTTGCTGAAAATGTTGGGGGGATACGGTTGGGGTGGGGGGAGGGCAGCTGGTGGCTCTAAGGGATTGTTTCGGCCAAATTGTTCAATAAAATTTGGTTGAATTCAGTCACCACCATTAGTTCAAAGCCGAAGATACCGAACATGAAGAGCTGGGGTTGCGGGGGTGTCCTCTGCTCCCATGTTTGTTGTTTTTGGCTTTGGCAGTTGCTGGGGTGTCCCCCGCTCCTCATGTTTGGTATTTTCGGCTTCAGCGGTTGCAGGGTGTCCCCCACTTCCTCAGCATTGATGGCAGGGGACCCAACAAAAAAAAGGATCCTGCAGCGTCAGATCCGACCCCCGTTAGATGGATGGATCTGACGGTGCAGCGTACAGGAGAGGCAGCAAATGGATAAAAGGTAAGTATGGAGGGTTTATGGGTTTACTGGTGGTTTGGGGGGACATGGGTTTGTTTTTTTGTACCGAGGTAAAAATGTATTTGCAGCGAAAATGACTACAGTCAAACAACCTAAATCCATGAGGGATAACACTAGAGTACTACACCACAAGAGTCCATTGCTGATGCTCCGTTATAACTTTCATAAGACTGGTGGCCTATCTTTAAAATTCAATTGAGCCCGACACATCTTCAGCCGGTCTGCCATGCACCCAGTGACACAACATAACATTCACAAACTTAATTCCAATAGAACATACAAGCAATGCATTAGTTATTAATTCTGACACAAAAGTCAACACACATATGCTTGCATTCACTCTCACACACAAACAAATGCACCCAGCACCTCCATTGACATACACTGTGCGCACACAACATTTATATGTATATACACAATAACACATGGAAACAGTGGCACAAAGTCCATTGAGTTATCATCCTCTGATCCCTGAAATTCTGGGCTAAGTTGACTTGACCTAGCTGAACTATAAAGCCATGGCCAAAAGGAACAGATTCACTGGAATGTCAGCAATTCCCTTGATTTCTCTTTTCATTCAAAGGCAGAAGCCATCGTCTAATGCAGTGCAGTGGGTGACCAAGTATGCTTGGTATCAATTTGTAAATGCCATATATCTCCAAACTTGGGTTCTGCACAGCGCCTTATATGTGTAAATGCTGATAATTCTTTTTACAAGATTCTGACTGATTAAAATTAAGGTATGTTTTCCTGTGTTCAAATGGCTCCAAGCAGTGGAGTACCAAGTGGGAGAGGCGGGGGGGGGGACAAAGCTGCCCCCGTGGCTCTTTTAAGAGCCAGACCAGGATATTTGTCATTGGGACACCTCTCCTGTTCAGCACATCAAAGAGGGCGCCCAACGGCAAAGGTGTCCCACTGGCAGGACAATGTGTGCTGAGCAATTCCTGCTCAGCACGCTCATTGTCTTGGCAGCAGGACACTTTACCCGTTCCGAATGGTAGAGGTGTCCCGGTGCCAGGACAATGTGCCAAGGAGCTCCAGGCAGCAGAGGGTCCGCACCTTGCTCTGTATCAACAGAGCATTACAATGTGAGCCATTAGGCACTGATGGGAGGGAGGCGGTTCTATTACCAAGGACTTTTTTCCCTTTAGAAATGTGAATGGGAGGAAGTGATCAAAAGTGAGAAGGGTGCATAATGTTGCATGCTTTATGAAATAATTACTATGGCTTTAAAACCCAAGGGGGATTTGTTGGGCGCACATTAATCTGCATGATGCTATTGTGACTTTCCATGCAGAATGGGGAGAATAAAACTAAAGACATACTCCCATTGCTCAACATATTTCTATGACAATGTATATAGTGTATGGTTAGTTTATTATAAAAGGCTAGTTTATTATGTAATGTGGTTTGCTTCCAAGGCATTGCTATAAATAATTATTTAAGCACATGAAATGTAAAGCAAAACCTTAATAAATAGCTATATCAACAAAACCTGGAAAGATGTGCACGGTCGCTTAAATTGTCCACATCCCACTCTCACCAGTCAACCAAGTGTTTGATCCTGAGCAAATCATTTCATCACATTGTGCCTTATCTGCATCTCTGCAAGTGACTCTGATTCACTTCAGAGCTTATGTTAACGTGTCATGGTATAATAATGGAAAAACCTAATGATTATAGAGTTGCTACACATATAACAATAGTGCAATGTAGGTATTTTGCACCACAAAGTTATTTGTCACTTGGCTTATTTATGGCAACTTATTCTAAAGTCACTTCCATGGTGCCTCCAAGTATCAAGGATTGATGATGCGCCTTGCACTGTCCTTTTCTGTGAAGTCACTTCTTTTGGTGCAATCCATATAATAATTAGGACGTTTGCATGTATTTTGCCTCAGAGGGCTTGGACAGAGCTCTATTAGATGAGTTTCCTGCATCTGGAATGATCGTGCAGTGTTTTTTTGGGGGGCGCCAATGAGACCATGTGGAATTCCACACACTGCATTTTGTTGCTCACCCTTTCTCCCCCACTCTTACAATGCTGGATACTCCCCTGCTCAGTTTGGTAAGTGAAGCAGTTTTTGGTGTCCTGTTACCTGAACCATGACACCCATTTACTAATTTGCACCAAACCGTCCAGAAAAAGTGTGGTGAATATTATTTTTGGCGGCAGGGGGAAAAGTTATAAAGGGCTCCTAAAAGTGTGCTTTTAACACAAAATCCCATACGGTTACAACTGCTCACCTAGAGCTAAAACTGCTTAACAAAGGTTCACCATGTTTGGAAGGCGTATAGCACTCAATTTAATTTCACAGAATGTGCAGAGTACAACAGTTTTGGGTCACAGGTTTACTCAGCTTGACTCTTTCCACACTACTCGGGGAGGGCGCACCATCCACTAACTTCATTTTGAAATTAGGATGGTGGTGCTTTAGTAGCATCTGAAAAGTGGCAAGATTAATTTTAGAGTCGTTGCAGAGCTGTGGCTTGCCACAGAGAATGCACCATTTGTTTTTGTTAGTGTGTCTTCATACCTAGAGCCTTAATGTGTACTGTGAACTCTGCTCACATTGTCCAAAAGGGACACACGCCCTCACTAGGGTCAGCCCGCAGCCCAGACCCCAACAAAGATACACAAACACATTAACTTTTTTTATTTTATTTTTAAAAGTACCTCTGCTCTACCTTCAAATGCTGCCCGGTCCACATCTCATGTTACACAGACCTAACCTCTTCGCACTCATGCACCTCCAGACAGAAGCCAGCAAGCTGAATGGGCTTCCTAATTCCTGTCTGTGTGTCGCACAAACACAAAGCCGGAAAGCGATTCTCTGCGCCGCAGCCCTTGGAATTGCTGCTGCTAGTGTGGCAGCACAGGTGCCAGCCCTGCAACACCCAGTTCAGCACCCTGGCAGCTGACTTTGAGTCAGGCCAGCCAGGGTGAGGGACTGAGCCATGCAGGGCTTCCCGGCCCTGAAGGTGTTGCAGCGCGGTTGCCAGGCATCTCAGCATTATGTAATGAGACAGCGCAAGCCTTACTGGGCACCCCAGCCGGGCTTGCACTGTCCAATTACATAATTGATGATTGCAGCCCCCCTGCCATCCCTCCAAAAGATGGGGGGAACAAAAAGGCATGCCACAGAAGTTGGGGGGGGGGACAAAACCCCCTGTCCTCCCATATAATTACGCACATGCTGATAATCATGGTAGATTTGATTTTGCTCCACAAACGAAGAGATCTGGTTATATGCCACTCTATCCAAGATCTTTAACAGGAAGGTGGTGTTAGTAATAGTTCGATAATTAGAGGCAGTCAGAGGGAAAAGATTTGGTTTCTTCAGTAAAGGGGTAATTCAGGCATTCTTGATGTTATCTGGCACCCTGTTCGTGGCGAAAGAGGAATTAACAAATTTCGTCAAAGCTGGGATAAGAGTTGGAGATCATTCTTTAATTATAACTGAGGAACAGTGATGTCCTTTACAACTAGTGTTTTTTATTTGCGAAATGACCTTAGACAGTTTTTGTTCCGATACATCCCTCAATACATGTTCTTTTAGTGTATTAACTAAATAACATTATTTTTTGCTTTTTGTTTCTGTTTTTGCTATATGCTTGTTTCACAACATTCCTTTGTACCCTTTGAACTTTTAACTAAATGTACCATGTGGATGTATTTATTTTTCTTTTATGCCCATGGATGAGACTATAATTATGTTGATTTTCCGTTATGCATTTTGTTTTAGAAAATATATGATTTATATACCCCTTTGGAAATTAGAAGTTTACTGTCTGTTCTTCCTATCCATACTGCTTTTTCGTTAACCCTTGGAACAATTATCTAAACGCCTGTCCTTGAAACACACAGCAATTTCACTAATGCGAGTGGAAATTGTATCAATAGCGGATGACTTAGTTGTAGGATTTCCGGAATATGGAAACCTAACTCTTTTTCTAAATAAATTAAAGTTAGTGGACAGATTTAGAGAATCAAATATTTGTTCACCTTTCACGTCTGTGGTTTAAAACAGTATCGGTAAGGGTACACTCTTTTGTTTAGCCGATACAGGCTGGAAGCTAAAAATAGGTTGGTTGTCAACGTTAATATTAATGATAGGTAGATTAGCTGATAGGACTTGTTCTGTCATAGCAAGCTTTTTTACGACTATTCCTTCTGTGATTTTGGTGAGCTTGTTAGACATGGCATATTGAATTTTTGTACACCATGATTCATCTTTAGGGAAAGAGTCTTGTGAAGGACTCGGAGCCTGAGATTGCTCCTTCAGAATTTTAAAAAGTTATTTGGTGTTCGACTGAGCATTCAATATTCTCGTATTAAAAGATTCTTTTTTGGCAGAATTTATGGCTGATTTATGCTCAGACGATATTTTCTTATAGCTAGCAAGACTAAGTGAGTCTTTAGAATGACGCCATGCATAGAAAAATGTATTTTTTTCAGATTTGAGAGCTTTAAGATCATCATTAAACTAAGGATTAAGTATAGCTGAGTGTAGAGTTTTGTTTTTAATAGGAGCAAGTTTCTCAGTGACGGAAGCTAGGTGTGTAGAGGTCATTTTTTTGCGATTTCTCACTTTTATGGTGAGCCTAGGTGGTGCTACTTTTTTGGGAAAATAATTGGTCTGAATTAGAAAATGTATAAAGAAATGGTCAGACCAAGGACAGACATTAACTTCTAGATTTGAGAGAGTCATATTGAAAGAGGAAACTCAATCCAAAGTGTGTCCCTTGATGTGAGTTGGGAGTCTAACATGGTGCGAGAAGCCTAAAGAATCTAGTGTGTTCTCCAAGGCTTGAGCTGAGGTATCCGTGGCACATCCCAGCCACAGATTAAGATCCCCCAAAATAATAATTTTGGTATTGGGTTTTAAGAAAGCTAGAAGAAGGCCGTTCATAATGGCTGGGAAGATGGTATCTGCTGTGGGGGCTCTGTATAATAAAAGAAAATTAAGAGTGTTTTCTGCGCTAGAAGAAGAGAAGTAATTCAGTACCTTGAATGGTATCAATCCTGCAATCCCAGGTTTTAAAGTGAGATTTTATAATAAGGGCAACACCCCCCTCTCTTTTATAAGTTCTGTCCTGTCTTAGAATGTGATAGCCCTCTGGAATAGCTAGCTCCAACACTGGATCTGCTGCCTCATGGGACCAGGTCTCAGTGATGGCACATAAATCCAGGTCTTGCTCCTGGATAATAGATTTGACCTTGGTTGCATGTTTAAGCAGCAATCTAGTGTTCAACAACATACATTTCAGAGTACACACCGGATGAGTAGATGTGACGGTGTCTGGCCTAGCCTGACGAGAAGGTACTCTGATGCGTACTGTAAGCTTCTCCACCAATATAGGTGGAATAACTATAGCTGACCTAAATTCCTTTAAAGCTTCAGTATTGGTAAGCAAGGGTACTTCAAGGGCACTTGTCCCTAGATCAGTAATGCCTTCCAACACAGGTGTCCTGCTATGTGGCAATGAGAGATTAGGTGATATAGGAGGTGTCCCCTTATGGGAGCAGGGTCAGTGGCTGAAATCAAATCAGATGTGATATCTGATGAAACGGGGACATGATCCCTCAGTCCCATAAGAGCGGATTGCTGAGTTAAGATATCAAGCCGTTCTCTGGCCAATTGAATGGCCTGCATGACCTCTGATATGCCCATATAACGTGCTTACCCGTGGATGTAAATAACCTGGACTGCATGCTGCCTTCCGCAACAAAGTGGCCCCTACGCGCCGGCACATACACGCCTGACGTGATGTTAAATGGGGCCTAGGACTACAAATCCGCTGGGATTTGTAGTTTCTAAGTGTCTCTAGCTCCGGTAAGGGCCCCGGAGCAAGCATATAAGCACGAGACCATGAGACGCTATTAACAGCTAAAAAGGAATTATGATACACAGCCTAAAATAATCTGCGCCGTAGTTCAATTACTAAAATGTCAATGCTAAAACTAAAATGCACTGCGAGCAGCGTTACGGAGACTGCAATTTTTATAAACAGTGAGCTTAACTGTTAAAACACCAAAGCACAGTAAAAGAAGGTGATCATCTGCATGAACTGTGCTAATTATGTTGAATTTTATGGTGCTATACCCTGAGTAAAGGAAAATGCATTGGTGGGAGGGGAAATTCTCTTTATTGGTGGTTCTTCAAAAATTGATCAGACTAGTGGGGAAAGGCATTCAGGCACATCAGTGGTGAGGCACAATTTAAATGGAGAATTTGAAGTTCTAGCAAGTGCAATACTACCGTCTCACTTTTCAGTGCAAGCAGCAGATTTTGTAGCACTTATTGTTGCACTCGAGAAACACAAAGGGCAAGAAGTGGCAGTGTACAGTGACTCCGCCTATGTGATGTCAACCGTACATGCAGGACTAGTGCATTGGAAAAGGAGGGGCTACCTCCATGCGGACGGCACTCCAGTGCAGCATGCATCCTTATTGGACAGGCTTATTAAGGCACTACAACTCCCATTGGCCATAGCAGTCGTTAAATGTGCAGTTCACACTAAGCAAACAGATATTATCTCTTGTGGAAACAAAGTCACAGACGAAGAAGCCAAAAGGGTAGCACATTCTCCAGAGATTTCAGGTTTTGATACTGAGAATGTTAAAGAGAAAGTAGTTACAACCATGTTGATGCAGGAAGGGTTTAATACATTGTTGATTACCCAACTAATGGAGATTCAAGAGAGTGCACCGTCGGAAGAGTAGAAATTATGGAAATGAAGAGGGTGTTCTTTATCCCCCACAGAAGCATTATGGCGACAAGATAGCACTGGAAAGCCAGTGATGTCAGTAGCATTATTGACAGTTGCACTTGAACAGCTGCATTACCGCACATGTGTAACTAGATAGTCTTTCTGCTACGATTGCGGAAAACTGGTTCATTACGAATTTGTAGGAGCACATTGCACTATTTATGGTCAACTGCATCATGTGTCAAAGGTTTACTGCTGGGCATACACTGAGAAAAATTTGAGGGGTAATACCTCGACCGAATGGTCTGTTTCAGCATTTCCATATCGACTATGTCAAATGCTGCAAGTACGTAATGGATATAGGTATCTATTAGTGGTAGTGTGTCTCTTTTTTAGGTGGATCGAGTCAGGTCCGTGTACACACCCTGATGCCACTTGCGCAGCAAAGTTTTTAGAGCACTAGGTCTTTCCAAGATGGGGTGTGTGTGAAGTGCCGAGATCCAACATTGGGCCTCATTTTGATAATGAGCTATTTGAACACATAGGGCTTCTATTATATATTAAACACACATTTTTTTCTGATTATCACCCACAAGCGAACTGGATATGTGAGAGGCTCAACTGCCTCCTTAAAGAAAGGATTGCCAAGGGATGGCTATACTGCCTACCCCTAGCATTATACGCTGTTCGGAATCGGCCAGGATCAGACCACCACCTCACCCCTCACGAGTTAGTGACAGGGCAGTGAATGAGAACACCTCTTGCACCTCTGTCTAGGAGTAGAACTGATGCCCACAGTGCAGCTAAAACTTTAGCTGATGAATTGCATGACTATTTGACATGTATGACCTATAGCATCACTCTCATTTCAGATCAACTCAAGCACCAGGGGGGGTCGGTCTCAGAACACAGATGAAGACAATTCAACAATCAACCCAACTGAGCCGACGACCTTGCGCCGAAGACGAGCAGAAAACAAAACAAGAGGGCACTGCTGACACGCTGTGTATCAAGAAACGACGCAGTGGATCATGGGGCTGCACGCCATTCTGGTCCCGCGTGGGGGAGCCAGATGAGCATGGTCACCGGTAGAGCTAAAGTGCTCGCCTTGTTGCTCCTGCCCTTCCTTATGCTCCACTGTTGCAACGCCCAATTGGAGGACCAGACTTTGACCCAGGAAAACATAGAAGAGCCTTATCTCTTCAACAAGAATATGAAATCCATTATTGGAGGGCTGTGGCAAATTCTTCAATCTTTGTATGAGAATTTACTGAACCAAAAACGTGCATAGCTTTTAAAACAAGGAAGAAGCACAACACCAATGACAAAATTCAGCACAGTTACACTTACAGTCACAGATGAAGACTCATCATCATGAACTCAGGCACCTTTGCCATCTTACGCATCAAGTTCAGCAGTAACATCTACTATCATAACAATTTTGAACGGCAAGTACAATGAACAAAGTGGAAATGCTGTACTTCCATTATCACTTAGTGGAGACTTGTTATCATGGATTCAATCATTTGACAAGCTTTATCGAAGTGAAATGAAAAAGAGCCGTTCAGGAGAATCACCAACAATTGAAATTATTGCAATTACAAATGATAATCAGGGTGTAGATGTACAGTTTACAACTTTACCTGAAGATACTTCGACCAAGAAACCAGCAATGCTGTCAAAGTCAAGAAAAACACAATGCACTGAAACCAGACGAAAAGAACGCTCTACTAAGAAAGTGTTCTCCACATCAAGAAAAAAAGCTAATGCAGAAATTAAAGGGCAACTTCGTCCTGGCCTTAAAGGATATGGCATTGTTATGAACACTGAGACGTCCATAGATGTTGTGCCGACAGAGGATGAAATGAAGTAAACATATGCACCGCCAGTCTTGCTGGCCAAACTTGTGCATCCACTTCACCCAGCCCTACTGGTCCACCGCAAGACTTGTTATCTCTGCACTGCATTCAATCCCCACCAACCCTCTTATTCGCCTTTTATTCCAGTTTGTTGTATCTTTTGTTAATAAACTTAACATTAATTAAATTAAAAAAAAAAAAAAAACAATCAACCCAACTGAATTTCTATTGGCAACTAAGTTATATTTTGCTGATTCTGTCCTGATCAAAAACTGTGCTAGACAGTGGCATGAACAACGTTTGAATGGCCCCTTTTTCTTTGAAAATATAACCCATTCAGCTGTAAAGGTCCAAGGAAGATGAGCTTGGCTTCACTTGGGCACGTGAAAGTCTATAAAGTTGAGGCCCTCCCTCCCATTGTTGCTGAACCAGAAAGAAGATAAGAAGAAGAATTTCAGCGTGTGAAGACTCGAGCGATGACGAAGAAGGACGACAAAACAACAATTTATGAATGATAAAGATTTAGCTTGGACAAAATTGGAGGACACTCCTTATAGATATTTTAGCAGGAGTGCAAGGACTTGCTGAGAATTTTAGTAGGCCAAATATGAACTTTATAAACACATTGAAGCATCAAAGTTATGCCTAAACGTCAGTTCTTGATCAGAAATTGGAAACAAGATAAATATCCAGATTCATTTAGTGGTGCATATCTGTTCTACGCAGTTAAACATATGGTCCTCACTGATAGTGATGTGCATTGGCTTGTGCTTGCTGTTTTTGTATTTATACTTCAACACTATCTTGCTCTTGTCAGAAGAGATGTTGCTATTTGCACTTTTGTACAGGATCCTAAGAATGGCCCTGTGATTAAAAGGCTGCTAATTGCGATCATTGATCAAATTTTACAATTGCAGGTGTAAAGAAATTTGATAAATTCCATTAAAGGTGAGAAATTTGGAAGCTAGCACAGTTCTAGAGAATGAACAAATACCAGTATGGTGCAAACTGTGGTTGTCTATGTTTTGTTGCATACGGTATGCCTGCATGATTAAACTCTTTGTCTTTCTATTCCCTTTTTTTCATAGTCTTTATCATACTAGTATTCCTTCTGAGGCAGAGACCTCTATAGCTCCCCCCACTATGGGAACTGCTTTTGATTTACTTACTTCCACTGAGGTAGAGGTTCCTATGATTATCCCCACTGTGAGAACTGTTTTTGATTTGCTTTATAAGTATTATTCAAACACTGATTGTGTGAGACATAAGAGAAGTGCAGAGGAAGATAATGAGGGGATAAATACATATCTAGACAATGCAGCACCCTTGGGTAATAACATGTGGTATCAGCACATGAGAAAGGTGAGAGAGAAAACATCTAAGGAGAGTTGCTATGTCTGCGCTCTCATACCCTATGCCATGAACACAGTACAAACTTTCATTTCCAGAGAAGTTGCAGAACATGATGCCAGGTGTCTCATTCATCTCCCAGCATGCCTGACAAGAGGAGAATTCCAGGGAATTTGGGTCACTTTCCGTTGGAGGTCAAAATGGTTGTTTCCATACCAGGATGACTATATCAAAACTACACAGATGGAAAAGGAACCTGAATGGAAGAACAAGATGCTTATGTATCCTGTGACAGGACAGTAAGCGGTAGCCATTGTAGAGGTGAAGAGACTGAACTGCCCTTACAAAATAGAAGTCGCTGGATGGCCTGGATGTTGGGAACAAACTCAAGTCTTAGTCTATGGACGGGTGAAAACCAAGAAGGAATAGAAAGAAGGACTGAGGTCCTGCAAAGCTCATCTACTAATATCAGAATATGTACAAGAGGTGCAGAGAGTAAACAATGGGTGTTTGAAGTCATGGGCTAAGCATGCCAAACTACTGACATAGGTAGAAGATGAATTGGGTCCAATGGATGTGCTCCCATTGGGGAATGCGACATTGTGCTTCCGAAGAGAAGTAAAGAAGCATGTGGGAGATAACATAGGCTGCAAAACTACAGTTGACGTTTCCAGAATGGGAGCAGGTACAGCTGTCCTGATAGATCGATTTTGGGTTTGTGGGCCTAGGGCCTATGTGAAGCTGCCCAAGGATCAGAGTGACCTGAACATTGGAGAATTTCCAAAAGTATATGCCGATTTGAGAAAGAGAAGATCGCTTGAATTTCTCAATCGAACCAGAAGAGGGAATTACTTCTCAGTCACGTCAATAGAAGTGTATGACTCTATTCCTTATGAACACAGGTTGTTCAGCAAGACTGCTTCAATATTTAAGACTATATTCATGCCTGGGATCCAGAGGATGGCCAATGCCATATGATTGCAGATTACGAGATGGGAGCTGCTGCGGACAATCAACACCACCATAAAGGAATTCAATGTTAGCAAGAAAGAGCTGATGGCCATACGACTAATGACTCTCCAGAACAGATATGTCCCTGATATGATCACAGCCATGGAAGGAGGAGTTTGTACCAAAATTGGGCCATCATGTTGCACATTCATACCTTCTCACAATGATGAGAATGGGACTTTGATAGAAGCCATAAAGCTGATGACAAACCTGCATAACCAGATGGAAGACGAGACAAAGGACATTATAGATGACAGTTGGTTTTCTTCCATATTCTCATGGATTCCGCATTGGATGGCAAATAACTTCAAGTTTCTTGGGGCACTATTGATCATGGTGATGTTTGGATTATATGTGATCAAGATAATAATCGGCCAGTGCAAGAAGAGGGCAAAGAAAGCAGTAGAAATGAAGATCACAATCGATATTGAATCAGGGTTTGGACCCAAGGAATTGACAGATGAAGATGTCAGAAAATAAATAGAGGCCAGCATCGTAGTACCTGAAGGAACGAAGTTCTTGTATCTGAAGAATCATAAGAAGTATGTGGGACGTTGAGTCTATTATAATCAGAATGGACAGTGCAGCTACATGGCCTGGAGTGTGGATGAGCATGTCAAATCAGCCAGCACCCTGAGGGGGTGATGATCTGGACTCAAAAGAAGCACTTCTTCAAGAGTAAGTATTGAAATGCAGAGACAGTTGAAGAGGTGGTCGATGACGTGACCAGAGGGGGGAATGTAGAGGAGCAGCTCCATGCCTCTGCAGGAAATCCTGCCCTCCACCTCCTCTATGTTAGAAGCCTGAGATTGTGCCATGCTTGACACCAGCAGTTGTGACCATACCACAGCAAATATTCGAGAGCAGATACCCACTGAGAAAACCCTATCAAATGTATTCCCGAAGAGATGATAATCTGAGGTAGGAACTCCCTGAAGGAATATGAGAATGAGTGAAAGAGGAGCTGTTGACGTCAAGAGAGACGACCGTGAAACACTGAGGATATTTGCTGAAGAAAATGTATGGACCGTATGTAAATGTATAGAAGGTGATGACGAAGTTAAGGATTGAATAAACTTTTATATGCGAAGAAAATGCAAGTCGTTCAATAACTGTACAGTTGCAGCAACTCAAGTAGACTAAATAATCTTAGAAATTGGCTATACGTAGTGAATAGACTGCAGGCAGAGCCGCCATTTTATAGAAGCTGGACATCAGTGTCATGAATTTAGTAATCCCGGACCCATTGTGAGGAAAGGCTGAGAACTGTGTCGCAGCAGGGATTAGCTGAGATTGTGGATATGAATGCCGAGGCTGTATGGCCTGATGTCAAAGTTCAAGCAGCCAAGGTCAGTTAACTATTCTCAAAGGCAGTCAACGTGAGAAGATGAATCATTCCTTGTTAAGGTGCAAAGAAAGAACACCCTGTATGCCATGTTTTATTCATTTAAGAGATGTAAATGCTGCAAAATGGACCAAATCGTGGTCTCCTGTCACGTGATCCAAGGATAGAAATAGAGTTGAGCTTGATGTCCTAGAACAGCAATAGTGCATGCTTGCACTCCCAGAGACAAGAATACTCTGCAAGGCCAAGTTCGAAGGGGAGGCCATAAGAAGGTGTGTGGTCAAGGTGGTAGGACAGGGCAACTCACAGACAGCGAGAGCGCACATCAGCAGATAATGCTGGCACCATGTCGGAGTCTGGCGACCTTCAGGAGGACTTCTCCTGACTCCAAGAAGGCTGACCGCCACTTTCATAGTCTCTGTGTGCGGAGCAGCACCTCTGCACAAATCACAAACAAGCCCAAGCTAATCAGTAAGCCTGCAGCTTTGCCATACACAGGTGATCTTCATTCACCTATCAAGGTCGCCATCAAAACCTGGAGAAGCATAAAAGTGGGTCAGCGAAAATAGAGGGAGTAGGTTGGTGATTGTGGAAGCTAGAGAGGGAGTTGAGCGCATGGAGGAATGGGGAGAGGATGAAAAGGGCAGAGTGGGTCGAGGGATAGAGAGTGAAGAGGAGGAAGGAGTATACTTGATGGAAAGATGGACAAAGAGAAGAGAGGAGGAAGTAGTACACTTGGATGAGGGAGGATGGGTCAAGAGTGCAGAGGGGAAAGGGTAAGAGGAGAGAGACTGAGAGACCGACCAAGAATGAGAGAAAGGGAAACTGACCAGATGGGTGCTTAAGATGATATGGCTTCTGGGGCAGCCTAAAGTACAGATGACTAAGACACTACACACACATTGCGAGGGCTTCATATGGCCAACAAATAGATGGGAGATCAACCATTACCTGCAGGTCCATCAGTGATTAAGAGTTAGACACCTGTTTCCCCTCAGACAACCTAGGGCATGGGAGCGTTGGTGCTAGGTAGCAGCAAGTGGACCAATGCGGGACACCCTGACTATCCCAAGCAGATAAAGATAGACCATAACACACAGGAAAGAAGTGTCTGGGAACAGTTTAACAGGAACTATGAGTGACTATTTCAACTATGCCTGGTGACACAACCCTAAAGGATGGACTCAGAGTCCGAGTGACACAATCCTGGCCCTCAGCAAGGGAGGGACTCAGGTCCAGGAGGAGCATCACTTATTTTACTCCACATCCCTACTCCTGTTTGTTCAACTAATCCTCCTTTACTTTACCTTCCAGCGGGAAATCTGTCGTCTTACTCCTTCCTGTTTATCCCTGCGATTAAAATAAAGGAGTACGTTGGCTGTGATGCCGGTTTCAAATCTTCTGCTGACCCCCTAACATTGAAAACTTCTAGGGAGGAAAGCACGACGACAGACATGTTCTCTTATGTTCAGATGTGCAGCTGGAAGCCTTGCTGGGGTATCTATTGATGCGTATCATTTGGATTTGTATATACTTATGAAGCGCCTCCTAGCCCAAAGAAACCGGGGTGCTGTGCAGCAAAATCCCAAACTAAAGAAAAAAGTACAATGAAAAGAAAAACTGCAATTAAAAAAGAAATAAGGAAAGACTAAGAATGTGGCAGATAATCAGGAAAAAACTCCAACACAATTAGGCGGGGAGGCCATTTTGTACAAATGAGTTTTAAGAGCCTTTTTGAAACCTAACAGGGCAGCAAGTAGATGAATTGCAACTGGTAAAGCGTTCCTCGCCTGTGGGGCAGCCACCGCAAAGGTCTGATTTGCAAATCTAATGTGAAGCATATGTCCAACATTAACACATCACGCTCATTGGGAGACTTTGCAGGGCATTGCTGATCAATAAGTCCTGGCATGTGCTGATCTGCAGGGAATTCATTCAGACTGAGGAAAAACAGTGTGTTCTTTTAGGCCAGCGATTCACTGATTCTCTTAGCTTAATCAAAGCCTGTCCGTATCTATCTATCTATCTATCTATCTATCTATCTATCTATCTATCTATCTATCTATCTATCTATCCATCCATCCATCCATCCATCCATCCACCCATCCATCCATCCATCCCTCTCTCTCTGTCTGTCTATCTATCTATCTATCTATCTATCTATCTATCTCTGTCTGTCTGTCTATCTATCTATCTATCTATCTATCTATCTATCTCTGTCTGTCTGTCTGTCTATCTATCTCTATCTATATCCATCTAAGCTGTCGGTCCCTCTATCATCTTTCGCAGAATCTGTGGACCAATATATTTACTGATCTATCGATCACTGAACATTTCTCTTCATTTATCGATCAATCCATCTATCAATATATATATATCTCTATAGTTAGTTCTTGTCACTCTGTCTCTCCATCTATCTAAGTATATCTACGTCGAATGATCTCTCCACCTGTCAATCGATTGACTATGTTGATAATACTATCCCTCTATCGATCTCTCCCTCTTTTCTCTCCATACCTATCTATCTCTCCCTATATAAATTGATCTCTTTCGGCACCCTTTAACTTGGAATGTTTGCATTTGATATGTCCATCCAGCCATACGTGTAACTTTCCACACAGGTGTGTACATATTCCCATATAGAAACATATGCTTTGCTTCTTACCTTGATAAGTTTGCATCTGATCTGTGCTGACACCATGTGGCTGTTCCGGAGGTTGCCCACCCTGAACATCAGGCAGAGTCTCCCATCCCGCTGTGAGATGACGGCATCATGGCTGAACATGAGGGTCTCAGCCCTCTTCTTGGGCTGGGACATCTTGATGAACATGCAGCCGATGAGGAAGGCATCCACGATGGAGCCCAGCAGGGACTGGAAGAGGAAGAGGATGATGCCCTCAGGGCACTTCTCGGTGATGTACCTGAAGCCGTAGCCGATGGTTGCCTCTGTCTCGATGAAGAACAGAAAGGCTGAGGGGAAGTTGTAGACGTTGGCCACACATGGCGTGTAGTTGTGGTCATGTGCACGGTTGAGGTCTCCTCGTATGTAGGCGATGATCCACCACATGGTGGCCATCACCAACCAGGCAATGGTGTAGGTGAGGATGAAGATGAGTAAGTTCCACCTCCACTTGAGGTCCACCAAGGTGGTGAAGAGGTCCGTAAGGTACCTGCTGCTCTCCCCTCCCAGGTTGCCATGTTGCACATTGCATCTCCCATTCTTGTCCACAAATCTCTGCCTCTTCTTCCTGGCTGCTGGGGCGTACCCACTTCCGCCCGTCGAGGTGTTGACCACCTGGTATTCCTCACCAAATTTTCTCCTCAGGGCAGACATGGCTCCAGAGGGGAGCCGGTGACTGGCCTGGCTAGACGCTGCCATTGATGAATGGGCGTGCATCCCAGAGGAGTTGCATGCTCATCGGCGTAAGCGAGGCGGATGCTCTGGTTCGATGGCAATCACCTTGGTTTGTGCTTTGGCCTCCATCCTGCTCTGTCAATAGCACTTGATGCTGCTGCTCTGTTGTGGTCTGAACGGCATCAACATTGTGTTTCGTCGGTCTGATAAGCACCACGATGGCACCTTCGACCACCGTCCAACAGGTAACCAAAGCACTTCCAACCCAAGATGTAGCACAATAGAGCTCTACCACTGCAAGATGTAGCACAGCAAAAGTTCTCCACCTCGGTCCAAGAAGCAGCAAAATTGACCTCTATAATCCAAAAGGAGCTCAATAGAGTTCTTTCTCGGTGTCTGTAATGTAGCCCAATAGAGCTCTACCACTCCAAGATGTAGCCCTGCAAGAGTTCCCTCTATCCAAGAAGCAGCAAAATTGACCTCTATAATCCAAAATGAGCTCAATAGAGTTCGTTCTCAGTGTCTGTAATGTAGCCCAATAGAGCTCTACCACTCCAAGATGTAGCCCTGCAAGAGTTCCCTCTATCCAAGAAGCAGCAAAATTGACCTCTGTAATCCAAAATGCAACTCGGTCAAGTTTCCATTGTCTGAAATGTAGCGCAGTAGATCTCTAACAAGCTATGATTTAGCACCATGGAGCTCTCCTGCCCGGTAAAAGATGTAGCACAATCCAGCTAGCATGGGATGGAGCCGAATAGAGCTCTACCAATCAACTACGTAGCACGACTGAGCTCACCCATTCTGAAATGTAGAACGAGACAGCTGCACCAACCCAAGGGGTAGCAGGATAGAGCTCTCTCAAGCCGCCTTGCCTGGCTTTAGAACTCTTCCTGCTCGAGATGTAGTGCAGTGGTGCTCCCCAGCCCCCCAGTGTGCATGGTCGGAATGTATTTCTTTGGGATGATTTCTTAGGCGCTGCGCGCCTCTTGCTGGAGTCTTCAGTGCGCCTTAAATAGATCTCTGCCAGGCAGAGATGTGGGAAGATAGCGCTCTCTTCCCAGTCCGAATTGCAGATTTCTGAAACTTCCCCAGTCCAATGTGAGAGCTCTCCCAGTCAGATAAGAGCTATGCTGGAGCTCCCCCAGTCCAATATGCAGAAGGGTGGAGGGTAGCAACGGTTCCCTGGGTTAAAATGCAGAGCGCTCCCAGTCCGAGGGTCTGCAAAATACAGCGATTACAGCGCAATATGCACCAACATGGACCCCCACACCTAATGCCAGAAGCAACACACTGCAGGCAACTGAACGGAAAAGAGAACCCGGACAGAGCTCTCTCAGTCCGGCCTGCGCCAGCTCTCATTCCACTGCCATAGCACAAGAGAGCTCGGCCCCTGCCAGCAGCAGAACCCCTGGCCCTGGTCCCCTATACCTGGGCCCGGTGAGTCTGGGGTGAACCGCTTTAGAGCGCTCTCGGTACCGATCCTAAATCCGAACTATCTAGTCTGGGGTGCGCCTCGATAGAGCTCCTCGGTTCGCGCGCACCTGCGTTAGTAACGCGAGGAAAGGGCCGTCCAGGCTGCGCTCCGCACGGAATCCCCTCGGGGTCTGCTGAACGACTGGAGAGCGCTCCACGCACTCGCGTGCAGCAGCGTAATCACCAGAGCAGGTGCCATGGCCCCCCGGCCCGCTAGATCCAGTGGAGCGCTCCTACAGCCTGCGGGCCCTTACACCCCTCGCTCAGTATCCTACCCAGCGACGCCTCGTCCTGCTCGAGACACCCCCAGCGGAGTTCGGCTCCAGCCTGCGACGCCCACAGAGAGTGCCTTATCAGCTGTCTCTGTATCAATTGGAGCGCTTCCCCGCCCCCCATGCACTCAGTGGCGCACTATATCAACAGGCGCTCTGCCCATGGGCAGCTTCCCCGAGCCCAGATGTGCTCAGAGGAAAACAGTGCTGTGCTTCCCGAGACAGAGGTGTACCCAGTAGAGCCCTCTCCCGGCCGGCCCAGTATCCAGTGCAGGCGTGCTCAGCCCCAGGTGTACCCAGTGGAGCACTCTCCCGGCCGGCCCAGATGTGCTCTGGGGAGCACACTGCAGTGCTTCCCTAGACAGAGGTGTACCCAGTAGAGCCCTCTCCCGGCCGGCCCACTATCCAGAGTAGGCGTGCTGAGCCCCAGGTGTACCCAGTGGAGCACTCTCCCGGCCGGCCCAGATGTGCTCTGGGGAGCACACTGCAGTGCTTCCCTAGACAGAGGTGTACCCAGTAGAGCCCTCTCCCGGCCGGCCCACTATCCAGAGTAGGCGTGCTGAGCCCCAGGTGTACCCAGTGGAGCACTCTCCCGGCCGGCCCAGATGTGCTCTGGGGAGCACACTGCAGTGCTTCCCTAGACAGAGGTGTACCCAGCAGAGCCCTCTCTCAGCCGGCCCAGATGTGCTCAGAGGAAAACAGTGCAGTGCTTCCCTGGACAGAGGTGTACCCAGTAGAGCCCTCTCCCGGCCAGTCCAGTATCGAGGGCAGGCGTGCTCAGCCCCAGATGTACCCAGTAGAGCACTCTCTCGGCCCGCCCAGATGTGCTCAGTGGAGAGCAGTGCAGTGCTTTCCTAGACAGAGGTGTATCCAGTAAAGCCCTCTCTCGAACGGTTCAGTATCCAGTGCAGGCGTGCTTAGCCCCAGATGTACCCAATAGAATGCTCACCCGGCCGGCCCAGATGTGCTCAGTGGAGCACACTGCAGTACTTCCTTAGACCGAGGTGTACCCAGAAGAGCACACTCTTGACCGGACCAGTATCCAGTGCAGGCCTGCTCAGCCCCAGGTGTACCCAGTAGAGTCCTCTCCTGGCCAACCCAGATGTGCTCAGTGGAGTACACTGCAGTGCCTCTCTAGACCGAGGTGTACCCAGCAGAGCACGCTCTCGACCAGCTCAGTATCCAGTGCAGGCGTGCTCAGCCCCAGATTACCCAGTAGAGCCCTCTACCGGCCGGCTCAGATGTGCTCAGAGGAAAACAGTGCAGTGCTGTCCTAGACCGAGGTGTGCCCAGTAGAGCCCTCTCTCGACCGGCTCAGTATCGAGTATCAGTGAGGCGTTTGCCAGACCTAGATGAACCAATTGAAGTGCTTTATCAACAGGCACTATTTCCAGTGGAGCGCTTCACCTCCCCAGATGTACCCAGTAGGGCGATTTATCAACAAGATCTATTACCGGCCGCAGGCGTACGCAGTGGAGCACTGGGTCAGTAGGCAGCAGGAGCTTCCCTAGGCCGAGGTGTACCCAATAGAGCGCTCTCTCTGGTGGCTCTGTATCCAGTGAACCGCTCCCCCAGTCTCAGAAGGGTCACGTGCACAGTAAAGCGCTTTATGAACAGACGCTTGATCCAGCGGGACACTTCCCCAACCCCGGATGTGTTCAATGGAGCCCTGGCTCAGAAACAGATGAGACACTTCCCCAGATGCATGCAGTAGAGCGCTTTATCAAGCGGAGCATTTCCCCAGCCCCTGATATACCCGGAAGAGCGCTCTATCAACAGGCGCTCGATCCAGTGGGACACTTCCCCAGCCCCAGATGTGGCTCAGTGTCCATCGCTCCCCTAGGCTATACGATGTACCCAGTACAGCGCTCTCTCGATCGGCTCAGTATGCAGTGGAGCGCTTTGCCAGACCCAAATGTCCACATTAGGGCAGAAGTCCCCATTGAACAGCGCTCTTTGCTGTAGCTCCGCTGAGTTCCCCGAGCATCTGGTCCCGCCGTTGGGCACTATCTCCGCACGCGTGGGCAAAGTGTAAGGGGCGCCTGGGTGGTCGCCGTCGCCCTGCCCCTGCCTTTCCTCGGCTCCTGCGGTGGTGATGATGATGAACCGCTTCAGGCCAGGTCTGCACCGCGCGCTGCTCTCTCCCAGCTCAGCTCAGCCTCGCCGTGTGCCAACGCCGGGATTGGGACGCTTGCCTTCCCTGTGCTCAAGGGGCGGGTGGCGGAGGCGGGGGCTCGGGGAGGGGGAGGGGTGATGCTTTCAAGCTTTCTTGAAACCGCGCGCCCGGTCTAGGAGATGCGGAAGCCCGCAGCACGAGCGCCCGAGACGCTCTCACCCCTTTATGCGACTGCAGGGGAAGGGTCGAGCCCGGGGTCGTGAGGGGGGCGGTTGCGGGGTCGTATATCTAATAGCAAGTGCATTAGGTCCGCAGAGTGTTTCGATTGCACACGGTACACAGATTGTTCCTACAGCAGGCGGCACAGAGCGCTCGGGCGTCTGCTTCATTGTGCAAATGTGTGTCTACTTCACGGTAACCCAGGATGTGTGTATATTGCATGCGTCAACGAATGATGTGTGCGCTTCATTAGAAGCGGATTCAACAGTCTCCCGAGGGCACGCGGGATGCAGCGCTTATTGCATGCGTGCGTGTCTTCCAGCGACCCTTTACCGTGTTTGCCCTTTTATATAGCGCGTGCAATCCCACAAGTACATAAGCGCTACAAGTGCTCGATACAACAGAAATAAGCAATCGCAAGACAAATCAAACGAGTACATCTATTTTATGTTATGTATTCAATCACCTATCGATCCGCCATGGAAAAAGGCAAACGCCAAGATTGTGTCCAGCCTTTATACCGAAGGATTTTTACAGCAGGTTTTTTGACTGCACATTTTTCTTGCATTTGTTTCCTGCTAAATGTAGATGATTTGTTTTGGCCGAAGCAATATTTTATTGGGCGAGGAAAGGGAAAAGAGTGGGCTGAGGGGAGGGGGCGACTGCCCTCCCTTTTGCAGTAAAAAAATGAGCGGTGAAAAATTGCTTGGTAAAACATGGAGCTGGCAAAATTGCAAACAAATCTGTGGCCTCATATTGTTCCTACAGTGATACCTTAGCATAACGTTTTTAATCAAGAACTTACAAAAATTAATCTGGGAAGACAATGGGCCTCATTACAAGTTTGGTGGTGCAGGGGAAAAAGTGGCGGTAATTCTGTTACCACCACTTTTCCCTTACCCACAAATTATCATTTTTGGCAGATTTACCGCCGGTGGAAATACTGCATGGTAAATACGCAGGTTTCCTTAGGAAAATTGGCAGATTCACCTCCAGCTTGTTAAATCCTGCATGTTACCTCCAAAAATCGTCTGATTTAGCTTGCAGTAATTCTGCCAGCACTAAATCGTCCCAAAATCACCATGTAGTCCTATGGACTCCAAAAATGGGGGATTACCACCACTCGGAATCCAAGTGGCAGTAACGGTCATCGATTTTGGTGGAACTTAGGTGGATTTTCCGCCAGAACACCACCAAACTTGTAATGCGGTCATGGCTGTACTTTTTTATGTAAGGAAAATCAGGGGCAGCGCTCTTCCCTTATTCTATTCTGATACAGTCCAGGGAAGAGTTCCATTTGTCAACACAAACCTTTTTTAGAGATTTCAAACCTTCCCTCACCAATGGTTGAGACGCCAGCCTTCCCTCTCAACCAAGCCGCAGACTTATTCCCAGGGATGCCCAAGGTTCATGGCCAGGAGGATGTGGGACATTCGTGATAACAATAGTGACCCGGTGTAGAAGACAATTGGACATTTTAACATTGGCTGTCGTAGGCATACCTTCATGTGTCTTAAAGTCTTATTGCGCAGGCCCAGCGGATTATCCGAGGCGATGGGCGCATCTTCATCCTACCGAAAATCAGCCTTTTGGATGTTGTGGACGGACCTAGAGAAATGGACAACAGAAGGAACCTCTGTTTGATGAACTATAGTTAGGGCAGGGGTCTGCAACCTTTGGCTCTCCAGATGTTTTGGACTATAACTCCAATGATCCGTTACCAGCATAGTCAATAACCAGATATCACGGGAATTGTAGTTGAAACATCTGGAGAGCCAAAGGTTGCCAACCCCTGAGTTAGGGAGCACGAATGACTATATTTAAGCCTTAGGGCTTGGGGTGGGTGGAATTCCTGGGAATTAGGTGACCGGAAGCATGACTTAACAACATCACAGGTGAAGCTTTTAGCACCCTGGGCCGGCTGAGCTCTAGTCTTCCTAAACATGTAAACCAGTGTGCCAATTACCGCTGGTTCCCTGTTGCTGCGAGTGGTCATGGAAACATGGCTGTGGTGGGGACGCTGCTTTAGACATATGGATGTGCAATGTGAAGACGGGCACGGCACTGGCGCACTGCAGGATGTGGGAAAGGATATGCCAGCATCCAGCCCGTGAATGGAGCGGCGAGACAGTGCCTGACAGGTGTGGGATGGACAAAAGCATTTTCCTTTTTAGAGGAACACTGCACAAGGGATCTTCCGCTTGGCCAAGCAGGACAAGAGTGAAAATTCCAAGAAAATACCAGGTAAGAGTGCCTGGAATTTGCTAATAATCCTTGTTGTTGATTGGCTCGGCCAATCAGAATGTTCTAAAAGGGTACTATTTAATTCATCAGGCATTTTAAGATTAGTATTTGTCACAGGTGTGGGATAAAATATACCTGCTGAATGCCAGGAATAAAGAGGCCAGAGTGATTTATAAAGTCCCATTGAAGTCTAATGCCAGCAGAGAAATGGTGATATCAGACATGAAGCCTATTGACAGGCCAAAATCTTCAATGAAAGAGACATATGCTGGGAAGTTCAAAAGTGTGAAGATATGCGCAGTGCATTTTAGCAAGGAAAAGAAAGACATGTGGCTGACAATGCTAATGCTGTTTTATTAAATCCATGGAAAGCTACACTTTGTCCTTAAAGAGACAGATGGCAGTGTGTGCATTATCTTCAATTTAATACTAGACTGTGCTCCAGTAATCTCAAGTGAAACCAAGCTGATTGCAAATATAAGCAATAAAATAACTTATTTTTTTCCTCATCCAAATGACAGTATGCAGAGAGAAGTGCCTAATAGACTTTCAGAGTTTGAACATGGTTTTCTCATACAACAGCCCTATACGTATGGACAGTTCAGAAGTGACACTCATTTCTTTTGCAACTGTGAGATTAAAGAAGTACATAACATATGGCTATAAGGCCCAGGTGCCTTGTAAAATGTCATGTAAAATGCATTGTGTGTCAGTTTAAAAGCCATTTCTTGCAGAATGTTACATGCAGCTGGGCATTTGTCCTGAAAATGATACTTAACCTCCAAGACCTTTCCTCTCTGGTCCTGGAGAGGGAGGTCTGGTTGTCAATCATCAATCAATTCCATTGGTTATAAACATTTAAAGAAATACACTGCCTAGATTTAAACTGTGATGAAAATAGATAAAGCCTGGCCAGTACTTTCAGCAGAAGTGACCTTGGGGTCACAACTTATTAATGAAAATTTGATTTGGGCCTTCCCTTGATTCCGAGAGATTTGAAAGTTGGTGTGAAGGTGAAGGGCAAAATTAACATGGGAACTATGAAGTGGTATGTTTTTCACTGATACGGCTCCTGAGTAAACAAATAAAAACTGTATCTCTGCATAGGAAGGGCATGCCGATTTCAGATTAGTATCAGCTGATTGGCCTTAAAATATAGTTCTTAAAAATATACCCATACATGTAAAGATTTGAAAAATTAGGGTACTTGCCATGTTGATAGATTTTCTGAGTTTGAACATGCCAAGCCCACATGTCAGTTTGGGATGACTAAGCATTCTCCTCCCACATCTTTCCTAACTCATAGCCCTCATCTCCTTATCCTATTAGCACACAGGTGGGTAGAGAAAACCAACCAATCCCTTTTGCAGGAATCATGACAAGTTTGTGATGTCATTTGCCCGATAAGTAAACCAGTTTGCGTCAGACCTGGGCTTTTTCACATATTCCGGGAAGTAACCTGCTGCTGATCTCTTGCGAGAAACACCCAAGCAGAGAGGCCCAAATACTGCATTGGACACAGGGACCAGGAGACATAGAAGCTAACTGGGACCCCTCGGATGAGCCAGAGTGGACTATCCTTGACTGACACCCTTGCTGTCCCAGAGTTGCCCTGCTGTTCCCTGGTGCCCATTACAAGGCCTCTCCTGTAAGTAAATCTATCCCAAAGCCATAGATTGTGTAGGCCCTGCATTTTCTCAAGTATTTTTCTAGTGTTTCCCCATAGAAAAATACACAGTTTGTCGGTGTAAATCCTCAGCATATTTAATTAAAGTAAATCAATTCATTCCCCTATAGAAATCATGGGATGTGTTTTGTTAGCATTCAAACCGAACACGCTCTTCCTAGTGTGTTTTGAGCCGGTATAGACCTAAAGATTTGCCAAAAGAATGAACCCCAAAACCCTGTTTCCAAGTGAGAGTGCAGGGTCCAAAATGAAATTCCCCATTGACCCGCTTCATTTTAAATCAGAAGTGTGAAGCCCTGTATTGCCTTTGCATGTGTGGTGGGAAAAACGAAATTGCCCCTTTGTTCCCATTGTGCTCCGCCCCTAACCACAAAGCTCTGCCTATTCTTTTTAGGTGTGGCAAAAATCATTTTTCCATTGCTTTTCTTTCTCTCATATTGCATCTTTGGTAATAAGTGAAAAAACAATTTCTCCCCTTGAATCCCTTTTTTTTTTTTTACAAAGAGTGCCTTTTATCAGAAATCCAAAACAATGTTCCCATTGTGTTCCAACTCTCTGCCACTTGCCTTCAATTCAGAGGGGCAAAGTCTGATTGATGTTTGGAGGGTGGGTACTGCAGGGAGAAAGAGGTAATATAACCAATTCAGCAATCACTGTGTGTCTTGAGTTGTTATTTTTCGTTATTGGTGAGGGATTTGAAAATAAAGCTGCTGAAAATTGTGACTGCATATCTCAGTATTATCTCTGTGTTGGTGCCATTACAGAAGTCATTTTTGTTCTTGTGTTGCCACAGCATTGGTAGCTGATGCTAGTCTGTCAAATTTGGTTTAAATAAATGAATACATCTAGATTATTACTACACACTGGCCTGGTTCCTAGTCCATTGTGGCACCAGTTATTTGTTAGGGTTGGGTGCGAGACGGATTGGAGTCCTTACCAAAGTGAACCTTAACAAACTAATAGTGAATTGTTGTGCGCCACCTTGATTGGGGGAAAGGAACCCCCTGAGTTGAGTGTGACTGCGTAATAAACTGCGACCCAAGGTTTTTGAATGAACACTGAGCCGTACTCAGTGGAATTTGGGAGCTCTGTTTTTTTAGTGGACTATTCCCTGGAAAAGACTTGGAATAGACAGGTGGGGGTTGGGGGATTCCTGACATAATCAGAGTCATTGATTATGACTAGTTCATTGAGTTGGTGGTGCACTGAATTGAGGATGGCTTGATGAACGGCCATCAATTCTGCAACCTAACTACTTCATGGTCCTATTTTATAAATAGCAGAGAATTCCAGGGTATCATTCACCCATGCATTCCCAATGCCAGCCACCAGTTATTTTTCCCTGCTATTCTCAACATGGCAGGAACACCCATCCACATAAATGGTGGGTATCCCCTGACACGTGTCTTCTTCATAGACATTGTATGTTAAGTATGCCTCCATGTTGTTGTTGGTCATAAGACTTTCCTCCTTAAGGCAGTTTTCTTGAGGGCAATCATGCAAGTCCACCAACCCTTGCCCTATGGGACTTTTCTTGTTTTGGCTATATCTGACCTCCAAAGGAAAGCCTTGCATGGGCAGAATCCAGGAAGTAATTATGGAATTACTAGCAAGCCCAGTACAGATATTGCCACTTTGGAGATGTTGCAAGGGCTAGTGAGGAGTCTCAAAAATGATGTGCTCCCCCTGGATAAACGGGTGGTAATTCTTCGACGCCCATACCTTTGCCAGGAATACCTTCTCGCAGTCATTAAATATTTCCTCCACAGAGGACAGAGTTTTGCTTACATACAAGATGACTTTGTTTACCTTGTCGTGCATTTGATACAACACCACTGTTAGGCAATTATCTGAGAACCCTGTCTCCAAGAAGAACTCATTGTTCTTAATGGGCTATGCCAAACAAGGAGCCTGGGAAAGGCTTCTTTTCAGTTGTTTTACTGCCTCAGCTTGTTCCAGACCCCACTTCCACTTGGCTCCCACCTTTGATAAATGGATGAAGGATCGAGTGACCTCTGCGTAGTCTTCAATGAACTTCTGACTATAATTAGTGAGTCCACGAAGGCTTCTTAATTCTCGCAGAGTAGTCAGGTTTTTTTATTTCATGAAGGTTTCCACCTTCTTCACCTGGGGATTAAGACCCTCAAGAGTGATTTTGTGCTCTAAGAAGTGCACTCGGCTTTTGCACCACTGTGCCCTCTGAAAAGACAGTTTTGCTCTGGCTTTCTGCAACTGGGTTAGAACATAGCGGATTTCTTCTATGTGTTCCTCCATAGTTGAGCTCTTGATCATAACCTCATCCACATAGGCCAGTTTTCCCATTTTGCCCAAGTCGGCATGGCCTTAAGTAGAAAGATGTTATACCAATTGCTGGAGTTGATGTATCCAAAGGGGGATTGAGTCCATGTGTACTGTTGCCCCTGAAGGTAAAGACAAGCTTGTACTGGTCTTCCCTACTCATGGGTACTGTCCAATAACCATTGGTCAGGTCAATGGCAGTGTACACCTTTGACCCTTGGATCTGGGCCAGCCCTTGATTGATGTAGGGAAGCGGCCATCTTGACATGTGGACCTGTTTGTTCGACTCCCTCAGGTTTGCACATAGTCTCCATTGGCCGTTTGGTTTGAGGATCCTCACTTACGGGTTATGGAAAGTGCTGTGCATAGGACAATTATCACATGGGATTCTAAGTTCTTAATAATCTCTGTGAGTGACTCCATGGACGCGAGAGGTAACCAGTATTGTTTTGGAACACTTCCCTTCTGATGTCACCTCTTCTCCCCCCGTAGGGGCAGGAAGAGTACACCAAGAAATTCCACCCATGTAAAGTAAATATCTTTTCTGGAGGAATACCATCGCTGATGTCGAAACAGTTGTTTGGGATTGGTCCCATGATTTAATTACCTAAATCAATAGAATAATGTTGGGCATCAACCGCCCTTCCAACAAAGTTGCCTGCTCCCAAAGTAATACTTTGAGGGTCGCTGTTATCCATCAATATTAGAATGGTGTTGTATTCTAGGTCTACTAGAAGTTTCAGTTTCAAATAAAAACTTTGTTGTTGGAGATGGGAATTTATATTTATATAGGCATCATGATGTTTGAGGTTCTGTCCTTTCTTAATTTTGAGGGGAAGAATGAATTGTTGCACATGCCCTGTGATGGTTGCCACTTCTCGCACTTGTGTACTTTAACGATATAAGGCAGATATTGAGCTGACCGAATAGCTTAGTCAATGTTATCAAAGACCATGGGGTTACTGCCCAGTGGGGACCAGGCTTTATTATTAATTAGGTCCAAATTGATTGCAAGCTGATTGAGAATGTAACTGGGACATCTCTCACAAACCCAACAGTTATGCTCTATGCCTTTGTTGCCAATGGACATTTTTAGCATACACCTGCTAAGCAGGAGATGTTTGGAATTTGGGATTTCCAGACCTACTCTCATTCAATTTAAATGTGGCAATGGTCCGATCGTTTGGGAGTTTCCTGAATAATTCTTCGCTGATGAAGCTCCTTCCATTATTCAGGCATACTATGGTGAGCACCGTCTCCTGGGGAAAACAACTGTTTGCCCTTTTTCTGAATGTCCATCAGACTTTGATATGATATGATAGGTTATTTAAAACTGTCACTTGGGTAGTCTTCGTCCTCAGATTCTACAAAATCCCCCTCCTCATCACCTGAGCTGGTGACGTCTTGCGGAGTCTTGTTCTTGTTCTTCTTGTTCTTGTTCTTGTTCTTCTCCTTCCTCCAAGGACTTCCTTTTTTTTGTGAAGATATGGCCTGCCACGGGAGGAAGCCAACGTGGTCGCTTAGAGATATAGCGGTCTGCTGGCCCTGCTCCCAAGACAACCCAGATAAGGGAGAAAACCGGAAGGCATAAAAAAACTGTTTACCAAGTAAACGATAGTGTTCAGAAAAAGAATGTCAGAGAACAGACAGTCCATAAATCGCTGAAACACAGCAGGGGCATTAACAAGCCAGAAAGGCATGACCTTAAATACAAACAACCCATAGGGAGTTCTAAAGGCTGTTTTACATTCGTCCCCACTTCGGATATGGAGCAGATGATAAGCGCTCCGAAGCTCGAGTTTGGAAAAAACAGAAGCCCCCTGGACCGCCTCACGGATATCTGAGATGAGAGGCATAGGGTATCTATCCCTTATGGTGACCTTGTTCAGACTTCTATAATCTATACAAGCCCTTAGGTCAGTGGAATCATGTTTGAGAATGAAAAATAATGAAGCCCCGGCCAGGGATTTGGGCTTGTATAATATCAAACGTTAATCTTTCTGAGAGTTTCGGTCGAATGAGTGATGAGTCCAAAAGTGAGAGGTGTACCATCCACCACCTCCACCTTCTGGTCTTCTTCTCATCGTAGGTGCTGTAGTCCAACCTTGTCTGCCCAAAGAGTGTCTATGAAGTTTCCCGCTGCCCCGCAATCAATGAGAGCCAAGGTGTCAATAGTCTGGTGATTGGCGGTAATCTGCAATGTGATCACCATGAGGCGGGTGTCTTCGTTGGCAGGAGTAGGAGCCACAGTGAGTGATACATAGGGACTGCTTGACATACCTTGCATACCCGTTCCTGTTCGGTCCGAGGCCAGTCATTTCCCGATCTTCTTGGAGGGACTTCTGGACAGGAGCGAAGAAGGTGGTTACCAGACCCAAATTACATACAGAGACCCGACTCCCGTCGATGTTTTCTCTGTTCAGGAATCAGCGGGGCTCTGGCTGAGCCAATCCTCATAGGTTTGCCCTTAGTTTGTTGTGTAGCAGGGGGAAATGGATAGAACGCTGCTGTGGGTGGAGCTAAAGAGGCCTTGCTCTTCCGTCTCTCGCATCCTCGTTCTTTTTGGCTGTATTCAATCTGAAGAACCGTGGAGAGGAGATATGAAAATGTGGCTGGTCGGGAGGTCCATGCTAATTCGTCCTTCAGTTCTTCCTTCAGCCCTTGCCAGAATATGGCATACTGGGCCTGTTCGGGCCAACCTGCTTCCATAGCGAGATGTTTGAAGGAGGTGATGTATGTAAGCAGGCCATTTGACCCCTGATGGATGTCCAAGAGCTCTTCACAGGCTACGTACGTAGTTTCCGGACGTTCGAAAGCCTTTTTAAGCAAGGTTAGAAAACCACGTGAAAGCAAACAAGGAAGAACCCACTCAAACAGTAGCAATGCGATGCCGTCCTTGATCCAGGACCGGAAGTACTTTTCCTGCAAGGAGGGGAGGAGCTAGAACTGCTGCCTTCAATACAACTGAACTGTCACCCTGTGGTACAGCGGCCATCTTATGTGGGGGAATCTCTATTCCCGAGATATGATGCCAGCGGGCCCATAACGACCATTTGCGAAAGACACCCTGAGTGTTTGTAACAGTATGCCCCCTTTTATGGGAGACAAACCCCGGTTTGCCTGGATGGAAGCGATAGAATGAACGAAACAGCCGAGGGGCATGCACAGCCGAGGCGGGTTCCCAAGATCGTTCTGCTGGTGAAAAACCCTTCCAATTCAACAAATACTGTAAAACCCTTCTCCTGTAGCGAGAATCACAGATTCCAGATACTTCATATGCAGGGCCGGTGTCAGTAAGGGCGGGAAGGGGCTTCCTGGTAGTCTTTAAATGGAAGTCATTCCGTTTATCAGGTTTCAATTGTGAGACATGGAATGTAGGATGTATACGCTTTCAGGAGAGTGGGAGCTTCAGCTGGAAAGCCGCTGGACCTTTTTGGTTTAGAACTAAAAAAGGGCCAACGTATTTAGGAGACAACTTGGATGGGACTAATCTTCTTGGGAGAAACTTGTTATACAGCCATACACGATCTCCAACTTTTATCGATGGGGCTGGGGTTCGGTGCTTGTCTACTTGTTTCTTGCTTTTAATTTGAGCCTCGAGTAGGGCTTCTTTAATGTCCCTTTTGAATGATGTCTACTAAACGGTTAATATCCGGAAATGAAGATGGTGAGGGATTTAACGAGGTGAACACTGAAGGGTGAAACCCATAGGTACAGAAAAAAGGGCTGAGACAAGTAGCTGAGTGTGTGGCATTATTGTACGCAAACTCTGCTAGGGGCAGTAGTCCCTTCCAGTTATCCTGTGCATCGTTGACTTGGACGATATCTTGGTGTTTTCTCGCAGCCCACAAGAACACACAGAGCATCTTCGAGCAGTACTCCACCGACTACAGACTCATCACCTACTGATCAAGCCTGAAAAATGCCTCTTCTGTGTTGCTGCTGTACCCTATTTAGGATTAATGTTGTCCAAACAGGGCATAATGATGGACCTCAAGAAAGTATCAGCAATCCTAGAGTGGCTGACACCGTCTACAGTGAAAGAAATCCAGAGGTTTCTAGGATTGGTGAACCTTTACCGTAAGTTCATTGCCAACTTTTCCAAGGTAGTGTTGCCCATCACAGCGCTACTCAAGAAGGATGCCCAACCCTTCAAGTGTACGGAACAAGCCGACAAAGCATTAAGTCACCTAAAGGGCCTGTTTTGTTCGGCCCCCATTCTCTGTCAACTGGACCAGTCCAGAACATTTAGTCTTCTTCCTCAGATTCTACAAGAGCCCTCTCCTCCTCACCTGAACTGGTGATGTCTTGCGGAGTCGTCTTCTTCTTCCAAAGACTTCCTTTTTTTCTGTGAAGATATGACCTGCCATGGGAGAAAGCCACCGTGGTCGCTTAGAGATATGCGGCCCGCTGGCCCCACTCTCGAGGCGACCCAGATAAGGGGAAAAAGCCGGAAGGCACAACAAAAAAACCTTATGTAGATACAGGTACTCCGCAGGCCTGCAAAATTACAAGTCCAAGGAACAGCAGTTGGACGTGAAGACGGTAGGTATCAGCAAGACCAACAGCAGCTACTGTCCGGTGGAATATGGGTTCCAGTATGCTAGCAGTCGGTGTAAGGTGTCCAAGAAAAGTAAGACCGAAGGGAGAGACGTAAAGAGACCAGGTGGAGAGCAGGTCTCTAGCAGAGTACGTTGAAGGGAGGAGGAGTGTAAAGGGAAGTAACGGGTTAACGAAGAGGGAGACCAGAGAGAGAGAGAGAGAGCGAGGGCCAGAAAGGGGAGAACAAGGAAAGAAAGGAGGAAGAGTTTAGCACTCCAGGACAAGGGAAGGAGTGTAAGCAGCAGCACCTGGGAGCGTGAGAGAGGAAACAAGAGAGTACCGCAAAGTGACGCGGCAGAGGATGAAAGGTGAAGCACCCCAGCGAGATGCAGAAGAGAGGGACAGGGAAAATGAAGGCACGCCGTACAATGACATGTACAGAGGAGAAAAACGAGTGCTTAGACCAAAAGAAAACTACCTCAGTAGTGGGGTTACAACGCGCCGTCCGCCGGGAGGAGGAAACAGATAAGCCTCCCGGCGGCGGGCATGTTGGGAACCACTAGACCGCTGCACCAGACGGATAGAAAACGTGGTGGAACCATCAATGGCTGCCAGAGCGCACGGCGCATGACAATATCGCTCTTAATACCCGGAGGTTTCTAAGCACGGACCTGGGGATCGAACCTGTGGTGCTCCGTGTCTTCTTGTTTCCAACACGAGCACGTTGCCCCTGAGCTATCCTCCTGAGCGGGTTCCTCCTTGTTTGCTTTCACGTGACTCATTGTTTCTTCTGATTTTTGACTGGTATAAAATTATATGTTGGACCCTTCCATTGTGGATTGCCACTTAAGACTCGGAGGAAGGTTGATTTTCAAGAATGGAGAAGGGTTCTCATCAACAGTTGGCTCTCCTTCAGAGATGACAGTGATGTCTGGGACCTGGTTATTCTGGAAATAAAATTCTTCATTCTCAGAATGTTGATCAATTAAATGAGGGGTGCCATCACTGCTTACATAAGTGGTACTCATTTTAATTTGATATGCCAGTTAGTCTGGGTCCAGGGGACTTTGTTAACACAGTTGACCAGTAATGATAACCTCCTCAGGATATCATTCCACAGTAAACAAGGTGTGCCCTCTGGAGTCAAGACTATCTCCGGATGTTTAACTCGATGTCGCCCAATTTTTGTTTCCAGATCTGCAGTCCATTTGACAGAAAAGTAATTCCTGTTGAAACGTTCAATTTGTCCAGGAAGTGGTGTGAGGGGAATTTGGTGGCCCTCCAACATCCTGAGTTTAGGTGGTTAAAGGCCTTTTTGGACGGGATAGTTGCTTGGGATCCAGTATCCACCAGAGCTGATAATTCACCCAGACCCTGCACCTTGACCGGGGCATAAAATTGGTCTTCTTTCTCCACCAAGGTGCAAAGAAAGTGTGAGTTATTTGACAGTCTGTTGGTGATTTTCTTAATATTTAACTCTGACACTGTGTGATCTTGTGCAATTTTCTGTGTCGTAGTTCAGGAAACTGAAAAGAAAACTTTGAAACTCGCAACTGTCGCAGTTTATTACATGGTCACACTCAACTCAGGGAGTGCTGTTCCCCCCAATCAAGGTGGCACACAACAAAGATTGTTCACTCAAGATTCACTTTGGTAAGGCCTCCAACCTGTCTGCCAGCCAACCCAAACAAATACCCAGTGCCACAATGGACTAGGAACCAGGCCTGTGTGGAGTAAGAATATACATTTATTTAAACCAATTTGACAAACAGACTAACATCAGCCACCAATGCTGTGGCAACTCAAGAACAAAAATGACTTCCGTAATGGCACCAACACAGAGATAATACTGAGATATGTAGTCACAAATTCCCAAAGCTTTCTCTTCAAATCCATCACCAATACAGAACAAGAACAATTCAAAACAGACAGTGATTGCTGATTTGGTTATAATACCTCTTTCTCCCAGCAACCCCCACCCTCCAAACATCAATTAGACTTTGCCTCTCTGAATTGAAGGCCAGTTGCAGAGAGTGGGAACACAATGGGAAAATCATTTTGGGATTCAGATAAAATCACTCTTTGGAAAAAGGGATTCAAGAGGAAACATCGTTTTTCCTGTGTTCCACAGATCCAATATGAGGGAAAGAAAAGCAATGGGAAAATCAGTTTTGCCACACCTAAAAAGAACATGCAGGGCTTTATGGTTTGGGTCAGAGCACAATGGGAACAAAAGGGCAATTTCGTTTTTTTCTCACCACACATGCAAAGGAAATACAAGGCTTCACACTATTGATTTAAAATGAAGGGGATCAATGGGGAATTTTGTTTTGGACCGTGAACCCTCTCTGGGAAATAGGGTTTTGGGACTAATTCTTTTGGCAAATCTTTATGTCTATAACAGTTCAAAACACACTGGGAAGAGCTTGTTAGTTTCAAATGCTAACAAAACACATCCCGTGATTTCTATATGGTAATGAATTGATTTTCTTTAATTAAATACGCTAAGGATCTAGACAGAAAACCAGAATGTTTTGTTATGGGGAAATAACTGGAACAATACTGGGCCTACACAATATGTGGCTTTGGGGATAGTTTGACTTACAGGAGAGGCCTTGTAATGGGCATCAGGGAACAGCAGGGCAACTCTGGGACAGCAAGGGTATCAGTCAAGCATAGTCCCCTCTGGCTCCTCCAAGGGTCCCAGTCAGCTTCTATGACTCCTGGTCCCTGTCTCCAATGCAAGATTTGGGGTCTCTCTGCTTGGGTGTTTCTAGCAAGAATTCAACAGCAGGATACCTTCCGGAATAAGTGGAAAAAGCCCAGTTCTGATGTAAACCGGTTTACTTATAGGGCAAATGAATCACAAACCTGGCATTATTCCAGCGAAAGGGATTGGTTGGTTTTCTGTACCCACCCCCCCTGTGTGCTAATAGGACAAGGAGATGAGGGGTGTTAGTTAGGAAAGCTGTGGGAGTAGAAAGCTTTTTCATCCCAAACTGACATGTGGGCTTGGCCTGTTTAAACTCTGAAAATCTATCAACATGGCAAATACCCTAATTTTCCAAATCTTTACATGTATGGCTATATTTTTAAAAACTACATTTTAAGGCCAATCATATGATGTTACTCTGAAGTCGGCACACCCTTCCTATACAGAGATATGTTTTTTCTTTGTTTACTCAGGAGCTATATCAGTGAAAAATATGGCACTTCATAGTTCCCATGTTAATTTTGACCTTCACCCTCACACCAACTTTCAAAACTCTCAGAATCAAGGTAAGGCCCAAATCAAATTTTAATTAATAACTTTGTTTATGTTTATCACACAAAAATCATTTTGGCATGGTTGAGAGGGGGTTACTGTCACCTTTAATACATTTCCGGAAAGACCGTTGTGGCATATATGCTGCCCTTTTTATGCAATAATATGTATTTTTCCATTAAATAAACTCCAGCCTTTCCTTTGTTCCCTTAAATTGCATTTCCCCTTAAGCATGGGATCAGCCAGAGGCTGGCTCACGTTTCTCTTCGCCTATCCCTTCTTGGCCTATAATGGCCCTGGCTGCAACTCTAATGTACATTTTATGGGAGCTGTGACCTTAAGATCACTTCTGCTGAAAAAACTAGCATGGCTTTATCTATTTCCACTGTGGTTTAAATCTAGGCAGTGTATTTCGTTCTATTTTTTCAAGCAGTGGACCTGATTGATGGTTGACAAACAAACCTCCTCTCCAGGATCAGCAAAGGAAAGGTCTTAGAGGTTAAGCTTTATTTTCAGGAGAAAATGCCCAATGGCATGTCACATCCTGCAAGAAATGGCTTTTAAACTCGCACTCAATAAATACATTTTATATGACATTTTATAAGTCACCTGCGCCTTATATCCATGTGTAATGTACTTCTTTAATCTCACAGTTGCAAAAGACATGAGTATTACTTCTGTATTGTCCATATGTATGGGGCAGTTATATGGGAAAACCATGATCAAACTCTGAAAGTCTAGTAGGCACTTCGCTCTGCCTACTGTCATTTGAATGAGGAAAAGGGAAGTTCTTTTATTTCTTATAATTGCAATAAGCTTGGTTTCACTTGAAATTACTAGAGCACAATCTGGTATTACATTGAAGATAATGTACACACTGCTATCTGTTTCTTTAAGGACAAAGTGTAGCATTCCATGGATTTAGTAAAAAAGCACTGTCAGCCACATGTCTTTCTTTTCTTTGCTGAAATGGATTGCGCATCTTCACACTTTTGAACTTCAAAGCATGTCTCCTTCATTTGCGATTTAGGCCTGTATTTGTTTCAATAGGCCTCATGGCTGGTATCACCATGTCTGTGCTGGCTTTAGAATTCAATGGGACTTTACAAATCACTCTGGCCTCTTTATTTCTGGCTTTCAGGGGCTATATTTCACCCCACAGGTCCCTTCTCCTAGGTCTTTGATTCCAGTGAGACAGAGAGAAGAGCAAGGAGAGAGTGGGGTTTCTGTTCCTTGTGACCTTGGTTCATTCCAGGAATCTCTCTCAGAGCATGTCCACTCTTTTCCCTGTCTTGAGGGAGTGGTGCTCGTGTCTGCACTCCACTCTTTTTGGATGTTGGGTTTTGCTCCTGGATCTCTCTCTTTACGGTAGCTCCACCTTTGGCCTGCAGAGGCAAGGAGTTATTTAATCTGCAGAGAATAAAAGAGAGGTTAAGTACTTCATACAGTACTAATTTCCCGGGTATGATCGACATGCAAATTTACAAACAAACCACCTGTTAACACATTACTTTTCTCTTGACATATACAATTCAGAACATGATCATTACTTTTGGCACATTCCTGATAAGTATAAGTTGTTTTACTCCCTTTAAATGTTTGATTTTCTCCATCTGGGTTTCTATTCTTTACTTTTATTCTTCAGATGTTACCTGGGCTCTATCCTCACTGGGTTCTTCAATCAGTCTCAAGTTCTGTCTGGGATGACACCCTTTCGACTGACTGATAAGAACCTGTTTCTCTTCAGTCTGTTCTCCTTTAGGGATGCAGATCTTTTAGGCAACAGGTGAGATTTTATCAACAATTTCAAAATCCCCACTCCAAAATGGCAGGAACTTATGCTCTTTGGTATGGTTCCTTTGGAAATTGTACAGGTGGACCCTGTTTCCTACTTCGTGCTCCTTCTTGGTGGTCTTTAAGTCATAGTGGGATTTCATCCCCTCTGCCCACTTTTCTAAATTTCGCTAACCATAAGCAAAAGCATGCTGAAGGTTTTGTCGTAAATGTTCAATTAACTCATGAGTCGTGGACGAGTTAATCAAAGTCTGCTCTTGAGTTCTGTAGAGCTGATGCTCAAGTAGCAAAATTTCTCGTCCAGCCATGAGCTCGAAGGGAGACATTTGTGTTGCAGAAGATGGTGTAGACCTGATGGCCATCAGGACAAGCAGTAATCGGATGTCCCAATTAGGTCCAGGGTCCACCACAAACTTCTTCAAGATGCCCACAATTATCTTATTGTACCTCTCAACTCCCCCGCTTGAGGATTGGAGGTAGGCAATGTCGAGTTTTCTCTTTACCCCTAGTATATCCCACATCTATGTCATCATCTCACTGGTAACATGGCTTCCTCAACCTGTCCCAATCTTTTGGGGAAGGCGGAAATGAGAGAAGATGTGATTGATCATTAATGCGGCAGCTGTTTCTGCCTTGCAATTTGGGGCCAGAAGACATTCTACACACTTGCTATACAATCATGTCACGGTCAACATGTACTTCTTTCCTCTAGAGAATCAAATCACTGGCCCGTTGAAATCAACTTGCAAATCCAACCAAGGCATTGTCATTTCCCATTTCTGTAGGGGAGCTCTGTGTGTGAGGGAACTTGGCTGAAACTGAGCACACACAAGACACCCATTTAAGTATAGGTCGAGATCCTGACCCATGTGTGGCCATTATGTGACCTCTTGCAAGATTTCATAAGTTGTATGAAACCCCCTGTGATCAGCAGTGGCCGCGTCAGGGGCATGACTTCACATCCGGCTTCAGAATGAGGTAGGGGCCAACCACTTATCACATCCAGATATGGATCTCCATACAAACAAATCGTCTTGGATTCAGAAACATTTTGGAAAACTTCATCAACAACCGGAGATCCTCTTTACTGATATAATTGGTTTCTGTCAGTGGAAAATTCAATGGGTTTTCAATATGTTGATAACATTTCCCAATAATCGGATTCTCTTTTTGTGCCGTAATCAAATCAGCATCTGGGGTTTCTTTACTCCGCTGGGCAGCTGAGAGTTCATTTTGTGCATGTGTTTGGGACCTTTTGACAGCAGCGACCTGGATTTCCCCCCACAGGGATTCGGTTTCCATGAGATCCCTGTGGATGGCTCTGGTTTTGGCCAACTGATCAGCTAAGTCATTTCCAGTTTTGTCTCGTCGCTCTATTTTGGAGTGACCACTGATCTTTTTCCAATAGCTCGTCATCTCATGAGAGGTGACCAGATCATCAATTGCTTGGATTAATTTCCTGTGCTTGAGCCATTTGTTATTCAAACACAGCATGCCTTGGTTTTGCCAATTAATCAGGTGCTCTACTAACCCATTCCTGACATCTGAATCAGTGATTATGACCAGTTCTTTGAGTTGGTGTTGCACGGCAGTGAGGATGGCTTGATCCAATAGATGGTCATCTCATTCGAGGTGACCAGATCATCAATTGCTGGGATTCATTTCCCGTGCTTGAGATGTTTGTTATTCACACGACAGTGAGAATAGCTTGATCCAATAGATGGTCATCTCATTAGAGGTGACCAGATCATCAATTGCCTGGATTAATTTCCTGTGCTTGAGATGTTTGTTATTCGGACACAGCATGCCTCGATTTTTCCAATTAATCAGATGCTCCACAAACCTATTGCTGGCATCTGAATCAGTGATTATGACCAGTTCTTTGAGTTGGTGTTGCACAGCAGTGAGGATGGCTTGATGTACTGCCATCAACTCTGCCACCTGTCTTCTTCAGGGACCTATTTTGTACCCAGCAGAGGGCTCTGGGGCATAATTCACCCAGGCACTCCCAATGCCAGCCACTAGGTCTTTTTCGCTGTGATTATTAACATGGTAGGAGCACCCATCCACATAAACTGTGGGTATCCCCTGGCACGTGTCTTCCTCATAGACTTGATGTGGCGAAGTAAGGTACGCCTCCATATTGTCTTTCATTTTTAGACTTCCGTCTTCGAGAGAGTTTTCTTGAACACAGCCATTGCAAGTCAGCCAAACCTTGCGCTAGGAGACTCTTCCTGTTTTGACCATATCTGACCTCCACAGGAAAGCCTTGCTTGGAAAGAATCCAGGAAGTAATTCTGGAGTTACTCACATTCCCTGTTCGGATTCGGTCACTTTGTAAATATTGCATGGGTTACTGAGGAGTCTCGACAATGATGTGCTCCCCCTTGATGAACGGGCGGTAATTCTTGAACGCCCACACCATTGCCAGGAGTGCCTTTTTGCAATCGTTGAATTTTTCCTCCACACAGGACAAAGTCTTGCTCGCGTACAAGATTACTTTGTTGACATTGTCATTCTTTGGTATAATACTGCCGTTAAGCAAGTATTTGAGAACACTATATACAAGAAGAACTCCTTATTCTTTATGGGGTAAGCCGAATAAGGCACTTGGGAAAGGCTTCTCTTTAGTTGTTTTACTGCCTCATATTGTTCTGGACCACACACCCACTTGACCCAGCCTTTAATAAATGGACCAAGGGTCGCATGACCTCTGTGTGGTCTTGAATGAACTTCCTACTATAATTAGTGAGTACAAGAAGGATTCTTAGTTCTCGCAGAGTAGTAGGTTCCTTTAATTTCAATAATGCTTCCACCTTTTTCACCTGGGGACTGAGACTCTCAGGGTTGATTTCATGCCCTAAGAAGTTCAAACAGGTCTTACACCACTGTGCCTTCTGAAAGTACAGTTTTGCTCGGGATTTCTGCAAATGGGTCAGAACATAGCGTATTTCATCTATGCGTTCCTCCACAGTTGAGCTCTCCATTAAGACATCATCTACATAGGCTAGGTTTCCCCTTTCACCCAAGTCGGGGATGGCCTTATGAAGCAAGATATTACATTTGGTGCCCGAGTTAGTTTATGTATCCAAAGGGGGTTTGGGTCCATGTGTATTGCAGCCCCCGGAAGGTAAAGACAAGCTTGTACTGGTCTTCCCTTCTCACGGCTTCTGTCCAGTAACCATTTTTTGGGTCAATGGAGGTATACACCTTTGTCCCTTGGATAAGGGCCAGTCCCTGATCGATGTAGGGAAGGGGCCAACTTGACATGTGGACCCATTTTTTTTAACTCCCTAAGATCTGCACAAAGTCTCCATTGGTCATTGTGGTTGCGTATCCCCAGTACCGGGTTCTTAAAGGTATTGTGGACTGAACAAATTATTCCACGGCATTCTAAACTTTTTATAATCTCTGTGAGTGACTCCATAGGCAAGAGAGGCAACCGGTATTGCCAGTGGTGGAAATGGAAAATAACTGGTGGGGGATCCCACAAGGGCCAGGGTGAGGGTAGAGTTTGTGGAGGCACTGCCCGATGAGGCGTGGTTTATGGGGGCAGAGCTGGCAGTTGACCTCTGGTTAAAGGAAATGTTCAAAATAATAGTTTCAAACAGTGCTATTTCTTTCATGCTGCTTTTTTTGCAAACTATATATCAATTCCACTTTAAACCACTTCCATGGCACCGGTGATGAGTTACTTCACTATCCGGATAATAGTTCTGATCAGTGTTGCTGAGTAAATATTCTTTAAAATGCACAATTTGCATCCCATTTTATTAAAAAAAACTCCCCCTTAGGTACGATTCAAACAGGGTGATTTCAGTTCACCATAAGCAACGTTTTCTTTTACTTGAACCACACCCGGCACAGCTCCTACAGCTCCCCTCTGAAAGCAGTTGGGTGGCTGCATCATGTGTGTTAGTTTCAATGTTAATGAGGGTATTTATTTATTCATGCAATGTTTGTCGGATACTTGTATATTTATTTATTTATGCAATGTTTGCCGGCTACAGGTATCCAGCGAACATTGCATAAATAAATAAATAATCTGGATCCATGTATCAGACAAACATTGCATAAATAAACCGAGTCGTGTCTGAGGACCGAGTCATGGCTGAGGACTATAACTTCCTCTTGTGACCCCTTGCACGGGGTCACTAGAGGAAGTTACAGTTTGCTAGTGGGTGCTTCCTTTCTTTTTTATTTTTATTTTCCCCCAGTGCTGACTCTGGCCGGATCCCGAGATCGGGCTACACATCTGGTGCAGGATCTCGGATCCGGTGCCAGCGGGCCCTATTGCCAGTGCTGGGTATTGCTATACAAACCCTGGAGTCATCACAGGGTCTGTAGGTATGGAGTTTGAATCAATCTCTGTTTGTCCACAGTCATACGAATCCACGGCAAAGATATCCAGAAAATCCCAAAACACCTGTTTCAACTTCTGCTTTTGCTCCTCGGTCTCACAGGCATCAGCGAGATTGATTCGCTCTTTGATCATCTGCTTAAAGCCTGGAAAGACCTCGGGTATGGCAATTTCGGCAGTATCCTCCAGTTGGGTGGAGAGATCTCTTGTTATGGTGTTGACATGGACATGCGATTTCAAAGATGGGAGGTAGTTACTGTTGATATGAAATAACACCTCATTCTTCCTGATGTGACAGGTCACCTCTTCCCCACCATAAGGGTAGGAGGAGTGCACCAAAAACGTCCCCTTTGCTGGGTGAAAATCTTTTCTGGAGGGATATCATCCAATAAAGGTGCATGCACCCAAATTGATACTTCTAGGGTCTCTGTTATCCACCAATATTCGAATGGTGTTATGTTCTAGGTCAACCAGGGCTGTCGGATGTAAATACAAACCTTGCTGTTGGAGGTGGCAATTCAAATGTATATAAGCATCATTGTTTTTGAGGTTCTGTCCTTGCTTAATTTTTGGGGGAGTTTTAAATTGTTGCACCTGTCCTGGGACGGTGACCTCTTCTCCCACTTGAACTTTAACCACATACGGCAGCAATTAGTTGACCAAAATGCTTTCTCAGTGTTGTCAAAGCCCATGGGGTTACCCCCAGTCGGGAACAGGCTTTGTAATTAATTAGGTCAAAATTAATTTGCGAGTTGATTGAGAATGTCACTGCCTAAGTAAAAGTCAGAGGGGACATCTCCCATAACCTAACAATTAAGTTCTATGCTTTTGTTGCCAATGGACATTTTGAGCATGCACCTGCTAGGCAGGAGATGTTTGGAATTTGGAGTTTCCAGGCCCGTTTCTCACTTATCAATCAACCAAAACGTGGGAATGGACTGATATTTTGGGAGTTTCCTGAATAATGCTTCTCTGATGAAGCTTCATCCATTATTCAGGCATACTCTGATGAGAACAGCCCCCCCCTCATTTACCTGAATGCTGAATGGGGAAAAATAGCTATTCACCCTTTACCTGGATGTCGGTCAGACTTCATCATCTTTTATCATGGGATTTGGGTTTTATTCAGATTGTGAATTGGTATAACCTTTAGAGTATTTCCAGTGTGGAATGCCACTTAAAACTGTGAGGGAGGTTGATTTTCAAAAATGGAGAATGGTTCCCATCACCAGTTTGTTCTGCTACAGAGATGACAGTGATGTCAGGGAATTGATTGTTTCTTAAGTGGAATTCTATTTTGTCGGACTGTTGTTCATTCATGTGGCATGTACCCTTTAAACTCACATCATTTGTACTTTCTTTTAATTTGATTGGCCTGTTAGTCTGAGCGCAGAGGACCTTGTTCATTCAGTCAATCAGGGGTGATAACCTCTGAAGGAGGTCATTCCCCAGTAGATAAGGTGTTCCCTCTGGAGTGACAACTATCATCGTCTGTTTCACCCTATGTCGTCCAATTTTGATCTCCAGATCTGCAGTCCCTTCAATGGAAATATCATTCCCATTGAAGTTTTGGAGTTGTCCAGGAAGAGGTGTGAGCAGAATCTGGTGACTCTCCCCCTTCCTGAATGTATTTGGCTAATGGCCTTTTTGGACAGGAGGTTGGCTTGGTATCTAGTATCCACCAGCGCTGATAATGCACATTGACCCTATACCTTGATGGGGGCATACAATCTTCATTCTCTCTCTTCAAGGGGACAAGGAAAAGGTGCATTTTGTGCCAGCTTGGCATTTAACTTTTTTATTTTGAACTCTGACACTGTGTCAGAGTCCGAGAATCTGTAAAGGAGATTTTGCACCCAGATATCTGTGGGATTGGGATGTTCCCTTTTTCCCCTGATTCTTTGCTCTCCCCCTTTTCGTGGAGACATTTACCCAAACCTGTTTGGGGGGAGGATCCCTCATTGCATTCAGGGACATCTGGTTGACATTGTTGGGGTTTAAGAATGTGTTGCTCTGAGTCAGTCTCCATACTTACCAAATCTAAATCAGGGTTTTTTGGGACCCATTTTTCCTTGGGAGGGATCCCTCCATCCCTGAAAGAGAAGATTTTCTTCCCTGAATCCTCCAGGGATTCTTCCCATTTGAACGGCATGAAGCGGACTTCCTCCACAAAGTGGGTTCTCTTTGGCTCAGCAGTTCTCCTACTTATCATCTGTTCCCTAGGTTCCAGCTTTTCGGGGGTAGAGATTGTTTTTAAGTTTGAGATATTTCCAGGGTTTTTTTCTGGTGAGAAAGGAAGCTTCCTCTAGGGTTTTACATCTCCCTTACCCCTGTTCCCCTCCTCTAGAACCTGTTGGTTGTCAGATGTTTCTTCCCGTCAGTGCTCCGGGGGACCCGACCTGGGTGTTGAGCTGTTCTGGACAGCAATTTCCATTTGAGGGCTCTGCTGAACCCGCAACATGTGACCCAGGTCTTGTGTTAAATGTTGGACATTGTGCTCCAGTTGAGACATCCTTTCTGGTTGGTAGGGGGTCTGGATTCATACCTTTGCTGCTTCCGGAAAATGTAGCTGTCCCTTCTGCCAGAGTAGCTCGGGCATTGAGAGGTTCCCTGATAACCCTCCATACTTGGCCTCCCTTCTCCCTGATTTGGGAACCTATTGTCCTGAAAACGGGGAGAGAGAGGAGGATTGTTCTGGAAATTGGGGTTTGAAGGGTATCTGGGAAAGAAACTTAGGTTGGGGGGTGGAGTATTTCTTCTTGTCTATGAAGTTTCCCGCTGCCCCGCAATCAATGAGAGCCAAGGTGTCAATAGTCTGGTGATTGGCGGTAAACTGCAATGTGATCACCATGAGGCGGGTGTCTTCGTTGGCAGGGGTAGGAGCCACAGTGAGTGATACATCGGGACTGCTTGACATTCCTCGCATACCCGTTCCTGTTCGCTCCCAGGCCGGTCATTTCCCGATCTTCTTGGAGGGACTTCTGGACAGGAGCGAAGAAGGTGGTTACCAGAGCCATAGTACATGCAGAGACCCGACTCCCGTCAATGTTTTCTCTGTTCAAGAGTCAGCGGGGCTCTGGCTGAGCCAATCCTCATAGGTTTGTCCTTAGTTTGTTGTGTAGTAGGGGGAAATGGAGAGAACGCTGCTGTCGATGGAGCTAAAGAGGCCTTGCTCTTCCGTCTCTCGCATCCTCGTTCCCTTTGGCTGTATTCAATCTGAAGTACCGTGGAGAGGAGATATGAAAATGTGGCTGGTCGGGAGGTCCATGCTAATTCGTCCTTCAGTTCTTCCTTCAGCCCTCGCCAGAATATGGCATACTGGGCCTGTTCGGGCCAACCTGCTTCCATAGCGTGATGTTTGAAGGAGGTGATGTATGTAAGCAGGCCATTTGACCCCTGATGGATGTCCAAGAGCTCTTCATAGGCTACGTACGTAGTTTCCGGACGTTCAAAAGCCTTTTTAAGCAAGGTTAGAAAACCATGTGAAAGCAAACAAGGAAGAACCCGCTCAAACAGTAGCAATGCGATGCCGCCCTTGATCCAGGACCGGAAGTACTTTTCCTGCAAGGAGGGGTTGAGCTAGATCTGCTGCCTTTAATACAACTGAACTGTGACCCTGTGGTACAGCGGCCATTTTATGTGGTGGAATCTGTATTCCTGAGATATGATGCCAGTGGCACCATAACGACCATTTGCGAAAGACACCCTGAGTGTTCGTAACAGTATACCCCCTTTTATGGGAGACAAACTCCTGTTTGCCTGGATGGAAGCGATAGAATGAACGAACCAGCCGAGGGGCATGCACAGCCGAGGCGGGTTCCAAAGATCGTTCTGCTGGTGAAAAACCCTTCCAATTCAACAAATACTGTAAAACCCTTCTCCTGTAGCGAGAATCACAGATTCCAGATACTTCATATGCAGGGCCGGTGTCAGTAAGGATGGGAAGGGGCTTCCTGGTAGTCTTTAAATGGAAGTCATTCCGTTCATCAGGTTTCAATTGTGAGACATGGAATGTAGGATGTATACGCTTTCAGGAGAGTGGGAGCTTCAGCTGGAAAGCCGCTGGACCTTTTTGGTTTAGAAATAAAAAAGGGCCAACGTATTTAGGAGACAACTTGGATGGGACTAATCTTCTTGGGAGAAACGTGTTATACAGCCATACACGATCTCCGACTTGTATCGATGGGGCTGGGGTTCAGTGCTTGTCTACTTGTTTCTTGCTTTTAATTTGAGCCTCGAGTAGGGCTTCTTTAGCTTCTTTTATGTCCCTTTTGAATGATGTCTACTAAACGGTTAATATCTGGAAATGAAGATTTTGAGGGATTTAACGAGGTGAACACTGAAGGGTGAAACCCATAGGTACAGAAAAAAGGGCTGAGACAAGTAGCTGAGTGTGTGGCATTATTGTACGCAAACTCTGCTAGGGGCAGTAGTCCCTTCCAGTTATCCTGTGCATCGTTTACTTGGACGATATCTTGGTGTGAACACAGAGCATCTTCGAGCAGTACTCCACCGACTACAGACACATCACCTACTGATCAAGCCTGAAAAATGCCTCTTCTGTGTTGCTGCTATACCCTATTTAGGATTCATCTTGTCCAAACAGGGCATAATGATGGAGCCCAAGAAAGTATCAGCAATCCTAGAGTGGCTGACACCGTCTACAGTGAAAGAAATCCAGAGGTTTCTAGGATTGGCGAACCTTTACCGTAAGTTCATTGCCAACTTTTCCAAGGTAGTGTTGCCCATCACAGCGCTACTCAAGAAGGATGCCCAACCCTTCAAGTGGACGGAACAAGCCGACAAAGCATTAAGTCACCTAAAGGGCCTGTTTTGTTCGGCCCCCATTCTCTGTCAACTGGACCAGTCCAGAACATTTAGTCTTCTTCCTCAGATTCTACAAGAGCCCTCTCCTCCTCACCTGAACTGGTGGTGTCTTGCGGAGTCGTCTTCTTCTTCCAAAGACTTCCTTTTTTTCTGTGAAGATATGACCTGCCATGGGAGGAAGCCACCGTGGTCACTTAGAGATATGCGGCCCGCTGGCCCCACTCTCGAGGCGACCCAGATAAGGGGAAAAAGCCAGAAGGCACAACAAAAAAACCTTATGTAGATACAGGTACTCTGCAGGTCTGCAAAATTACAAGTCCAAGGAACAGCAGTTGGACGTGAGGACGGTAGGTATCAGCAAGACCAACAGCAGCTACTGTCCGGTGGAATATGGGTTCCAGTATACTAGCAGTCGGTGTAAGGTGTCCAAGAAAAGTAAGACCGAAGGGAGAGACGTAAAGAGACCAGGTGGAGAGCAGGACTCTAGTGGAGTACGTTGAAGGGAGGAGGAGTGTAAAGGGAAGTAACGGGATAACGAAGAGGGAGACCAGAGAGAGAGAGAGAGAGCGAGGGCCAGAAAGGGGAGAACAAGGAAAGCAAGGAGGAAGAGATTAGCAAACACAAGCACTCCAGGACAGGGGAGGGAGTGTAAGCAGCAGCAACTGGGAGCGTGAGAGAGGAAACAAGAGAGTACCGCAAAGTGACGCGGCAGAGGATGAAAGGTGAAGCACCCCAGCGAGATGCAGAAGAGAGGGACAGGGAAAATGAAGGCACGCCGTACAATGACATGTACAGAGGAGAAAAACGAGTGCTTAGACCAAAAGAAAACTACCTCAGTAGTGGGGTTACAACGCGCCGTCCGCCGGGAGGAGGAAACAGATAAGCCTCCCGGCGGCGGGCATGTTGGGAACCACTAGACCGCTGCACCAGACGGATAGAAAACATGGTGGAACCATCAATGGCTGCCAGAGCGCACGGCGCATGACAATATCGCTCTTAATACCCGGAGGTTTCTAAGCACGGACCTGGGGATCGAACCTGTGGTGCTCCGTGTCTTCTTGTTTCCAACACGAGCACGTTGCCCCTGAGCTATCCTCCTGAGCAGGTTCCTCCTTGTTTGCTTTCACGTGACTCATTGTTTCTTCTGATTTTTGACTGGTATAAAATGTTATGGTGCTCCCTTCCATTGTGGATTGCCACTTAAGACTCGGACGAAGGTTGATTTTCAAGAATGGAGAAGGGTTCTCATCACCAGTTGATTCTCCTTCAGAGATGACAGTGATGTCTGGGACCTGGTTATTCTGGAAATAAAATTCTTCATTCTCAGAACGTTGATCAATTAAATGAGGGGTACCATTACTGCTTACATAATTGGTACTTATTTTAATTTGATAGGCCAGTTAGTCTGGGTCCAGGGGACTTTGTTAACACAGTTGACCAGTGATGATAACCTCCTCAGGATATCATTCCACAGTAAACAAGGTGTGCCCTCTGGAGTCAAGACTATCTCCGGATGTTTAACTCGATGTCGCCGAATTTTTGTTTCCAGATCTGCAGTCCATTTGACAGAAAAGTAATTCCTGTTGAAAAGTTCAATTTGTCCAGGAAGTGGTGTGAGGGGAATTTGGTGGCCCTCCAACATCCTGAGTTTAGGTGGTTAAAGGCCTTTTTGGACGGGATAGTGGCTTGGGATCCAGTATCCACCAGAGCTGATAATTCACCCAGACCCTGCACCTTGACCGGGGCATAAAATTGGTCTTCTTTCTCCACCAAGGTGCAAAGAAAGTGTGAGTTATTTGACAGTCTGTTGGTGATTTTCTTAATATTTAACTCTGACACTTTGTGATCTTGGGCAATTTTCTGTGTCGTAGTTCAGGAAACTGAAAAGAAAACTTTGAAACTCACAACTGTCGCAGTTTATTACATGGTCACACTCAACTCAGGGAGTGCTGTTCCCCCCAATCAAGGTGGCACACAACAAAGATTGTTCACTCAAGATTCACTTTGGTAAGGCCTCCAACCTGTCTGCCAGCCAACCCAAACAAATACCCAGTGCCACAATGGACTAGGAACCAGGCCTGTGTGGAGTAAGAATATACATTTATTTAAACCAATTTGACAAACAGACTAACATCAGCCACCAATGCTGTGGCAACTCAAGAACAAAAATGACTTCCGTAATGGCACCAACACAGAGATAATACTGAGATATGTAGTCACAAATTCCCAAAGCTTTCTCTTCAAATCCATCACCAATACAGAACAAGAACAATTCAAAACAGACAGTGATTGCTGATTTGGTTATAATACCTCTTTCTCCCAGCAACCCCCACCCTCCAAACATCAATTAGACTTTGCCTCTCTGAATTGAAGGCCAGTTGCAGAGAGAACACAATGGGAAAATCATTTTGGGATTCAGATAAAATCACTCTTTGGAAAAAGGGATTCAAGAGGAAAAATCATTTTTCACGTATTCCACAGATCCAATATGAGGGAAAGAAAAGCTCCACAAATCCAATATGAGGGAAAGAAAAGCAATGGGAAAATTTGTTTTGCCACACCTAAAAAGAACATGCAGGGCTTTATGGTTTGGGTCAGAGGACAATGGGAACAAAATGGCAATTTCATTTTTCTCACCACACATGCAAAGGAAATACAAGGCTTCACATTATTGATTTAAGATGAAGGGGATCAATGGGGAATTTCGTTTTGGACCCTGAACCCGCACTTGGAAACAGGGTTTTGGGATTAATTATTTTGGGCAATGTTTATGTCTATAACAGTTCAATACACACTGGGAAGAGCTTGTTAGTTTCAAACGCTAACAAAACACATCCGTGATTTCTATAGGGGAATGAATTGATTTACTTTAATTAAATATGTTAAGGATCTAGACAGACAACCAGAATGTTTTGTTATGGGGAATTGACTGGAACAATACTTGAAAAATGCAGGGCCTACACAATATATAGCTTTGGGGATAGTTTTACTTACAGGAGTGGCCTTGTAATGGGCATCAGGCAACAGCAGGGCAACTCTGGGACAGCAAGGGTATCAATCAAGGATAGTCCCCTCTGGCTCCTCCAAGGGGTCCCAGTCAGCTTCTATGTCTCCTGGTCCCTGTCTCCAATGCAAGATTTGGGGCCTCTCTGCTTGGGTGTTTCTAGCAAGAATTCAGCAGCAGGTTACCTCCTGGAATAAGTGGAAAAAGCCCAGTTCTGATGCAAGCCGGTTTACTTATATGGCAAATGACATCACAAACCTGGCATGATTCCAGCGAAAGGGATTGGTTGGTTTTTCTCTACCCACCTCACCCTGTGTGCTAGGACAAGGAAATGAGGGGTGTCAGTTAGGAAAGCTGTGGGAGGAGAAAGCTTTTTCATCCCAAACTGACATGTGGGTTTGGCCTGTTTAAACTCTGAAAATCTATCAACATGGCAAGTACCCTAATTTTTCAAATCTTTACATGTATGGATATAATTTTAAGAACTACGTTTTAAGGCCAATCATATGATGTTATTCTGAAGTCGGCACACCCTTCCTACGCAGAGATATGTTTTTTCTTTGTTTACTCAGGAGCTTTATCAGTGAAAAATATGCCACTTCATAGTTCCCATGTTAATTTTGACCTTCACCCTCACACCAACTTTCAAAACTCTCAGAATCAAGGGAAGGCCCGAATCAAATTTGTATTAATAACTTTTTTTATGTTTATCACACAAAAATAATTTTGGCATGGTTCAAAGGGGGTTACTGTCACCTTTAATACATTTCTGGAATGACCGTTGTGGCATATATGCTGCCCTTTTTATGCAATAATATGTATTTTTCCATTAAATAAACTCCAGCCTTTCCTTTGTTCCCTTAAGTTGCATTTCCCCTTAAGCATGTGATCAGCCAGAGGCTGGTTCACGTTTCTCTTCGCCTATCCCTTCTTGGCCTATAATGGCCCTGGCTGCAACTCTAATGTACATTTTATGGGAGCTGTGACTTTAAGATCACTTCTGCTGAAAGAACTAGCATGGCTTTATCTATTTCCACTGCGGTTTAAATCTAGGAAGTGTATTTTGTTCTATTTTTTCAAGCAATGGACCTTATTGATGGTTGACAAACAGACCTCCCTCTCCAGGACCAGAAAAGGAAAGGTTTTAGAGGTTAAGCTTTATTTTCAGGAGAAAATGCCCAATGGCATGTCAAATCCTGCAAGACGTGGCTTTTAAACCCACACTCAATACATTTTAGATGACATTTTATGAGTCATCAGGGCCTTATATCCATGTGTAATGTACTTCTTTAATCCCACAGTTGCAAAAGACATGAGTATCACTTCTGTATTGTCCATATGTATAGGGCAGTTATATGGGAAAACCATAATCAAACTCTGAAAGCCTAGTGGGCACTTCTCTCTGCCTACTGTCATTTGAATGAGGAAAAGGGAAGTTCTTTTATTTCTTATAATTGCAATAAGCTTGGTTTCACTTGAAATTACTGGAGCACAATCTCGTATTACATTGAAGATAATGTACACACTGCTATCTATTTCTTTAAGGACAAAGTGTAGCATTCCATGGATTTAGTAAAAAAGCGTTGTCAGCCACATGTCTTTCTTTTCTTTGCTGAAATGGATTGCGCATATCTTCACACTTTTGAACTTCAAAGCATATGTCTCCTTCATTTGCGATTTAGGCCTGCCTTTGTTTCAATAGGCCTCATGGCTGGCATCTTCATGTCTGTGCTGGCTTTAGACTTCAATGGGAGTTTACAAATCACTCTTGCCTCTTTATTTCTGGCTTCCAGGGGCTATATTTCATCCCGAGGGCCCCCCTCCTAGGTCTTTGATTCCAGTGAGACAGAGAGAAGAGCAAGGAGAGAGTGGGGTTTCTGTTTGCTTGTGACCTTGGTTCATTCCAGGAATCTCCATCAGGGCATGTCCACTCTTTTCCCCATCTTGAGGGAGTGGTGCTCTTGTCTGCACTCCACTCTTTTTGGATGTTAGGTTTTGCTCCTGGATCCCCCCCTTTACGGTAGCTCCACCTTCGGCCTGCAGAGTCAAGGAGTTCTTTAATCTGCAGAGAATAAAAGAGAGGTTTAAGTACTTCATACAGTACTAATTTCCCCGGTATGATCGACATGCAAATTTACAAACAAACCACCTGTTAACACATTACTTTTCTCTTGACATATACAATTCAGAACATGATCATTACTTTTGGTACATTCCTGATAAGTATAAGTTGTTTTACTCCCTTTAAATGTTTGATTTTCTCCATCTGGCTTTCTATTCTTTACTTTTATTCTTCAGATGTTTCCTGGGCTCTATCCTCACTGGGTTCTTCAATCAGTCGCAAGTTCTGTCTGGGAGGACACCCTTTCGACTGACTGATATGAACCTGTTTCTCTTCAGTCTGTTCTCCTTTAGGGATGCAGATCTTTTAGGCAGATTTTTTCAACAATTTCAAAATCCCACATCAAAATGGCAGGAATTTACGCTCATTGGTATGGTTCCTTTTGAAATTGTACAGGTGGACCCTGTCTCCTACTTCATACTCTTTCTTGGTGGTCTTTAAGTCACAGGAAAGCCTTGCTTGGACAAAAACCAGGAATTAATTCTGGAGTTACTCACGTTCCCTGTTCGGATTCGGTCGCTTTGTAAATATTACATGGGTTAGTGAGGAGTCTCGACAATGATGTGCTCCCCATGGATGAACGGGCAGTAATTCTTGAACCCCCACACCGTTGCCAGGAGTGCCTTTTTGCAATCGTTGAATTTTTCCTCCACAGAGGACAAAGTCTTGCTCGCGTAGGAGATTACTTTGTTGACCTTGTCGTGCTTTGGTATAATACTGCTGTTAAGCAAGTATTTGAGAACCCTTTATCCAAGAAGAACCCCTTGTTCTTTATGGGGTAAGCCGAATAAGGCACTTGGGAAAGGCTTCTCTTTAGTTGCTTTACTGCCTCAATCCTTTGAGGTAGACCAAAACGGGAAAAGATGTGGTTAATCATCAGGGCAGCTGCTGTTTCTGCCTTGCAGTTTGGGGCCGGGAGACATTCCACCCAGTTGGTAAACAAGCATGTGACCGTCAACATGTACTTGTTTCCCCTAGACAAGCAAATCACAGGGCCTACGAAGTCAATTTGCAAATCTGACCATGGCAGTGTCATCCCCCTCTTTTGGCAAGGCGCACGGTGTGTGAGGGATGATGGCTGAAATTGTGCACACACCAGACACCCCTTCAAGTATTGGTCGAGGTCCTGCCCCATGTGTGGCCAGTATGCAACCTCTCTTAAGATCTCAAGTGTTGTATGAAACCCCTATGACTGGTGGTGGCCGCATCATGGCCGTGACTTAACATCAGGCTTCGGAATGAGGTAGGGACCACCCACTGATCATGGCCTGCTTGGGATTTCCTTACCAACAAACCGTCTTATATTCGGAACATCTTTGGACATTTCATCAACACTCTAAGGTCCTCTTTCCCAATGTAATCGGTATCCGTCAGGTGAAAGTTCTCAGGGTCCTCAATGTGATGGTAAAACTTACCAATTATTGGATCCCGCTTTTGAGCCGTAATCAAATCAGCATCTGGGGTCTCCTTATTCCACTGTGCAGTTGAAAGATCATTGTGAGCATTTGTCTGGGACCTAGTGATAGCAGTGACTTCGAGTTCCCCCAACAGGGATTCAATCTCTATTAGATCCCCTTGGCTGGCCCCGGTTTTGGCCAGCTGATCAGCTAAGTCATTTCCAGTTTTGTCTGGTCCCTCTACTTTGGAATGACCCTTGATCTTTTTCCAGTAGATGGTCATCCCATTCGATGTGACCAGATCATCAATATTTTGGATTAACTTCCCATGTTTCAGGGGTTTGTTATTAGCACATAACATGCCTCTGGTTTTCCAATTAACCAGGTGCTCCATGAACCCGTTCCGTACATAATCTGAATCTGTGATTATGACCAGTTTGTGGAGTTGATGTTGGACAGCAGTGAGGATGGCTTGATACACAGCCATCAATTCTGCCACCTGACTACTTTGGGGACCAATTCTGTACCCAGCGGAGGGTTCTGGAGACTCATTCACCCATGCATTCCCTACGCCGGCCACCAGTTTTTTTCTCCCTGTTGTTGTCAACATGGTAAGAGCATCCATCCACATAGACAGTGGGTATTCCTTCACACTTGTCTTCTTCAAAGACTTTGTGTGGGGACTTGAGGTATGCCTCCATGTTGTCCTTGGTTTTTAGATTTTCGTCCTCGAGACAGTTTTCTCTGGCACAATCATGCAAGTCAGCCAGACCTTGCGCGAGGGGACTCTTCTTGTTTTGGCCATACCTGACCTCCACAGGAAAGCCTTGCATTGACAAAATCCAGGAAGTAATTCGGGAATTACTCACATTTCCGGCCCGGATTCTGTCACTTTGGAGATATTGCAGAGGCTGGTGTGGAGTCTCCACTATGATGTGTTCCCCCTGGATGAACGGGCGGTAATTCTTCAATGTCCACACCGTTGCCAAGAGTGCCTTCTCACAATTGTTGAATTTTTCCTCCACAGAGGATAAAGTTTTGCTCGCATAGGAGATTACTTTATTGACCTTGTCATGCTTTTGGTATAATACTGCCATCAACCACGTATTAGAGAACCCTGTCTCCAGGAAGAACTCCTTGTTTCTGACAGGGTAAGCTAGGCAAGGCACTTGTGAGAGGCTTCTTTTGAGTTGTCTTACTGCCTCGGATTGTTCTGGACCCCATTCCCATTTGACCCCCCCCTTCAAGAGATGAATCAGGGGTCTGGTGATCTCTGTGTAGCCCTCAATGAACTTTCTGCTGTAATTAGTCAGTCCAAGGAGGCTCCTTAGTTCCCGCAGAGTTGTGGGGTCTTTCAGCTTCTGAAGTGCTTCCACTTTCTTTTCTTGGCGACAGAGACCCTGTGGAATAATCTCATGCCCCAAGAAATTAACACGGGTTCTACACCACTGTGCTTTCTGAAAGGAAAGTTTGGCTCCGGCGGCCCTCAAATGTGTCAGAACATGATGGATCTCCGCTATATCTTCCTCCACAGATGACCATTTGATGAGGACATCATCTACATAAGCCAAGTTACCCCTTGCACCCAGGTCGGGCATGGCCTTGTGTAGGAAAATGTTGAACTTATTGCCGGAGTTGAGGTATCCGAAGGGAGTCCGGGTCCATGTGTACTGCTGGCCCCCAAAGGTAAAAGCCAGTTTGTATTGGTCCTCCCTACTGACAGGCACGGTCCAGTATCCATTAGTCAGGTCTATTGCAGTGAATACCTGTGACCCCTGAATCTGGGCCAGCCCTTGGTCAATGTAGGGCAGAGGCCATCGGGAAGTATGGACCCGTTTGTTGAGCTCCCTAAGGTCGGCACAGAGTCTCCACTGGCCGTTTGGCTTCAATATTCCCAGCACTGCATTATTGAAGGTGCTGTGTACTGGACAGATTATTCCCCGGGACTCAAGGTTCTTAATTATTTCAGTAAGTGACTCCATGGATGCGAGAGGCAAGCGATATTGCTTCACAAACACTGGAGTCATGCCAGGGTCCGTGGGAATTGTTGTTGTGTGGATGTCGGTGCGACCACAGTCATGTGAGTCTACCGCAAAGAGATCTTGGAAATCCAAGAAAACTTGTTTCAACTTTTGCTTCTGTTCCAGAGTCACGCAGGCATCAGCTAGGTTGACTCTCTCTTTCACCATCTGCCTGAAGCCTGGAAAGACTTCTGGTTTTGCTATCTCAGCGGCCTCCTCCAGCTGGGTGGAGAAGTCCCTGGTCAGAGTGCTGATTTGGACTGGAGGCTTCAGGTGGGAAAGGCAGCCCACATGGAGCTGGAAAATCAACTCATCCGTTCTGAAGTCACAAGTCACGTCTTCCTTGCCCTAAGGGCAAGAAGTGTACACCAGGAAGTTCCCCACATGCCGGGTAAGGATCCTGTCTGGTGTTGTATTGTCATCACTGTCACTGTCAAAACAGTCCTTGGGGATTGATCCTAACAGTTCATTTCCTAAATCAATGGAGAAATGTCGGTCATCAACCGCCATTCCAATAATGGTGCCCGCGGCTAGAGTAATACTCTTTAAGTCGCTGTTATCCACCTCTATTGGAATGGTGTCATGTTCTCTGTTGACTAATGATGTTGGGTTTACCCCTAACCCTTGCTGTTGGAGGGAAGCATTTAGATGAATAGAAGCATCAGGTTTTTTCAATTTTTGTCCTCTTTTTATTTTCACTCCCAGGGAGAATTGTTGGGTCCTTTCTGGGATGGTGACTTCCTCTTTAACCTGAATTTCGACTGCATAAGGTAGCAATTGAGCTGACCTAAATGCTTTTTCTGGATCATCAAAGCCCATGGGATTATCCGCTAATCGGGACCAAGCTTCGAAGTTTATTAGGTCCAAACTAATGGCAAAGCGATTGAGAATGTCACTGCCTAAGTAAAATGCAGCAGTGACGTCTTGCACGACCCAACAATTATGGACTATGCTCTTGTTTCCAATGGAGATTTTGAGCATACACCTGCTTGGCAGGAGATGTTTCAAATTGGGTGCTTCCAGGTCCATTTCCCATTTGTCTTTTAGTTTGAATGTGGGAATGGCTGGATCTTTTGGGAGTTGGCGGAACATGGCTTCGCTGATGAAGCTCTTACCGTTGTTCACACACACTCGAGCGAGAACAGAGTCCTTCCCATCATTTAACTGAACAGGGATGAACAACTGCTCTCCAATTTGTTGAATATCAGCCAGGCTCTGAGCTGATTTCACATCTTTCTGGACTATGGAGTGGGAATGTCTGATTGTGGATTAGTAAAGAATTTCAGAGTGTTTCCTTCCAGTGTGGAATACCACCTTAAACTGGAGGGAAGGTTGATTTTCAGAAATAGAGAGGACCCCCAATCACCAGTCTGTTGTCCTACTGCTATTACTGTCACATCTGGAATTTGGTTGTTCTGGAAGTGAAATTCTACTTGGTCAGATTTTTGTTCAACCATGTGGCAGGTGCCGTTTAAACTAACATGGTTGACACTCTGTTTTAATTTTATTGGTCGGCTAGTCTGGGTCTAGAGGACCTTGTTTACGTAACCTATTAGGGGTGACAACCTTCTCAGGAGGTCATTCCCTAGTAAACAAGGGGTGCCCTCTGAAGTCACTACTATGACCTGGTGTTTCACCTTGTGTTGTCCAATTTTGATGTCCAAATCTGCAGTCCCCTCGATGGGAATTTCCTTCCCGTCAAAGTTCTGGAGTAGTCCAGGAAGAGAGGTGAGAGGAATTTGGTAACTCTCCCCCCTTCCTGCATTTAGTTCATCAAAGGCCCTTTAGGACAGAAGGGTAGCTTGGGATCAAGTGTCCACCAGTGCCGAAATTGTACCCTGCCCCTGTACTTGTACCGGGCATAGTATCTTCCCTCCTTCTCTTCAAGGGGGCACAGATAATGCACATTTTTGGACAAATGGTGGGCTCATTTTCTGGTTTTGGACATTGGGAGAGAAGAGATGTGGGTAAAATTCTGTGGAGAGTCTCAGGAATCTGAAAGAAAAAGTTGGCAACTTAAAAGAGGATATTCGAGTTCCCCTGGTTCCGGTTCTGGGCTGCCCCCCCCCTTTTGGAGGCAGTCACCAGAATGGGTTTGAACCCGGGGATTTTGATGCTGTTGGTTCTGGGATAGAATGATGGGCGGTGACAGCTCAATCCCCACATCTACCCAGTCTATTGATTCCGTTTTAGGTTCCCCTGGTTCCGGTTCTGGGCCGCCCCCCCCTTTTTGGAGGCAGTCACCAGGATGGGTTTGAACCAGGGGTTTTTGGTCTTGTTGGTTCTGGGATAGAATGATGGGCGGCGACAGCTCAATCCCCACATCTACCCAGCCTGGGTTGGAATCCCTTGGGACCCATTTTTTCTTGGGAGGAGTTCCCCCATCTCTGAAGGAGAAGATCCTTTTCCCAGGATCCTCTGAGGATCTCTCTCCCTCAAATTGGAAGACCTGTACCTCCTCCACAAAATGGGTCTGTTTGGGTCCCTTGTTTCTCCTACCTCGTCTTTGCTCCTTGGGTGGCCGACTTTCAGGGGTCGGAGATTTTTTTTCCGGTTCCTGGGTTTCCAGGGGCTGTTTGGTTTCCAGGGGCTGTTTACAAGTGGGGAAGGAACCTTCCTCCAAGGCTTGACACCCCCCTTCCTCTTGTGCCTCCTCCCTGGGAACCGGTGGGTTATCAGGGTGCTGCCCCCGTCATTGTTCTGGAGCACCAGGCCCAGAGTTTGGGGCATTCTGCGGTGGCATGCTCATCTGAGGGTTCTGTTGAGCCCTCAGTATGTGACCCAGATACCGTACCATATTTTGGACCTGGCGCTCTAACTGTGAAACCCGCTCAGGCTGATACGGGGTTATATTTTCTCCCCGGGGCTGATCCCGGGAAGGGTAGCTATCCCTTGTCTGGTAGTACCCTGGGTTGGGAAGATTTGGGTAACCCTCCACCCTTGGCCTTCCCTCTCCCGGATTAGGTTGTCTGGGCTCAGGGAATTGGGGAAAGAAGGATGGATGGTTTTGGGGTTGAAATTGGGTGGATACCTGGGAAAAAAGTTCTGCCCAGGGTTTGGGGAATTTCTGCCCTCCTGTGGGAAGTTAGGAGGGAAGTTCCCTGGATCAGGTGCTTGGCTGGATCCCAACCGCTTGGGCTGGAGGAGTCCACACATAACTCAGGATGGGTCGGTTTCCCTTGTAATGGGGACTTACATAATCAGGGGAGTGAGTGACCCCATTTGTGGGCTAACATCCTTGACTCCCTGTCTGTGACTGGCCCAAAGGCCTTCTGGGCTTAGAATTATTTGGTGCAGGCAGGTTATTTTCCACCGGTTTCTGCACCTCATAGATGCGGGTGGCTTGCTCAATGACCCAGTCTAAAGATCTTTTCTTGTGAAAATCTCTCACGAGCTGGGTCATTATGTATTTGGGTAAGGCATGGAAAAACGTATTAACAAATTCCTTACTGTCAGAGCGCACCCTTTTGGTAGTCTGCGCAAAAGCACGCTTTAACTCCTGCACAAATTCTTGTGGGGCCTGATCCTCCCCACATTGCAAATTGTAGGCTGCCTTGCGAGCCTCTTGAGGATTTCTATGAACAGAAAAATGTTTCAAGATGGCCGCCCAATAGGTGGACCATCTTGAATGATTTTGGTCCTCCAGCCCCGCAAAGAAACTGGAGTATTCTGGGGAGAATGTCCATTTGACGTACTGGATGCAGCTACTGCTGTCCTTCAAATGGAAAGTCTCCTTCATTTGCTCAAAGAGCTCCAAGTGTTCCCAAACAGAATACTTGGAGTTCTTGTGATAAGGGGTGATGACACTCCTTATTGCCTTGATCTGCTTTAAGGGGTCCTTAAGCAAGGCCCTTTTTGCCTTATTGGCCTTTTTGGTTCGGGTAACCCTGGTCCACTCATCCTCTGACTCAGAGGCACTGCTCCCAGAGGTGCCCGTCTGATCTTCCAGGTTTTCCCGGATTCTGCGAGCCTGGGAATGGCTGGCAGAATGTGGGGACCTGGTCTCCTGTGTCCTGGGCCGCTCAGAGGAGTCTTCAGATCCCTCCTTGTTGCCAGGATTTGATGGGTACCCCCCCAATGACCTAACTGGGCAGAGGTTTTTACGATGCCCTTAGTGGGTCTACTTTCCTGGGGTTCCCCACTAAATTGCACTGTGCTTGGGTGCCCATAGCCGGATGCCCGCCCATCCATTCCTGGGAGATACTGGTCTATGAACCCCATACTTTTGGCTGGATAGTAATCTGCCATCCCTGTGGCCCTGTGCTCATGTGCGCCAGGGGACATGGGGGTGGCAGAGTCCAAGGACTGGGAGAGATGAAGGCCTCTGGTACTAGGGCTCCTGAGGTTATGCTCAGGTGTTTCCCTTTCCCAGCGAACTTCATCTCTGTCAGCCCCTGCTCCCTGTTGCAATGCAAGAGCCTGCACTTTCAGTTCCTCAGTTAAGGCCTTACTAGACTCTATCAGTCTCTTCTGCATGGCTACTTGTTGATGGAGTCTATCATTGTGCTGACAGAGAGCCTCATTCTCTCTCTGTGCCTCCTGATTGGTCCTGGAGTACTGGGCCAGTCTTTGCTGCAGGAGGGTTACCTCCTGAGTCCCATCCCTACTGGCCTGCCCCTTTATAGCCTCTTCCACCCTCCTGGTGTGCTCTAACAAGTTCTGATGCTCTTTGTGGAGGTCACCCAGTCCCTGGAGGGCCAGGTGATTTTCTTCCATTTTCCTTTTTAAGTGGCAGACTTCCTGGCCTAAGGTATCCCTTTTCTGAGTAAGAGCCTGCATCTGTGCCGCCAGGTCGTCCCTCTGCCGTTGAAGGGCACCAGCTTTCTGGCGCTCTTCATCAAACTCTGCATGGCTATCCAGGTCTTTCAAAATCAATGTATTGCTTTACTCTTTCTCTCTGTCTAGTCGGATTTGCAGGGTGGCTACCTGCTCTGTGCATGCCCTGTTAAAGTCTAGTTGTTGCTCCAGCTTTTTCTGGCTCTGCAGTAGGGAGTCCAAACCTTCTTGGTACTCCTTCTGCAAGGCCAGAAATCTGGTATCCGGGTCAGCCTTTTCCTGTTGCAGGATATCCCTATCCTCCTTTATTTTAATAATATACTGCCTACTATCATTTTCTGACTCCTGGCTCCTCTGCAGCCTCTGCTCAGAAGAGACCAGGTCAGATTGGGCCTTCTCTAATGCCATCAGTTGCCTATTTGCCAGATCTTGGCCTTCAGCACATTTGTCCTCCATGGCTCCCATATATAAATATAAATATGCCGCTACCCTGGAAATCTTGTTGTGCTCATCTTTGGCCTTTGGGGCCATATATAGTTCACTCAGGGCCACATGTAGGGGACCCTGATCTATCCATATATCTGACCCTGTTTCAGTGATCTGGGGTGTGATTGCCTGCAACCAGACCGCCTGGTCCTGATGAGCCCACTCACCTCTCACAAATAGCTTATCTAAGAGGTGTTCTCTGGCTATTTTGATGTCTACCAGTGTCGTCATTCTGGAAGTTGATTTCCTTCCTGATTTACAGAATTTTGTATTTTATTTTGCAAAACAGACTGTTACCCTAGAGCTTTCCTTTGAGGGGTGTTTTTACAGTATAACACGGCGTGGTGATCGAACAGAATTTATATATCCCGTCAGTTAGCACACTGTATTAATCTGCACAAGTGATAGATCTAATCCAGAATCCCCGGCTACGAGCCCCCACTCTGTTAAATGACTTCAATTCAGCAATCCCACTAAGTCAGTGCCTCGTCTGGGATGCCCAAGGGAAGCCCTTATTTATATATTTTTATGACAAGTTATAATCTGGATGATGAACCCTTGTATAACGTCCCTCTCTTAGAATCCCCCTGACCCCACTGAGCCAAGAAGTAGGTTTGTTTTGCAAATTAAAAGATTTATTGAAAATTTAACAATATATATATATATCACACTTTTATAATAAATTAATATTTGATATCACACTTAGCCATATGACAGTGATCAACAATTGATGATGTTATACTAGCACACTGGTTTAATTACTTAGGAGAAGTATAGAAGATAAGGTAGCTGAGAATGCTTTATATGGTACAAGGAAATGCAAGGTGGAAAAGAAGCAACACAGAAATAAACTTGATATGATTTCAGCAAAAGATAATAGAATCACTTTTCCCCTTTTGGCAATTCACCCCCCCCCCCTTTATGCAATATAAAAAGATGGAAAGGAGAGCACACAGTTCCCAGGAATACAATCAAATGTAGTTCAGTTCCCCCCTAGCATGCTTAGATCACAGGGATGATTTTAAAACACAGGCAAAATACTTTAAATGTGGTTTGCAAAGAAGTAAAAAACATGCTAAAAATGCTTTTAATTCCTTCTAGAGGTTCAGGGTGAGTGATAGCTACTTTAAATTAGTTCAGGATCACTTTAGCAATGCTCTATGAATGATTGTCAGGTTGCAAACAAATTTCAGCAAAGGAAAGCAAGAAGCTGCTATTTTGACAAGTGAAGAAATTGGAGCCAAATTGCAAATCGCGGCTTTCCGAGTGCGTCGAGTATAATGAATAGAAAGTCGGGTTAGAGCTTGTTAAAAAGCTGGGAATCTTAGCATCCAAATGAAAGTTAAATCTTGTTCCTAGCACAAACGGTTGAAGAGATACGGATGATTTTCTGGGTCTGCTACCGGTTCTGGCAAAAGTTCTTGGCAAGAATCCAACAGCTCGCCCGGCTGTAGAACAGTTTGGTTGGATTGCTGGATTCTGAAGGCCTGCTGAAAAAGGATTTAGCTGGTGGTCCAGGCCTCTCTGCTTTAAGTTCTGGAGTGAAGTTCTGGATTCTGGAGTTCTCCGTCAGAGAGCTGTGCAGGAATTCAGTTGAAGGTTGGAAATTGAATGTCCCTGTTTGGCTTCCGGTGGCTCTTTTTATGTCTTTTGGATGCTAACTTTCTGTGTCCACCCCACTCATAATTTGATAGGTCAAGGATTTCTCTTTGACCTGATTTGAGAAGGGAGCAGTGAGTCATCAGGTGTCATCTTTATGGCATACAGAAAGAACACTCCCCTTTGCTTTTACCTTAGAAAATCATTTTCATAACTAAACACATTTCCCAGATACACAAGTGGTTGACATTACATATACACATCATATATCACATAAGGTCGCTTCTGTTCCAACTCTGATGTTTCTAAGAGCTTGGATTAAGAAATGACAACATTTTGCGCTTTATGGTTGGTTTACCAATATTGGATTTTTACCAAAAATGACACAGATGTACACCGCCTTTCTACACATATTCCAGTAAATTTTCATTTTTCTAGCGTGAACCCAGTGTCTGCAATCTCCATAATTCATGGGGTTTTGCCTCAGAACATGGTACAGAGTTCTAACATCTCTTAAAATGTGCACAGAAAAATCACAAGAATAATGATATTAATTATATAATTTTGACAAATCCGTACTATGAATTATCCACCTTTTTAAAATTATGCTCTGGCCCAGAGGGGTGTGGTTTCCCAAAGCACATGGTGGAATTTCTGGTTTGTCCACTTCCTCCAACTCAAGTTGCTCACAGAGGCACTGCCCCTCCCCGTTTCTCTCAAGAGGAAGCCATTTACGACCCCCCCTAATTTAACATTTGCCTGAGCCAAGGAAGGCTCATTGTTCAGTTTCCTGCAGTCCCCAGCTGCTCCTCCCCTAATCCAATCAGGGAGGTGTCATCTGCTTTTGGTGGGGGCAGCAGAATGCAGCCAGGCCTGGGAAGAGTGGCTGAGCAAGTTTCAACTCCTGTTGGGGGTAGTTGCCAGGCAGAATTCACTCTCTTTAAGCCAGGCTTCAGCTAAATGTCACTTTTGTTCCCAGTTTTTCTTCATTCAAAACAAACTTACAATTTTTACACATGCAGCTAGAATGCTGATTCTAAGTTCAAAACTATGACATTTAACAGTTGCAAACTATGTGACACTCAACAGTAGGTCACCCCTTTATTTTAAACATTTAGATTTTAGTGTCTTTCAGTCCAATTTAACTTAGGCTGCTGACATCCACAGCTCAGCCAGTTTTGTTATAAACATTGTTTAGGGCTCTTCATCTTTCCAGATTTTGTATGCACACAAGACTACATTCTGCCAAATGTCTGCTGGTGTTCAGTGAGATTTTTGAATATCTTGCAATGTTTAAAATAGGCATTTTTAGCTTGCATTTCAGAGAAACAAAGGTGATTTCAAAGCGCTTTTTGAGCCAACAGACCCTGCTGTTTTTCCTTGGGACACATTTCACTCATGGCACTCCTGGCCCATCACGCTCGCACTGGTGGGTGGCAGGTCAGGGGCACATTTTGGTGTGTGCCAAAACTGTGCGGTTTTCCTGGATTCTGGCACAATGTGGGCTTTTTCAGCCATCTTGGATTTTCTAAGCCCACAGCACCAAATGTTGCAGCATAATAGTCCAAACGTGAGTCAGGACACCCAACACTGTCTATTGTATGAGTCAATGTACTATAGAGGACATTGCATATACGCGTGAGGTATGCCTCGGTATGCTCAAAAGGTGTATATTTCAGGGGCCCCACATGTACATGCTTTTGTGGCACTGTGTGTGTGTGTGGAAGTGTTTACTAGAGGGGTACAACATGTGCACGCCCGAGGTGGTACAAGGGCACATAGTGTGTTTCTTGCAGGGAGCACAGGGTGTGTACATTTCATTAGGTATGGACCAAGTGTACTTCAGGGGCACAGCATGAGCATACTTTTTAGACACCGTCTGTGTGTGTGCATATGCTACAGTAACACAGTATGTGTGCGTGTGTATGTGTTTGAGAGAGGCAATGTGTGAAGTGGCACAGAGTATGTTTGCTTCAGGGGGCGCAGGCTCCTTATATTCAGAGGCACAGCATTTGCATACTTTGAAGCACACTTGTTATTGTGTGAGTCACACAGTGATACAGGATGTGCGTACCTGAAGTATACTTCTGTGTTCACAGTCTGCTAATTTCAGGGGTGCCATGCACATGCATTTGTGGCACTGTTTGTGGGCATGTGTGAGCTTGTGTACTACAAGGGATAGAAAGTGTATGCACGTGAGGTGGGACAGAGTGTGTATGCTTCGGGGGCACAAAGTGTGTTTCTTTCAAGGAGCATGTGGTTTGTATACTTCATCAGACATGGACTGTGTATACTTCAGTGGCACAGTGTTGGCACATTTTCTAGAGACAGTACGTATGTGTGGATAGTCTACCAGGCACAAAGCATGTGTATACGTGAAGTGGCACAGAGTATGTAGGCTTCTCGGGTACCCGAACTCACATCCTTCAGCTGTACAGCATGTGCTTGCTTTCGAGGCAGAGGGCACGATTAATGGAATAATCTGCGCTGCAAAAACAGGACTTGCGCGTGAAATCGCGCGCAAGTCCTTGTTCGTCAATTCATGGAACACTATGCACAGGTCTTAACTAGGGCTTGCGATGAATCTTTGCTGGTCCAACACTTCATTACGACCCCATGTACACGTTGTGCGAGACTCCAAGGGAAGGGCCGGCCTGGCCAGGCCAGCACACCCACCTAAAAAGGGAGTGGAACACGTGGAATGAGGAAGAACAAGCAAAAATGTGGGCATTACAAGGGACGTTCAACTGTCAAACAATCGCACCTCCCATAAATGCGAAAAACAACCCTATTCATGGAATTGAACAGGGATCGCCAGCGTGCAAAAAACCACACACAAATCCCGAAACACCTACACGATGTGATAGCACGCGTAAATGTCAATGTGCACACAAACAAATGCATAAAAAGCATGCACAATCAACAAACGTATATATACAGCCACACTGAATGCACCATTTGTTGCAGCAGTCGTCGTGGGACACCGCAGGAGGAGGAGGATGGCCAGGGCCCGGATATTCCACCAAGGACGAGCCTTTTTGGGATGCCTGATGACCAGTTCTATGCCAGGTATGGTCCCCCCCCATATCATCCTAGACCTTGTCAAGGAGTGGGAAGATGACCTCACATCAACCACCATGTGCTCCCAAGCACTGAGCCCCCTGCAAAAGGTGCTTACTGTACTGCATTTTTTGGCCACTGGCTCATTCCAGCAGACCACCGCCATAGTCAGTGGCATCTCACAGGCCACACAGTCACGCTGCCAACACCAGGAGTTGGCAATAATAACTGCACGTCCTTCTGTAAGCCGGCGTATCTAAATGCCCAGAACACCTACAGAAATGCAAGCAGTGGTCCAGAAATGTTATGTGGTGGCGTACATCCCAAAACTGCTAGGTGCCATTGATTGCACACATGTTGCTCTATGTCCACTCGAGCAACAGAGCACATCTACCGCAACCGGAAACACTGGCAATCCATCAATGTTCATGTTGTGTATCATGCCAAGGGCATCATTACTGAAGTGTATGTCAGCTATCCTGGCAGCACTCAGGATGTCCCCTCTACATCAGGCACTGGAAGCTGGGAAGCAAGGCAACAAATGGCTCATTGGTGAGTATGAATGGCCATGCACATGCATGTCTGTTGCACACAGACCGATAGACTCTGTCAACAAATGACAATGACAACCATTCTCACCTCTACAGGGGACAGTGCCTACCTTCTGAGCACATACATGATGACATCCATACGCCACCTCCACACCACACCTGCCGAGGTAAGATACAACACTGCCCATATTGCAACACAGGGCATAGTGGAGCACACATTCGGATTGCTCAAGTCACGTTTCCGGTCCTTTGACCACTCTGGTGGTGTGTTGCTCTATGCACCGCCAGTAGTCTGCAGGATCATTGTGGCAGCATGTGACCTGCACAATGTTGCAAAATGGCATGGCGTGCTGGTGGACATGGTGGTGGCACCCCATCCACACCCACAGGTCCACTGCTTGAGTATGGATGGGCAAAGGGCACATGGAGAGGCTGCATGTACCCAGCTTGTGCAATCATATTTCACTTAAAATCCCTTCCCTGTGGGGTGCACACAATCCTGCTACATCCCAGTTGCCATTCAATGATGACAATGGGCCAATATACTGTGGCCACAAAACCACCCTCAGAAAGTTTCCCTGGAAGTGCTAAATTGTGTGCATCCCTTAGAACTAAAATACATTTCATCTTGTGTTTCCAAAAGAAACACATTGAGTACACCACTACCAACATGCCAACCATTCAATTAAATCACCTCTGTGTCACCAAAACCATCCCATATGTGATGTAAAAGGATATGTATACTGCGTGCCATACCCACTGTAGTGGTACCCTTCTGCTCCTAACATAACATTCAAATGTGTAAACATCAATAAATCCTGAAACATCATGTCTGAGCTGCAAGCCATACAAGGCCTCAACTATTTACATGGACACACAATTCAACAGGCATAGTTGGAAATATCTGCACACTCCTACCCCTCTCCTCCAAAACTAATTTGACCCTTCATATCCTGTACCATCCACCTGGTTCAGCTTCCACTCTAGATGAAGAGATCACAGTACTTCTTACTAACAATGTCAAACCAGGGTCCAAAATTGTCCTACTAGGTGACCTCAACCTGGGCCTGAACGACACTAATGACACCAATGCATCAGCACTAGCAAAAACCATTACAGAACTTGGCTTCCTGAGTCACATCACTGGTCCCATGCACAATAAGGGTAGAGCCCTTGATTGCATTGCGGACCTTAATTGTGACATCAATGTTCTCTGCAACACACCATGTGCCTGGTCATACCACCATGTGATCATCTTCACCATCCAGGACATACATATGTCAAACGCTAGCCATATTATTACCCCCCCGGTACCCACCAGAAATAAAAAGAACATCACAGTGGACAAGATGCTTCTGCTACTCTACCCCATCACCAGCCTGCAGAACATCGACAACCTAGGAGCGGAAAAACGAGTAGATCTGTATCACCAAACACTCTCTCTAGCCATAGACAAAATAGCCCCACTAAAAATGAGGAAAGCCAAACAAGCTGCTCCCCTCAACTCTTCATACACTATGAGTCTAAAAAGGCTACAGAGTACTAAGAGAGCAGCAGAAGGGGCAGAGAAATATGCAGGAGCGTCCACCAACTACAAAAATGCTATAAACAAAACGAAAAGTGAGACCTACAATCAGAGAATCAGTAATGCTAATTCTGAGACTAAAGAACTTACCTCTATCCTCCGAGAATTGGAAACACCCGTTATACCTGATGAACAATGTATCAAAGATACCAAATGGTGCTCTGACATCCAAAAATCACTGCTGGACAAAATCATACTCCTCCAAACTAAAAAATGTAGCCTCTCCATCGAAGCCAGAAGCTTCAATAATATTAAAGTCACCAAAAACCAGTGCACTCCTTTCCAGTTCACACCTATCTCAGCGCCTGAAGTTATCAACATTATTGAAAGCCTCAAACCTTCCAAATGCCAGGGTGATACCTGCCCGCCCACCCTCATCAAAGAGGCTGTAGCTGATATCGCACCCTTCATCACAACCTTTAGAAACTCTTCATTTGAAACCTGCACAGTCCCAAACAACCTTAATGATGCCTGGGTCCGCCCACTTCTAAAAAAAAACACTAGACTCTAACACTCCCACTAATTATCGACCCATAACCACGGTAACGTTCCCACTCAAGATTTTGGAAAGGGCAGCGTACCTCCAAATTCAAAAACACTTCGGAAGGAACAGCCTCCTGGGCCTTCGCCAGTCGGGTTTTACACCAGGTCATGGCACAGAAACGTCTCTCATCAACCTCAAAAATCAAATGGATGAGATAAAGGACAAAGGGAACATAGCTCTCCTCCTCCTATTAGACCTTTCTGCGGCCTTCGATCTGGTCAACCATAAAGTATTATGCAAGCACCTTACAACATTTGCACATTTTTCAGCTAATGCCGCCACCTGGATTCAATCATTTCTCACAAATAGGACTATGAGAGTATTCTCCACCTCAGCAACTGCAGACCCAGCCCCAGTCTTATGTGGAGTACCCTAAGGCTCGAGTGTCTCTCCCATGTTGTACAATATATTTACGAAGCCACTATTTGATCACCTAGACAGTTTGGGCATCATCTACACAAACTATGCTGATGATACCTAAATACTTACCCCCTCACAGGCTCCTACACAACGGACTCAGATCTCCTGAACAAAATCTACTTCATCATTCAGACATGAATGGCCACACACGGCCTCTGCCTGAATGATGACAAAACAGAAGTATTATTGATCAGCGCTCAAAACTGCCTTAACAAACTGCCCGACCAATTCCAATCATTCATCATTGACAACAATACCATTCAAGATGATAAAGTAGTGAAAACACTTGGAATATACCTTGACTCGAACCTTAGCCTCACAAAACAAATTAATGCCACAGCTTCATCAGCAGTTTACACATCAAAGCTCATAACTGCCTGCAGACCATTCCTGTCTCCTGAAAGCTGTGCCACCCTAGCCAGAGCACTTATCTTATCGAAACTTGACTATTGCAACACTTTATACAACAGAACTAGTCTTCGTAATTTGAACAAACTTCAAGTACTCCAAAATAATGCTCTAAGAGTGGCCCTCAACATTCCTAGAGCCAACCACATCACGGCCTCCAGGCAACAAGTACAGTGGCTTCCAGTTAAGAGTAGAATCATGTACAAATCGTTGTCTCTTACCGATAATTGCTTAGCCAACCTAGCCCCTAAATACCTTAACTGCAAGTTCTCTAAAAATCTATCCAACAGACCCACAAGATCAGCACAAATTAACCAACTCATGATGCCGAGGTATAAACTTGAGAAATCTGGAGGCAAGAGCTTCCCGGTCTTAGCCGCCAAACTGGGGAACTATTTACCCTTGGACATGAGAACAGAGACAGTATACTGGATTTTTTTCGAAAAAAACAAAACACTTGGCTGGTATCTCAAGAATAATCTAGGACCACTGAGACCTACCCAAGCTCATAACCTCCTCACTACCTAACCTGTTTAATCACCCATAACTGACCATGACTTCCGCCAACCTGCACTGGCAATAGGTATATGCCATTCTGTCTGCATACTTACTGTAATTACAACATGAAATTATGTACTTCATTTATGGTAATATAATACACTTGTAGTGTATCTTGTAGTGCATCTGTAACCTTGTAAACTGTGTATCTTTAAGTGTAACATGTACATTTGCACCCAGATACCTTTGGTTGGGGAGCGCTGTATAAATAAAACAAACAAACAAACAACCATGTCCTACCTAGATTGTGCATGATGCGCACAAACATGTCCTTATTGTGGGGGTGTAGAAAAGTAATGCAGTATTGACCCACAAGTTCCTCAACATCCAATAATGATCATTATAAATGAATATCTTACCTATCCCTTTGGCATGCAGTTGACAGTCAAATTTCATCCCATTAAAAAGCCATCATTCCCTGATGGAAGGACCTTCTATCATTGAATAAAATGAAACATAGTGCAGTTAACACATCCCTGCACCAAAAAATGCAAGACCCACGGGCACCCCTCAGTGACATACAATACATGCAAACAACAACTCACAAGACAACCATCAACATGTGTCCCACCACACAAGCAGAAACACCTGCACACTACATGCAAATGAAACACACAAAACACACACACTGACAAACAACATCCCACACACTGCCTGTCCCCCTCAATGACATGCAGCAAATGTGCATGTCACATATCCCAGTTGACTAGACAATGGCACATACACAATGCACGCACCAGTCAACATGCTGCATGAACATTAGAAGACATCACATATGTAGATAATTGATCCCACAAAAAAGCAGGGACACCCCTGAAAGACTACCAATGCCATGATATGGCATGCCATCACCTACGTAGTATTGGGACAGTGCACTGAACACAGTCATGGGAGCACAATTTTCATAAACCTATGTATTGCTCACGTGTTAGGCACTCATACAATTACCCAAAATGTCTCTAAGTGCACACATGGCAATAGGGTGGGGACAGAGGAAGGTAGACAATGAATTACAACAGATAGAAATAATGGAATCAATATTACAAACAAATCGTGACAATAACTTGGATGGGGAAAAACCTACTATGCCTTGTGAGTGTTCCCAACATGCGAGTGTACAGGGTAGTGTGGTAAGGGAAAAGGTTCTGAGTTGTTCATGGAGAACTGTTTGGTGTGAAGTGCAAAGAAAAGTAGACATAAGTGCAACCTCCGGTGGTGAAGCTGAGTGTGAGCAAGTGCAGTATATAGACAGTGGCTTGGATGATACCTGTGGGGGGAGGGTCAGGGCCCAGTGTATACATAAGGGCTCTGCACATCAGTCACACTACTGTATGATGAGCAGGGAAGAGAAGAGGAGATGGAAAAGGACTTGAGACCTATTGGGAACTTAAGGAGGTCCTGCTCAAGACGGAGAGGGAGAGCAAAGCTATTACACAGAAGGCAGCCTTCTAAGGAAGCTGATGGACCAACAACCCTTTCTATAGCAAAGTGTTTCACATGCAAGGAGTTGTTGCCAGAAGAACACAGGATTATAGGAGGGCAGTATTTGATCAGCAAGCGTTGATGATAGAGTGGTACCCGGCCCCAGATAGCCCTGTGGATGATACATAGGGATTACAATTTAATCCGTGCTGTGACCGTGAGCCAGTGAAGGCTTTGTAGGGCAGGAAAGAAGTGGTCCCTGGGCCTGAGGCCAAGGATATGTCTTGCTGCCCTATTCTGTGTAAGCTAGAGGGGTCGCAGGGTGGACCAAGGATGATTAATGTCATGATGCCTACCCCCGGAGCACCAGGCCAGGCCCAGCACCCCCGGGAGCAGGCATCATGCCCCGGGTAAGAGCCCAGCGGCCCCTTATAGGGGCTCTTTGGACTCTGTCCTGGCGCCGTTGGCGCCAGGCTCATGTTGAACATCAGTCCTGGCGCCATGGGCGCCAGGCTCATAAAGGAAGGTGTTTTGTGCACTTACCTGATGCAGACCATGCTGCAAGATTCAGGCCTCCCTGAGACCTGAAAGGGACTATTTTTTCATTGGGACTATTTTGCCACTCAGGCGTGGCCAGGGAAGGATACTTACCTGGAACTACTTTGGGGGGCTATTTAAGCCACGCCCAGACAGTAGCTCACGCTTCGCGTTGTTCTGCATCCAAGCAGCTGAACGCTCACCGTGTCTGCTCCTGCATCTGGCCTCCAGCCACGCCCGCCTCGATCCTGGAACACCTGTAAGGAAAGAAGAGAAGAGAAAGGAGAAAACCAAGAATTTTATCAAACTTCTTACCTGCATCCGGAACCTTCACGCCAGCGTTCCTGAGAAAAGACTTTCATTTAAAAGCACCGCGTTGCTCGCTGCAGCGCCACGCTTCACTCACCTGTCCTCAGGAGTTCTTCTGGCTCCACCGCGACTGTCTGCATCGGTCGCCACATCTCTGCGCCTAGGGGAGAGAAGAAGAGACAAAAGGTGAGCAGAAGGAACATATGAGGAAAGCCTAATTTTCCGCCATAACACTTACCGGTCTTCTGTTGGTGGACCATTCCTCATTTCGGGTCGGCGCCGCTTCGTTGGCAGGTACCGCACCCCGGCCCCTATGGGGACAGGACAAAAGACATTACTGGAGGAATATAAAGACATTAAGAGGGATCGCCCCCATCGCTAACTCACCTGAGTTTACCATCGGCAGTTGAATCCCTCAACGCATCGCCTTCATTCTGCACCTGAAATAAAGGTCAGATCATAGGTTAGGAAGGCAACAGAAAAGGAGGCTCTACACTTGAACTTTTGTAATCTTCATACTTACGGCGTTCCGCTCGGGAAAAGTCAAGTGGATTTTGCCAGCGCCATTTTGAAAACCAGTGAAGTAACTGGACAAACACGCGCCCCTGCACCAGAAGCAGGATGGAGAGTTCATCCTTTCAAACCATAAGGTGAGCTTCAACCGGGGATTTCGGAGGAAGTAAGAGAAGAACGAAGGGGGGAAGGGGGGAGCAAGCACACTATTCTGCAGACTGTTAATCCCCTTTCTCATCTGCAGAAGGGTATTCCTACGGGCCAGACAAGCAAGATTTGAGGGTCCTGTTCAGTCGGTGTTCCGAGTTCCGCGCATCACGCTCGAAGAGGCCACAGCAACCCAGACTAGACCAGCGCCTCCGTGGGAGTCAGGTGAGCGTTACAATTAAGGAGGAGGCTGTTGCAGTAGTGCTGCCTGGAGAGAACCAAACAACGGGTAACATTGAGTCTCTGGGGGAAGGTGTGGAAGGTTACAGTTACTTTGAGAAGGAATAGCTGAAAGAGGGTCTTCTTGACAATGTACAGAATATGAGGGATGAAGGAAAGGGTGGAGTTGAAGATGACTCCAAGATTCCTGACTTCAGAGGAGGGGGCAGGGCGGTGAGGCCATGGAGGAAGGCCAAAGTGAAGGGAAGAAGTAGGCTGCAGGGGATCCAATAGAGAGACTCTTGACTTTGAAGGCCTACAAGCCAAGGTAATTTGCAGTGCACCAGGCCAAGATGGTGGAGAGGCAGTCAGGGATGAATAAAGGTTCAAGTGTGTCAGTATGTACTTTGCTGAAGAGTTGTGTGTCCTCAGTGTACCATTGGAATTTGTGGGAGGATGAGGTAATGAAGCGTTGCAGCAGGGAAATGTATATGTCAAAAACGCAGGGCAAAAGAATGGAGACGTGGGGGACGCCACTGGTGGAGGAGGAAGTAGGGGAGGAGAAAGGGCCAAGAATGGTTTAGTAGGAATGGTTGGTTAGGAATGAGCTAAGCCACTCCACAGCCCGTTCCGTGATAAGAAGTGTATCATGGAGCATTCTAATGAGGATGGAATGGTTCACTGTGTCAAAAGCAGGTGATATATCAAGGAGGATGAGGATAGCAGGGGATTAGGAATTCAGGGATGCGAGCAGTTCTTCGCGGGAGAGCAGTGTGCATGGCTCAGGAAGCTTTGAATCCACACTGGTGTTGATGTAGACCGCCAACAAGTATGTTATGGGCGTTGATTTGGGGGAGGGCCAACTTCTTGAGCACTTTCCCCAGAAAGTGGTGATTGAAATGGTGCATTAGTTGGCTGGGCAGGAAGGGTCTGCAGATGGTATTGTAATGATGGGGCGCACAAGGGAGTGCTTGAGGGAGGATGGAAAAGAACCAGCAGCAAAGGAGTGGTTGCAGAGATCAGCAAGAGCAGGAGCCAGAGAGATGTTGCGTTGATGGTTCTGGATGAGCATGAGCATAGGCTTACCTGTACGGAAGAGACCTTCATGGAGTTCACAACACTGGTGACTTCTTCAGGGGAGACAGCAGTGAAGGAGGAGAGGAGGTGGTTGGGAGGGTTGTGTTGGAAGAGCGTGTCACAAGGATGTTCAGTATGTCCTGGCTTTTTGAAAATAAGTGAGGTGCAAGTGCATTACAAAGGGACTTTGAAGGATTAGGGGCAGAAGATACAGCAGATGGGTTTGCAAGTTGGCTGCACATTTTTTAGAGTGCAGCCGTGATGCAAAACACAAGAATGCAAGTACACAAATACTCACTCTTGCACTCCCGGCAGGATCACGCTTGACGCATGAATTCACAGAGGCCGATGTCACAATGGAAGGCAGGCCACCGAAGCAACTGCCATGTAAGACATAAGCAGACAACACAAAGCAATGTAATAAGCAATCAAGGACAAAAGCATGCTAAATGTAGGATGCAAACAAAAAGTGCATGGTCAATGCAGATTTCATTGTCACTGCATACAATTGGTGAAATACTACATTAAATATAAGGCAGCAGTATCATGTACCCAGCTGCGGTAAACTTGAAGCTGCAAACACCATGGTATAGCATGCATGCTACATGCATGAGAAACCAACAACACCACTAACCCTAATGTGCTGGTACACAACATAGCATCCACAAAAAGTGCATAATTCCCCACATGTTTGTGGCTTTTAACTGGTACTGCACACCATAATGGTTGTTCAATAATCAAGACTGCCCAAATGTGCAGTCATTTCACACCCCCACAAACATTGCAAGGGATGTGAAGTGTCACTCATTACACACGCTAAAAGTGCCAAGAGACACACACCAGCACAACCATCAACAACTGTCACAGGCTACAAACAGCCATCCATGCAACCCACATCCAAACCCCCATGAAAGGTCCACACAATTTGAACACCCACAATGTAGAATATGAAATCAGTGGCCCCACCCATCCATCCAAACAACAGCATGCCCAGATCCAGCACCAGCAGCACAACCTGTGAAACATGCACCCATGAAGATTTACTGGTGCCCCACAAGACAAGTCACTCCCAAGTGATCCTACACAGTGCAAAACTCCCATGCAAACACCACACAAGCATCTGCTAATGCCCTTCACTTACCTGTACAGGGTACCCACTTGCCTTACATATGATGCACACTATCTGGAGATGCTTCCCCTAAATGCAATCACATGCATAGTAAAAACAGAAACAACATGCACATCCATGACAACATATGATTTGATACAGAAAATATGCAGAGAGCACCCACTGCAGGGGCACCACACTGTGCAAGAGGGTGCCAGGACATATATTTTGATCTGCCCAGGAGTGCAGCGTACCACTACACAGAGAGGGAGAGAGTCACACTGAGAGGAAAGCCCAAGTAAATGCCACATCAATGAGTACACTGCCTGGATTGGAGATGGACAATAACATGCTCTACACCACAGTATGTGTTGAATTGATAGATGAATTGACCAAGGTAGGTAACACGGTGACATGAGTGCCACTTAAATAACCATACCGGCATGTTAGCATGCAAAGCACATATAAGTTAAGTAACACATGCAGCAAACATAGTGACCAATCATGCATGCTCAACATGCAAGACAGTGCTCATGCTGACCAGCTGAATGCATTGACATGGTGTGAATCCCGCATCACCTTCACCCGGAACTGTGTCTCCAAATTAGGTACTGGAGGGACAGTGCCTCGTGGAGGGCATGGGGAGGATGGACGTCAAAGGCTGTCTCCCCTTGGACAGCAGTCACTGCCAGATCACGGATTACTGAAACAACATGGGAGAAGACATTACAACAGGCATAGTGAAGTACCATTCACCCAGCACACAGGTGTGAGGGAACACAGAAACCATAGTTACCTGCACATGCCATCCTGTGCACCACCATGCAAACATGCAAGTTCACCTCACTATGCATGCCTGTATGTCCACCACCGCAATCATCATGGCCTGGAGATGTTAACAGCACACCTCAAGGAAAAAATAAGTAAAATAATAAAAAATAAACCAGGAAAGGGCAACTCAAAAATAAAATGCCAACGTCCTGGCATTGGGTGAACAAAGGTATCAACAAAATAAAGAAATGTCCATCATGGACTGGGTGAGGGGGGTCCACCCGGGAGGGGCAGGGTGCATGTCAACTTCCACATTGGTGGATGTTAAAAGAATGTAAAAATTAAAAAATCCTCCATGGGCACACAGACCGCACGGCTATGGTGGACCGGGAGGCATGTCTCTGCTGGCACCACCATGCTGGGTGGAATCAGAAGGTAGTAGTGGTGTTTGAGGCTGACCACACAGTGCCCTGGCCTGGTCCTCAGTGGCAGCACCCAATGCGTGAAACTGATGACTGCACCAGCACACTGAGGTCTTGGAGGTCCCCATGCATAACCTCATGTATGCACAGATTTCCTCTGAGATATTCTGCCTCAATGTTAGCATCTCCTGTTGGAAAAGACTCCTGGTGGCTGCCACTTCCTCACGGATTGCAGCTCTGTGTGCCCGACCCTCTGCAAGCAGGGCTGGCTGCAGAGACCTCAGATCTGCCCGTCAGCTCCTGATGTTGGCCTCCCTGTGCAGCCTCTGGGAGCGGCATGTGGACCACATTACCTGCAGCTGTTGCTCCACCTGTGTTGCTAGTGGGATCATGGATCTGGCCACCATATCCATGCCCTCAGCCAAACTCTCAAAGGCAACACTCTGTTGGTGTGCGGAACGGAACATATGCTGTTCCCACACAGTCTGCCCAGACTGCACATGTCCCCCAAGTGTGTGGGGCCCATGCCTACTTGACCCAATCAAGGCCCTTGATGTGATGCCACTGTCTCTGGCTGCAGGACTGCAACTCTCCCTTGGATATCTGCCCCAGGACCAGAAACCAATACATGGGAGTGTGACCTTGCAATCTGTAACCACCACAGATGGCCCAGACACCACTGACTGGCCTTGTGAAGGCACCTGACCCCCTGCAGACTCACAGGCTCCAACTTCTCCAACAATTGGTGCATTCACCTCTGCCAGCATTGAGGACTGCACATCCGGTTCAGCATCAGGGCTACTGGAGTTCAAAGAGTCTGAATTGTATGCAGAAAGGCCCACGATGGACTGTAGCACCAGTGTATTCTCACGGCCTGCCACACCACATCCTCACGGCCTGCCACACCACGTCCTCCACTGGTGGTCTGAACTAGCACAGACTCTTCTTCCTCCTCTTCCTCTGCATCTGTTGCCTGCTCACCGGCATATGGACAGAAAAAGATATGAGGAGTCATGTGCAATGTGTCTACAGTAAACATGCGTATCACATTGCTGTCATGCAACAAAATGTAGGGCATGTCACCATGAGATAAACAGCATCCACACAGTATCTACAAGAAGCAATCTGATCATGGCATATGCAGACTGGAAACAACATCCCCTTTGCAGGTCTATGCTGTCAGTGGACACATTGCCATCAAACATGGTCGTTAGCAAGCATAGTATTGCACATGGCACAGCGAACAGTTGACTAATACCAGTGAAATGGGCATGGTCATGTGGCTCTGTGACGTGCAAATACATGACATGTCAACAGGCAGACACACATATTCACATCCAACTCTGCAGCCATCACATGCCACACCAGTGTTGACCTGGCACACGGACTGCAGACAATGGTAACATGCCGTAAGTGTGGAAAAAAGCAAACAGCCCCACTTGAAGTTTGACTGTAATATAAACACTGAGCCAAGGACTATGAAGCGAGAGAGTAAGTAAATGGAGTTGGCGATAGGAACAAGGTACAGTGACCCACAAGAGGGACAGGGGCATGTACCCATGGAGAGTGTGCTGACTGTGTGTGTGTAACAGGGATCAGGCTTCACAACAATTTGACTCAGGAGTCATTGCCATAGCGGCAGCGGGGATGTGCACAGTCTAGACATATGCACGCTCACTCATGGCACTCTGTGAGGCGTGTTGGTTGCCATCTCGGGTGTTCTATGTAGCATGAAAGCACCAACGTACATGTGTGAATGAAGAATCTATACCCTGCAGTGCATGAAGTGTAACTCATTTTTCAGACACAAGCATGTGTCTAGCAGAGCAGAGTCACTGACATCAAGGAAGCAACTACCAAGAGGGCATATTGTGGTATCATGTTGCAGATGTTGGTTTTCTGGTTGGCCAGGTATGCTAGTGGGGGATGAGTACTGTGAGGCGGCCATGCTCAACAGATGTACAACACATGGGTTGTATCCACTCTTGATTATACTAGACAGGAGTCATTACACTACGACATGGTTCACCCAGGGCACTCATTCAAATGCAGCCAGATGCGCAACACAATCATACATCTTGGTTATGCTTCATTGCACATAATCAGCACATGCTCAGGATGCACAATCTTGGTCACTCACTGGACATGCCCTTGTAATTTGGCAGGCCTACCACGCATTGCACCTGCTCCGTCAGAATGAATTGGCTCATAGTATCTTCATGCAGGGTGAGCTCCTCTTCCTCTGGTGACCCCCCTCAGAGGCACCCAGCTTGGAGTCGGTGCGATTGGTGATGTCATTCCAGCACTTCAATATCTGCGCAGAAGTGCACTTCTCAAACCCTAAGGCATTGATCTCATCCGTGACATGCTGCCAGTGCACCATACGATGAGCAGGTGGATGTGTGCACCCCGGATGGAGGCACATGTCATGGTGGTACTCGGTCACGTAGTCCATGAACATCTGGAGTTCTTCATCATGGAAGTTCCTCTTCCTCAATTTGTCGGTGTCCTGTGCCGTGCCATGGGCTTTGCCTTCTTGCCACGTGGTGTTGACCCTGTGTGGCTGGGACGACTCTGGGCTCCAGATGCCAGACCACCTAATGCTGTGGGGCATGGCATTACCCCCTGTGGCTGGGACAACTGCTTCAGCTGCACGTCCCTTAACCTTCTGGGCTGGGACAGCTGCTTTAGCTGAATGTCCCTTACCCTTCTGGTCTGGGACAGCTGCTTCAGCTGCATGTCCCTTACCCTTCTGGTCTTGGACAGCTGCTTCAGCTGCACACCACTTACCCTTCTGGCCTGGGATAGCTGCTTCCGCTGCATGTCCCTGGACCTTTGGGACTGGGACAGCTGCTGTAGCTGCATGTCCTTGAACCCTTGTGACTGAGACAGATGCTTCTGCAGGAGGCCTCTGGTTCCTTTGCCCTGGGACAGCTGCTTCTGCAGGATGTTCCTGACTCCAGCCACCTCTGCCCCCTTTCCCTCTTGGGGCCTTTCCCCTCATGTTCCAGGTGTAAGTGAACAATGGAAGACACACCAAGCAATTGTCCTGGGCAATTAGAGTGAGGAGGCAGTGTATGTGATGGAAGACATACTTCTGTTGTCCAGCAAGGCTCAAAAGGACCTCAGGTGACAAAAATACAGGATGCATAATGCACAGGCACCCCAAAAAATTACAAATTTCATATGGGAGAGCAAGATAGCTTCCGTCAAAAGAAAAAGCATTACGCGATACACAGTGGCACCTAGAAACACAGAAAATGCGTACGCGAACCTGGAAAACTACACTAAAGGTAAGAATAGAGGTACATGATACACTGGGGCTCCCAGAGTAGGAGAAATGTGTACACAACTAACTGTTAACCTCTGAAAATACAAAAGTAGATACGCATATGCGTGGAGGCAAATCCCCCACCAAAATAAGATGTTCGTATGGTCCCTGAAGAGAACAAATTGCGTGGCACCCCAAAATTCACAATATTCCACTCGTCCATCTACCCCCCTTTGCACGTATGGTCCGAGTTGCTTCTATGTGCACTTATTTATCCCCGAATCTGGCATACTCAATGACAGTGCGCAGCGTGTGTCATGTAAGATACGTGCTGAGGGCCTTTCCTCGGATTTCATGTGTCCACGCTCATTTTTTCCATGCAAATTCCCGTCACTCTGTTTCCTGCTGCCCTCAGATTAATAAACAGAAGACCCATGCTCCTGCCTCTGTGCCATTATACCTGCCTTCTACTGCCCTATGCTGTCTCCTACTTAGCCATCTGCTGCTGTCTGTCCAATGTGTGTGCCTGCTACCCACCTGCACTGTGTTTGGAGTGTCTGCTGTTCATCCATTTTCAGTGATCCTGTCCTTGGCCCTGTGACCACCTCAGCTGCTTGATGTGACTCCCATCATGCCATATCACCACCATCCCTCCACAGCCCAGCTCCAGGACCACCTTGCCAATGCACACCTGCCTTGAGGGTTGCCATGTTGCACCGTCATCTTCAGACCAGAGCGGCAACCCCATGGCAGCGAGGCAGAGGCTGTCAACTTCACTGCCAGGGAAGTTGAAATCCTGGTGGAGAAGGTCCTAGAGAATTATGATGCCCACTTCAACCCAGTGATGCAACGCAGCAAGGAAGGACATCAGCAGATCTGGGGTGGGATAACAGATGCCATCAACGTGGAGGTGGTGGCATCCTGTACCTTCAACACCATGCACAATCGCTGGGAGGACCTGAAATCCAGGACCCACAGCAAGGCCCTGCGCTACATCCAGGCCAATGCCACCACAGAGGTACACCATGCACGCAGGTACCGCATGTCTAATACCAACATGCAGGTCCTGCAGAAGTTTTACCCAGCGCTGCACACCCAGGTCTGCAATTTACGAGAACGTCTGGAGTCGACTAGTGAGTACTCATGTGTTGCTATGCTCTACAGTGCATGCGCATGTTGCTGCTTGTTGGCAGTGGGTCCCTTAGGCTTGCAGCAGTATTGCCTCTGAGACAGATGTCTGTGTGCATGCCCCAGAGATTGCTCTCCATGTTTGCATTCAGACAATATGTATTTTGAATGAGATATCACTTGCATTGTGTGTTTTAGTGCTGCTTTTCAGACCATGCACATGTTTTGTTACTTGTGTCTGAGACGTGCCAGTGTGACAAGTGTGACAGTTGAGGTAGTGTTGCCTGCATCTTGTCATGCATGATGTTCATGTGTATGTGCCAAAGATGTGAATGTGTGATTGCCCATCACTTATGCATGGATGCAACACATGCATTTGGATGTCTGACGTAGTCATGTAGAGGGATTACAGTTAACTGGACTCTGATGGGATTGCTCATCACACTGCTTGTGGTCTCTCTGTTGATGTGTGTGCATGACATGTGTATGTGATTGTTGTTGTGGCATGCTGATATGTGCATGTGCAAATGATGCATGTGTGTGGAGCATACGCAATTGATTGGTCGTGACAGTGGCAAGTAGCCTGATGTGAATGTCTGGAGTGATGGGCACTCAAGTATCTGCATGGATGTGGATTGCATGTCCATGTGTGTGGGGTAGGAGGTTGATGGTTGTTCCCTTGACTATACATGTTCATCTGAATATTGGTATTGCCACGCACAAATTGGTGCAGTACACTGATGTTTCTGTTCTGTGTCTCCTTTTCCACAGTTGAATCTGATGAAGAGGGCGGAACCAGTGCTGTGGAGCATGGCAGCAGGGATGCCTCCACCAGGCAGAGGCGCAAGACCCAGCCACGCCCCCATGAAAGCACTTCTTCAGGGAGCGATGTGGCTGTAGCTGTGCCAGTGACATCGGGCATGGCTGCTGGGGGTAAGTTCAAGAATGTGAAAGTGGGAGTGGGCTCCTCAGCAGCGCGGGGGACAGGTTATGCCACACAGGGGCCATCCATGGTGGAAGATGCCCCAGAGTCATCCAGGTTGGCTGGGGAGGGGGAGGAGGTGGCCGTTGCAGCCCAGCCCATGGGGTCAGGTGAGGGTGTTGAGGTGGCCGTGCCTACTACAGTCCTGTCCCAGGGGCATGAGGCTCTGCAGACCAGCCTGGAGGTTCCTGTACAAATTCTAGTCCCTGGGCCATTGGATGCAGCTGTATACGCCTGCCGGGATTCCTCCACCCAGACCCACCACCCGGTGTAAGCTGATGTGTCCAGCCCAGATACCACCAGGGCCCCCTGTGCACCAGTCGCACCCACATTGCCCAGTCTGGCGGATCCAACATCCCTGCCCGATTTGGGAGTCCAAGGTTAATCAGCTGAGTTGGTTACTGTGCCCACAGGGTCACCGGCAATGGAGGAACAGCAGGCAACCAGAAGCAGGGCACGGGCCGTATGCCCATGGGTATCGTCATTAGCCCAGAGGGCGTACACGCAAAGCAGGCACCGGGCACTGTGGCAGCAGCTGGGAACTTGGAGGGGGCTACATTTCTCAGGGCAGAACATCCAAAGGGGGCAAGTGCGCAGTGTGAGGCGAGAGGCACACGTGGACCTCTTCTGTGGAAAGGATGTCTTCTGTGTTCGGGAGATATGGGCAGCAGATCGGAGCAGAGAGGCAGCGGGCTCGGGAAGCGAGGATTGTGTTGGCTAGGGCTGGGATTGCGCTGCGTCGGGCTGGCGGGCTGCCATCCTGGAGGCCAATTGCAGGGAAGCCAAGGAGATAGAGATACAGATGCTGGAGACCCTGCAACCCCTCCGGGCAAGAACAGAGGCCCACTTGAGAAGTGAGGACGTGGCGCTGGACTCAGCCCTGGTAGAGAGAGGCTGAGTGAGACTGGCAAAGAGGAGTTGGACTAGGGCACTACTTGTGTACATAGTTATTCAGGTATAGGTTTCCTTTCTTTCTTTATTATTTTACCCAGACCTTTTAGACATTCCTTCCCCGTTTTTATTGTATATAGTTTAGGATTTGATTTTTGTACATATTTTACATGGGCTACCTCCATTCAAAGTTTATCTTTGTACACATTTCTTCAATATACATCATTCTGTTTGTTACATTCCATGCTTCATGCAGTTCATTTGTGTGTCGGCCTGTTTGCTAGTTCTATTTTCAGCCAGTGCATCTCTCCTTTGCAAGTCATGTGTCTTGTTGCATGCATCCTTGTGTATTGTTGCAGGGATGGTTGCAGATGGCAGGATGCACATGTGCCTGACATGTGGTGGTGTGTCCATCAGACGAATGGGTATGCACTGTATATTTGGATTTGCATTTACCTGTGCTGCGTCACTCTGTGTTTGGCATCAGTGTTGTTGGGGTGGAGGGAAGTGGGCTCACTTTGGGAGTGTTACATGGTCACGTTCATAGCACATTACTATGTTATAGCTTTGTAAAACACATGTCGTGCATACACCTTCACCAGCATGTGCAGACACACAATGCCTTCGCTCATGTGTTGCTCAACCTCTACCACTGGAATGCAGTAGTGGCACAAATTTGATCTTCCTGAGTGGCTGCACAATTCACCGGTCTCTGTGAGTCATGCTCTCTATGACTGCCCTACCATCATCCATGCATTGACCTGTCATGTAATAGTTTCCTGACAGTTATTTTGCCACCAGGCTCACTCTTTCTCAGGCTGTGACACGCTTGGCCATTGTTTGTGGATCTTGCAACAACTTTTAGTATGTTTTCTTCTGTCGTAAGCACACATTCTGTCACTGTGTTTTGATGCCTTGGCAATGTGCCATGGGCAGCATGCACATGTTTTTGCACTCACTTATCACATGTGTATGTTGGGGATGATTAACATCTGGAAGGGAGGGTGAGCATATGCTCAATTTATGGATGGACCTCGGGTGACTCCAGTTGGTCGGATTTGTGGAATACATGTTGATGTTGCAATTCATTGTGCTGTCACACCACGGAAGTTCAGGTGAGCAACAGACATGCATTGCAGTTGTGATGTGTTAGACTGTCAGGTGCTGCCTGTGGGTGGTGTCACAGGTGAGGTGGCTGGAGGGTGGTGTCCAGTCTGGAGAGGGCAGCCTGTGGGGTGTCACAGGTGAGGGGGCTTGGACGTGGTGTCCAGTCTGGAGGGGGCTGCCTGTGGGGAGTGTCCAGTCTGGAGGGAGCTGCCTGTGGGGGGTGTCACAGGTGAGGGGAGCTAGGGAGTGGTGTCCAGTCTGGAGGGGGCTGCCTGTGGGGGGTGTCACGGGTGAGGAGGGATGGGGGTGATGTCCAGTCTGGATGGGGCTGCCTGTGGGGGTGTCACAGGTGATGGGGGCTGGGGTGGTGTCCAGTCTGGAGGGGGTTGCCTGTGGGGGGTGTCACAGGTGAAGGGGGCTGGGGTAGAGTCCAGTCTGGAAATGGCTGCTGTAGGGCGTGTGCAGTCTGGAGGGGGAAGCATGTGGGCGGTGTCCAGTTTGAAGGGGGCTGCCTGTGGGGGGTGTCACAGGTGAGTGGGGTTGGGGGGTGGTGTCCAGTCTGGAGGGGGTGCCTGTGTGGGGTGTCACAGTTGAGGGGGCTTGGGGTGGTGTCCAGTCTGGAGGGGACTGCCTGAGGGGGGTGTCCAGTCTCAAGGGGGCTGCCTGTGGGGGGTGTCACAGGTGAGGGGGGCTGAGGAGTGGTGTCCAGTCTGGAGGGGGTTGCCTGTGGGGGGTGTCACAGGTGAAGGGGGCTGGGGTAGAGTCCAGTCTGGAAATGGCTGCTGTAGGGCGTGTGCAGTCTGGAGGGGGAAGCATGTGGGCGGTGTCCAGTTTGAAGGGGGCTGCCTGTGGGGGATGTCCAGTCTGGAGGGGGCTGCCTGTGAAGGTGTCCCAGGTGAGGGGGTCTGGGGGGTGGTGTCCCATCTGGAGGGGGCTGCCTGTGGGGGTTGTCACAGTGGAGGGGGGTTGGGGGTGGTGTCCAATCTGGAGGGGGCTGCCTGTGAGGGGTGTCCAGTCTGGAGGGGACTGCCTGTGGGGGGTGTCCAGTCTGGAGGGGGCTGCCTGTGGGGGGTGTCACAGGTGTCCAGTCTGGAGGAGGCTGTCTGTGGGGGGTGTGACAGGTGAGGGGGTTGGGAGGTGGTGTCCAGTCTCGAGGGGGCTGCCTGTGGGGGGTGTCACAGGTGAGGAGGGCTGGGGGTGGTGTCCAGTCTGGAGGGGGCTACCTGCGGGGGTTGTCTAGTCTGGAGTGGGCTGCCTGTGGGGGTGTCCATTCTGGATTGGGCTGCCTTTGGTGAGTGTCCAGTATGGAGGGGGCTGCCTTTGGAGGGTTTCAGAAGTGAGGGGGCTTGGGAGTGGTGTCCAGTCTGAAGGGGGCTGCCTGTAGGGGTGTCACAGGTGAACGGGGCTGGGGTTTGTGTCCAGTCTGGAGGGGGCTGCCTGTTGAGCGTGTCTGGTCTGGAGGGGGCAGCCTGTGGGGGGTGTCTAGTCTGGAGGGGGCTGCCTGTGAGGGATGTGAGAGAGGCTGGGGGTGGGTGTCAAGTCTGGAGTGGGCTGCCCGCGGGGGGGGGTCCAATCTGGAGGGGGCTGCTTCTGGGGGGTGTCATAGGTGATAGGGGCTTGAGAGTGGTGTCCAGTCTGGAGGGGGTTGCCTGTGGGGGTTTCACAAGTGAGGGGTGTGGTGTCCAGTCTAGAGGGGGATGCCTGTGGGGGTGACCAGTCTGGAGGGGCTTGCCTGTGGGTGTGTCCAGTCTGGAGGGGTCTGCCTGTGGGGGTGTCCAGTCTGGACGGGCTGCCTGTGAGGGTGTCACAGGTGAGGGGGGTTAGAGGGTGGAGTCCTGTCTGGAGGGGGCTGCCTGTGGGGCTGTCTAGTCTGGGGGGGGCTGCCTGTGGGGGTGTCACAGGTGAGAGGGGACTGCCTGTGGGGAATGCCACAGGTGAGGGGGCCTGGGGGTTGTGTCCAGTCTGGATGGGGCTGCCTGTGGTGTGGGTCCAGTCTGGAGGGGGCTGCCTGTGGGGGGGTGTCCAGTCTGGAGGGGGCTGCCTGTGGGTGTTGTTCAGTCTGGAGTGGGCTGCCCGGGGGTGATGTAACAGGCGAGGGGTTTTGTGTGTAGTGTGTGGACTACAGTCGTTCATGTGCAGTAGGGGGGTATGTGGACAGGATGGGTGCCGCGGGTGTAGGGGGCAAATCATGTTGTTGTAAGGGTATAGCCTACACTTACTAGGGGGTGGGCAATGTTATTAGGGCACGGGCTGGGCTTGCGAGCTAGAGCACACAATTTCTCTGGGGTGCGTCCTGGGATTGCGAGGTGAGGTGCACAATTTCACTGGGGTGCGGCATGGACTTGGGCTGGAGGGCACGTGTTTTCTCTGTGGTGTGACCTGGGATTGCGAGGTGAGGTGCGCAATTTCACTGGGGTACTGGAAGCTGGACCAGGGGTGGTGCTGAGGCTTGCGCCGTGTTAGTCCTTTGGCATGCGTGAGGGCGTGGTGCAAGCATTCCGCATGCAGCTTCTTGTGACTTGCGCGACTGCTAGTAATACGATTGGACTCCATGAATATGCATGGCGTGCAATATATTTTCTGTGCCACGGCTTGCACAGGTTCCTTTTCGGCACGCAGCCCTTGCACCATTTCTGTGCTGGATTCCATGAATCGGGCCCATAGTGTGTATGAATATGTATAAACTACAGGGGATACAGTGTGTGTGTGTGTGTATATGGGGTGGTACAGAGCATGTGTAATTCTGTGGGAACAGAAAGCGCATACTTCAATGGTGCAGCAAGGGTGCGCTTTCAAGGCACTCTGTGTGTATGCGTGTTTATAGTACAGGCAATTTGGTGTGTGCATGTTTGTGTACGTGTTGTACTCAGCGCTTGCCAATGGGCCAGCTCTTGCCGGGTCCGAGATCCGGCATCAGATATCTGGCTGGATCTCGGGACCCGGCCAGCCTCAGCCCTGCCCAGGCTTTACCGAGCCCGGAGCTTAGCTGAGAGAAGCTGGGAGCTTGGTGATCAAATGTGCGCTATGCTCCTTTCAAGCGCCATCAATCACATGTCTGCAGATTCTACTCGCTCAGCCTGTTTTCTTTCTTCTGACCTGAAAGGGACACCACGGGAATCAATGGGCCATGAATATAACAGGGAGGGGGCATCACTGTTGAAAGTAGGCTTTCTACTTGATGGGCACACTATTGTTTTTCAAATGTGCATTTCACAGTTCCATAGAAAAATAAAAGTAATTTCCAAACTGAAAAATGCTCCTTGCATTCAGTAGTTGTCTTTGAAATTTTTCTTTACATCTGACTACCACATATACTCTGTAATTTGTGTGCCCCTTTGTGTTTTATCACAGGTTATATTCAGTGCTTTAAGTGGGATTGGAAATCGAGGGGGGGCCTAGTTAGCGTGTGTGGCCTAAGGACACACCCTTCTACAAGAGCCCCCCCGATTAAAGGGGGGAGTGGGTTGGGCGGCTGGTAAAAGCTGGAGCTGGGGCACACTGGTATTATTACCTCTGATGCGCCCAGCCCCTCCATTTAAACAAAAGAGGGGGCTGAGCACACCAAAGGTTGTGACACCAGTGTGCCCCAGATCGCACGCAGCAGGCAGTCCTTTCATTCAAGCAGTCTGCTTTAACCACAGGCTCCTTGAATGAAAGGTCTGTACTTGAAACAGAAGGAGGGCTGGAGGGCCCAGTCTCTCCTTTTATTTTTGTGTAAGTAGTCATCACCCACCATCATGCTGGGTGATGACTAGTTAGTTACTCGAAACAAAAGGAGAGCTGGGAAGTCCAGCCCTCCTCCTGTTTCGAGTACATAGACATCAGGCTGCAAGCAATGCACGGTGCCTTTTCTTTTTTCTAAACCAAAGTGCTGACACTCTAAATGGGCTGCCTGAGGTGTCGGCTGGGGTTTATAGTGATAATCTCGAAAGCAAAAATGTCGAAAGTCATTTTTGCGGAAAATAATGTCGAAAAATAAAAAATCGAATTTCTTTTTAACTACGTTTTTTATTCGAAATGGGGGGGGGTTCCCCCCCAACCCCCTTTTTTAAATTTATTTTTCATCTTTTATTTTACTCACGAAACCCCCAAAAAATATATAAATTAAAAAAAATTGATTTTTTTTCTTTTTCGACATTATTGTTTCGACATTATTGTCATTCAACCTTTTGTTTTCGAAATTATGACCGACCACCGTCGGCTGGGTGGGGCTAGTTGGGTGTGGGCTCCGGCAGGGCTCTGGCTCGGGAGCCCTTTCTGGAGATTGCTGGGGTCCGGCCCTGGTTGGCTCCGGCCACATTTATAAAGATGTTGTATGCTTGTCAAACTGGTTAATCACAAATAAATGTGCTGACAGCAGTTTTTAGGAAATTAAACTGTGGGTTCATGGGTGCCAACTTTTGATATTCATGACAGGGACAGAAATACCCCCACCTCTGCCCTGAATATAAGCCAGTGACCAGCCCAACACATCCTCTGGCCAAACACATTTTATAGCACTTGTTTTGTTTTATAAGGAATTGCAAAAAGTCATACCATTAACAACCAGCTTTGAATATATAACATCTCAGCCATGGTATCTGAACCTGCTGAGCTACCCCAATAGCCTTCTACTGTAGAGTGTGTCTATGGATCCCTCAATGTACTAAAAAGCCCTGCATTACCAACAGTATTTTGGATACACCGCTTCCATGGAAGTGATGTAAAGTGGAATTGATGGACAGTGTGGAGTTTGGAAAGAAGCAGCATGAAAGAAAGTGCACCATTTTTTTTTTAATTTTAATGGTTTTTATTGTTCAAGATAATGAAATAAATTATACATGTGTTGGTAAGTTACAGACTTAGAGTGAATCAGGTAACAATAAAGAATGAACAGAGTAAATGATTTTAAAAAACTAGATTATGATTTCTATTCAAGACATTCATTGGTCAGATTTTAACTAATTGTACCAATTTAAACAAGAAGTTCTATATAGTACTTATTGAACATGGAGAGTTATAAGGCAAGTCTGTAAAGAGTAACTAATATAGAGATAACAATATAAATAGGCGGGAAAAGGATGAGGGGGGAGAATGGGTATAATATGTTCTTTCATAAAACTGATATATTCATTTAAGTAATACTATGTAACAAGCATTTTAATGCAGTATATGTGAGGCAATATGTGTAACGCTCACCTGGCTCCCACGGAGGCGCTGGTCTGGTCTGGGTTGCTGTGGCCTCTTCAGAAAAATAGTCCCTCCTAAGCCTCATTTGGCTTGGTTCTTCATGCAACATGGTCTGCATCAGGTGAGTGTGCAGCATGGTCTGCTTCAGGTAAGTGCACCAAACCCTTCCCCTTATGAGCACTGATGTCCAACATGAGCCTGGCGCCAACGGCGCCAGGACAGAGTCCAAAGAGCCCCTATAAAGGGCCGCTGGGCTTTTACCCGGGGGCGTGATGCCTACTCACGGGGGTGCTGGGCCTGGCCTGGCGCTCCGGGGGTAGGCATCATGACAATATGTTCATGAGCCATGAGCAGTTGCATTGAAACAGTTAAGATAACAGGTGAAATAGTACCATTTAGCATTGTATTTAGGAATTGTTCTTTGATTGTTAGCCATGCACATTTCTAATTTATGAGTGTGACAAATAGCATTCCACCATACTTTAGTAGAGAGCAAGCTGAAGTCTTTCCAGTTAGCTGTGATGCTTTTAAAGGCTATGCAAATAAATCAATCGTATAATCTGGCTGAGTCCTTTGGAATGTATGTTGTAATAGCCAAGCTTCCTAAAAATATATTCACAGAAGAGAATGGAACATCTACATAAAAGATACTCTTAATAAGCTTCCAGATATTATACCAAAAATTGACAATATATGAACACCCAAAGAACATATGTATATATGTGGCGGGAGAAAATCCACATGACCAACATTTAGCATCATAATTCGGGTTAGCTTTAGCTAATTTAGCCGGGGTAATGAATGCTCTATGAATGAAGAAGTAATAGTGTTATTTAATATTTGCGGACACCGATAATTGTTTAATTTTAGAAAACAGGTGGAGCCATATGTGATCTTCAAACATATAACCCAAGTCAAGTTCCCATTTCAGACGGATTTGGCAAACATTGAATGTTGAGGTGAGCAAGTTATATATTTTTGAGGCTCTAACTTCGCCAGTCATGGTGAGCTGCATTAGTCTGAGGGTGTCTGGAGTAAGAGTTTCATAAGAAAAGTGACCAAGTGCAGCAAGACAGGAGTTGATTAATTTATTGTAAAACTGGAAATCTGTCTTGGGTATAGTAAATATGGTAGAGAATTGCTGAAAGGAGAGAATAGAAGGACCGTCTATAATGTGTTGGATGAATCTGATTCCTTTTTCAATCCATGCTTTGCGATTGAGGATCTTTTTGTTTATTACTATATTCTTGTTATGCTATACTAACGGGGAAAGATACTTATTAGGAGTTTTATTATGGGGGAAGATATAAGTTTGTAGGGCTAAAACGGAGGCTTTAATAGGCTCCAAGATGATTTTTGATGTTTGTTTACAAAATGTATACATAATCAGTAATGTTGTTTGGATGAACTATGTGTCTTTCTAATGTACACCATGTCGGGGTGTTGACAAATTCAGGATCTGTGTACCAATGGCGAGACTGTTTTATAAAAAATGCAGAGTAGTATAACTTAAAGTCAGGGAATCTCACTCCTCCCATTTCATAGGGTGCTTTAAGTTTAGTTAGTGCAATTCCTTTACTTTTTCCTACTCCCCAAAGAAAATTTAGTAGTATGGAATACATGGATTTGAAAAAGGAAAGGGAAAATGGAACGGAGAGAAGCTGAAGATAATATAGAACTATGGAAGTTAGCATCATTTTAATTGTATCTAAATGTCCCCACCAGGAAAGGTAAAGGGGAGACCATTTGGATGTAAGGTCCTTAAGAGTATCCAGTAATGTTTTAGTGTTAAGCTTGATGGTTTCTTGGATTGTGGGGGAAAAACGAAGTCCTAAATATTTGATGGAACCACTGCACCATTTAAGACCAAAAGTGTCGATGTCATGCTTGAGACAGTGTGGATTTAAGGGCATAATTTCTGATTTTTGTCTATTAAGTTTGTATCCTGATACATGACCAAACTGAGATAGAGCATTCAGGAGGTTAGGAATATGAAGTTTGGGATTTTTGATTAAGATAAGAATATTGTCAGCGTATGCAGCTACTTAAGTAATTGAGGTACCTACTTGAATTCCCGGGATATTCTTATTAGATCTTATTAGTTCTAGTAGCGGTTCCAGTGAGAGGATATATAATAATGGTGAAAAGGGGCAGCCCTGCCTCGTGCCTCTAAGCAAGGGAAAGAATGAGGATGTTTCACCATTTAAGCAGATAGCGGATTTGGGGGCTGAATAAAGGAGTTTAACTAGTGAGATTAATTTTTCAACACAACCGTGCCAGCGTAGGGTTTGGGACATAAAATTCCAATCTACACGATCAAAAGCTTTCTCTGCGTCTAATGCAATGTCAGCGTATCCTTGGTTGTCTTTTTTATCTTTGGCTGCTAGGTTAATGGCATTAAATAGAAGTCTGGCATTAGAAGATATGTTACGTCCTTTTACATAACTACATAACCAGTTTGATCTGCTTTGACCAGAATTGGGAGTGAGGATTCAATTCTGTTGGCTAGTATTTTAGCAAAAATGTTGCTTTCTATGTTGATAAGGGAAATAGGTCGATAATTACTGGGAAGGGTAGAGTCTTTATCAGGTTTGGGGAAGATGCTAAGTAAAGTTTCTGAGAAGTAACCTGAGGAAGATTTTTGTGATATGAAGTATGAAAAAAGTGTTTTACGTCTTGGGGTTAATACTTGAGATAAATTGATAAAGAATTTGGTGGATAGTCCGTTGGGGCCAGGTGACTTGCCTTTACCAAGGCTGTGAATAGCTTTAGTAATTTCTGAGGAGGTAATATCGTTTTCAAGATGAGACAGGTCTAATCTTGGGTATGAGGAGCGACTAATATTATTCAGTAAGGAATCAATATTATCTTTGGGAATAGAGCATTCTGGAGTATAGAGATCAGTATAAAATGTTCTAAAGCATTCAAGTATTTCGTCAGAATGGTGATGAGATATGCCTTGAGTGTCTTTGATGTGAGAAATCTGCTTTTTTCTTTTTTGGTTTTTAAATAAGAAGCAAGCATTTTGCCCGCTTTATTAGATGTTTGATATTTCTTTGTTTTGTATTTAAGTATGGTTCCTGCTGCAAGCTCTGTGATTTCTTTATTGATTTCAATGCGTATTTTAATTACTTGTCGTAAGTTTGTTGAATTAATGTCAACATAGTAGCGTTGTTCTGCCAGGGTGAGTTTAGAATAAAGGTCATCTAGGTGTTTTTTCCTGAGTTTTTTATTCATACCTGAAAGGGCCATTATGTGACCTCTTAATGCTGCTTTGAATGCATCCCAATTGTTAACCACAGAGGTATCACAGTCTTGATTGTTATTGAACTATTGCTGAATGAAAGCTTGAACGGATTGAATAAACTGTGAATCATTTAAAAGGAAATTGGTAAGTTTCCATCTGGTAGCAATTTTGTTTACTTCTGTAAGGCAAAAAGATGTGATAACCGGTGCGTGGTCTGAAATAATAATATTAGAGATTTTAGAATCAATAATGGAACCAGAGAGGGTTTTAGTTGCAAAAATATGGTCAAGGCATGATAATGTATTGTGTGGAGGGGAATGGAAGGTATACTCCAATTGTGTGGGGTGAGATAACCTCCATGTGTCAATTAATCCTGTCTCTGCTAGGCAATTAATGTAGGATTTATGCGTTTTATTGGGCTTAAACATGCAGCTGGATTTACGGTTTAAAAAAGGATCTAGGACCTGGTTAACATCTCTGCACATTATCAAATTGGTAAGTTATGGTAAAGTTATTTTTAAGTATCATTTGTTTTATAGCAATCCAAAAGGGGGAATCTGGTAGTGTGGGCCCATAGATGTTTAAAATTGATACTTGTTTGGAATCAATTAAAAGTTTTACCCAAACCCACCTATCATTGACGTCAGCATCTTGGGCAAGAATTTTGAAGGGTTGTTTTTTGCTAATTAATATAGCAATTCCATTTTTCTTGGAAATAGCAGGACTGGAGATAACTTCTTTAACACAGAGAGACTTGAGTTTCATTGTTTCTTTGTGGGATAAATGAGTTTCTTGTAGACAAGCCACTATTGGTTTAAATTTGTTCAGATGAGATTTAACTTAGCATCTTTTGTTGGGATTTTTACATCCCTTGATGTACCTTGTTATGCACTTAAAGGTCATTTAGTCAAAAACATATTGATAGACATGCAAGCTATAGGTGTAATACAATTATAGAAACATTTCCTTAGTCCTATATACCCAAATAGTTGTACAGGAGGATAGAACATTGAGGGTTGGGGAGGGGAGGAAGGGGTCTGATCCAACATTGAGGCAACTCGGACAATGTGATACAAGTGGTTTTAGAGATCAAACAGGACATAGGAGAAGGATCAGGGAAGAAAGATATACAGGGGATAGGTAACGCCAACTGGGTCGCCAAAAGGAAAAGAGCGACCATCAGTGGAAGAGGGACACAAAAAGAGCGCCCGCCCCGCTTATTTAATGTAACTAGATAATCATTGCATTAGGTAAATAATAAAAAGAATATATAAGTTGCGAAGGCTGGGTTTTAAGTAGTAGGTGATGTTGAGGCCATTACAGGAGAGGTGGTGTCCATACCGTCATTTTTAATGGATTGTATGAAGGACTTCAGATCTGCTGGATCATCAAAAACTGCTGTATGCCCCTCATGTGTTACTTTAAAGGAGCATGGGTGGAATAAACCATAGCGGATATTTAGTTGTTTTAGAGCAGGATGGAATGATAGAAAAACTTTTCTCTTTGCGCTGTGCTTCTGGCCACATCCTGTGAAATAAATAACTTGCTGCCATGCCAAATGAGAGATTTGCGTTGTTTTGCTGTGGAGATAATAAATTGTAGTTGAGAGTATTCCAAAAGGTAAAATATAAGTGTCCTAGGCCTCGGACGAGATGTGGAAGAGACTGTAGGTTGCCCAATTTTATGGGCCCGTTGTATGTTAAATGTAGTTTCCAAAGGCAAATGTAGGATGGCTGGTAAGAATTTTTGTAGGAAAACAATTGGGTCGGTTCCTTCGGCTTCCTCTGGTAAGCCTGAGATGCATAGGTTATTGCGCCTACTGCGATTTTCCAAATCTTCATTGTGTTTTTGGAGTTCTTTAATAGATTTTTCTAATTGCGCAACCCTAGGGGATATGTCTTCAAGATCGCCAACTCTTTTCTCCACCTCATCCACTCTGTTGTTGACTCCCATCCACCTTTCATCTAATTGCTGTAGTTTAGTGTTTGTGGTTTCTATAAAGGGTTTAAGTGCCATAATTTCCGCAAGAATGGCTTCAATAGCAGGATCTGAGATACCTAGTGGAGGTGGTGAATCACTTTTAGGTCTTTTAAGATTTGTTGAAGAGGAGGAGGCATCTTTAGTAGAGGAAACATTTGTTTGATTAGCTTTGTTGGTTACCATAGTTAAACAGTTGTTGACTGATGCTTGTTGTTGTTAAGGCGTTTAGCTCTTTGTAGATATTTTCTATAATGTCACGTAGTAAAATATTATTACATCCATATTATTCTTCATGTTTTACTCTTAGATAAAGAGACCAAAATGGAAAAAACAGTGAATAATAAGGCATACACTATGGAAGCTTAAAAGAATGAAGATATCCTGTAGGAATTTGCGCTATCCTCAAGTGATCCAAACGCAGATTTCCAGAGCAGACTATAATAAAGAGAGAAGCAAGCCTGCAAAGCTGAGGAGGTGTGCAGGTTGGGTATTAATAGTCCAGTTTGTATATTCAGTAGAAAAATATTTCGGCAACAAGATGTGGCAATTGTTATAATATTTAAAGGAGAGGAGTGATTATGCAAGAGGAATTCAAAATATAGTGCAGAGTACTTTAGTTTCAGCCATATGTCTTTATTATTTTTCCACCCTTTCCTTTCTCTTATCTTCCTATCTGCTCATGTTCTTGACAGCTTACATCACCATTCCCTTTTTGCAGCCCCCTATCACTTTCCGCTCACCTTTAATGCTTATCAGTGATCTTCTTTCTTCTGTGTTTCTATATATGCTGTTAAAATGTTTGTTCTTTATTTCCTTCTTATTTTTCCTTTTTTCTTTTGTCCAGTAGGTGGCGAGCTGTTGTGGGGGAGCCCGTATTGCAGGCCCGAGCCGGCGCGTCACTTAGTGCGTGACACCGCACCACTCCACACGAGGGGCGGCGCGCGTTCAGATGAGCTCTCGGTGCCCGTCCTGTGAGAGCGGCCCGCTGCCGAAGGAGCAGTTCTCTGCGTCGGAGCAGAGCAGAAAACACGGCAAGCCCTCTCTAGGTGATAGCGACACACTGTACACCGGATTCCAGGTAAGTTTTTGAAAAATAAAAATACCTAATGCGTTAGAAATATTATATGAGGAGGAGCTGCACCTCTAGGCGGCCCTCTTTCCCCGGCGCTTAGCCACGCCCCCAGTGCATCATTTTTTAAATATTATTTTGAACATTTCCTTTGAGTGGAGTCCAACTGCCATCTCCGCCTCCTCAGAGCTACACCCCCTCGATACTGCGCCCCTACCTCCAAACACCACACCCCTTGTGGGATCCCCCTTTAAATGTTTTACATTTCCTCTACTGTTTGCACTTGTGCATGAAGTAGCAATGTATGCTCACGCCAGGGGCAAATAGCATGTTTATTTCCTAAATCACGAGTTCTGTGCACTTTGGCTGGCATGGATTTTATGAAATCTAAGGGATCCAGATTATGTGTTTTAGCTAGTGTGTGAAGAAGGTACGGCGTGTGTAGTGTAGACTTGGAGGGGCACAGCATCTGCATACTCCAGGGGTCAGATTACAGAAACTTTGCAATTGGTGCAAGTGCAAAGTTTGCTCAGTATTAGCACTAGTGCAAAGCCTGGCCTATTTTTTAAAAAACACTGGGAAACTTTAAAAACCATTGCACCTAGTGCAAAAAAGATAAAATGTTCATGCATTTTTGCATTAGGGCAAAGTTTGCCCTAGTGCTAATACCATTCCCTATACACACCTGTAGTTAAAATGCATCTTTTTATAACTAGGGCAATCTTTGCCGTGGTGCTTTTAAAATAAAAAACTGCACTTGTCGAGGTGCAACGGTTTTTTAATGTGGCCCAATGTTTTTGAAAATAGGGCAACCTTTGCCCTAGTGCTAATACGTTGCAAATTTTGCACTTACACAGGTGCAAAGTGGCGGTAATCTGGGTCCTGGAAGCCTATGGAAGCGATCCCTGCGGGAGTTCTGGGAGTATACTTCAGAAGGCACAGGGCGTGTGTGTATATCTCAGGCGCCAGAGGCAGCGTGGGTAGTCATGGGGCACATACGACCTGACAGTCTGGAGTGTCAGTGTGTGTGATCCAAGGGGCACCAAGGAGGCAGGTTTTAGAAGCAGGGGGCAAAGCGCTGGGTTTCTCGCGAGGGGGTTGGGGGGGTGGTAACCCGGGACCCAGGGCTGATAAGACATTCTGCACACATCCACGCCGTGGTCAGCGGCAGCCGGCGCGTCTACCTACAGTCAAGTGGTTCGGCGCGATGCAAGGACTCCGAGCTGCGCGCATTATTTCTTTGTTTTTTTTTTTAATCAGGGAGCGAGGAGAACAGCACAGGCCTTTCACACACTACTGCAACCGAACAAGAAAGGAGCAAAATAAAACATGATCTAACCCATACAACATTTAAAGGAGCCACTGTTTTATTGTATTAACCTGATCTCACTTAGATAGAGTGAGCCAAGAAGTACCGGTTTCTATAACAACAGGTTTTTTTTTTCTCTCAGTACAGTAGCATTCATTTAATTCAGGGGTAGTAGTCATAACTCGAGTCTTGGGACACTGATGTACGTCTCAAGTAATCTATTCTGAGTACAGATCCTGCGCCCCCCTGTGGCCATGTGACACATTTCCTTTCTTTTTCTGCTTGTAAACGCAATTACATAAGACCTCTGTTCTTACTGCGGGTTTCGATACAGGTACTTACGCATTTTTCCATGCACTCCAGCGACCATGGTCCCGACATCCCCCTACCCCGGATGACCCGCCCAAGATGTCATGTTGACGCATCCTGGACAACGGGGGCGGGAGGGACCCGGGCGGGAAGAGAGGGAAGTGACGCGGGAGGGGCGGGGCAATCAGTTCATGTTGGAGCACGAATAAAGATAGAGGTTTTGCAGCACCGCTCCGTGTCGGCCTGTCATTGCTGCGACCCGCGCTCGCTACCCTAACCCCGGCAAAGGGGACACCGCAATGGCGACGAGGATGTGATTCTGAGCGGCAGGGTCCCCTGAGAGAGAGAGACGAGCGCCGTGCATCCACACGCAACAGCGAGTAGAACGCTCGCCGACCGGAGCCCACAGCAGCCAAGAAGCACGTGGCGTCGCCGCAGCATCGGGGTGTCACGGAACCCGACAGACAGAACGCGGAGAGAGGAAGCTCGTCTAGGCTCCTCCCCGCTCAAGATCGAGTCACGGAGAGAAGATCCGGGCCGCGGCAGTGAACACGGAGAAGCAGGCGAGTGCACGTGAGCGTAATGATACGCGGCAGGGTACGGTGCGGGCCCCTCCTCCGTAAGCACACGTGGCCAAGTGCCTAGTCACGGTCGAGCCCCGACCCACGCCAAGAGAGGGAGAAGGCCCTCGCGCAGCCACAACCCAGGGCCTAGGACCAGGCCAGGCCCACGCCAGAGACACGAGGAGCCCCACACAAAGGAAGTGAAGCCAGGGAAGAGCATTTCAACAGGCGTGGTGCTCACTGATGGTGCTTGTGCCTCATAAGGCGGCCATCACACCACAACAGCGGAATCATGCGTAGGGAAGGTACGCTCCCATCACCATGTCTGATCAGGATGCAAATCAAGACGCAGGAGCTCCAGGAAATGGGCCCCCAGCACCCCAAAATCAAATGCTGGATCACGTGCCCTACCAACTGCCGGACACACTGGCTGCCCAGATGCCTGGAGCCTTTGACGTGACGGACACGAGCAACATGGGCCCCAGGTGGACCAAATGGATTCAGGACTTCGACCTATATATGGGGGCCCCGGGGCCAGTGGCGGATGCAAGGCAAGTGTGTCTACTAAAGCTAGCGGTCGGCTCCGCCACCCGAGACATCATAGACGAAATGCCCCAGGACTCCATAGACTCCATACAGAAACTAAAAGACGCCCTGGCAGCATATTTCGCGCCTCACACCAATGTCGATTACGAAAGGCACCTGTTCCACACCACAAAGCAGGCAAAAGGGGAGACCATGGACGCGTATGTAATGCGACTTCGCACAAAGCTCAAACACTGTGACTTTGCAAATTATTCGAACACTGAAGCCCTCAGATCGCAGATAATATCGGGTTGCGAGTCCCAAACATTCCGCAGGAAATTGCTCCAGAAGTGCCGCACGCTAGAGGAAATACTGGCACTGGCCAGGGTCGAAAGAGCCATTGACTGTCAAGTAGAAAGTTTCGGGAGCACACCACTGGGCGAAAATTTGAACAAATTACACCTAGAGAAAAAGACAGAAGAACTATTCTGCTACAAGTGTGGGTTCGAATATCCCCATGAAGGGACATGCCCGGCCGTAGGACAACGCTGCACCTCGTGCGGTGAAGAAGGTCATTTCAAAGCGGTATGCAGACTGTTCAGGGATCGAGGGGGAGAGAGGCCCCGAGACAGCACCACTCGCTCGAGGAATCGATATGGGGGGACACCGAGCACGCACTCGACCCCAAGTAGCACCTCCAACCCTCCAAGTCAACTCGGAAGTGACCAGAGAGATAAGGACTCCGGCGACGACCGCCAAAAGCGGAGAGAAAGGAGACGATTCATGACACTGGCCAAACCCGAAAGAAGATCAAGGCGCCATGTCCGCTATCTGGTCGAACAATCCCCCACCGAATCAGACCCTAGCTCTTCCAGGAGTGATCACAAGAAGAAGGCGTACGTTTACGCTTTAGGAAATCCCACAGCCACGGCCCACAGCCCCACCCTCATCATCAAGCTGCAGGAAAGACCAACGGAATTCCTCATCGATACTGGCGCCACCGTCAACGTGGTGAGTGAACAAGTATATGCCGAACTAACCCCGAAACCAAAGTTCCAGCCAGCCACTGTTGATATCTACGCTTATGGTGCGAAAACTCCCCTCAAGTGCGTAGGAAGGTTCAGCGGGCTATGCCGATACAAGGGGCAAGAGATGAAAGTCCCGATCCACGTCCTGGCCACCAAAACTGACAGCGGATGTGTTCTGAGTTTCAAGGCCGCCGCATACATGGGCCTGATACACATCTTATATAACATCATGGTCCACAAGTACATCGACCCGATTGACATGATTAACAACTTATATCCAAAAATATTCAGAGGGATATGGAGTCGTCTACGTGTAATTTCACTTGTGAAATTACACGTAGACGACTCCATATGCCCAGTGGCTCAGCCATATCGAGGGATCCCTGTCAACATCCAACAAAAGGTGGAGGATGAGTTAAGGAAATTGCTAGAACAGGACATCATTGAAAAGGCTTCGGGAGCAACCACCTGGGTTTCTCCCATCGTCCCCGTCCCGAAGAAGGGATCTGAAGCTATCAGGTTGTGCGTCGACATGAGGCGTCCCAACCAAGCAATCCGCAGGGAAAGATACCCTGCGTCACGGATAACGGACATGATCCATCTGTTAAACGGAGCCAAGGTGTTCTCAAAACTAGACCTCCAGAAGGGATACCATCAGCTGGTTTTACACCCCGAGAGTCGCAACATAACCACATTTGTCACTCACGTTGGTTTGTTCAGATATAAAAGGCTGAGCTTTGGGGTGTCGTCAGCCGCAGAAATCTTTCAAGCCGAGGTCCATAACATCATAAAGCACATTCCCAACTGCCTCAACTACTCGGATGACATTCTGGTGTTCGGGACGGACATAAAGAGCCACGATGAAACCCTCATGAAGGTTTGTAAAGCTCTACACGATGCAAACCTCACACTCAACAAGGACAAGTGCGAGTTCCGTAAGAGCACGCTAAAATTCTTTGGCCACGTGTTCTCAGAGGTGGGGATGACCCCAGATCCGGACAAAGTCTTGGCTCTGAATGACACAACAGCGCCAATCAATGTGTCGGAACTTCGTTCATTTCTAGGCCTAGCCAGCTACTGCAGCAGGTACATCAAGGATTTCGCCTCGGTTAGCGAACCCTTAAAGAAACTAACACACCAGAACGAGAAATTCGAGTGGACCGGCGCATGTCAGGGAGCTTTCAAAACCATCAGGGAGAGGGTTGCAAAGGCGGAAAACATGACCTACTACGACCCTAACCGGAGAACAGAACTAACAGTTGACGCCAGCCCCGTGGGATTAGGGGCCATTCTGGCTCAATTTGATCCCAAAGACCCACAACAGAGACATGTAGTAGCCTATGCCAGCCGCAGCTTATCTGCCACTGAACAAGCCTACTCCCAGGCTGAAAAGGAAGGATTGGCGGTGGTGTGGGCATGCAAACACTTCCACTTGTTCCTGTATGGAAAGCCATTTCAGGTGGTCACCGACCACCAGGCGCTACTGTTTCTCTATGGCAATCCCCAAGATAAGATGCCCCCTAGGATCGCCCGATGGGGGCTACGTCTGCAAGACTATGCTTTCAACATCGTTCACAGACCAGGGAAGGGTGAAAACCCTGCTGATTTCCTGTCAAGGAGACCGAGGGGCGAGAGCAGACCTGAACCGTCTGTGGCAGACCGCCACCTCAGATATCTGGTTCACCAAACCACACCGGAGGGGGTTAACACAGAAGAACTGGCAAGAGAAACTGAAAACGACCCTGCATGCCGCATCATATGTGAAGGTCTCACATCTGGACAATGGAGGAGGGCTAAGGAGAGAGGAAAAGAGGCAGGAGGCCACACATGGGAAGACGTGGAACGACTTCTCCTCGTGAAAGAAGAGCAGGCCGTATAAGAGGACCATCTCCTACTCAAGGACTGCAAGCTAGTGATCCCAGCAACCATGCGGGAGAAAGTCATCAACCTGGCACATGAGACCCACCGAGGCATTGTCTCCACACAGCGCATGCTGCGCCAAAAGGTGTGGTTTCCACGAATGGATGCCCGAGTAGAGGCCGCCCTGAGAACATGCCCCACTTGCTGCATCATTACACCTAATCGACATCCTGAGCCACTACAAATGTCCGAAATTCCGCAAAACATATGGGAAGTGGTAGCCGCCGATTTCTTTGGACCTATCGAAGGGGGAAGATATGTCCTTGCAGTAATGGATGAATACTCCCGATATCCAGAAGTACAGCTGATCTCGTCCACGGCCGCGCATCACGTCGTTCCAGCACTGGACCATATTTTCTCTGCCTATGGAGTGCCCAAGGTGCTCAATACAGACAACAGGGCCCCGTTCTGTGGACATCAATTTGCCCGGTTTGCGGAGTACTTGGGGTTCCGACATCGGAAGGTGACCCCGCTTTGGCCGCAAGCCAATGGGATGATCGAAAGGTTCATGGCCAATCTCAAGCGGGCCCTACAGATTGCAACACCTCACGGAACAACCATACGAACAGGTACTCAATCAACTACTACGGGACTACGGGGGAACGCCCCATAGCACAACAGGGAAGACCCCTGCCGAACTCATGTTTGGGCGTAACCCTCAGACCCGAATTCCCCAAGCAGAGGCAAGTGCACCACGCCCGGCGATGGATGCGGAGGTCCGAGAGCGGGATGAAGCAGCCAAGAACAGAATGAAGGAATACACTGACGCCCGCAGAAAGTCCCAGACATCCCAAATAACCATAGGGGATGTGGTGGCCGTTCGACAGCCCTCAACCCATAAGCACACGCCTGCATTTCGGGAAGAGCCCCTTCTCGTTACCCAGAGGAAGGGGTCGATGATCACTGCACAAGGCTCCACGGGAGCGATAACCCGGAACTCATTCCACTTCAAGGAACTCCCACCGCTCGGAACAAGACGCCTGAGCGGCAGGGTAAAAGCCCCACCAGAGGAGGAATACAGTGATCAACAAGGAGAAGATCCGTGGGACGCTGACGAATCGGATCAAGATCCAGAAACCAAGACGGCCACGAGCAGACCGTCATCAAGGGCTGAGCTGACACGACCACAGCGAGTCCGGAACAGACCTCGCCGGTGGATCGAGGAAATGGACTAGAGACTAGCCAGATCATCACCTGTTGCGAAGAGTGTGGTAACCGTTTAAAAAGGGGGGAGATGTCATGTTGACGTATCCTGGACAATGGGGGCGGGAGGGACCCGGGCGGGAAGAGAAAGGGAAGTGACGCGGGAGGGGCGGGGCAATCAGTTCATGTTGGAGCACGAATAAAGATAGAGGTTTTGCAGCACCGCTCCGTGTCGGCCTGTCATTGCTGCGACCCGCGCTCGGTACCCTCACCCCGGCAAAGGGGACACCGCACAATAGACCTGGAACCAACCCACGTGTGCCTCGGTGTGAGCACGAGACGAGTGTTGGACTAAATCCGGGGCTAGCAGCGAGAAAGAACTACTAGGCCAGTGAGGGCCGAGGTAGGGCATTTGAAGGCGGTTGCCGTCACATTTTTCGATTGGGAGGGTGTGCCACACACCACGGCAGCTCGCCGTGCAGTACTCGCTGCCTGCCACTCTACTTAGTGAGAGTGAAGGTGAATACTGCACACGCAAATGCCCCAAGCCCCGGGTAGTACAAAGTACGACGCGATGGAGGGCCTGGGGGGTTAGGCGCAGGGTGGGGGACCAAAACGGCGCGAACCAAAGAGGGAGGGGCAGACAATGCGGGGCCCCCACCCTCTTCGTTGCCAGGGAAATACACAACAAATGGGGAAAGGTGTGAGGAAGGACAATGGGGGCAGGAAGGAAGTCCAGCCCCCCCCCCCAAGGGGACAACAAAGGGGAGAGGGGTATAAGTAACCCAACGTGAGGCAGGAAGGGCACAACCAGGTAGGAGCTCACCTCATTCGGGTAAGCTCTAGGGCCTGGAAAAGGGGGACAGGAAACGTTTTGCCTCTGCAGGCTTTCCTTGTTTTCATGTCTCCCCCCCCTCTGCAGACGGAGCACGTGAGAGGACGAAGCCCTCATCTGAGGTGAAGATCTACGAGCGCCGTGTGCTGTGGCGTCGATAGGAGAGCCGTGAGAAGTCGAAGCCCTCATCTGAGGCGAAGAGACAGCGAACGAAGAGCGGGCACCGGGTGCCGTGTCCGCGTCGGGACAAAGGCGGACGAGCTGAGATGCGGGAACTAGAGGAGCCGAGGACCGGCAGGAGTGCGGAAGTAAAGGAGGCGTCGCTGGATGCAAGTCGGTACCCCACTGCACCCCAACAACCAGCTCACCTCGGAGCTCACAAGCCCCAGCCCCCGAGCAAGTACAGCAGAGGTGGGCGCACCGGAAGGCATCGCGGCGGAAGGATACCAGGCGACTGCGGGGGGGGCTGATCCAGCGATCTTGGGCTCGGGTCCCAAGTAAAGGCGGAACAATAAAGCAGGCGAAGATGGTGCAAGGGGGCGTGGCCACAGACGGCACGGAGCAAAGTTAACGCTCTGGGTGCCAAGAATGAGAGGAGGACACAAGAGATTTTAAAGAGACAAACACACTTGTAACGGTGGCCAGAATGAGGCATCTGAAGCCAAGGTAAAGGCCATACAAGGACAGCAGAAGAAATATCCAGAACAAAGAGGAAGCAAAGCAGATCAAGAAAAAAGATTGTAGTAAATAAAGAGTACCCAGTTCATGCAAAAGGAAAGGAAAAGGAGCCAAGTGGGGAGAGATGGCAGAGGAAAGGAAAAAGAGAGCGCAGGAATTCAGCGCATGGGCAAAGAAAGCAGAAAAGGAGTATGGAGCACAATGGGTGCTAGAGGTGATGCAAAAGGAGGAAAGGGCTAGGGATATGTCGCCTTTGCTACTGGGGGATTCCAGCAGCAGCGAAGAGGAGGATTCCAGCAGCAGCGAAGAGGAGGATGCGCTGCCACAAGGCCAGAAAAGGTCAAGAGAGGTGACAAGGGACCCACAGGAGCAGACGGAGGTGCCGAAGAAGAAACAGAAGAAAGGAAACAAAAAAGGTACTGAAAAGTTTGATAATAATATTGGGGACAAAATTGTGAAAATGTTAAAAACATGCATCACGGTTCAGGGTAAGTCGCCCAGAGCCCGTGGAGGGAAAGAGAAAAAGCACAAAAATGTATTGTCTGAAACGGAAGATAGCGAAGATGAGGAAAGGGACCATTTGCAGGCATGGGTAAAATGGAAGGGGGTAGTATGCAAAGATAAAAAGAAAAAAGTACCAGAGGGTGGGGCAGGTGTCGGTCAGGGAGCAGGAGGGCCAGCACCAGCAGAAGACAGGGCCTCCATACCACAAGCAGTGTCGCAAGGGGCCCCCCCCAGGGTCCACTCCGCAGGGAGCCCCCACCAGCCCATCGGTGCCTGCAGCAGGGTCAACTACAGTAGCAGCAATAGACCCAGCCACAGTTATGACAAAATATGGCAGGCCCACAGTGGGAAAGGATGCACAGGGTCGGTCGCTTAAGGCACAGGCATGGTACATTAGTCAGAAGGTGAAGGAAAAGATATGGAGAAAAGAGCTCATAGACATCTTTTCATTACTAGATGTGCAAAGAAGAGGGCAGAATGTATCAATAGAGGATGTAAAGGAGGATGAGAAGGGCTTATTAAAAAGGGCACCAGTAGCAAGGAGTTTCGATAATTGGACGGCGGCTTTTCAGATTATGTCCACCATTATTCTGCAAAAATACCCGGAAGACGGGGCATCATTACTAACATACCAACAGCAAGGTTTGAAGGTGTACAAGGCATTTGGGGGAGAGGCATGGAAAGAATATGACCACAAATTTAGGAAGGAAATGGACTGCTTTCCAGACATAGGGTGGGATGAAGAAAACTACAACCTGTACATATTTAATGTCCTAAAAGAAAAATGGGACAACAAAGAACAGGGTAGTACAGGAAGCTATCATAGGAAGCAATATTGGCAGAACGACTACAAAAGTGATTACAGATATAACAATAGGAGGTACGATAACTATTACGACAGAACGAGGGATCAGAGCTTTCGGAGCAGACAATACAACACTCAGAGAAGTTGGCAGAACAACATACTACCAACAGAACAAGTGGGTTGTAGGGGGAGCTATGGGCCAGATAAGTCAGGGTCAGCCCAATGCAGAAATTTCGAGAATGGGATACCATGTAGCTGGGGTAAGAAATGCAAGTTTAGTCACAGATGCGAGAATTGTAAGGGGGAACATAGTACCGCCAAATGCACCCGAGCGACATCCAGCACGCACAGGGTGCAGGAAAAACGGAATTGACGAAGAAGTAGAGAGAGGGGCCACACCAGTCAAAATCGAGAAAAAGGAGAAGTGGCTACAGGTCTTCCCATACCAAGAGGTAGCCGAGACTATCAGGCAAGGTTTTCAAGAGGGTTTCAACATCCCTTTCAAGGGGCACGGGTCCCAGAATATCCCTAGAAACCTGAAATCCGCATTAGAGAACAAGGAACTGGTGGGCAAGAAAATCAGGAAGGAGGTAGAACTAGGGAGAATGGGGGGCCCTTACAAGTCACCACCATTTTCCGAGTACATAGGCTCACCACTAGGCTTGGTCCCCAAGAAGGAGGCAGGAGAATTTAGGCTGATCCACCACTTATCATGCCCACCAGGGGCATCAGTGAACGACGGCGTAGAGCAAGAGGCAGCTTCTGTGAATTACTCAGTCTTTCAGGAAGCGGTACAAGAGGTCAGGAGAGCCGGTCAAGGGGAATGGATGGCGAAGGCCGACATAAAGTCAGCATTTCGTCTATTACCAGTGAATAGGGAGTCACAGAAGTGGCTATGCATGCATTGGGAGGGCGAATATTTTGTCGATAAATGCCTCCCAATGGGCTGCGCCATATCATGCGCATATTTTGAGAAAGTAAGCTCATTCCTACAATGGGCTCTCACAAAAGAGTTGCCAGAGGCGCAAGTGGTTCACTATCTGGACGACTTTTTGTTTGTGGGACCACAGGGTTCCAAGCTGTGTAAAGATACATTAAGGAAATTCATGGCAGTAACAAGGGAGTGGGGCTTCCCACTGGCGGAAGAAAAACCAATGGGCCCAACACAGATAATCCAATTTTTAGGAATCGAAATAGATTCACGGGCAGGAGTGTGTAGGATCCCGGATGAGAAGGTGTCAGACCTACTAGGCACAATCAAAGACCTTAAAGGGAGAAACAAGGCCACAGTGAAGGAATTACAATCGCTAGCAGGGAAACTAAACTTTGCTGGCAGGGTCATACCACAAGGCAGGATATTCCAGAGGAGGGTGGAACAGAGAACAAGAGGGACCAAACAGGGACACCACAGGGTCAGAATGGGTGGAGGAATCAAGAAAGACTTAGAGGTATGGAGCGAATTCCTTAAAGCATTTAACGGGTCAGTGATATGGCGAATACCCATAAATGAAGAAGACAAAAGGGTGTTGTTCACGGATGCAGCCGGGGGCTTTGGGTTTGGAGCAATACTGGGTACAGAATGGTGCGCAGAAGGTTGGCCTGAATCATGGCACGAGGCTGCATGGATAAGTAACATTACGCTACTAGAGCTGTTCCCGATTTGGGTAGCGCTGTGCGCATGGGAAACAGAGCTAAACAACAGAGAGCTAAATGTCTGGTCCGACAACATGGCAGTAGTGCACGTGATAAATAACGGAAGCGCATCATGCCCGTTGGTCTTGGAGCTAATGAGGGCAATAACGTTGGAGTGTCTAAAAAATAATGTTAACATAAGGGCGAGGCATATCAATGGAGAAGAAAATATGGTGGCTGACGCATGGTCTCGTTTTCAGTGGGGCAGGTTCATAGAGCTACGGCCGGACGCAAAATGGATGAAAACGCCCACGCCAAAAAAGGCATGGGTCCCACTAGAAGCACTGGAAAAAGATCGGTTAACTACAAGGTTGACTCAGAAGAGGAGGAAAAACCGCAGGATCAAGGCCAAGTGATTGAAAGATTGGCAAGGAGCGCGATAACATACAAGACTAGTAAGCAATATGAAAAACATGTGATTGATGTGCTAAAAGGAACAGGTTCACAAGAAGTTGGGGAAATTACAGTTTCCAAAATGTGCGATTTTTTGGCAAAAGCATTTGCGCAAGGAAAAAAGAAAAGCTGGGCAGCAGCGCATTTGGCAGCAGTCGCATATACGGCAAAGGTGGCCGGGGCAATAGACCCAACAGTTAGCCCACGGATAAAATATGCAATGAAGGGTTGGGCAAGGTTGGAAGGAAGGAAACCAGACAGCAGGAGACCTTTGAATTTCAAGAAAGTGGTGAAGCTGTTACAAGTATTGCATGACACATGTAGCGACAGCTATGAGACTAGGCTATTCAGGGCGGCTTTTATGCTAGCATACTATGGGGCATTCAGGATCGGGGAACTAGTAACACGCAATACAGTCGCAGGAGACGGGCTAGCAAAAAGTGACGTCAGCATAGGGTCCAAAGGCATGTCAATTTTACTGAGAAAATCAAAAACAGACCAAATGGGGAAGGGAAGAGCAATAGAGCTAAACTGCATCAAGGAAAGGGAACATTGCCCCAGGTGCATTACCAAACAATTCCTGGAGGTACGACCGGAGGTCGGGGGGCAGCTACTGATACACAGGGATGGCAGGGCCCTCAGCAGATACCAGTTCCAAACAATACTAAAGAAAACCATAGCAAAAGCAGGGTGGGATGCAGCCGAGTTTGGGACCCACTCTTTCAGGATCGGGGCAGCCATATCAGCATGGGCAGGGGGCCTGGGAGCAAAGGGCGTAAGGAAAATTGGGGGGTGGAGGTCGCAATGTTTCAAAAAATATGTACGAGAGAATCTGATATGATGCCTTTCCCACCCACAAATGCAGATACAGGGCCATACAGATCAGCGTGGATAGTCGGCCATTCCTTCGTGACCCGGGCAGGCAGGTGGATATAAGACTTCAAAGAGGGCCTGCATTTTAAAAAGACGATAACTTCATGGTGGGGCCTCCCAGGAATGCGGTGGGAAGACATTCACGACCGGCTGTCTGATTTGATCGGGTTCAGGGACCCTCCCGAATACCTGGTAATACACCTCGGGGGTAACGACCTGGTCAAAACAAACAGGGCCGAGCTAATGCGCAACATGTGTTAGTCATTAAGGGCGATAGCACACTGCTGGTGGAAAACAGAAATTGTCATGTCCGAGATCATCACCCGCAGAGTATGGTACGGGGCACACAGGAGACATGCCATCGAAACAGCTAGAAAAAAGCTAAACAAAACAGTAGAAAGGTACTGTAGGAGCACAGGGATCCATTTCATAAAACATGGCTTGTCACAGAATGACCCGGATTTGTTCCATCAGGATGGAGTACACCTCTCCAACAAGGGGATGGGGGTATTTTCAGATAACATTTTCAGAGCTTTGGCAGCACGGGGATGCAGTTAGGGACGCTTTTTGGGGGGACCTGAGTGGCCTAGGCAACACCCACTTAGGTGTGACGGCGCGTGTCCAGGAACGGATGTCTATGGGTATCGGAGATTAGCCAAAGAGAAGGCGAGGCTTCACATCCCCTGGACACGTCGTGCCCAAAAGCGATTTTCATTGTTGGTCATTATGATTATGGTGTGGTGTTATTTTCTGTAGAAAATAAAATAGCCTACGGTCATAATTTTTTCCACGAAACAAATACTCTGTCTGTATGGTTATTTCTTCCCCCAGGTATTAGGGTATCAGAAACAAGAGCGGAGGGGGGCCCACACTACTCAGCCTATGCCCCAGGTCCCGGGTCGTACAAAGTACAACGCGATGGAGGGCCTGGGGGATTAGGCGCAGGGTGGGGGACCAAAACGGCGCGAACCAAAGAGGGAGGGGCAGACAATGCGGCGCCCCCACTCTCTTCGTTGCCAGGGAAATACACAACAAATGGGGAAAGGTGTGAGGAAGGACAATGGGGGAAGGAAGGAAGTCCAGCCCCCCCCCAAGGGGACAACAAAGGGGAGAGGGGTATAAGTACCCCAACGTGAGGCAGGAAGGGCACAACCAGGTAGGAGCTCACCTCATTCGGGTAAGCTCCAGGGCCTGGAAAAGGTGGACAGGAAACATTTTGCCACCCAGCCCGCCCAACAACAAGAAGAAGAAGAACATGGAACAGGCACGCCGAGTACTCGGATACGGTACACGGTAGAAGACAAGTCGTAGGCAGCGGCAGCGCGGGTCCAGGAACGGATGTCCATGGGTATCGGAGATTAGCCAAAGAGAAGGCGGGGCTTCACATCCCCTGGACACGTCGTGCCCAAAAGCGATTTTTATTGTTGGTCATTATGATTATGGTGTGGTGTTATTTTCTGTAGAAAATAAAATAGCCTACGGCCATAATTTTTTCCACGAAACAAATACTCTGTCTGTATGGTTATTTCTTCCCCCAGGTATTAGGGTATCAGAAACAAGAGCGGAGGGGGGCCCACACTACTCAGCCTAGACAACCGAGACTGCGCCAAAAAAAACCGCTGTGCTTCCGGATTCCCAACTCTCGTGCCCCCGAGGAGAAATGCCATGCTCGCAAGTCATGTGAAGATGCTATCTATAAACAGTGTAATGTTAAAAATAGCTGACGAAGTGGAACATGTCGACCAGACCTGTTGGCTTTGCCAATGATTGTTCGAATTTGTTTTGCCATCTAATGGAAGATAATCTGCCATTAGAGGCCAAAACAAATTCGAACAATCATTGGCGAAGCCAACAGGTTTGGTCGACATGTTCCACCTAGTCAGCTATTTTTAACGTTACACTGTTTATATTTTTCATTGTCCTACACAGATCATGCCGTTTCAATTAATACGACACTACTGCTCGTCTTTACTTTGCAAAACAATTAAAAAAAAAATGTCCTAGTCTTCTTTTTCTGTACCAAAGATAACAAACAAAACACTTTATTTCAGGGGTTGGTGCTGGGATGCTATGTTGCTTTGAAATGAAATGACTCAAGGCACACTTGGTCACTATGTTTTATTACACAAGAAGCTGTTTCATGGCTGCAATTAACATACAATCTTTCAGACATATGCTCTTGCATGCACGAATGGCTTCTTTAAATCACCTTAATGTGACAAGAATTTAGATAACACTGAGAATTGTATACTGTTCATGGGGTGGCATATATGTACCCCCCTGAAAATGCCAGAGCAAAGTATCAAACCCATATAATCTTTCGATACCAATAGCCAGGGCCGGCTTTAAGGGCAGCATCGCTCTGGGTGAAATAGCGCCCCTCCTCGCCCACCGCGCTAGGGGGAGCCTTTGAAAGACTCCCCTGAGCTGGCGTGTCGGGGGATAATGGCGCTCTGGGGGGCGTGGCAGCCCGGGCGGTCGCTCGGCTCGCACCCCTCTAAGGCCGGCTCTGCCAATAGCTGTTTCTCATGTAGCGTTCTATCACCACCTCTAGGAGCCACAACCAGCAATGCATTCTTCACCTCACCGAGAAAAAAGCCTTTGACATGGATTCATAGAAGAGTGAAGTCTCAGTAAACCAGGGCACCTGGCTGCTACTGCAAGGTGCCTGTACTCTTCCACTGAAAGAGCGACATGCGCATTGAGTGAGAAGTGCCAGTACTCTAGCTTGAGAGAATTGCACGCACACTGAGAAGTGCCAGTACTCTTTCATTGAAAGGACGAAACATGCACTGAGAGGCTAAACATATTGTGAGCTTGATGAAAAGTGCCAGTGCTGTTCCACTAATAATGATGTGATAATGCAAGCACTTGAATGCTGCTGATAGAAATACAGGGGTGCCATATCACTCCCGATAAAGGGGATGAGAGGCACAGGTTGGATGATGGGAGAAGAAGCGGTAAGGGTGGCACAGTGGGGCGGCCCCTGTTAAAAAAGAGAATGACACCCCAGCAGCACTTTTACAAGGGGCATGCACACCCTGGCACAGGCCTTATTCTGTGTAATCGAAAGCATTGTTTCACTTCTGTCAAGTTACAGTACTCTCTTTCCAATAAAAGTGCAGATCACAGTCTGGCCTACTGTGTAACTCTGTTCTTATAGCACTATTCAACTAAACCACATCATGCACATGTGAGTGTAACTTTCTATGGGCCCATGGGCTCAAGCCCCACCAATGTTTGTATGCCTGGCACCTTACACATGGAAAAGTGCAGGGATTACCATGTGCGTGGTAAGGGGGGTGAACAACACCTAAACAGTGCTTGCCCTGGTCTCCTTTATTAGTGTACAGACCCTCGTACAAAAGGTCTCTGAACCTGCCTTCCCAATGGCGAGCAGAGGATTCCTCATTCGGAAGTGGATGGATTGGGATGCAGTGCAGCCCTGTGATCTTGGGCAAACCCTTTGTACACTCAGCTCTTAGGTTCTAAATGAACGCAACATTTCAAATGTTGTACACAAAATGAATTTGTATTTAGTAATATTACAAACTGCATTTTCCCCGAAGTGGCTTTTTTAAAATCAGGGTGCTACCAATAATTTGTGAAACTGACTTTCATGCATGCACCAAGAGTTACTGCTTGCCTAACCTCAGCCTGCAGAAAAAAACTGCCCGCACAAATGTGGGAAGCACACTCTACTTTACCTAGGCACCCAAAGTGAGTAAGATACATCCTACCATCAACCCACTCAAAAGTCCACAGAGTTACTGGGCAGGAAGTGATATCATTTGACCACAATGTCTTGACAAGAAGTGACATCACACATTTTTTGATCCCGATGAAATGAGAGGAAGGGGGCTTTTAAATCCTAGAATGAGTGTAAATGCACCCTCAGGGAGATTTAGGGATCCTCATACCATCAACTGCACCACAGCGGGCCTCCTCATTAGTTTCTTGCTAGAACCTGCTTGCCGTCAATTTGTTTTGTTCTGAATTGTGTTTGTCTGTATACTTTTTCATCAGCTTAACAACTATAAACTTAAATCCAGTAATAACAATTTTGTCAAACCCATCCCAGTCAAAAAAGCATCTGAAACTTCCCCCCTCAAAGGAGCACTTCTCAATGTAAGATCACTTGCTGCCCATGCTACCGACATTGCCGACCTAATCTCTGAAGCCAATTTGGACTTCCTCGCAATCACGGAAACAGGGCTCCATGATGCAGCAGGGCCCTCACTTATGCTGGCCATTCCTGATGGCTACACTATTGGAAGACTAGACCCAGATAACGCCCGAGGTGGCGGTATTGCCATTATCTCTAAAACTACTCTGGGACTCAGGCTAGTACCCACCCATCTGCCTCAATCATGTGTAGTTCTTACTACCAAACTTCAGATAAACAATTCACAATCACTCATGATCCACTTAATATATAGACCGCCTGGCCCTCTCGGTTCCTTCGAGGAAGATTTGCATAACATAATCTCAAACAACCTTAAACCTACCTCGCAACTAATCCTATTAGGAGACTTTAATCTCTCAAAAAGTCAACAAACCTACCCACATTAAAGGAAGAATACTGGACTGGATAGCGGACTTTAACTGTTCTGCTACCATCTCCCCTATCCTGCCGTTATCATGGACAGACCATTTTCTATTACCATTCCAACTCTCCACTATAAGACCTACTCCTATGGCTCAGCCATTAGCGCCACCATGCTCTACTAGAAGCAAAAAAAGCATCACTGCAGAGAAAATTATCCCTGCGATCCTGCCCATCCTCAACGCACTGCCAGAAAATCTTGATCCAGGTATCCTAGTTCAGGAATTTAACAATATTATGCTCTCCACTTTGGACAAAATAGCTCCTGTCAAACTCAGACCCAGTAAACCATTAGCCCACTTAAACAAATGGTTCACACCTCAACTTAAAGACCTCCGTATCTTAAAGAATAAAAGTGAAAATAACTGGAGACTATGCCCCTCTAGCGAGAACAGAGCAAAATTAACCTCACTTTCCTCACATTACAAGAAGGAAATTTGCCAGGCAAAACGTAACTCCTATGATGAGCGTATTGCCAACTCTAATTCTAGCATGAAAGAACTCTTTTCCATACTCAAGGAACTAGAGTTCCCAATTGCTGTACCCAATGTATGCACTAAGGACAAATCCTGGTGCACAGACATCCAACATGCCCTAGCTAACAAAATTAACACACTCCAAAATAAAATTCAACAAAAAAAGAAGCACTAAACTTACAGAACTCACCTAATACCCATTTGCCTAATGCCCCACTACCGGTGCATAACACGACTTTCCATTTTTCTAAAATGTCTACCTTGGAGGCAGAAAAAATTATCCTGTCATTGAAGCCCTCCAAATGCAAAGGAGATATCTGCCCAGCACAATTAATAAAAGATGCTGCCAGAGAACATTCACCATTCATTACAAAACTGATAAATGCCTCATTTCCTACAGGTACCATCCCTGCTAACCTTAAGCAATCATGGGTGCTCCCCCTCCTCAAGAAACAGTCATTAGATCCTCTCATCCCCACGAATTACAGGCCCATCACCATGGTCCCATTTCTACTCAAAATACTGGATAAAGCTGCCTATATCCAAATTCAAAAACACCTTGAACTGCATAAACTCCTAGGTAATAGACAATCTGGTTTCCGTCTATTAAACGGTATAGAGACAGCACTAATTGACCTAAAGTCACAGATAGATGAGAGAGAGACAAAGGAAGGACAAAACTCTTGCTCCTACTTGATCTTTCTGCCGCATTCGATTTGGTCAATCATAAGGTCCTTTGTCGACACCTTGACTCTGCGGCCCACTTCTCCCCAGGAGCCATCAAATGGATTGAGTCTTTCCTGAGCAAGAGAACTATGAGAGTTTTCTCCCCGTCGGCAGCCGTTGATCCAACACCCATACTATGCGGTGTCCCTCAAGGCTCTTGCGTCTCGCCAACCCTTTACAATATTTTCACTAAGCCACTGTTTGACGATCTGGACCATCTGGGTGTCATCTACACTAATTACGCAGATGACACTCAGATTCTCCTCCCGCTTTCTGGGGATTACACTACAGACACTGGATTAGTGAACAAAGTTTACCTTATCATCCAAGCATGGATGGCTACTCATGGCCTGTGCTTGAACAGTGATAAGACTGAGCTAATAATTCTGGGTTCTCAGGCCAACATAAAAAAAACTAGGCCAAGATTTTTCCTCTTTTAATATTGATGGGAATTCCATTCAAGTCTCGAAGGATGTAAAAACCCTTGGTTTCTACCTGGATTCCACACTATCCGTTGATAAACAGGTCAAATCTCTTACTTCCTCTACTGCTTACACTTGCAAGCTTCTCAGAGCCGGTAAGCCCTTCCTCTCTGACAATAGCTGCTTGATCTTAGCTAGAGCCTTAATACTCTCTAGAATTGACTACTGTAATGCCCTTTATTGTGGTGCTAATAAATCCACCATCCGAAAGCTCCAAACACTACAGAACAATGCCCTAAGAGCAGCCCTAGGCATAAATAAAAAAATCACATCTCCTCTGTGAGACGCCAGCATAAATGGTTATCCACATCCAATAAAATACAACTAAAAACCCTCTCCTTGACCCACAAAGCCCTCAATAACGCAGCTCCTAGCTACCTTATCGATAAACTTCAAAGAAGAACCTCCCTCAGACCTACCAGAACAGGGAATACTAACTGTCTGCCCATTCCCAAATACAAGCTCACTATCATTAGTGGTAAGAGCTTTACTGTAAAGGCTGCCAAATTCTGGAATTCCTTGCCTCAAGAGTTGAGAGCTGACCAACTTTAGAAAAAATGTTATAAAATACATCATCGCCACAGATCCTTAGCTCCCTGTACCTTTGGTGAACTGACCATTCTCTGTAGAGACCTTATACCTTGCACTAACTGTGTACTCAGAGCCACCCTCCAAAGATAACGTGCTCTCTAGTCCTCCTGTGCGCCTCCTAGACTACAAGTGAACTGAAGTGTTATATGAAGAGCCTTATTTTGTAATATACATTTTCTGTACATTGATGAGTGATTATTTCTGTAATTTTCGGATATTTTATTCGTTGCCACTATTTTTTGTACACTGTGTCTTTCTTGTAAGTATGTAATTATTGTATTCCATGCTTATGTTGTAACTTTGTAAGCTTCGCATTTCCATACTGCTGCGCCCTTTTACTTACGAGTCTGGTGCGCTTAACAAATGAATAAACAAACAAACAAACAAACAAACAAACAAACAAACTTACTGCCACTCAAAGCACTATGAAGTGGATAAAAGATGCATGGCAGCACTTTGTGAAGCACCTAAATAAATTCACACGCGTCTCGAAAGAGTAGATGAGGATGATTCCGTACAGGACATCCTCAATGTAATGATATACTAAAGATGGACTTAGCATGAAGATGGAAGCTAAAGAAACACAATGGGCCTCATTACAACTCTGGCGGCAGCCGTGCCCTTATTAAGGGCACGGCTGCCGCCAGAGTTGCATTTTTTCCAGCACCAGTGAATGGGCAAGACCCGGGTCATGCCGAGCTTGGCGGACCCAGTAATTGCCCATTTGTGGGTGCCGGAATCAAGGGCCTTCCGATCCCCATTCTGCCCCACAGGGCTGAATGGGGATGGGGAGGTCGGATGCACCGGCACATTCAGAGTTGTGCCGGTGCATCCGACGTGCTCTGCTCACGGGTGCCGTTACACCCGCCAGAAAAAACCTGGTGGGTGAAACGGCACCCGCGAGCAGAGCACATAGTATGGCGGTCCGGGAACTACAGTACCGGCATGCTTACCGGTACCGTAGTTCCCGGACCGCCATGCTTGTAATGAGGCCCAATATATCACCAAATACCATGAGAGCTATGATTACTAACATTTGGCTCAGATCAATTCCTAAATCCATGAGGATCCTAAGAATATTGCTATGAATTACTACTTTACCCAATATTAAGGGAATTTGTATATTTTGAATATTTCTTACGCGCACCAAACAGACTTAACTGTATTCGGGCGCAGATGATAACTATCCATCAAGAATAGAGTTTGTAAGTACTGCGTATTATCTGAAGGTGTTTAGCTTATTGGAATAGGAAGGTTTATAACATCTTTCTGAACAATTCCATGGTCTGGCATGCCCAGAGTTCCATTGGTAACTGAACCCACAGTTTGGGGCCAAACACAGAGAACCTCCTGTCCCCCTTAAATACCAGTTTTGGCCCGAGGTACACACATCAACGATTCATCTCCCGAACAGAGTTCTCTTGTTGGATGATAGCGACACACCCTGACAGTCAGGTATTTTGGTGCAAGACCATTAAAATATCTGAACATCAGACTGGCCACCTTAAATTTTAATACGGTCTTCCACCGTTAACCAATGTAGAGATCTGCGTAGGGCCGAAATATGGTCCCTCTTCCCAAGTTGACCGATCAGCCTAATCACAACATTCTGGGCTCTCTGTAGTCTATAGGACCATATATGTATGTCATTTTGTAATCTGCCCATTGTAAAGACTTGAAAAGGACCTCTAGGGTCGAAACACGTGTCGGCTGAAGTACAATAATTTGTTCTTGGGCACAATGCATTTATAATTTCTGTAACATTTTAAGTACACTAATTTGTTTATGTGTATCATAAGGATCAGAAGAAGTGAAGACTAAACTTCTTTTTTGTACAACAATTCTTTTGTTTAATATTTAACACATTTTGATTTTGAATTACAAGAACCAATCACAAGTCATCGAATAGGACTAGGAGTCAATTTTTTGTTTAGTAAAACACTTGAAATAATAATAAAAATGTGTAACCTAAATAAATTCATATTGCCTGTAAAGAATTGCCTTAGTAAATGACTACCAGCTGTGCCTAATACCCCAGGAGAGAATGATAAAGGATTATAACTGCAATGTGTGAAGTACTTTTTAAGAAGCCCCATGTCAGATGCAAGTAGCACGTCCATTCCTGCTTTATACTTTACATTCTGGGACTTGAAGTCTTTTTTTGCCCATCATGACTTCTGTTCTGCATGTAAAGATTTAATGCTACTTGGATCCAGGGTCGGACGGGGGCAATAAAATTGTCTTGTGGACCAATGAAATAGTGTCCCACAGTCGCAAATATCATTATGTTCCTTTTGTGACAGACCTTTTCAACAGTTTCTAAGAGGGAGTTGTTATATAGTTTAAATAGGTTGCAAATAATGCATTTTAAGAAATATGTATTAGTCAGCCAAGGTGAAAACCTCTACCGGGCCAATGAAGTAACTCATCAAACTAGCCCACTTAGAACAACTAGCATGCTAGCCCTGCACTTCGGCATGTCGCTGCAGGCCAGACCGAGCCTGCTCGGATAAAACGGACCCACACTAGCATGCTAGCCCTGCACTTCGGCATGTCGCTACAGGCCAGTCTGTGTTACATACTCTTTATTTTCAGTTTCGGCTCAGTTGCTTCCTGTGCTGAGCCTAGGTGGAAAATGAAAGGGGGCTAGTGAACACGACTTGCTTTGCACTTGTGAATTTCAGCAAGCAGAGGCACTTTAGCACTTTATGTTTCTATGCCACTGTTACTTGAAATTAAGGTCCCAGTGGGTGGTACACAGCCACTAAACGAGCATAGATTAAGAGGTTTTAGCGGTGCCTTTTGTTTCCTTAGAACCTCAGATGATGAAGTGAAAAGGTTTGCTAAGAGTTAATGTTTATGGACAGATTGGCTTTTGGGGGGAAATATGGATAAATCATCATTGTTGCCTGTATTGTGAAATGAGTGTGGGGGTTTCGTTGCACACGGCACTTTATATAATTGGCAGCTTTCTGTGCAGGATGTTGCCTGGATGACCTTATTAACTTTCTTTGTATCCAATTCATAATTAATTTTCTTTTTATAAATATTCATGAACTCTTGTATGTGTTGTTTATTGTGACATGTATTATATTGTGATTGACGTCTTGTTATTTGCACATGTAACCAAATAAATTATGATGATGATGATGATGATTATTATTACCTCTTAAGTGCTAAGGACACACACTTTAAACCAGAACTATATAGATAATCATTGCAAGTTCTGCCAACTATAAAATACAAATAAATGAGAAATCTGGCAAAGTGGAGTGACACCAGGGGCCGATATATGGAATTTTTAGCACGGTGCAAAGTCACTTTACACTGCCAACACACACCCTGATTCACGGAACTGGTCAATGTGTATTTTTGCAATGCAAAGCCAGCGCAAAGCCATTTTGTACTGCAAAAATAACTGCGCTGCAAAAATGCACTCTGCACAGTTCCATGAATCAGGGTGGAGCAGTGCAAAGTGTATTTTTGCAGTGCAAAGTGTATTTTTGCAGTGCAAAGTGATTTTGCACTGCAAAAATACACTTTTCACAGTTCCATGAATCAGGGTGTTTGCTGGCAGTGCAAAGTCACTTTGCACCAGTGAAAAGTCACTTTGCACAGTGCAAGCAATTTCATTAATCAGGCCCTATGTCACAAAAACACTATTTGTCAACTTCTAAGCTGCTTTCTTTTTTTTACATTTGTTTATATATTATCGGCTGTTTAAGTTGTTTTTGCTCGACTAAAGGGAATGATGACTACAACTCCCAGAATACATCATTGTGTTAAATGAAAGGCCAGGAATGGAACAATTGTGCTTTGGTAGAATTTAGTCACCTGATCACACTAAGAGCTCTGAATAATCAAGGACCTCGAACTAAGGATCCAGATGTGTTGGTACATCTCAGGACATGAATGGCAGGGAGCGGTGAACCAAAGGGCTTACCAGAAGTGGTCGCAAAAGGTTATCCAACAAGAGATATTTAGGGCCCGATTCATGGAAGCGTTTTATAATGGTGCAATCCCGTAGGAAAACGCTCTGTGAATCAGGCCCTTAACGTGTCAAGAAAACCATTAGCTAATAGAATATTTGCAGAAATATTAGTAATGCTTAATAGACACTACTTAACTGAAAACAGGTTGCTTATTAAACCTACAAAAACAAGGATTTTGACTTACAATTCACCATCAAGATTTAAGAGCTTCTCTTCGAAGATTAATGGGAAAAACATCCCTCAGGTTTTTTACAAAGAGCTGTTAATTCTATCTGTTTGCACCCAAAAGCCATTTACATACAGTAAAAACAGACTTGATATAAAAGTGGACACTTTTACTTTACAGAAGAGAGCAATGCAAATCTTTACTGCCGGTTATTCAGTTTTTTAAACCAAAGGCGACTCCTTCAATGATGTACTTCTGTGAACTACTTCCACAGTCAAGTATGAAATGGCTCAAGGTGAAAGAAGGGACAGTGTGGCTGAGGGCCTTGAACCTGCCCACTCATATTCCTATAGAAGCCATCAGACTCGAACTGGGTCTTAACTCTTGGTGGTTCTACTATAAAGGGTATAAACTCCGCCTATACTTTACATTTCAGAATAAAGATGCTGTGGACATTCTCACCAATTTGAGAGAGTCAACGTTGGCCAAACCAAACCCTCCATTATCTGTGTTCCTAAAGGAGTGCCAACAGTACCTTGTCGAAATTGCATGGTCTGGGGAATTGGTTTGGACTAGCATAAAGTCCAGACTGACTGCTCTTGATGGAAGTGAAGCTTTTGAGCACTTAAAATGCTTAATTTTATTCAGAGACTATGGGCCTAATTCACAGCATGTTGCCAGTGGGGGGTTTGCCATTATAAAAGGCTTTTGTGAATTAGGCCCGATGGGCCTGATTCACAGAAGCGTCTTATATTGGCGCAATCCCATAGGAAAGCGCTCTGTGAATCAGGTCCTATGTGTCTTGTATGATCATGGTGACTTTATCGACTTTTCCACAACCCTGTAGTGTGTAATCTCCTTCTCGTGTATTCAGGGACACATCCCTCCGATTCAGAATGAACTGCTATCCATCTCTGGAGGAAGTGGGACCACATATTGGGTTCACAGACTACACATGTCGTCTATGCAAGTCTAAAACGGAGTCCTTGCATCATCTGGTGTTGAAATGTCCTGAACTACTGATTAAAGGAGTGCTTTATTTTAGCTGTTTCGCCCACTCTTCTTCAGCAGTAATTACTGAAAATCTATGGGCAAAGCTGATGAGTACTGTTCACACTTTCTGTTCTAAAGCCTTGGCTGTTGGAATATTTAGCAGGGGCCTGAACACTTCTGGAAGACCTTGCACTTTTAACTAAGGATCTTGTAAGCATTGCTGAGTGGCCAGTGTAATGCTATGATTGGCGGTTGTTTCTCTTTGAAGAATTCAGTTTTATGACATTTTGAACTGTTTGTGTTTTGACATTATTGGGCTTTTTGTGTGTTGTGCTATTTTTAAACTGTTTTTGTCTGTTATTGACGATCGTAATGACTTTAAACTTGTTTTAAAACTTGATTAATTGTAGACTGCATTTTAATGGAGCTGACTATTTAATTGTCTATATCTTTCAAAGTTTTTCTTTATTGTAACCACGTCACAGTAATCAATACATTTAAAAACATGAATATAATTAATGAGAACTATATAAAATAAGTGGATTTGAAAAGAGATATAGAACAACTTTATTTAAATGGGTCATAGAAAACAGCTTAAAAGGCCTTTAAATCAAAAGTTCTCTTGCTGAATATAGAACGATCTTCCCTAAGCAAAGAATGTCTCAAACCTGCTTGAGTGATAACCTTTGCCCAATGTAGCAGAGGGTATTTATATAATTTAGGGTCAACGTCAACCAGTTTTCATCTAGGCATATGCAAAGATGTATCTGTTGGCAGTTTGTGAAGTTTCCAGACATCTCACCTGCATAACGTTTCAAAGTGTGTAGTTCTTTTCTGCCTATGCCAGCAGGGAACTGTTTTTGCTCTGCCCCACTCTTTTGGTGAATGACATTTCTCACCTATTCTTTTTGAAGATAAAAATCATCGCACACATAGTATGAAGTATTCACAAAAATATGGTTTTGCAGAAAAATTGAGAAGCATAACCCAATTTGTGAAGTATATTGCTTGCGAAAGTACATTCAGCTGAGCATACAAAACACATGCATAACCACAATTGCAAATTGGATTACTTGTTATGTACATTCAGCAGAAAGCAAAAAGACATATCTACATTTTCAGAAGTTTATTTATGTTTAGTTAACATGGCTCAGGTGTAAATTTATGTACACGCATAACACACGCGACTTTGGAATCAACCTGCTTACAGCTTTCCCTTGGTGGCTGTCACTTGGTGTCTGTGGTTTGAATGATGGCTCCTGCTAGCAGCAAGCACTTTAGTGAGGTGTTGGCCTGCCCAATATGCCAAATAGCCTGTTACACACCATGTGGGTGGGAGTTGGGTAGGAGGGCATGCTGCCACCCAACCCAATAAGAAATTCATTTTATGAGAAGGTGGTCTTCAAGATTGCTACAATATCCTGGTGTGTTGTACTTGTTCTTCACTAAGTGGAAACCTCTGATTTACCACCCCCTGGTGCAAAATCCCACCCCACAATTCAGGGACAAGAAACAGGCTGTGTTAGGAATCAATATTTTGTTTTATTAAAGTTAAAAGTAATTTAAAGATGGTCCCTTAATTTTATGCTGTGGAAATCACAAAAGTAACTTAGAAATACACAGACCGCTGAAAGAAAACTATGCTTGCTTGTGACAGTCTCACTAAGATGCAAAAAACAAACACAGGGCCTCATTACGAGTTTGGAGGTAGCCATGGTGCTATTAGCTCCATGGCTGCCTCCAAAATCGTGTCTGGGTCCGGGGTCCTTGAATGAGGAATTACCGGGTCATTCCAACCTTGGAGGACCCGGTAATTCCTCATTCAAAAAACCAATCCCCATTCCCATTTGAGCCCCCATAGGGCTCAATGGGAATGGGGATGGAGCTAACAACGGGCCCGTTAATAATGGGCCCGTTTTTAGCTCCCTGGTCCTCTTGCGGGACCCGCAAAGGACATCTGGTCTGACTAGACCTTTTGAGTGGGACCCGGAAAGGAACCTCGTAATAGGGCGGAATGGGTTTACCGGCACTGGCACCATTACCGGTAAACCCATTCCGCCAACCTCGTAATGAGGCCCACAGTCATTCCATAAATCAAATTATTACCTCTGAATATTTCTTAACATCTAATTCTAAATGGCACAATGCAATTCACATTTCTTTACACATAACTTGCCGGTCAGTGTGTTAAAATACTTCACACCACAAATACATAAACTAACTTCCTTTTTTATATTACAGATTTTAACACATACTCTATTTTCTCCCATATCAATAACAAGTATTGGTACCACAGGAAGTTGGTATAATCATCCAACTTAACAAGCTTCATTTACAATGCCTTCATCATGTAACTATGGTGCTGTGTGTTCATATGATATGCCTATAAAGGAAATAGTAGCGTAAGTGAGTTGCATCACAAGCTACAGGTTTGTGTTTACAGAAGTTGCACTGTCAATTTAGAACAGATTTGATGTATCCATCCAAGATAGTGATTTTCTGAAAGTACAACAGCTATCGTCCCAATTCCCTCGGCTGATTTGAGTGTGTCTAGTTCAGGGTCCTATAACTTTGACACAATGTCATTGGGGAAATTGTACTTTTCATTTCAAATTGTATCTTTTCTATGGAAATGTTGCAGCTATGCTCCCTTTCTTACCATGGCATCTTTTTGAATATCTTTGTCTTTCATAGGTCAGTACATATCAATACATTCAGGAACTGTGGATCTTTTGTATATCAGTCCACAAATCTGTGTCAGACTACACCTGTGAAAACACGCAGGGTGTGATTTACCTGGCTTTGCTTTGCAAAATGCTTCACTTTCTGCATTAGTAAATTATATCTGTTCTAAACTGCACATGCAGCATAGAGAAATGTAGAAAAATGCTATTTGTTACTATTTATATGTAATCTGAATTCTGTAACTTTAATGCAATGAGAAGGCAAAGTGCATTTCACACTAACATGCTACAATCCCCAATTTGCATTTGATTTGTCAAAGTGTTGCAGCCACTGCAAGCTGTGCACTATTAAAGGCTGTTTGTTCTACACTTAATCAGTTTTCACTTGCCTTTAAGTAAAGTGAGAAAGTAATGTTACATTTCACACTATAATGTTAAAATCATTTTATTTGGCATTTGTTTCCACTAGTGGAATCCCCATAATTCTCCCCACTCCAGACATTTGGCAAGGACATTATTCTAGGGTGCTTATATCTAGTTACATTGGGTCATTGTTATACTCACTTTTGGTACTTCCTTTAAGTTACAGAGCCAGCATAGGCCCTCAGAGTTACCAGGCAATTTTACCTAGTTGGCTAAGACCCTCTTGTCTGTTTTACCCACCTCTATGATATCAGGTCTGCCTCAAGCAAAATCTGCTTCAGGCTTCCTCCTGGACAAGGCCCATTCACCTCTAGATATTATCCAAGCTCAGTAATCATTCAGTGGGACAGACGTTTCCCTTTCTGTAGCCGTCACAATCCCAAAGCTCTCTCTCAATTCATGCGTGTTTATGCTCATATAATGTCTAATATTCCCACAGTATGTCATACCTGCCATCACACTTTTTAATTGGTCAAGTCTTTTGAATGGCTTGCTTAACAGGTTGAGACTCTTTGAAAATGCACCCTTTCTTGAATAGGTCAGAATTATTTCAGCATGTGAGAAGGGTGTGTTATGAACAATTTGGACTCATAATAATACTTTCTTCCATAGCCTCCAAAATGAATCCCTCCCATCAATAAAATATGGATTCATGAATTCAGGGACATGTGACGTGAGCGTGTAAGAGTACGTTTAACAAATGTATTAACATATATGACTATCATTTGTTTTATAGCTCTAAGTCATATCATTGTAGAGTTATGTTGAACATTATTCTCTTCATCTTAAATGTCCTTTTGAAGTGATAAGTTTCATTGCTTTCAAATTGGGGATATGAAGCCTCATGTACAGACTTGCATTTAGTTAATTATTAGTGGGAGTGCCACCCATGGTCTCATTTTGTTTGTACTTTCATTGGTACAGCAACTAGTAGATTTTAATAGGTAGGTTAGTGCCATGCCTCGAAAAGGAATTCTCAGGACACCGCATCATGTGATCAGTTGAGATTCTATCAATTCAAAGAACCATTTTTTGGGCCCTTCTGGAATTTATTTCAATGCATTTTTTCAGCAATATTTCTCTTGAGATTAGACCAGGTGGGCGAAGGTAGCCCAATAACCAGAGGCTTGAGTTTGGAATTGCTCTGTAATGCTGGGCACACATAACTACTTTGATGGCTGAATAAGGACCTATCCAGATGGATACTTTTCAGTCCCCTTGGGTTTCAGCCATACCTTGATCAGCAATGTATATCCTGGGTTGCAAAGAAGTTGAGCTCTTCGTCAGACTCATTGAAGAACCAATAAATTCACCATTGTTGAAGCCACATCAGAACGTCGATCGGGCCATGCAGATTGAAACAATAATGCATGCCCTGTATAACTTCTAAGTCTAGCATGTAACTATAACATTTAATCCATTTACCATAGGCTTCTAATTGTATTTATCAATGCATAAGAGTATATTCTCTGACATATATTCTTGAACGCATAGTCCACTTGGTTTTGACTTCTGCTGGAAAAATGTATACTCCATGTACATTTAACATTGTCTCACATGTTCTGAATGAGATGCACTGCAAGGTTAAAGTAAAGCTTTGCACGATGTGATGCTTCATTTGAAATTACATGGCAACACTTTCCAGATCAATGCAGAAAATCTCATTTACAAAAGGGTCTTTCAGCATTTCTTGCTGTTAATTTAAAGTTAATTACAACCCAGTCCATAGGCCTTCTTATGTTTTGGCCCTGTCCAATTGGAACATTGACTAGAATTGCGTGGGGAAATCATCATCATTTGTCTGGTATTGTCTATTGACCAAAGCGGTATCTGTTTGTATTTCACAAGTACACCTTTCACATTGTTATTGAAGAACAATAAAATGCACATGAATAAAATAAGAAACCATTTTGGTGCTTCCTACTTTAGTTGGGTGGACTCTGTGGACTCCATTTCTCTAATTTCGGCTTTAAAAGATGGAAGTGAGAACTAGCATAAACCCTCCTCCTACCCCTAAACAGGTCTCGCATTGGTGGGACAATGCGCTACACCAAACGCCAGATTTGCTTACAGGTCAGGGCATAGAGGTAAGAGAGACGGTGAAGCCCAAGCCAGCAGCAGAAGACAGAGGTAAGTGAGAGCAAGTTAATTGTGAAATCCTTGTCTCATTTAACTTTTAACTTACTTTTAAATATGCAACTCTAAAAGCTAAACTCAAACTCTGTCTGTAGACTCTATTTCTAAACTCACTCTAAACTCTAAACTATACTATTTACTAAGCTGCACTGTATAGTAAACTACACAATATGTTGTTATACTATTTATTAAATACTATATATCTATTTCCTTTCCTCAGATCACAATAAATAGCTGCAGCTGGGAACATGTAATGGTGCTGGGAAGGCACTGAACCAAAGGATGTATGCATAGGAGTGAGAGATCTGCAATAAGAAGAGTCAACAGCTTGCAGTAAACCCCAAGTGGCACTGGAACCAATCCACCAGAAATAAGTTCTGTCCAATCCAAAAGCAGCTGGACCATATGGTGGTCATGATTGGGCATTTTGAGGATAAGCTCGACAGGACTGGGTGGACTTTATTTTCCATTTCCCTTGTTCTGTGTTTGCCCTTTTATGGTTCTTTATTAGTACCTGGATAATGGGACCCTCTTTTTTCCTTTTGATTTCTATATGAAGAGAAACTGGAAAAGGCCATTCGATGTTTACAATATTGTCAGCATCTTTTGGGGCTTGGCAGAATGGGTGAAATGGCCAATGTGACTGGATGCCATCTGTGAGAGTGTAAAGGCATTATTTTTGCATTTGTAGCAATATAATTATGTGGGTAATTCCTTCTCTGAATGTGATTTCTGCTAATCAGACTCACTTTCATAAAATGCTCTATGACAGAAAGCAAACTGTGCCATGTACCTGGCTGTGGCTCTCTACTGACCTCTCAGTAGACTTCTTGGATCTATGTGATTCCACCAAATCACATTAAATCAAAAATCCCTCCATCCAAAGGCCACCCACTAAATCCTACTCCCTTTCCCATGCTGAAACCCTCTGAATCCCTTTACATCGATACATCAAACCCCCCTGCCCCTCTCTCTAGCTATCCTTGCTAAGGGGGAGGTGGTTTCAATCCATGTCTGTTCCCTCCCCCACCTTCTCCCCATCTGTATGCCTTATAGGGTTATATATTCCTATGCCCTCTCCCTGAAATGTGTCCTGTATGGTGGACCCTGACCTTTGGATAGCCTATTATTCTCAACTTTGTACAGGAGGTAGCCCCCTAACCCTCAAACTGACTGTATAGGAGATAGAAACCACACCCCTCAAACTGAATACAGGTAACTCGTCAGATTGATCAATGACTCTAATACTGTAAAAATCAGAAATGTAGTCCATTTCAGAAAAGCGCTTTTAAGGCGATCTATTTTGTGGGGTCAGAATGTTGTGCACAGTAGAGAATATGTCAAGTAGTACATGTACATCATAAATGATCAAACAAACTAGATTCGAAACTGAGCAGGTACCAAGTTTTGAGTAAAAATAGGTTGGTCAGGTATTTCGTAAATTGGTCGGCCTTTTTTGTTAAGACAAGTCAGGCAACTCTAAAATGGATGCTTGAGCATACAAAATGGTTGATTTGTACATAGTCATGATGATGTCAGTGGATAATATTTTCATAGAAATTAATGGAGTCCACTGGTTTAGAATGAGATAGGTGGAACCTGTTTAGACTAGTTCTGAGTGGCAGCTAAGGCAACCAACCAGGGATTGGAAAAGGGGTTGTCTTCAAGCACCAAAGCCAACCAGGATGTTTTATATTGCTCATTGCATGACATCACTTTTTAAAATAGTTTCTAAGGAGCTGAAATCTGAGGGAAGGTAAGAGTTGCAGAGCTTTCTTCAATATACTGTATGCTCTGTCCTGGTCTGCTTAAAAGAATAAACCGATGTCTTTTGAAAACCAGCCTGAGTGTCAGCATGCCTTTCCTGACCCAGTGGTGCCAAGTTCCATTGATAGGGTGATGGACCTTCTCTTCAAATGGTGATCCAAGCCAGGAGTCCTGAGATTATTTTCTCCAGAACTATGAGGTGAATCTGGAATGCAGGTACATGCTATCAGGATTGGGAGCGAGAGAGAGAGAGAGAAATGGGAGGACAAACTGCAGATGCCCGCACATCACTAAGGAGAGGGGATTCCCAGACCTGATAGCATGGGGGGAGCCTTGGCACCAGGTGGTTGGAGAGGGCTTTGGAAGACTTCTAAGAAATTATTATTTAACCTTTTTTTTGTACACTTTTACGCAAAAAAATATTTGAAGGATTTTTTTGGGGGTCTTCTGGCAAATGATTTAATTATTTTGGGGGACCCTCTTAGAAAAGTTATTTATTTATTTTTGAAGTATTATTTTTGGTGGGTATTTAGAAAAATGTTTTTTATTTTGGGTAAATCAAAGTATTAAGAGTGTAAATATAGTAGTTTAGAAGAAGTAACGGGAAGTTGGGGTAATTAACTTGAGAAGATGAGCGTCGAGTATAGAGTAATTGACTTGAGGAGAGGCCAAGCAATTAAGCAATTGAGTTATTGAGTAATTTACTTGAAGAGAAGCCAAGCAATTAAGCAACTGACTTATTGAGTAATTGACTTGAGGAGAGGCCAAGCAATTAAGAGATATCATGAGGAAAGGATCCACGATAAAGAGTACACCCAGTTTCCTGCGTCTTAAAGACGTAACAGAAGGAACCGTTTCTAGAGACCTATTTACGGGTGATGTAGGCGATGAACTTGGTTAAAGACAAGTTTAAAGAGAACGGTTCACATCCCAATTGGGGTATTTTTAGGGGTAGGATAAGTCTTGAAGAGAAGACTAAGATATATGTGGCCGGCCAGTCTGCCATGTTTGTCAAATTGTTATTATGTGTTATGTCTTGTGTACTGTACATTTGTTTATATTGTGGAATTAAGAAAATGTATTTATTGAGTTAAGAAAAATTGGCACCAATCCAAAAAATAGTAATCAATAGTGGAGAAAATAGGATGTAAATAAGAGCTAAGGATGAGAATGTGAATGTGTGCATCATTTAAATTATGGAATTTACAAAAATGCAAAAATACAGAACAAAGTTTGAAAAAGTACTCATCTTTAACCCTTGTAAAAACCAGAATATAGTAAATACGGGGTTAATTCTTGTAGTTGCCAAAAATAGACAGGTTAAACTACTTAATTAACTTCACATGACAAACAACTGCACTAGTTTTACTGGAAACAAAGACCAGATAAGACTTGACAAGATATGAAAAATCGTGGCTTTAAGTTGTTTGCAGCCGACTGTGTAATCTGCAGTGGAGAGCACTGTAATTATGCCAATGCATTCCTTTCTTGTTTTTTTTAAAAAAAGTAAAGCTAATAATACGGCAGCACATGAGAATGTTGAAGACTAAATATATTCTCTTAAAAAGGAAAAAAGTGAAGTGCATAGCTTGGCAGTTGGCCAAGATACATTGTGCTTCTGAAAAGTGAACAGTGTTTGCTTAAAGGATTAGGAGATAACAGCAGACACAGTTAGGCAAGGTCATTTATGTCCACAATAGCAGTCCCATAGGATATTGAGTCATGCACAGGTTGGATGTGCAAAATGAGAAGAGAATGAGGCATCTATTCTTTTGAATAAAATGGGTTTTGATTGTGCCATGAAGAAGAAAGGAGATAGCTTTCCAAAAGGAAACATCAGGGTGCTTTAGGCAACCAGAATGAGGAGAGGACTGGGAGTTGTGAATAGAGAAATATTGCACTGCAATGATAGCATGACATATAAATGCATGTGAGTTTAAAAAGTGCATCAAATACATTTGGAAGACAGTAGACAAATTCCAAGCAAAGCACCGATGTTTTCAGTACTGTATATTATGTCTGTAAAATGTGAGGACATTTGGAGATAAAATCGGAAATAATGTGTCCAAGATCACAGGTGTAGCCGAGATTCAAAATGTACTTTTGAGCGCAAAGGGTGGCAAAAAACAGGCCAATGTGATAGTAAATGTTATTTGAACCAGGCACAGTGAATATTTGTGGGAAATGAGAAACATACATAAGAAAAAAAATTGTTTTAGAAAAAGTTTAGGGATACATGACAAAAATGGAAAAATTATTGTATTTAGCTTAAGGATGCAGTACACATTGAAGAAAGTGCTTGCAAGTCATGCCGACATGGGCAGGCATTAATGTAAATGCACTGACATAGGAGAGAATGTAAACACATACACACACACTCGTTCACACATACAAGCACACACGCATATATACACACATGATTTTATGGAAGTATAGGAGACTAGTATACTACATACAGTGCATCCTTGCACGCATGTATAACACACAGCAGGCTTTTGTTTTTACAGTTAGTATGACAGCTGATGTGGAAAATACGAACAGCATCTTTAGAGAAAGATAAGAAGAGCAGAAATGTGTGTGTTTCTGAATATTGAGATGTTTTTGTCAAAAATGAAATGCGAGAGTAGGGAACAGTAATTATATTTTACTGTGGTCAATAGCAAAATACAGTTTGAAGCAGATATGATAGCATTTTGGGAACAAGTGGGAGTACCAGTGAGATCACCAAAGAAGGATGCAGTAATTATCACACATTCTGGGCAGCCTTGAGGAAAGTCTGCGAAAGTCAAGGCTGGCTAGTGATGAAGAAAGCTGGTAATGCAGCAATCAGTGGGCGTGCCATGGGCAAATAATTAAGCACCAGATGGGTTAAGAAAGGGATGGGTGTTTGCTCAAAAGCAAAGGGAAACAGATTTCAAAAGAAGAGATGGTTTTCAGAAAAAGCAAGATAGATTTCAGAAATATGCAGAATGATGACTGTGTAAACAAGGCTAATCAGAAGAACTCCTTCTGTGCATTAAATATATGAGACGACAGAGCGCACATTGTACACATATATGAAAGCCAAGAATATGCAGGACGGACAGATCTAAACATAGGAGGCTTGTTCTGCCTCAAGCATATAGCCTTGTCTGTGGGCAGGATGATTTAACACAGAGACTAGAAAGATGATAGCTGTACAAGTTGGGGACAGTATATGTCAGACAAAGACAGAGAAACCTTCCATGAGGAGGAGGGAGGTAACGCATGTGCTCCTGAAGAATGTTCTCCAATGGACAGAGAAGTAAGATGGTCCGATCTAGACCTATCTAATTCTCGGGCGTCAGAATCATTGACGTGGATAGATCCACCTAGAGGGCGATCCCATGGTGAGAGGGGGGAGTTGCCACCTTATGTGAGCAGGGTAAGGTCGCTGCCAGGAAGAAGGCGGTGTGGAACCATTGTCCGTGCTATGGACAGACAGAAGATAGGGGACGAATGTAAGTTTGGGATCTCACAGTTTCCCTTCTGAGAGAAAGGAGGTGCTAGGCCACAGTATATACATTGGCCACAGACGGATAAGGATAATTTAAGGTGTAAAATCCTTAGTTTAATTTCTCGCACTGGGAAATGGATACATGAGCTAGATAAAATGACAGGGGGAAATACGTTAGCCATAGGAGACATTAAAGGTCCTCTAGTGACTCTCTCTGGGGAGAGAGCTGATGGCGTTTGGTCAAGAGGAGGATACTAGAGTGTTACCGTGTTGTGCACCGCTCATGATGAAGCACCGTTTAACAATTGTAGGGCTGGAAAGCGCTTAGAGTGCTGTATCCGGACAGGTCAGATATGGGATCTATATGACGAAAAAGATGCAGGAAGGGGATGATCCTCTTATTTACATTTAGAATTTTCAGAAGGAATGTAGCCTGGAGACTTGCAAACTTTGGGGAGAATCTATACCTGTGTTTTGCCATACATTATGTCAAGGGTTGCCAGAGCAAGTATAGAAGCATCTCGAAAAATTGGTGGCATGAAAGCAAAGCCATGGTCAGAAATACAGCTGACCATCGCACATTATTGCAGATTACTGAAGGAGAAGAATTGACAGAAAGATGATGTTAGGGAAGGTGAAGAAACGAAATTGGTGCAGAAAGAATTGACAAAATACACCATAAAAGGGGCGATGTTGACTAGTGGGGAAGGGTCAGGTTCATAGCAAACTACAGGCATGCCACAGGTGAATAACCAAAGGCAGTTTGATCACGGTAATAATGGATTTATACGACGAGGTAGGGGCGGCTGCCGGGGTAGAGGCTTCCAGGATAATCAGGGACATTTCTAGAATAATCAAAGTGTATTTTTAAAACATACAGAACGATAGTCAAGGCATGCAGGAAAGGCAAGTTGGGAGACCTTCTGTATGTTGAACATGTGGAATGACAGAACACATTGCACTTATGTGTGGCGGTCAAGGGTTTGTGCAAAACTGGCCATTCTAAAGAGGGGGGGCATGTCAGCCTGCATACAATCAACAAAGTGGAGAGGGGTTTTGTGCCCAGGATCAGACATTATATCAGATATGCTGTATGCAGTGTCCTGGTCTGCTGACAAGAATAAACTGATGTATTTTGAAAACCAGCCTGAGTGTCCTGATGTGTTTCAGCATGCCTTTCCTGACCGAGGGGTGCCAAGGCCTATTGAGAGGGTGATGGGACCTTCTCTTCAGCTTGGTGAGTTGGCTCATTCCTGACAGGGCTGGGTGTGTATGAGCTGTTGGGCCTAGATGCCTAGCCCAGGAAAGCTTTATTTTGATTCCCTGAGGAAGGTGAACATAGGAGGTACCTGTTGATTCAAAGATAGTCCTGAAATGAGAAATTACTATAGACCTCTCACTCCAGGGTACTGATTGCTGGAGTCCCGTAGAAGTAGGCAGACAGAGGAAGGGGTGGAGGTAAAGTAGCCCATGGGAGAGATTTAGCCCAGAGATTGGTTCTACCATCATGGATTGTGTACTGACTCCCCAAACCTCCTGCCTCCTCATCACTTCCTGCAGACAAAGCATTATGAGTATAACATGAGCAGGCACATGACACATTACAAGAGACTGGATTGGACCCCTGACAAATGGCATGCTGTGCACCAATCCACTGTGGCACTATACCTTTAAAAGGGGAGAAAGGCGCACACTTAATCTTTTTGCTTGAAGACAAGGAGGATTCACCTAGAACTTTGTTGGTGATACAGTCTATTTCAAAGTCCTATGCCATAGAGGTGAAGATATAAATCTCTAAGGAAGAGGACATCTCTTCTCCCTTCCCACCTCAAGGGCACATTTGGGGTGAAACTAGTGAGGACCAAGGCCTCTGCTGATTGTGCACTGGAACCAGGACCATGCTTATTGGAGGTGAAAGACCCCTGTAGGTGCCGGACATGCTTCCTGGAGAGAAAGAGGGGAAACAAAGGACTTGTCCCTGGAAACCCTGGATTGAATCTTCCAGCAACCTCAAAGTCCAGAAGCATCCCAACCCCTCTTTACTGCCTCAGAACACTTATATAACCAAGTAATGCCATTTTAAACCAAGTTAGGCCTCACTCAACATGTATTGTCAGGAAATGGAAGGTACAGCTTCAATCACCCAAGTATACAAGTCATTGTATGCAAAATAAAATCGGATATGCCAGGGATAATCATCATTTCAAAATAGCTGCCTTACATGTCCACGTTTTTCCATCATACTTAGGCAATATAACCAGAGGGGGGGGCATTACCAATAGAGTAATGCCCCCAGGGCCATAGTTAGAAGCCTGAGCAAGGCATGGGCTTTAACGTAGCCCCGGGGGCATTACCCTACTGGTAATGTCCCCTCCAAGAGTTCTATTGCCATTAGTACTCCAGCACAACATACCAGGGTACTAATAGCAGTTTTTCTCAAGTTGAGAAACAGCACTGCGACTCTTTTGGAACTTGAGGATAAAAAGCACAAAAAAATGTCCGCCAGGGATCGGGGAGAAGGGACTACACGTAGTCTTTTCTCCCTTTCAATGGTGGCCATTAAATCGAATGTAAAAAAAGTAAACAAAAAATGACCACCATGGAAGGGGCAAAAGGACTACACATAGTCCCTTCTTCCTTTTCATGGCGACCACTCGCGGGAAGAACTCTGGGACGTGGTAGGGCTTGGAGCCTTGTCAGGCAGGTAAGGCCCGGGCGAGAGCCAATGAGCTTTCTTATAACAAGCTCACTGACCCTTGCCGAGTACTAATCAATGTTAAGCATAGACTGATTATCCCAGACACAAAAGCACAGCCTTTGGCCACTAGGTCAGATAGCATGGCCCCCATAGAAGTGATTGATTTAAAACAAAGGGCTCTGTAGTGAAGAATGTAAAAATGGCCCTGGAATGGACATGGCATGGGACTGGGGCAGTTGAGGAGGCAGACTTTGAGGTGGACAGGTTTTGAGTGTGATGAAAGTGTAAACGATTATGTTTATTTTTTTTTAATTACAAATGGAACTGAACCATGTTTGTGTGAACATTTCAAGAAAATAAAATCCCCCGAGGAAAAGTTATTTACCAAGGATCAAACAATTTGGATAAATGGAGCAGCCAAGGTTTGAACCAGATGTCCTTGTTTCACCGTCTCTAATTTACCCAGTAGACACAATTTACTACATTCCATCATTCGTTTTTACACCAACATGCAGTACTAATATTTCTACATTGTTTGGTTTTATGAGCAGAACCGGTTGGTTATGTTCAGTAAAGTGGATTTGCCAAGCACTAAACCACACTCTAAAGCATCCCAAAAATATAAACAAAATCTTGATAAGAACATATTAATTAGTGCATCATTCCTTTACCGCCACTTTTCATGGAATGCCAAACTAAACGTTTGCAAGTGGGGAGGCCTGATTTACCTCTAGCTAAGAGCTGGCGGTAACTCAGGCACTCCACCGGCAAAAAACTGCCCGTATTACCGGCACCGGTAATATCGGCAAACCCCCTTGGAGCCTTAGGACCCCATGCAATGGGGATTAACCTGCTATTGTTGGCACCTGTAATATGCTGGTAATTCCAGGTGTCAGTAACTGTAGGTCCGTTTGGTGTCACGCCGGATTTACTGACAGGACACCACCAAACTAATAATGAGGGTCATTGAGTAAGACAAGCAGGATTTATTCTCTTCTTTTCTATGAAGCTCTTGCTTACAAAATGTTACCATTGAGTATCCCTGTTAATAACGGATATTAATGTTCTGAAACTTAACGGTACTCGATTTACCAACATCAGAATGACAACAAGCTGACTTGTCCGTGTTGGGATTGAAACCTCTGACAGGCTGCAGGGTAAACACAGTTAACGCAGCAATCACTTACCTCACTAAACCTTTTTTACACCCTGTTCAAAAAGAAGTATTTTCTGAAATGTAGAAAAATACACAGAAATAAGTGTTTTGAGCAATTTGGAATAACATTTTACACATTTCATAAAGCCACTCTTAAACATACTGCAAACACTTGTGAACACACACAGAAACTATACAGACAAGCACAGATCCGTACAGAGCAATCATTCTTTAGATGCTGTGCAAAGTGCCAGCGTAAAAGAAAATGAGGCTCTTATGCCAATGGCTGAAGATCACACTCTTAAAAATAAATTCTTTTTGCTGGAGGTTAACGTTGTACATGCATTTGTAATTTGGAAAAGGAGACCGAGGCCAAGGTGAGTATGGGAAAAAAAGATGTATTTCATTCATTCATGTTCATTCATTTTCGAAATGTGTACAGCGCCTTTCAGCATACGTATGGTCACAACGAGCTATAGGTTGAACACCCTTGGAGGAAACGAAGGCCAAAGTATGGGAAATTGGGAGGTACTATTATACGTGTTTGCGTTAAGGCCATTAGAGGTTATGAGGGGTGGCCAATTCCCTGATGGCCACCCATGTCTAAATGGCATGTGGATCGGTGGAGAGAGGTACACTAGAGAAGCAGACTGGAGGGGATGTGTAAGAGGATAGTCAATTATGTGTGTAGCTACAGTTCACATTTTTGGCGTGAGAGGCAGCCTCATTCTTATGGTAAAAGTGTTGTGCAAAGTGTCCTTCAAGTTGTGAATGAAAGCGGTTGTGGACTCACCTTTAGATAAATCCATATACGTGGTGTAGAGAAGAAATGAGGCTGTATTCTGCCAAAACCTGTATTCCATGTAAGAGACACATTCTACAATTGCTTAGAATTAATACATTGTCTAGCCTCATAGAATCGACTAGGTGCCCCATGCCAGCTAGACAACTTTTCAAGTGCTATGTGGAGAGTGACACATGAGATCTTTTCCGTGCAATGGCTGCAATCTGTGCAAAATGATGGCTACCCTCAACAATCTACTGAGATCCACACCCAGATCACCCTCATGAATTATCCCAGGTGCATCACATTGGCCAATCACTCAAATCCTCTAGGTGCAACATGTTTGATACCCTCATGGATTTCATAGAGCAGTACCATGGCCACACTTATAAATCCTCTAAATGCTAGACATTGGCAACCTTTCTGGACCATCTGGCTCAACACATTGTCCAACCACCACATCCATATAAGTGCAATACATTGCCTATCCCCAAAATCAATCTAAGTGCAATACATTGCCTAGCCCCAGAATCCATTCAAGTGCAATACATTGCCCATCCCCAAAATCCATCCAAGTGCAATATCTTGCCTTTCCCCAAAATCCATCCAAGTGCAATATCTTGCCTTTCCCCAAAACCCATCTAAGTGCAATACATTGCCTACCGCCAAAATCCATCCAAGTGCAATATATTGCCTATCCCCCAAATCTAAGTGCAATACATTTCCTACCCCCAAATACACCTGTGTGCAAAACATTGCCTATCCCTTAACAATCCATCTAAGTGAAACACATTGCCTATCCCAAAAATCCATCTAAGTGCAACACATTGCCCAGCCCCAAAATCGATCTAAGTGCAATACATTGCCTACCCCCTAATACATTGGTGTTGAATACATTGCCTATCTCCTAAAAATCCATTTCAGTATCTAAGTGCAATACATTGTCTATGCCCAAAATCCATCTAAGTGCAACACATTGATACATAACCTGAAATATGAGATTTGTGTTTTTTTTTGTTGAACAAAATGCGCTGCATTTTCAGTTTATAAAGATATTCTTCATTAGTGCGTTGTAAAATGTATTTAAGGTTTCTAGTGAAAAATGCAAATGATAATGAATGTCTGTTCAATGAGTTTGGGCAGCGACTCAGGCTCTGGGACTGGCAATGTAACTACGTCCATCTTGAAGGCCTGAAAACCTACAACTTTATCACATATGTTCTATACACCTTTATGAAGCCACAGCCATATTTAAATTTATGCCCGTCGGATGAACTGAGGCGTTTTATCCTACTTCTTCGCATTAATCATCTACCATTATTGGCTGGCAGGGGTCAGGAGAAGGGACTAGTTAAAAATGATAGGTTCTGTAGAGTATGTGATCTCCCTGAGGAACCTGAAACTGCACGACATGTTTTTACATTGTGTACGATGACGGGAGACAGCCGCATTAGACACCTGGGCGGATTTGTTCATAACATAGAATACATTGAACAAACAGAGTTCTGGACACAGTGTGTCAATACCAGCAACCCTAAATTACACATGGCACTTTTTCAGGTCTGGCGGGATGTTAAGGTCTGTATAAAACGTAGTCCCAGAGGGTCCCTTGGATTATTGTAGTAGAGACCGTGTGGGTGCTTGTGCTGTCTAGATTAACGGCTACAGTCACGATTAGAGTTGTTGTCCGAACACGACGGGGGCTGTATAGTTTCTATTTATCTATTCATTATCCTATGTCATTCTTTATTCATTTTCCTATGTCATTTTATTTATTTATTTGTTTTAGATTTGCACATAGAACATGGTATGTTTAGTGGATTTTAAGATTTTAAGATGATCTTCTTCTTCCTTGTATATCTATTTCTCCTTCCATTTGTATGGTTATTATGTGTAAAGTTTGTACTTGTGTACTAAACTATATCAAATTAACAATAATAAATAAATAATAGTGATAATAAAAATAAAGTAATAGGTATTAGGGTGGTAGGGAATTACATGAACCTCTAACTTAACAAAAGAGCAGAATACACATAAAATACCCCATTACTGAAAAATACATTCAGCACTTTTTTCAAACTGCTGTTCAGTTAAGTTAGACATTTCAACCGAGTGCAACAAAATACCACTTAATTGAACCATAACCGAATGATCACTCAAAGAATCTGAATCTAAGGTTTGGTTCTGTAGCTGAAGTTGCCCTCTCTTTTGCGTCAATGAGTGAGCTGAGCAAAGTTTCTTTATAGACAATGAAAGGCAGCTTCTAAAATGTTTTCATGTTGGAAGTCGCAAATGCCACCTTGTACCGGAAACCAAAGTTATATAATGGAGATCCAAGGTACATGAATTGATGTTCTTTATTGATGTATGATATGACATTTATAACGCGCCTGTACACAAGTGTTTAAACGTTGACGGACACATGTTTCGCACAAACACATGCTTTCTCAACCTCTTTGAGTTGCATATTGCAACATTTCGTTTAGCTCAAAAGCATTCGAAAAGTCATGTCCAGTCCTTGCCCACCAATGCCTTGCAATTCCTTTTGTGTTGGTGAAATCTCAAATAATTAGTCCGATACTTTAAGATCGGACCAATGTCTAATGAAATCAGTCAATAAGGGCTAATATGGTCCTGGGATCACGCACCAGTCAGCAGGTCTAAGGGCCATTCATGGAATTTTCTGGATAGTTCAAAGTGACTTTGTACTTTTGAAACTGACTTTGCAATGTCGACTCAAACCCTGATCCATGGAACTATGCAAAGAGTATTTTTGCAGTGCACAATCCTTGCAAAGTCACTTTTGCAGAACAAAATGACTTTACATGTTCTTTGCATTACAAAAATACACTTTGCACAGTTCCATTGTTCAGGGTGTGTGTCAGCAGTGCAAAGTCATGAACCCGGGACCTGGGGCCCTTTAAGATGAGGTAGCACTACTTAGAGAAGGATTGCGATGCAGAATTTACTCATACATCAATAATCAAACCTACTCAGGAAGTTGGCAAAACTTAGTACTGTTTCATTAGCAATTATCTAAAACAGGGAGTTACAACGGACATCGCAAAGTACTATCTCAATGCATCACATAAAAAACATTACTTTTATGGAAAACATTTGTCATCATTGACGTCACACTATGTGGCAAACTATAAAAACCTACTTGGGGATGTAATAGGCTTACAGGGGACATCTAGGTATTCATTCCATACCGACGGAGGTTTTGATTGGGTCTCTAACATCAAGTGGACAACTGAACCCTCCTCTAGTGCAAGTCATTTTCATTGTCACAAAATACATGACAATTATTTGGTTACACAAATTATAGGGCTCTCTGATACATGACCCTCTACAATTGTTTGGCATGCTTGTACCCTTCTGGAATATTTCACTTGCTAGCAGCACACAAGCTGATTACGCCAGGTGCTGGGAGGGTCAGCCGGTCATGCCTCCCCACCGAATTAGCCCAACATCTATCATCATTCCAGCGGTCTGCCTTTCAGTTAGGGCTTTGAACTTGGCCTTGCAGAAGCTCTCTGTGCCTGAGAATAAAAGGGAGTGTGGCATGGTCTTATCTTCTGGTTTAGGTGTAGCTCGACCCAAAGTCTATTTTGATCTGATCATGTAACTGGAGACCATGTTTTCGAGCTCTTATTTGCATATAATATTATTAAATGATGAACTCTGACTCCTTCAGTGTTTTTCCATTCCACCTCAAACAGACGTTTGTTTCTTTCTCAGGTTCATGTAGGTTCTTGACAGACAACCAGGCACAGAGTGGCCTTGACTCTTGGTGCTGGGCCAGCTAGTCTTTCTTGAATTCTCCTTCGCCATCAGCTACTTTCCAACTGTGCCACATTCAAGCCCTTTCCATTCACGTTGTTAAAGTGTTGCTAAAGTGCATTGTGGAACATCAAGATTCTATACATTCCTATGTATATACTTGGGCGCATCGCTGTAATCTATTCACTACGTAGCCAGCCTCAGGATTATTTCATCTACTTGCGTTACAGTATCTGTACAAGTGTAAAATGACGGCATTTTCTTCAGTGTTTCTCTGCATGAGCATCTTCATTTCGATCCCGAAATGTTGCTTATTTTCGACACCTCCTCTTCATATCTTATAGAATGTCTATATTCTTTCATCTTTTGTATCTTCTCAGGGTGCATCAGTCTTGCTTTGCATGACATCACCAGTCCTCTTTCTCATCCATTTTCACACTTTGTCTGGAACTCTATCCAGAAGACCATTATTTCTTATTGAATGGATATAAGGTTTTCTCAATGGATACCTTGTCTCAAGAATTCTTCGCGGTACAGGCCTCCTCACTGGTACTGCACGTGTTTCAATTTTTTCGGTTTCCAACATATAGGCAAAATGAGGGCGGATCTTCTAGTAGGGGTATTTGGCTCCTACTCTACACTCACTTTTTAGCAGTACAAAGTCATGAATCGGGCCCTAAGTGTGGATCTGCTGTACACCCTTCATCGAGTCAAGTGTCAATTATCTCTGCAGACTACAGCAGCACCAATCCTGTAGGTGACAACTACTGGGGTAATAGGTGCCCTAGAGCGGTGGGGCAAAAGGAGAACACCCCATGGAAAAGGGCATGGACATTGCTTTGGCCAATTGAGTAAAGGAGAGTCTATGTACAATCAGATTCCTGAGGTTCTCGATTGCTGGGGCAGGCTAAGGGCCGCTGCCTGAGTAAGATGTCCACAAGACGGGAAGCAATATTATGAATGTAATTAGACATGTATATCGCGCATTGGTAGCCAGCCGTCACCATCCAGATGTTTTGGCCCACAACTCCCATCTGCGTTTAACAATATACCTGCTGCCCTAGGAACATGCTGGGTCTTTGGCCGCCACTGCTAAAAAAATATATCTCCCCTGAGCACATCTGCAGTCCTTGGGAGTGGAGAAGCACGGTTCTTCTACTGCCTTTGGCTTTGACCTTTGCTAATGATGTCAGAAGCCAAATATCCTTTGTGGGGCCATTGGGCATCTGTAACTGCACCTCTTACAGGGGTCCCTGGAAGCATCACAGGCCTGCCATGCTCTCGCCCCCTGTGGTATCCCGGCCTCATTGCTTGACGGGCATGTTTTAATATTACAGCAGATGTGGGTGGGCAACCAGATTCCCTCATTTACATGGGGCACATCACGATGCAAAGGCGGGAACGCCCTTTCCAGTTTGCTCCGCCTTATGGGCGTGGCTGCAGATGGGGACACGTGATCCCTTCTCTAGCAAACTCTACAATATGCATTTTCCAATAATGAGGCCCTAGATGATGGAATGAGCACCTGCCTCACTGGATTATGCCAAGTTGGGGGGGGGGTTGAAGTTAGACTCTTCAAGAGAGCCTTCTCAATGCTCAATGGTCTTTTCTTCGTGGATCTTCGCATCAGTCTTGTTGATTTGCCTTTTTGCAGAATAGAGGACCCCATATGCTGGAGCTGCCTCAGAGATGCACGTGACCTGGTGTAAAATGCAACCTTAACATCAATCAATCCGGAAGTCAATGCGCCCCAATAGAAAGTGCATAATCCAAGCTTCGTTGGGTGTCTCTTTGGGGGGAAATCCTTTCATGAAGTGCGTTCAGAAGGTGTTTGTAGATCACTACAGAGTATCCTTAAATGCCCCCAGATACATTGTCACTAGCCATGAAAATATGTTTTACAGAAATGGCCATTGCACAATTTGTGCTCTCTTACAATTGCAAGTATGCGATAGGACAATTATGTACCTTAGTGCACACTGGAGCGTCCAGGCACCGTCTGATGATATCAAAAAACAACAGCCATGAAACATTTAGAAGCACACATTTTTTGAAGCATCTCAAACTTCACTGGCAAATATGAGTCACGGGAAGATTGAAGAAAATGCCGCGGGGCAAAAAGACCATATTTGCAAAAGTAAAAATGGAAATTGCAAACTAAAAAAAAGTTGCACATGTGCCACATTGTGTTGCCGGGGCTTTAATTGGACACCGTATAAATATCCCCCTAGGATATCTTGCCACGTGGATGATGTTCTTCATTGCTGTGCATGCAGGAGCTGTCAATCACACCACATATTCGAGATCCACGTGTCTACTTTACCAGCAGAGACACATCAGTCCACCCTCTATGAGCAAGTGCAGACCCTGAACCAGTGCAGAGAGGAGCCGGAAGCAGATTGCGCATCATGGTTCGATTATCCCTGATCCTAAAATCTCAGACAGCGCATAGCTGCCATGCTGGATAAAATTGGCCGGCCAAGCAGAATTCCAAATCGAGCTTCAAATCCAGAGCGTGTAGGCCAAAGTGTGTTGTGTCGCGCAGAATTATAACTGTGTACAAACATGGCTGCCATCTGGAGATCTCAAGACTGATTGACACAGCTGCAAAATTAAGAGGAAAATACAGCATGCAGTATTTATGTCTGCTTCTAAGGGTAATTACTTGTGTTTGCTTCTTCGCATACATTTCCATATATTTCGTGCACACATCACGCATGTCGTGTTCAGCCTGTGGAAATGTTCGCGATTCCCAAGTACCACAGCCTCTTCCCCAGAGTGCCCAATGCATTTCCTGGGCAGACTACTTGTGCATGTCTAGGTGTGAAAAGAGCAAAACATGGCGTCCTTGGCATTTACCAGGGGCAATTTTACACTTGCACCTCGAGGAAACTGGAGCTATTGACTGTTGGGTGTCTGCAACCTGCGGCTCTCCAGATATTTGAAACTGTGACTCCCATGATTCCTCACCATTGACTATGCTGAATAGAGCTGATGGGAGTTATAGTACAAAACACCTACAGAGCCGAAGGCTGCAGACCCCTAAGGACTCCACATTCTATCTTTGAACGTCTAAGATGATGACACAGAACTGTTCATCGTGTGCCTCCAATCCCATGAAGCAGCACTCATGTAATGTTATTTATTCCTTTGCATCACAAATGCTCGCCATCTTCATGAACACGCCCATTAGTGATTTACATATGTGTACAGTATACTATCATAGGGCACAACGCGCACATGGGAGTCACTTCTTTCAGGCGTCCTTTACAAACTACTTTCCTTTAGCAATTGGGTATATAACAGCAGCAAATTGATGGCCACACATCCTCTCCAGCTCACATTCACCACAAGAGACTCCATTGCTCGACCTATCCCCCCCAAGTTTGTACGGTTCTAGCGCAACAGAAGCTGCGAGCTGCGCACAAGGCATTATTTGTTGCGGGTGAGGTCGATGAAGACATGGCCTCATTACGAGTTTGGAGGTAGCACCATGGCTGCCTCCAAACCGGGCTCCATTACCGGGTTCCTGCAATGAGGATTTACCGGTTCATTCCGACATAGGAGGAGCCGCTAATTCCTCCTTGCAGGAACCATTCCCCATTCCCATTTGAGCCCCCATAGGACTCAATGGGAATGGGGAGGGAGGTAATAACGGGCACATAACAACTGGCCCATTATTACCTCCCTCTTCCCCTTGCGGGACCCGGAAAGGACGCCTGGTTTTACCAGGCGTCCTTACAGGGTCCCGCAAAGGGAACCTCATAATTGGCGCTCCCGTAATGAAGGGGGCCGGTCCCGTACCCGCCCCCTTCATTACGTGAGCCAAGGGTCATAATGAGGCCCATGACAAACTTAATGAACACACTATTAATGCCTACATTGATACCGGAGATGTGAGGTATATCTGTTCAAATACAGGTGATCTAAACCAATCGAATCATAGGAATATCTCATTGGGAATACAAAAAATAACACCTTGTAGACAACCAACAATAGAAAGTGAGAAAATAATTCAATGCCATGAGCTATCTTAATCACTGATTATGTTTGACAAATCACTGGATAACTCATTGAACGACTCTGTGTCATTTATAGCACCAACACCACGGGGCACTCAATTTGAAGAGCTAGCCCAAGAGCACATTTTTTAATCAACGGACAACACCCTGGCCGCCCTTCTTTCCCCGAGGCGCCAGCATTAAATTACACTGTAAGCACTATGAACACTGCCCTAATGTCCATAGCAAGATTATACAAACTACTTGAATACAAAATTAATGCTGGCCTGTGATGGTGGTGACACATCATGTGAAAACTATGCTGTCAGTAGCAAGACAGAAGCTAAAACACTGTCACTGTCTACCTGCACGGAAGAAGTCAGGGAAATCTCTCTTTTAAACTTGCCGAAGGAGGCGGTTGGCATCATTAGTGAAAATTTACAAGTGGTTGAGAAGTGTGCAGGCTTAAAATTGACCAATCCATGTACCTTTCTCGGGAAAACAACAACGTGCCATCAGTTACTAAGATATAAACCGGTGACAACGATTAAGCGGAGGCTCCCTAAAACATCACAGATAAAGAAGCTGGTCACAAAAAACCTGCCTAAACATTTAGAAAATGAAAGATCTGAATCTAGTCCAGCCTAATTCAGCTACCAAAGAACAGATACAGGGTGTGGTTCCCCCTCGGGAGCACAAACCCTTAAATAATTTGGTAGCCATGATCACCAACCCAAAAAATCTTATGGCTGTGACTGAAAAAGACAGTCAGATTCAACAACCAGCCCAACGAGAAATAAGCAAGCAAACCTGTCCTACTATTGAGGAATTTCGAATTGAAATCAGGGGATCTATAGCCCAATATATTACACAAGCAAAAACGTCTACTGCGATAGAAGAAAAGGAACGCCAGTCACAACATGTAGTTGTTGAGCAACAAGAGATAGGCAAACAAATGTGCCCTACTATACAAGAACTGCGAGATGAGATTGGAGAGTCCATAACCCAATACATCACATAATCTAAAGATGCATTGGGAACTTTAGTGGCATCTCAGAACCCTCATATGTCATATGTCGATACCGGATGTATCCCTTCTATTGAAAGGACCCCATGGTGATGATAATGGTTCTATTCTACCATTGGTAAAAACGCATGTCACAAATGCGCCTAGCAGTAAAGACATAATGGGACAAGACAGGCAGGTACAAAATCGCGGTGAATATAGATATTGCCATCGATTAATAATGACATGCCGAGATCACCCATTTCAAAAATATGATCTTAACCGCATGAGCATTTTGAATATATGTGCCGACATCTCAACCTTACAGGATCTAATGAGCTCAGATATTGATCTAGTTGAGTTCATTGATCATACTGATCTATCGGAAGTAAGATTATTCATGAGATCTGGGATTACGCTTAATGCTCTATGGCAAGCAAGATCAGAATTTTTTTGACTTGGGCTTCCTAATTGCACAAGATACACCAACAGGGACGCCCATAGTGCCGTCTCAAATGCATTCTAGAGTATATCAGAATATGATGGATACACATCAGAATAACCAATTGAACAAAAATGTGTATGGTAATTGGCAATCGCATACAAATAAGTCATAACAATGCGAGACAAATGAAAATGTGAACATAATATCCTGGAACACGCAAGGTGACAAACATTTCAGAAATACACAATGCAATGAACTTAACGCCTTTGATATTATCGTGCTCCAGGAAATGTGGCTCACTAATGAACCTGTATGGGACTTATATTATGTCTCAATGATACCAGCTATTAATAATTTATTTGGCCGTCCCATGGCAGGCCTCCTTACAGTTGTTAAAAAATCTATGAACCTCAAAGTAACTCCATGCGCTTCACCTTCCTCATACATCCAAGAGATAAAAATACATAAGGCTCCACTCACGGTTGCTATAATCAATGTATATTGGGGAACACAGCAACTAGCCTCTGAGCAGTTCTTTTCACATATGAATGAAGTTCTCAACTCCTTGCTATTGGATAAAACCCTCAGTCATACTGTAATTATGGGTGATCTCAATCTGCATCTATTAATGTGCAAGACCAAGGAGTATTCATATGATGAATTGCACTGGATAGAAATGATGAGGGAGAGAAACTATGTCGTGTTAAATGTGTCTATCCAGGGGGACATCCCGGCCAAGGCAACCTGGTATAGAGAAGTATCCTCTCACTGTCTTGATTATATCTATTCTGATAGAACATTCTTGAATATGATCACTACATTGGTTGCAAAAGAAACAAAACTAAGTGATCATAACCAACTATGCCTGTCATGGACATGGCCAGATATATCTGATCCTAATATCCCGCGTATTCAGCAGGAATTAGCGCACATTTAATTTAACCAAACAGGAAATCGTATAAAATGGATGCATCATAAGTTTTTGATGTTTGAACGTGCTCTGGAAAACGACTTGGGGGGTCACAATCCTAAAGAAGGAGGCTGCTGTGTAAAATCTATGCAGATGTTTATTGAAAAAGGGACCCGTAATCACCAGCATAAAAACAGGCACACTCATGCATTGGATCTTGATTTAAAACTAAGAAAAACTCAATTGAGAAAAGATATACGACACTTATCTAAAGATCTTATGCAAAAGAACATTGCTGTGATAAAATATCTGAGGTTGACATATATAAATTTGCAAAGGGCTCGGAAGTCGGTTCAATACCAGCTTGGTGGCGAGAGAATGATGAGCCAAATTATATTGAAATCATCAGGTGGCATTTGGTCGTTACTCAATGGGGCTAATTATTCGGTGCAAATGGCATCACAAGTTAATCCAATACCAGAAGAAAAATGGAATAAATTTTATGCTGGTGCCTATTGGACTCCTTTTCCTCAAATTGAATTATACTGGTCAATGCAAAAAATGGATCATGATCTTGCATTTGACAAGGATGATATAATCCATTGTATAACGAAGCTCAGCCGATCTAGAGCACCTGGCCCGGATGGCCTGCACAAATTTATGCTGAAACAGAATCCATCAATATGGGCCTCCATCCTTTATAAAATCTTTAAACATGTGCTTCAAGTCGGCACAATTCCTGAGTCCTGGAAGAAATCTATGATAGTGCCGATATACAAAAAAGGACCCAGGACTGATCCAAGATCATACTGGCCTATTGCACTATTAGACTGCCCAGGTAAGATCTTTGCGTGCCTATTATTAGTAGCATTCAACACTTGGTTAACAGAAAGAAATTTAAGGGATGAGTTTCAAACTGGATTTATAGCAGGGCTAGGCACAACAATGAATTTAATCAGCCTTAATGTAGTTATTGAACTAACCAAACAACATAAACAGTGGATTTTTGCAGCGTTCATAGACTTTCGTACTGCTTTAGATGCTGTGTCACATGAATTATTGTACAAAAAAACGAATGGACGAGGGTTGTCCTTGGTCAAACTTGAAGTGGCTTGTGCAGTTTCACACTGATACAAGCATCAAAATTTGCTTAAGGAGAGATGGCTTGCTGTCTAAAGATATAAAAAAGGAGCAAGGCTGGAAACAAGGGTGCCTGCTAGCCTCTGCTGTGTTCAATTTCTTTAGCTCCGATATAGGACGCAATTTCAAAGGCCTAAATACTGATGCACCAAGACTCATGGGAGTTCCTGTTAATTGGTTGTGTGGGATGTATTAACCCACTCATCCGAGCACTGAAACGGTACTATGCATTGCTGGCAGCAGAAACATCAGAATGACCACTGGAAAGCATGATGCTTGCTCAAAACCATCCAAAATAAATGCGCAGTAAAAATCTGAAAGATAGGCTGCCATCCACTTTTGCCTATATTAGTGAGCACAGGAGACCACTGCCAAAAACCACCATTGGGCTACCCACACAGTAGCCTGAAACCACTTGGAAAAAGCAATGCGGATTGCCAAAAGTAACACAAAACTGTGTGGGAATCTGTTTCTTGATTTTCAAAAATGTGCTAAAATCATGGCTCACAAATCAACAAAGATCCAACCTTCTTGTTGGGTGTTCCACATTATTCTACTGCAAGAATCCACATCAATACAATGTCAGCAAGAATCATATGCTATCAAGCTAAATCCCCTTTTAAAGATAGACAGCTGTCAAAAATGGGTGCAATACCGGTACTCACCAGTACCAGATGCCGGCGTTTTAAAACAATTCTTTGTAAAAATGAACAACTGAACCCAAACTATGCCAAAGAAATACTGGCTATCAGAAGCCTAAGGGGTAGAGACAATGTAAAACTATATTCTGAAATGACTTGAATGAAGCAATTGTTTAATGTATGTATTAAAAATGTGTGTTATATTGGAAGAAGAGACAATTTTTAGACATTGGTTGCAGAGTTAAAAAGTGTTCCCACACTGGGATCAAACATATTCCACATCTCCCCCCTGGACAAAAGAAGCTTCCTTCTGTCCATGGGAACCCTTCACACCTGGCCTTCCTACCAACAAGAGAAGATATTGCATGGACATGTTAATTAGAACTGTTGTGAGAGGAGGAGATTTCCCCTGCTGGCAGGAAAAAGAGACAATAGATTCCTTGACTGAATAGAATATGCTAAATTTTGGTGTAACTGTCAACAACAACTGCTCTGGGAGAGGCAGGCCATGTGACCATCTGACTCACCCAGCTCTGGGGGCGGACCAGACTGGGATGTGGATTTAACATTGCACCAAATATATGTTTAAGGAAAATGGGTCTAAAATATTGTAACAAGCTGACAAAAATGTACAACTTTGAGATTGTGACAATGAAAAATTTCCTCACAATTTAAGACTAAGCTGGATGCCGAGTGATGGTCGGAGACCAAACCCCGGGATTTATTAATATTGTAGATACAGTGTTTATGCTAGAAACATAAAAACTTACAGTAACATGCTCAGAGAGGGTGTGTATGTCTGTGTAAAATTTGGTGCAGAACCAATCTTGGCAAACCCACCAAAATCATGAATAAGTTGTCATTTCTGAACTAAAGCTCTTAGGAAGATCAGGGTTGGACAAGAATGTACCTTAAGTAATCTATGATGTGTACATGTATTCTCAACAACTTGTGTATCTGGGAAATGTGTTTTTTATGAAAAACTGATTTTCTAAGTAAAAGCAAAGGGGAGTGTTCTTTTCTTAAGCCATAAACATGACACCTGATGACACAGGATGACAGACTACTCCCTTCTCCAGTCAGGTGACAGGAAATTCTCTAACCTATCAAATCCTTAGGGGGTTGGGCATGTAGAATCAGCCTCCACACCCACTTTGAAAACACATAAAAAGAGACTGCTTAGGACAGATAGGACACACACACTATTTCCACTCTTCAACCGATTCCTTGCAAAGCACCCTGCCGGAAGACTCCAGCCTCCAGCCTCCAGATAGATCCAGAGACCAGAACTCTAGAACCCAAACTCTAGAACCTTGAAGCTGAGAAGCCTAAACCAAAAGCTGAATTCTTCTCAGCAGGCCTGTAGAATCTAGCAACCTGATTCTAACCCCTAAACTTCCAAGGGGCATCTCAAAATCCAACAGCCTGGCTGAGCTGTTTTACTGTTCTAGCTAAGAACCCTGTGCTAGAACCCAGATCCAGACCCAGAGAGAGCAGTGCTGTATCCAGAACCGTCAGACCCAGGCCAGAGGCCGTGCTGTGAGCAGAACCAGTGCCTGAGACCGTCCAGTGGCGAGTGAAGTCTAAACCTGACCAGATCGGTGACAAGGCCCATTTCCATTCCATTCCAAAACTAGGAGTGAGTATCTAGTCTAGAACTGTACAGAACCAATCTCTTAGTTTAAAGTAATCCTCTTCCATTCATTTCAACCTATCCAGAACTGCATTATAGAATCCTGTGTTTATCCTGTTGAATCCAAATCCGTAAAGCGCCATCTGTCATTCTGAAATCTTGACTTTATTTCTGAAAATCTACCTTCACAAAAACATCTGTATCTTTTGAACCGCACATTCTAGGAGCGAAATGTAACTGTCATTTTAAAGCTAAGATCCTGAGCTTTCCAACAAACCCAAAACATTAATTATAGTTATTCCGTAATCGCAATTTACGCACGTGGAAAAATTGCAGTGAATTGCAATTTGGCTCAATTTCATTTTCTGTCAAAATAGCTGCTCCTTGTTCTCAATTGCTGAAATTCGTTTTCAATTTGATAATCATTCATGAATCATTGTTAGTGTTGACCTGAACCAATCTAAAGTAACTATCATTTATCCTGAATATCCTTTGGTGAATTAAAATCATTTTAGCATATTTTCCCATCTATTGCAATCACATTCAAAAGCATTTTGACCTGTGTTTTAAAATCATTCCTGTGTCTCTCTAAGCTTGCTGGGGAAACTGAAATTGAACTGCATTCTTGATTGTATTCCTGAAACCTGTGTGCCCTCATTTCCATCTCTTCATATTGCATAGGGGGGGAGTGTGTAGTCACAGGGGAAAAAGTGATCATATTATTTTTTTTTTAAATCATATCAAGTTTATTCCTGTGTTGCGTTCTTTCCATCTTGCATTTCCTTGAACCATAAAAGTATTCACTGCTACCTTATCCTTACTATTCCTACTCCTAAGTGATTAAAGAGATTGTCAATTTTGTATTATCACCCATTGTTGATTACCGCCCATATTCATAAGTGTGCTATTCAGATATTATTTGGTTCATAAAGTGTAATATATATATATATATATTGTTTAATTCTTCAAATAAATCTTTTAATTTGCAAAACAAACCTACTTCTTGGCTCAGTGAGGTCAGGAGGATTCAAAGAGAGGGGCGTTATATAAGGGTTCATCATCCAGATTTAATGAACTTTGACATAAAATATATAAATAAGGGCTTACGTTGGGCATCCCATCCTAAGCATTGACATGGTTGGATTGCTGGATTGAAGTCATTTACAGTTGCTATATTCTGATGACATGTTTCTTTTATCGAAAACACTGCAAGGTCTTAAAACAATGCTGAGGGCACTTGATGATTATGCACAAAGAAATTGCATATCCATCAATGTGACCAAGACACAGATCATGCAATTCGGTAACCCAAAACAGAGATATTGTACTTACTCATGGATGTTACAAAATAGCAATCTGAGTGTGGTTACAAGTTACCTGTATTTGGGAGTAATAATAAGCAACCAACCTTCAGATATACCCTACGAAGAAAGTAAACAAATCAAACTACACACAGCCATATATCAGGCCAGGATCATTAGAGCTATTTTGTAAATTCTCCATATACCCCCTAATAGTATATTATAAGCAAAAGATGATGCCAATGTTATTATATGGCGCAGAGACCAAAAGATGACATTCATACACTTATTGGTCTAAGATTGAGGGCATGTATTGGAAAAAAATCTTACAATTACCCATGTCGGAGCCCTTTCCATTAGTTCGACATGAATTAGGCCTGATCTCATTACATGGTATGTATAAATGGAAATGGTGCACACTGTACCGGAAACTGATGATGGATGATCATACAAATTGACTAATTCGGTTGATGGCAACATACATATTTCAAGAAGCGAATGATGAATTTATGAAAACATGGAGATTAGGAGCGCAGAAATTGCTGCACGATGCAGATATATCGATAAAGCTGGTACTTGATAATCCAAATAAGGCGAAGCAGAAATTGTGGGAGTATAATTGGAACCTGACACATGTCCATTGTTTAGGCTATAGGAAATTCAGAGAAAATCCAGTCGAATTAAAAAAATATGGACAACTTGCTTGCTACTTATTAATATCACCTAGCCCTCTGCATCGTTCAGCATTTCTGCGCTTCAGGCTTCATCTGTGTCTAACAGCAGATGTATTATGCAAGAGCAACCTATTGTCTCAAGATAAAATATGCTGTTGTTTCTGTCACATGGAGAGAGAAACCTTGAGACATCTGCTAGTTGATTGTGCTAAGTTGCTACCACTGAGATGCAAGTATTTTAAACCACACTTTGAGGGACACTTAAATGTCACGCATGATCAACTGTGACTCATTGTGCTTCATACGAACAAGAAATCTGTACATTATGCAACAGTTAACTATTTGAATGTATTGAAACTGCAGAATTATGACCAAGAGGGTGTGGAGAAAACTGCATGTTATCATTTTCTTGCACGGTTTTTATCTAATAGAAATTGTAATTTGTTTATGTTATATAGTCATGAACGTTATAATTCTGGAATAGGATCATTTATAAATTTCTTTTTAAATAGGTAACATTTTGTTTTGATAACAAATGTAGGATATGCTTCTTTTAACTCTATTGTAAATAAGGAATTGTTATGTTTTTTATATTGTGTAAAATGTTGAAAGGTTGGAAACATTTTCTCAGCCAAAACAACAATTAAAAAAAAGAAATTGGTATATTATATGCATACATGCATTATTACTTTTTCCAGGAGTATATCTGACTTGCGCTTGAAAACAAACTTTGTAAATCTTTTGTTTACAGTTAAAAACCTTTGAGTTTACAGTAGGCGTGTTTGACATCTCACACGAGATTGACAGCTGCTTGTCCATTTCCCATTCCTGAGGTTGGTCAGTAAAGAAGACTTTTTTATGAGTTTGCAAAAGACTGCCCATGTAACCCTGTCTGAGTGGGTTTGTCATTGGCAGAGCTAGGGGCCTTTGGAGGTGAGGGGGGCAAAGGGCACTGGTCAGTAGCATTTCACTACTTTGCAGGTGGCAGGAGCTGGAAAGAGACACAGAGGGCAGCGCGGATGAGGGACCGCTCCAGCGCCCTCCCCTAACTCTGTCACAGCCATTAATCCCCCTTTTCACACCCCATAGCACAGGCCATTGTTGTCTGTGTAGGAGCTGGGGCAGCAAGAGGGAAGCCTGCGGTGCTAGGCAGGGCACAGCTTTCCTCCTGGCATAAATCAGAGAGGGTAGCAGCTCTTGACTGCAGTCTGTCTGAGGACTGCATGAGCAAGGTAGACACCATGATAGTCCCTGCTCTGCCTTGATATGTATATATGTATGGAACCTAAGTACATCTAGTATCATGCTTTGTCTGTTCTAGTTATTACCATCACAATACAACTCTGCTCTAAACCGAGCTCTACTCTCCTAAGACCTATACTCATACCAATAGCCTATCACAATTGAGAAACATGCATCTCTAGTCCGACAGCCATAATCACTCCCATGCATCCCTAGTCCTACAGCCATATCTGCTCCCATGCATCCCAATTGTTTTTCTTCTCTGTTTTTGGTCATCCCATTGTCTAGCTTCTCTTACCTATCGCCTCCTCCCCAACCCCCCATCTTCCTTTCCACAGACAAAGTTCTGGCCACACCTATGCAAACTTTTGGACAAGGTCAGGTGCCACAAGACCATTCGCCTGTTGCCTCCCCACCCCACCAAACGAACCATACCCTTTCCCCATCCTCTCCCTCACTACCATGGCTCGGGCTGGCGGACCGTTACTGGACATGTCCACCACCCCACTGCTGGGGTGAAAGCCATTAAGGTGGTGATGGGCACAATATAAATATTGGATAACATTAATAAAGAGCAAACCGAGCTTGGAAGCAACTGGGCCTGGTACATAGGGGAAGCACCCCAGGAGGTTACAGGTTGCAGGAGGTTACAGGTGTGGTGCAGGGGCAGCAGGGGTTGCTGGAATGGGTTAGGGAAGCAGGGGGCAGGACCCCTGGGGGAGAGGTAGTGGGGAAGGAATGTTTGTGGAGATGTTCGTTGAACAGTAGGTGTTGGGGGGAAACTATAACTCGATAATTATAGTTTCCCCCCTGGCCTCCTGTAATTGTCGACTGTCCTGCTCCAGCTAAATGGGTGAACAATATCTGGTTCAAATTTGATCAATCACTTTCTCTACTTTCCCGAATCCAGTCATTTAAACCTGCTTTTTACATCTCAGCGTCTTGCATGAAGGTTCTACATGTTCTCTCCATCCCCCACTGTGCCACTGCTGTTACTTCTCTCAGTATTTCCAGGCTGGATATGCAAATTAACTTTCTCTTGTCTGCGGTACATACCTGATTCTGCACCTGCAACTTTAGCAACTTTAGCAGAGAGTGGCATCTCGTATTCTCCTGTCTGCCCGCAAAAGTCATCATGTTACTCATCACCTACATTGGTTTCCAATGCAAAGGGGAATTTTTTTAAAAACTTCATATTTCTGTTTTATTGGTTTCATTTGTAAACCTCAAATCATGCAACAACAACAAATCATCATTTTAGGGTGCAATGGTGATGGTGGGAGTAGGACTGGTCAGTGAACTGGAGGCAGGTAGTAGTGAAGGTAGCATGACGAAGGAGTGCGAAAGTCCATTAACAGTAAGAGCGAAGTCCCATTCGTTAGTCTCGCAGTGGTGGTCTAGGTGGTTTAGGTGATGCATGCTACACCAGGCACCAGCATCTAGTGTTCTTAGAGCGAGGTTGATGAAAATGGGTGACACCTTATGGGAGACATTGGGCCTCATTACGGGTCCGGCGGTAAAACTACCGGGGCTACCGGCGGGTCACCGCCGGACCTGTAAAAATGGACCACTGGCTCATTACAAGTCCGGCGGCCGGGAAGTCAGGCGCTGGTATATTTGTTAATCCCCATTCCCATAGAGTCCAATAGGACTCGATGAGAGTGGGGACACAGAAGCACTTTCACCATTGCTAACGTGAAGGGTTTGCCTACTGTCACTGCTGCGCCCGGCAGGGTCAGACCTGTCGGGCACAGCGGCTCCGGCAGGCATACACATAGTTTGCCGGTCCGGAAACAAGGGTGCCGGTCGACAGACCAGCAACATTATAATGAGGGCCATTGTTTTACACATCATGTTTGAGGGGTATTCTGAACCTGGTGTGGTCTTCTTGGTTTTTTCGCACATGTAGTTAGTTGTTCCAAGGTAAAGGTCCTTGTGCAGATAGAAGTTTGACTTCAATTCTCCATCTATGTTTATGGGCTGGTCGTAGGTTTTGGTCGAGTGATCATGATGGCTAGTACTGGCTTAAATAGCTTGTTCAAACTGCTTTGTGGGTGTGGCCAAGTGTTTTTGGTAGAATCCCTTAGTTCCTGGGAAGCAGGTATGATGTTGTGGCAGGGCATGAGACCATGCCTTTAATCAAGCTGCTTTATATAAAATCTGTTGCAGTTGCTTGATTGTGAAGTCCTCTTTTTACCCCTTGCAGATTTTCAAGCTTAGACAGGATTAAGGCTTGTATTAGTTGAATCCCATAATTCAGGTTTGGGTACGGAAGCATTTTTTTCAGGTGGTGTAGGTAGTAACCATGTTGCACGTTACAGTCTTTACCTTGGGGATGAATGAGCAGGGTAGCAAACCAACAATGTAGATTTCTGGTTTTGTTACTGGTTGGGAGTGAGGGGGATGGCCCAGTGTGAACAGCACGAAAGTATGGTCAGTATAGTTGGGGACAACCAGTTGTGTTTCGCCTTTTCTCAGTTTAGGCATAGACTGTTGATTGTCACCAAGGAGTGATTTCAGTGTATCAGAGTTTGCTTTTCAATGCCTTTGGCAAGTGGACCCTTGAATGTGTTGAAAAGGCAGGTGGAGAGGACAGATCCTTGTGGAGATTCCACAGGAGAGTGTGTTTGGTGAGTGAGTGACGTGTCCTAGTGTGACCTGAGTGGAACCAACACTAGGAATGGGTTGATCTAGCTGAGGGTGGGGCACACCAGGTTTATTGTGTTCCGAGGCCGGTCTATCAGGTTTTTTGTTCGACTCTCTTGGACGCTGCTGAAAGATCGCGGAGGATCATTATAGAGCTTTGGTTTGTGTTGGATGCTTTTGCAATGTCTATCCTAATGTCCAAGATCGCTCTCCTGGTACATCTGGTGGATCGGAAGCCTGATTGTTCGCCAAGGAGGAGGTTTTCCACTTGTGTATGTTCCGGCATTTCCTGTTACTATTTTTTCTAAATCCTTTGCCAGAAAGGGGAGGTTGCAGATGTGGTGATTGCTTGAGAGAACAGACTGTTTCTTAGGCAGCGGCGATATTGCAGTTTCCGTTAGTTTATTTGGGATATCGCCTGTTAGTGGTACATTGCAAACTATTGCGCTATGTCACGCTACTGTTCCAAAGTCTGCTTTTATCAGTGTTGTGAGGCAGCAAAAGCATTTTGTAGTTCAGCCCTTGATGTTTTGCATTGCTTTAGCTCCCTGGGGAAAAGTGTATTTAAAAAGTAAAATCTTACTTATATCTTAGAACTTCTAGAATCGGGTATGATGCCTTTTGCATGCTTTTCTGTTTGTTTTTATTTTGCCAATGTCCGCACTGAAATGAGTGGCAAGGTTGTCTGTTGGTTCTGAGGCTGGTGGGATTATGGTAGTTGTGTGAGACGGATTAGAGTGTTTGCTATATATTTTGCAGAGTTCTTTGTTCTTGTTGAGTCCTTCCATGATCTCATTAGTAAAATATTCTCCCTTTCTGTGCTGTATAACCTGTTGGTATCCGCGGGCACAACTTCTGCACTCTTGGGTATCAGAAGAGGCATTTGGTTTCCACCAATTGTGTTCCAGTTCTCTGCCAGTTCTTGTACGCCTTGCCAGCTCTCCATTAAAGCATTTGTTTGAGAGTTATTGTAGGTGTGTTTGTCTCTTGGAAACAGGTGGGTCGAGTATGTTGAGCAATCGCTCAATGTTTACGGAGGTAGGTTGGAAAATGGATTATTGAAAGTAGTTTTGCATACTTCATGGTTAATTTTGTTTGTCTCCATAAACAGGTTTGGGTAGCAGTGTTTTTGTTTTGGGCCAGGTGGTGAAAGAAGGGGTTCAGCACAGCTACTAGCACTCAAGATGCAGTCTATGCAGAATGAGTGGGTTTAGATAGAAGTTGTCAAGCTAAGGTGGCATGTGAATATTGCATCCAAGGTGTGCCCACTTAGGCGGGCAGCTTCTATAAGCATTTGAAAGAAGCCTAGATATGTCATGATCAATGGGAATCCGTGCACAGTGTTCTGTGTTTGGGTCTCTAGCCAAGGGATCAGGTCACCCATAATGGGGGTTCTTTTAGAAGTTGACCGTTGATTAGTTACGATTACTAGCCATTTTTCTAATAAAGATGCCTGCATAAGCGATGGCGATGATTGTATTGGTTTTTGCATGCAAGTGGTGCTTCAAATAATGTAAGTTGTGGGGCAGCTACAGCAGTACACCTGAGGGTGTCGGCAAAGTCAATGCAAGCCGCCTCCTGTTCTTTCCTGATCTTTTGCCAATGTTTTGAATCTTGCTGGGAGCAGGGCATCAACGAAGGGGGTGCTGTTATTGGGAAACCATGTTTCAGTGATTCTCCTAATGTAAAAGTCCTGTTGGATGGTGTGGCGGATGTTCAGGGTCATTTCTTATCGGCTGCCATGGCATTGAAGATGCCCTTTTTGAGAATTGTTTGTTTTTATTATTCACTTTGTGGGCACTAGGGGCTCCTGGGTAGCGTTTTAGGGGTGTTTTAAGTCCTTGAATACTTATGGGTTTATAAAGTTCTTGATAAAGATTCATGTTATTGTGATGAGACTTGGGATTGGAAGACTTTGGTGGGAGGGTATGTATATTGCTTTTTGTTTTGGGGGTGGGTAGGCTGTCCTGAGTAAGGACCATTAGCTACCCTCCCTTCCATGGTGGCGTAATATGAAGGTCATTGGTTAATAGTGAGGGTGGCTTCTGGGTTGGCTCAGATATTGGTTGGTCCTGATAGGAGTTGTTTGGGTAGGTAATGGGATAAGGCTATTGTGGGGGGTGTTGTTATTAGCTCAGTAATAATGTTGTCAACCCTTTTTTCTTGGGATTCCCCCTATTGAATGAAGATTAATCCTCTGTTGTAGATGCTAATGGCACGTGTGTGCTTGCGTGCCTGTTTTCGAGCTGCAATATGGATCATTGAGGTGTCCTGTGTGTGTGTGTGTGTGTGTGTAAAGTGAGAGGGGGGTTAGTGTGGAAGAGGTTAAATTGTAAATAAGACGCAGAGAGGCAAAAGTCCAAGTTCACTTTAGGAATTGACCCGTGTTGCTTACAAAACGTGCCATAAAGTATGGAAAGGCGTGTTGCTGCCCTTTCATGCAACCACCTGCCAGAGCATGTTCTGCTGTGCATTTCATGTTCATAGTACTACATGTTCGCGATCTGAATGACACTTGGCCTAGTAAGATCGTTGTCTCTGTCTTCCCTCTGAAAAAGCCCCTGGTTGCCGCGTTGTGCCTTGAAACACTTGTGTATAGGTGCGTTATAAATACCATATCATGTCTAAACATAGAGTACCTTTATAATAGCGGAAAGATCACAAAGTACCTCTGTAATAGCGACAGGTCTGTGTTTTGTGATTTCAAGTGAATTAAAATTCGGTAACCAAAGTCACGAGATGTAATGACTTTAGAACTCTGCCATGTATTTAAGGACTGTGCATGCGATGTGTCAGCAGTGAGCTGTGGTGCAGAGTAGTTATAGATGGCTGTTGTACCCCATCACATGGATGTAAGAAGGGTTGTCGAGGCTTGAATAGTGTTAGATGTATATTAGTTGGTAGTTGGGAACATCGTCTAGATTATATATAGTTCTCTCACTTAGAAAGCATGTCCTCTCTTGTATAATAGTAACACACATTAGCCGTAATGATGGAGGTTTTTGAATGGTCATAGGGCAAATATAAAGACATCACGTGATCTTTTATACTAGCTGTACACATCTTTTGCCTCTGTTACAGGTGGAATGGTGATCCAAACTTTCCGTGACAGGTCAGCTGACCTCTGAGTACTGTAGGGCAGCCTTATAGCGTCAGGTGGCCCGCACAGGGACATGCAGTCGAAAGGGGTGGTGCCCTCGGCCACCATGTGATGAATGGTGAGACTGTGTCTTGTGGCTCTCCCATTTTCCCATTCAGGGCATCGTGTTGCCTGTGTTGGCTTATGGGGTATGGTGGGAGACTGGGGAGTGAGTGGGTGTTGAAGAGGCTGGAGGATATAAAGTTCGGCCACTTCACTTACTACAGCTCCAGCTCCAAGGAATTCTTTGTAGTGGCACTTCTTCGTCTCCCGGGCTCACCATCTGCCCAGCCAGTGCTATGCTTCCCCACCCTGGGTCCTTGGATTACAGATGAAGACTGGCGCACAAGTCAATGCTTTAGGGGCATGGTGGATCTAAGACGCCGACCCTGCTCTTGCTCAAAGTTGTTCTCGGTCTTTTCTCAAAAGGGGCACTCTGGCCGAACTCACCCAAGGGAAGCAAATAGCCAAGAGACGTGTTTGTATCTCTGACAAATTGGATTCTTCTCCGCAGGAATACAAGAATAAGTAGGGGTCAAACAGGCCACTCAGCCCTCGCACTTCTACAAACCAAACTCCACTGCAATCATAAAGGAAAAACAGGTACAGTTAAGAGATACACCCCCTTTGCCTATTCTGATAATGTGGGCCGAAGGCAGAGTATGTGCTTAAGAGAGGTGTGATGGTGAACCCAGTAGTGACCAAATAACACAGTAACACAGTCCAAAATAATGGTAATGTTCAATCAAGGTACTGTAAAATATAAACACTTTAATCAAACACACCATCTGCAACAGAACAAACAGAAATACTGTACAAAAACACACTCCAAAGGAAGAACAGAGAAGATGCGACAGACTGGGGAAAGTAGCACTCTGAGTGGGGTTCCAAGGGTGGTAGGTAAGTTACTAGCCACAAAATGATTTTGTTGTTGAAAACCGGTGAGATCATGACCTGACCAGTCTCTAGGGCCCAAGTGGACCGAGAGGACAGTTCAGGATCAACAGTACCTGGAATAATTTCTTGGTGGGTTGACAGAGTCAGGCACGGTGTCGAACGTATATACGACTGGATCAAGCTCAGTTCGGACATGTTGGATCTTGTGGGCCCAAGCAGCAGGCAGGCATCGAAAAGGGGTGAATGTGGTTGCTCTGTTCGGTCAAAGGGCAGCACTCTACAATGCAGGTTGGGGCAGTGCATGGATCATTTTACAGTAGGGCCATGCCAAGTCAGGTTTTAGCCGATAGGACTGGTCGATGAGTGACACTCCAGCAGTTCAAGTTGGGAGAGGACGTTCGTCGAAGTGGTGATCTTGGGTGTGTTGATGTGCAGGTCGGTGAGGCAGCCGGACAAGAGCTAGCTGGGTCGAGCCATGGTTGTAATCCTAGGTCAGAGCTGGTTAGTTACTCTCCAGTGATTCATATCTGTCCTGATGTTGAGCAGTTGCTTCAGGTCTAGCAGGTGATGACTTAGCTAAAGCATGATATAGAATGGAGCTGGTTCGAAGTTCAATCATAGTTCAGATTGGTGGAGGGGTGTAAAATCCAGCATCAGCATCTTCTCTCTGTCTTCTATCTTGTCCAAGGTGCAGGGAACATGAGCGACCAGTTTAGTGTGGAAGAATAGGGAGCTTTGGATGTCCTGGTCCTCTTGCTGCTGTGCCCTGGGAATAGAGAGGGAGCAATTTTTTCTTCTGTCTTTGATGGCTCCTTCATCACCTCAGGCTGAGGGCTTTGGAAAGTGCAACTTTCCCAAAGGAAGTCCAGTAGGTTCTTCTTGGTTACTTCCGAGCTAATCTTCGGTGGATTGAAGGGATCTGCTGAAGGGGCACAGAACCCTTATTTTAAAGGCAAATGTCCTGAGGTGATTTGAATAAAGATAGCCTGCCCTAGGGGTCCAATCCCTGCTCTTGAATGGATTGTACGTTGCCGTTCTGATGTCACACCCAAAGTGCTTTGCTCTAGAGGAAGTGGGAGGAACAGGAGAGAGAGAGACAGAGAGAAAAAACATTGTGGAAGTCTCCTTCCATGGACCAGAGCACTCATGACTATCATAATCCCGCCCATTTCCCTTCTCACTAAGAACAAAAGCCTTTAGAGATCAAGCATCCTGGTGTGATGCTACTTCTTTGAATGGCTGTGCACCTTTGATGCTCAGGCTTGGGACAGCTGCCTGTTTAGCGACTGTCTCCAACTGAGGGTCTTACCTGCCCTCACAGAGAGATCAAAGGCGGAGTGAAAATGGGTCTCTCTACTAAAATTTGATTTCCTTTCTCTTCCCATTTTTTTCTGGTTATAAGAAATTGGTCAAACCGCCACTCCCCGGTTGCTATGCTGTCTGGATTTAAGCAAAAAATACCACTACCTTTTTCCATTTCTTCTATGTTTATGCCTGTCGTTTTTCTTTTTAAGCTGGTCTAATTTAAAGTTGTGTTCTTTATAATACTTCCTTTATCACTAACCTGCTGCACAGCCATGATTATGTAATCACGTTTAAGTTGCAATGTTCTAATAAGGGTTCTATGCACATCAAATTACGTTATAACATAGCTATGGTCCCCTTTCCCTTTGCAGCAGTAAATGTCTGAGCAACCTCAGCTTAGAACCCAATTTGCACTCAACCCAAGATTGGCCCAAACAGTTCCAATGTATTAACAATGGAAATATCTCTAAAGAAATATCTCATAAATAACTCAAGCAAATAATTTACACCACCAAAAAAAAAGTAATTAGTATGACTGTGAGGTTGTGCTTTAATAACAAAGATATGAAAAACACAATGGCCCTCATTACGACCCTGGCGGAGAACCATGGTGCAATTTGCACCATGGTCCATGGCGCTAAGCTGCCAACTCCGCCATGGTGGTTGGCGGACTTACCGCCCCATTCCGACCTTGGCGGGGCGGTAAGCCCCCAATCCCCATTTACCCTTCCCCATTCCCATTTTTGCCCCATAGGGTATAATGGGAGTGGGGAAGGCGTTAATTACGCCACCGTAAATTACGGTGGCGTAATTAACAACAAGTCCCGTAGCGCCATGGATTTTTCCGCCTGCAAAAAGCAGGCGTAAAAATCACCATGGCGCTACGGGAACTCGTAGTCAGGCGGAAAGGTACGCCATGCTTTACGCCGGCGTAAAGCCCTTTCCGCCAGGGTCGTAATGAGGGCCAATGACTTGCTTACAGGACCAACAATCCTAAATGCAGTCATGAATTTAACCAACGTAAGAAGCCATACGTCGCCTATGGCGACTCGTTTGGCCTTAGAATGAAAACAAGTAAACAAAAAAAAATATCAGTCCTAATTCACAAATTAAATAGATATTATAATCCTAGTTGTGAGGGAAATAATTATGTAAAAAAAAGTCCTATGTGTTTTGGGGTCTCAATGCCCCTTCATCAGGGACACATCCTTTACAAATCTGTGTATCAGAAATAAATTAAAAAAAACATTAGCAACACACATTAAATCAAAACATACTGATTGTTGTCAATAACAAACAAAGGTAGCGTACAAGAAAGGAAAAATCATCTCAACCTTGCTGGTGTTTCATTACACCCTGGGACATACTCTAATAAGGGAAACAAGAGGAAATGTGGCAACCATATACATCACCCGGTAACACCGGAAAGGTGAAGAAAGGAGACTGGATCAAAATACGTGGCTAAAAGATTACACTTCACTGCAGCAGTAATGCATGAAAAATGCGTAAATACCTAAACACCAGTAAAGGCTCCTTTGTTGTGTGAGAAACCTGAAGGTGTCTCACTCACTAGTCCCTGGGGGTCTGTCTTCCAGATGGCCAGGACACGGCCATCGCTATTCGATCCAGTTCCTAGGGGTGGACTACTGCAGGAGGACTACCTGGATGAGGGATCTTTGGGGAGTGGCAGTGGGACAACGAAGGTTGAGATGCGGTATTCCCTTCCTTATGACACCTTTTCCCCATCCTGCCCAGTATAATACTTAAAAACTCTACCCCCCCTTTTCCAACACAAACACTTTCTCACAGCATGAATGACAACAGACTACTAACCGAGCCATTTACCTTACTTGTCCCAACACAAGTGTCAGGCAGAGTCAGGAAATTACCGACAACTACACACACCTGACTACCCTTTCCCTTCCTCGTAGGGATAAATGGCATAACACAAGACCACACTCCAAACAAGGCTGAATGCACGAGGAAGCAGCCATTCAAGGACGGCAGTTCAAATGGAGGAGAAAGGCTGCGAGACCTGAAAGGACGTCAAGGAGGGAGTTGCCCTTGCTCTTTTCAATCCAGACTCGTGAAGCCTCCAATAAAAGAAACATAACAATGGGAATGGCAGCTAACAGGTGGTGTGACGGATGTCAGTGGTACATGGCACCCTCCCGCACTGACAGCCAGGGTGGGGAGATGTGGTTGCCATCATGGTACCATCCTTGACTCCGGCAGCAAAGGAATCGCCGGAATCGCCGAGTTCAGCCCAGCCGGTGAGTCAGAAGAACATAATAGTCAACCGGTCTATGTTAGTCTCAAGATTACAGTGGCAACATTAAGAAAATAAATAGACTGGAGGTATTTTATGAACAACCTTGGTACCAGAGATAGAGTGGTCCAGTACCACATGTGCACTCAGTCCAAGGTTCTTGGCTGGTACCCCTTTCCTGAACAAAGACACTGTGTTAATCATTGTGAGTAAAGAAACTAAAAGCACCAAGAAGCCAAAGGAAAGGCCGGTATAAGGTGTTAAATTGGTCATACAAGGGTCAAGCCAAATCCCTTGTACAATCAAAAGTCCTTGACAATTTGCAGAAGTTTTTGATATTGTGAAACAGGCGTTTGTGTCCGGCTGAGGGTAACACAGTGCGAACTGTGATGGTATGAAGCCCACGCTTGGCTTAGGCTAACAGAGTGACCCGGCGAGACGAGATCGTCCTTCGGAAGTCTCTATTTAAAGGTGGCAAAGTGCTTTGGGGAGGTCTGAGCCCGGATGAGGGGGACCTAACATGAACATTGGGTGATTGTTTAAAAAGACACTAAGACTTTTGAATATTACAAAATGAAGAAATGATTGAAAGGCGGTAGTGAACCCGGCGGAGGGACGTCAAGAGAAAAGCATGGGGAAGTGAATCCCACTCTGCGAAGAAGGTAAAGTGAACTACATTATGACAACAAGTATGAACCCGACTGAGGGATGTCCACAGTGTGTGGTTGGTTTGAGCCTGACTGATGGAGGCTGATGACTGAGAGATGGATCAGAGCCTGGATGAGGGGGATCCAAGTGTGAAGGCTCATCACCCGACATAAAGGTTAAAAGAAGAACTTTTATTTTGTTGTTTTGGTGTATCAGGTCCTCTGAAGCAAGAGACTTTGCATGAGAATAGACTTGGGCACAGAAGGCCCGAATACTGGGAAAGGGAACTGTAAGCTCATGCCGGAGAAGCCCAGGAGTATGCTGTGCTCAAGACTCCTACCTTGTCCCGTTTTAAAAACGGTGGAAGGGAGACCCCGGCCATAACATCCTGACCTATCATTTTGTGAACAGTGATTTCTTTTCTTGTGAACACTATTTCACCCTCTTTTGTCGCATAGCGGTAGGGATTGCCAACCATTTTTTTTAGTATAGGCCCTTTTTATTTGACTAGACTCCACTAGGACTGTATTATTAATATTTAATGGTTGTAGCTTGCTCCCATCTTAGATTTAGGTTTAGATTAGGCATTTATCTCACCCATTTTACAGTTTAATAAACACCCTTGAACTGTGATCACTTTTATCTGTATTACTTTGATGACATGCTTTCCTTACAGGAGTAACGCACAACTGGAATTAGAAGCCCCTCTCAGGAACAGGTCCCGACAATTGGGTGTACTCGTCGATAACAGCAAGCTAAAAGTGCCAATGCATGGTGAAAAAATAAAATGACACAAAGAGGAATACATCAAACCATATGTTAAATATATACCAGAGCCTAATCATGTGCTCATAAGCCATCGCCCAGAATAAGGTGGGTGTAGAATTTACCTTAAATAAGGTGCTAGTCGACTTCACAGGACTCTATAGTCAGTATAGATAATCTCTACCAACTGCAGTTGTCAGCAACGCGTATAAAAAGCTGATCGCGAAGGTTTCACCTCTAAACACCTAAACCTAGTAAGAACGATGTTGTGTTACATGGCGGAGAGTCACTGGGAGACTAGTTATCTAAACAGTCCATGATCGTAACATGTATCAGTCCTTAGAGGAAGTGCTACAAATGACGGTATATCAAGACCCAGCGCATCCAAATTATCCAAGCATCTGTGAAACCGTGGTGTGTGGGAACATCAGCAACCTCAATACAGCTGCGTCCGTATACCAGAGCTGTTAAGTAAAGGTCATGGTTTAGGAGAAATTTAGACCAAGAGAACTGACCATCGAAGAAAGTTCTTATCTGAGGTAAGAACGGCGGTGTTCATATTGGAGAGATGTACATCCTATTTAGGAGTGCATCTATGGTGTCAACAACAACGGAGAGGTTCAGGAAGATAAAAAAAGCTTGGCACCTATAAACCATAAAGATAACCAAAAATTGGCATAAGCACAGAAGTAGGGGGAAAAAGGAAAAACGAAGCGGCATCTGTTTAAGTAGTCAACGTAAATTTCTTAAATGACCGTAGTCTTAACAGAAAAATATAACTCGTGATGGTGTTGCTAGAAAACTATGGTGGCCAGTGTGAGGAACTCCGGGAGTGCCTCCGGTGCCGAGTTTAACGGGAGAAGCAGCCGCTGGCAGCGTCGCCCATAGAAACGGGAATCAGCGAGGCACTCATCCCAGTCCCCCAACAACGTCCGTAATTACAATGGAATCGATAATGGTGATTAGTGAAGGAGCCGCAGGGCCAGGAATATTGCCACGTATTGCTAATCACCCATAATAGAGAACCACAACAGCATAATTATGATAGTTATATGGCACAAACTAAAGAAGTAGCCAAATTACAAACAAGTAGATTGTGGCTAACAATCTAAGTGATGCCATGAGGCCCAAAGGCCCCTAAAGGTCAAGCAAGATGTGCCATAGAGCAAAAAAGACACCTAAAGAATAGCCAAAGGAAACTAATTGAAAAACAGATAGAAAATAAATTTAAAAATCGAGTGCAAGGCCATTCTAATGACTCCTCAAGCAATGGTCAGATAGTAAACCCATAGTGTCAATAGGCTCTCAGAAAATAAATCAACACAAATAATGTGGTACCGGGTAGTGTCATGGTGTCCAAAACTTTTATAAAAAAAAAGAAGGAATTACAGGAAAGCATTTAAGTCAAATTTCTAATTCATGCCTTTAGGATACATCGAGGAGAGTTGTTCGATCCACCATGTTTCTCGCTGTAGTAATAGTCTCTCCAGATCTCCACCTCTTCTTGGCCTCTGTACTTGTTCAAGGATGTTGCCTTGAAGCTGAGCAACTGAATGGTTCGGTCCTTAAAAATGCATTGCCACAAGAGAGTGTACATTCTGAGTGCGTAGTTGGGACTTGTGCTCATCCATCAGAGTTTGGCCTTTCGTGTTGTCAGTCCTACATAATAAAGACCACACAGACATTTCAAAGCCTATATAACATTCTTAGAACCACAGGTGCAGGCTGATTTCACTTTGATTTTTTCTAACCCGTGTAGCGGTGGTTAATGGTTGGACCCGTCATGATATTGTTTACAATGTTGACACGATAGGCAAGGAACAGTGCCAAGTTTCTTGCATCTGGACCGAGTACTGGCCCCACATTCTGCATGTACAAGACCTTTCCCTATTGAATGCGTGCTCTTAAAGGCTAACATCGGTTTGTTAACTAATAGTTTACAAGTGTCTTCATCATGCTGAAAAATATCTCAGCGTTTTGAAATAATTTTCTTCACTCTGTCGAGAAAAAGTGTATGTGTAAACTAGATTGGAAGATTCCCGAGGTATTTTATCCTGTAGCAAAGTGTCGGGTGACTCTAATTTCCTTTGCAGCAGTCCTCCGATCTCTGTTGAAAGATGCACGTCCAAAACTATGGCCAGCTTGAACCATGGGCTATTTTGCAGACAACCTATTTTCCTTTTATTACCCAATGGTTGATACCCAGACGCAGGTATGCTCCCTTAGTTCAGCACAATGCTGTTGCTGTTCTCTGTTTTGAACTGGTTCTAGGACTGGTCTTGAAGACTGGCTTAAGCACTGGCAACCGGGACTGCTGACGCAGAGACGTGGTGGAATCATAGAGAGGTGATCACAGGCTCATTGCTACACTGCAGATGTGTGTCAGAAGCACAGTTCCACAGTGAGGAAGGAAAGGACTCTATACCAACCTGAAGCACTACAATGTCACCTGACTGCCCGCGTCTCCATGCCGGATACTCCTGGATGGCGCTGGGAACTGCACTACCAGGCTCCAGTGAGAGCATTACCGTGATGGAGAAATGTCTTGCTGTGACCCTGCATCCCTTTATGAGGCTGACAACAGTCACCAAAACCCTCTTGCCATCTTGTAAGGTGACCTGCACTCATGCTAGCACCCATAGAATCTCAGAGAGCCTCCCTCGCCTCAAGTAAGAAGCAGGCCCGGCTGAAGATGTGTGGGGGCCCAGTTCAACATGTTGACTGAGGGCTCCTCTGCTTAGAGCGAAAACAGTCTGGGGCACCCCTGGGATGCATACATTAAAATGGCGACAAATATATGGTTAATAGCTGTTGATGATCACTGGACGGGCAGGCAGCAGGGATCTTAAACACTGAATGACCACTGAAGAGCTATAAACCCTTCTTTCTCAGAAAGTGGCTGGTATGGCGGAACCATGAGGTGATAACAATATCACGTGCGAAGTGTCAGCCGGAAGGGTCCTGGAAACGCACCTTGTAATGCGAGTGCTGCAAAGCACACACTTTAAGCCCCAGAATGAAAATAGAGAAAGTAATATATTTCTGTATTTCAAGACTGCTGACTAACCACATGGGGGCAGTTGCTGTGGCCCGCTGAGGCTTGAGGCCCCTTTCATTTGAAAAAAATTGAAAGGCCCCGACACCATCCCTGGTGAACAGGAGCAGTATCCTAAAACGTTGGGACCTGCAGGAAAAAATAATGGCTTAGCCATCGTAGGTGACAATGAGGGGTCAAAGGACATCATGGTGGAGTAAGGGACGATCCGCAATAGAACGGTTGTCTCCAGCTACAGCTGGCGCTGAACTGATTGATCCTTAAGTGGCTGTTACAGTGGCTAAGCAGGCCAAAACTCAGGAAAAGAGTGGGGTGTCCAGCGCAGGAAGCCCCAGCCAATCAGCGGCCAGAATTAAGGGCATACATTCAGGGGAAGGAACCGAGCCACTCATTTTCCTTTCCTGAAGCTATACGGCTGGTACATAGAGGAGGCCAAGGGAAGGTTGGGGAGTGGGACCACATGTAAAGGAATGCAGAAAGGGGTGTTGCTTAATATCAAAATGTTGTCTTCCATGGGCGAGTAGTCCAGGACTCCCCGAATGATCTACTGAAAGTATGGTCCTGATCTTGATAACAATTGTACATAAACTGAAGCCATTTATTTTTCGCCAATGATAAAAAAGATAGTCTCTTTTTTTCAGCCCAATTAAGTGAGGTGCATGAAGGTTTTGTGTCCCAATTGGTAATTTTGCTGAGATCCCTGACTGAACTACTGCCTAAGTTATGGATAAGCAATGATTTAGACAACATGTTTCTTCAAGTTATCATTTTCTAAAAAAGTAAACAAGGAAAATGGCCGTGGCGGCTTGTCGCCGATCGGGAGCGGACGCACTGGAGACAGAAGTGTTTTCAGCGTGCCCGCTTGCGAATTGCAGGTAAGATGGGGGGCGAGGGAAGGAAGGGAAATGTGGGGTCGGGGAGAGAAGGGAGGGGGTGTTAGAAGCACCAAACTCATACCCCGGCGAGGGGAGATGGCGGCTACCAGCCCTGAGGAGGCTCAGGGTGGCGGCGTTACCGTCTGTTAACGCCCACGTTCTGAGCCTCCGCCACACTCCCCTCACTGGGTACTAATAAAACAAAAAACCTAGGCAATTTGCCTTATGATTTATGTGAATTCCCAACAATAAATCAATCTTCCTGTTAACTATTAATCTAATAAAATGTGTCATTTCATTTGCTTTTTGTATTTTAAATTTAGTGCCAGGATTGTTTTTCTCCCCTGCATTTAGATATTTCTTTTTCATTTGCTTAATTGTGTTCATGACTTACTCTTTTCACTTATAATTATGGGCGTGCAGTGTATGGGATTATGTGTTTGCATTCGTCAGATGAGAACAGTTTTCTGCTTAGAGAATGCTCACTTCGTGAACCCCCCAGCAATTCCTCCTCCTAGGTGTAAATAATGTTGCTTCCTGGAGTGGTGGGGTGAGGGATATCACTCTTTTCACAAGGATCTACCCTTTGGAACTCCTGCCACCTCAAGATCGGTAAAGGCTCCCTCAGATTCCGCAGAGGCCTTTGGACTTGACTTTCCTTTGGCCATCGCTGCACATGTTTAGGTGCTGGTTGTTCGACGGATGAGGTAAAGACTGGACATCGCCACACTTGTCGTAATCTAATAGGCCCACAGCACCCTTGGGCTTTAGCATTCTGCTCTGTGCTTCACTTCCCACACCCAATCAAAACACTCTGTTTCATGGAATTATCTGCGCGTAAAACGCAGATTTGCGCGCCATTCTGCCCGAAAATCCCTGTTTGAGGTATCGGATTTTCGGGCAGGATGGCGCGCAAATCTGTGATTTACGCGCACATAATTCCATGAATCAGGGGCTCTGTTGGGGCAGCAATGTGGCATCAGCACTGTATAAAAACCCTAAAATAACATAAACCTAAAATTAAATATTTTATTAATCTTATATAAGCATCACCACCTAGCCAGAAAGGGGTTACATGTTAATACACCATAGGAATATTGTATTTCACTAATTACATAATTATTATTTGCTGCATTCAAGCATTAGAAAGGAAAACAAACAATTTGCCATAGAGGATGTTTAACCAATGTATATTGTATTATAAGTTGATAGTTCCAGGTCGTCAATAAAAATGAAGATTGTCATGTGGGTCTGGGAGGCTAGCTCAGGGGCAACGAGCTCGCCTTGGAAGCAAGACGATGCAGAGCAACACAGGTCCGATCCCTGTACCCAATTATTATCAATTATTAATCACATAAATTATTCTGGCGCCCGCATGGCATCTTTTACTAACATCCTATGCAGACTTTTTTTGGGAGCTTTATATAGCGCCACTCTCACTGGAAACCCAGTTTCAGAGTTCTTGGTACCTGATGCTACTTATTATCATCATTATTACCCACCATGATCAGTTTATCACATATTGGGCTGGGTCAGTCCAACCAGGGTATCGAACCTATGACCTTGTTCTCATTCCGTTTGTGGTGTCCTCCTGGCTGGAGTCAGTTTGGCTAATTGCACAGATAAGACAACAGACCTTTTATCAAGACTGTATGGGCGCATTACAAGTATGGCCTGTGCGAGAATAAATTGTCGGCAATGGAATTACTTCCGGTTTTCACGCACCGCATACTACGAGTATGACCCCAGAGTGGGGCATTTACTTTCAGTATCATGCTGGAGGTAAATCCTCCCACTTTCTGCCACAAATTGCCAAAGTCAGCAGAATTACTGCAGTGGTAATTCCGCCTCCGTTAATTCTGCCAGAAATGCCCCATAGAGTGCAATGTACTCTCGAAAAATGGGGATTAACTCTGCTACCGCCATTTGTAAATCTGGCGGTAATTTCTCCAGACCAATTGGCAGTAACAGTAATTCTGTTGGGTGGTATTTTGGCCAATTTACCGCTGGAATACCGCCCAACTCATAATGAGGCCCTATATCTTATTTCAGCATTACAAGTATGTCCCTTTTTTCTAAATATATCACACACTGCATTGTTTATCTCGAAACATGGCGATCTTGCGTATTTTGTCGAATGACAACATAAAGAATATTTTTGACTCATATTGCTCCCATTGGAAAAAATGCCAATGGAGCTTTGCCAACGCTGCACCACTTGCCGCTCAGCCTGACAGAAAGTGAACTGCTCAAAGGACACGCTGTACGTGCCCATAATAAGATGCCGTTCAGGTTTCTGGGAAATGGCGCGCCGTAGCGGCCAAAGATGGCGCCACAGTGATTTATAATATTATTTGCTTACGCGCATTATCACACACAGAGAGCTCACATGCAGGCACAAGGAACATTGTGCATTCAGATTGGAACTCCATTTATCCTAATCAGCAATTTGGCCTGGCCGATGAAGACATGCAGCCTGGGCGGGCGACACAGGGTTAATTATGTATTCATGAGAAGAAGCGTAATAACACAAATAGAGTACACAATCAGTTCACGGTACGGCGCTCTGCGAGGCACCTTCACATAATGGAATTACAAGGACATCATTATTTGCCTCTGCACTTTCACACTTAGTATAAAAGCCGAAGAAAAGGATGTTGGCAAATTGACCATGTCTGTGGCGACGAAGGCATCCCTGAGGGCAGTGCAGAGCTGCAGAGTTCTGCAAGGGAAAGCGTGCTTTGGGTGGAGCTCCTCTGGGAGGGTTTGCTGCGGTTCAAGGGACTGATGCTGCTGCCTTTGCTGGATTTTGTTTTGTCGTGGATCTGGGAATCACGTTATGGGCCTTCTACTGTAGGCCGATTGTACATATGGAGCACAACCTCACCTATGTATTTTAAGACCCATACGCCAATCTGTTCAGACCCTGAACAAATTCAACAATTTAGTGTGCAGAGCTAAACTATAAAAATCCATTCAACCTTCCACCCATCCACCACCCATCCCTCCAACACCATTTGGATCCATCCATTCATCCATCCACCCACCCATCCCTCCAACACCATTTGGATCCATCCATTTATTATCCCATGCCAATACATCCATCCATCCCAAATGGATCCAGGGGTGGACTGGGAACCAAAAGAAGCCCTGGAAATGATTTTCAAAATGGCCCCATATTATACATTTTCAGCAAGCCCAACCTTTATCCTATGGAAACATTTGGATATTCCACACAAAAGAGGCCCAGCGTGCAGAGGCCTACCGGGAAATCTCCAGAGTTCTCTATAAGCCAGTCCACCCCTGATTGGCTAAATGCATTCAGCATCCCGCGCTCTATCCATCCCTCAATGCCTCCAGGCCTCCTTCTATCCCTCCCTTCTTCCTGGTAATCAAATAGCAATTTTTAAAGGGTGAAGTTAGTTCTTCTTCAGAATGGACACATAATGGCAAAGTCAACAATCGTAGACGGTGCAATTCACAAAGAGATTCAATTCTCTAATTATATTTCCTATTGTTGAGTATGACTGTTATTAGAAGCCATCCACAACTATTTATTTCAAAATGCCATATCCTCCCACTGTGACACCACAACAGAGGATTAGGGAATTTATAATCAACTGCTGTGACGACACCGGAGGGGCGTGCAACATGTTCTCCTAAAACCCAAGAAGAGACAAGAAAGTCCAGCACCCCAGCGCCATCAACCCACTGCTTCCCCCTCATGCCACTCCTCTTAACCACCTGCAATGCTGGTCCATAGGAAGTGTAAAAGGGACACGGGTTATACACAACGTAAAATTCTAGGTGCCCTCTCAACCGATCGTCCTGTTCTAGTGTTCCTGGAGGTTACCCCGAATATCCGTATGGCCATCGTCAATCTCAATTCGCCTGTGTAAACCCTGTGTAAAGTACATGGTGATTTGTAGTCAATCGTTTTCTTTCACAGGGTGCCATTGTAGGGCTTATAGAGCCAATGTGATGTATTGTGTCATGCTTTGTTACCCGTATTATTCAAAATGTTAATGTCTCATCTCTCGCCTCATATTCTTACTTATTCTTCATCAACAGGTTCATGTGTCATCCATATTCCACCACCTTGTCACCTAGTGACAGGATTGCTCTGCAGTCTGTTACTGTTCTCTGTTCAGTGTTTCTGTTGAGAGATCTATGATCACAAAGTGAAATACAAAAGACAAACTGAAATACAAAAACAAACTGAAATACAAAAACGTGTGGGAAGAGGTGGAGGAGGGGTGTGTGTGTGTGGCTACTGAATGATTTTGATTATTTATACCGTGCTCCAAGACAGACTCAACTGTATCCAGGCGCAGATGATCAGGAAGCTGAAATCAAGATGTCATGAATAACTATTCTAGTATCTCCAAGTTAAGTGGCCTACTTAAACAAGTGGGTTTTTTAAGCTTTTCTGAACTGGCCCAGTGACTGACAAGCTTTTCCATTGGTAGTTGGTTCCAGAGCTTAGGTCCAAAAACTCTGAATCTCCTATCCCTTCTGGAGACAAATTTGGAACGAGGAACAGCCAACAACAATTTGTCTCCTGAGCACAGTGCTCTAGCCGGATGATAATAGTGAACCTTTCCCCTGAAATAGTCTGGTGCAAGGCCATTGAGGCATTTGCACATCAGAAACACTACTTTAAACTTAATTTGATCCTCGACCGACAACCAGTGCAACGATCTACGAAGGGAAGCTACATGGTCCCTTTTTCTCAAATGTCCAATCAAATGTCCAATCAGTCTGATCGCTGCATTTTGGGCCCTTTGCAGTCTGAAGTTTTAAGAATGCTCTACATTAACATTAGACACTTTCACTGTGGCCAAAATATGCACATGTGACTTTTTAAAACTATTTCTATGAATATTTCTTAAAGTTTATACGACTTTTATCGCTAATTTTAATCACATGTATTGTACAAAGATTGAGTTTGATATTCCACATACATGAAATGAAGATCATCCATTTGTTAAGCTAATACAATTCAGCACTCTCAAGTTCCCCTGCTCAGACATTTAGTCAATTATCCAGTCCTGGTTTCATTCTTTGCATTGTGGTAGTATAAGGTTCGATTTTACCATGATAAATATAGGACTACAATTACCATAACAAATAGGATACAAGCATTGGCAAAGGCAACAGTTTGGGCTTTTGGGTAGGCATGCAGTAGGCATTTGCTAGGCCATAAAATGATGACAGCAGACAAATAGCGCGCTTAAGTGGACAGATGAGGGCAGTACCTCTATCTAATACCTCAAGCCAAAACTGTTGCTTGATTTTAATAGGACTTCAGTGCATTGAAGTGGTATAAATCAAGTCTCGCCTAGCATGTAGTGCGCAAATGAAACCCTTATGTATTTTTGTCTATAAGTTCAATATTCTGAATGATCTACCACTCATATCACACCCTTCTCAAAATACCCCCCGCCCTTCCAGGTCACACTGAACCAGGAATCAGGCTAGTTTGCAAAGGTAAATATTTATTAATTTATGTATTTTAATATTCAAATCACACATAGGTTTACTATAGATAGGTATATATGGGGCAGCAATCACCCAAAGAGTGACAATACAATTCAGAAATATAAGTCAAGCAATTGAATTCACGTATCAGGAGGCAAAATAGAAAACACAGAAAAAAAGAACAGTTTTGGTTTGCACACAGATAGCATTTAAGGTAATGTTTCCCCTGCAACATTTTGTTTAAATACAAATGAGCAATCCTACACAATGTTAGTAATCAGCAGGTTTTCAGAAATGCAATACAATGTCTAGAGTTATAGGCAATCCTCCCTCCCACACAAGAGAGAAAACCTTATTTTGGCAAATGACACTTTGAAATGACAAGTGAAAATGGCTTGGTGAAATACTGCAAAACGGTCAAAAATGCTAAAATGGAGACAAATTCTAAAGAAAGCAACACTAATCAGGTCCTAACATGCATGGGATATAATATGAACCACAGTATATACTTCAGATCAGGATGGGATGGAAAAAGCACTTCAAAATGGGCAAAAGACACGTGTACTTTGGCTGAAATTACAAATTTGTGGCAAACCTTTACTATGCGATATTGAAGAAAAACTGTGTTTCTATCTTTAAAACTGATGGAGTTATAGAGGTTTTAGTGAGAGGTGTTATTTCGGGAAGACGCGAATTTGGACAAGAACTTCAGTTTAAAACCAGACAATAAGGATTATGCTTTTACTCAAGACTAGAGCATTCAGACTAGACAATCAAGTTGGGAAGAAGTAAGCTCTGAGTCTGATTCATGACTTCAGTAACAGATCCCCAGCGCCTTCCTCGGCAGAACCAGTCCAAACACTCGAAGTGGGATTTATGGATAAGAGTTACACAAATAAAAAATGACTATGTGTTGTCAAATGTCCATATTTATCCTTTCAAAATGATATTGCCAAATGGGTGTATAGGCTGGCTTAACTAAACTTGCCCCTGTGAACTGGGATTGGATCAGAGCCTCATCTCCGCCTTGCATCCGGGTGATTGGATCAAAGACAGATGATGTCAGTTTTATGGTTTGATTTTTACAATACTTAGAAACCTCCCCTAGCCACTAGTATCAGAATCAAATTTTGTCCTAAATGCATAATTATACATTTGTATCCTCTACGAAAATCACATATAAGGATTACACATTTTATGGGGTATCTGTTCATCAGAATCCCACAGCTGTGAGATCTTGTTTCGCCTTTCTGCAGCCTTTCGTCCATTTTACCATGAAAACATTTTCCAAAATTTCTCCAAATTTCCACAAATATGCATGTTTACCATAGGAATGTGTGTGCAAAGTTTAATAATTCTAGCATAAATACAGTTCCCAAAAAACACATATATTGCCGTTCCTGTTCAGAATATGCTACACAGTTCCACCAAGTTCTCAAATGTAGGGCCAAAAATTTGATTAACAAATCTGCCCGTTTTATATTGTTCACCACTTCTGATAGCGAGTTATAAATCTCTGAAAATGTTAATTACTTATTCTTTAGCAGCAAATGGTCAGCCTGGAGGCAAGGAGCAGCCCCCACATTTGGGATTTCCTTCTGCAAGCCTAGTTTATGACCTCTTCACATGTCCATTTCCTGGCCTGGAGAATCTGCCATTGTTCAGTCCCTGGCAGCAGACACAAGTCTGGCATACCCCACAATTATCATGTGTCAGTGAGCATCTGCTGAGAGCAATGCCCTGCCCTTGGGTGGAAACCTGTTTGTCAACCCGTTGCTGGCCCAGCCAGCCTAGGTTAATTCTTAATTTCTTGTCTTGAAATCCAGCATAAAACAAACCTGTTGAATCAGATAACATATATCATTTACATTCTTGATTTAAACCTGTGGGATCAAAACAACTGAGTTCTGTGTTCCTTTCAGCAACAGTCCTTTTATATTTGCTAATCTGGCAGACCTTTAGTTTAGACAACCTTAAAGTTTAATCAGGAGAGCCCATTTGACAGGGGCTGTCACTCACAGGTAGCCCAGTGTGGCTGCAAAAAGATTTTGACAGGAATTGTCATACACTGGAAATCCAGTTTTGCTGAGAAGGTGTTTTGTTCTTAACATTTCAGGACCTTGTAAATTCACAGTGCTTCATTAGAATAAATGAATTTTAGCGTCAAGCAAGATTTTGAGTGTTGGAAAGTGTTATGTACAGGCATTTTGAAGTTTCAGCAGCAAAGTAAATGTCATTTACAGGCACATTTTTGAGGTTCACTTGCAAAGCGCTGCTTCTCCCTCTGCACTCTATGTTTACTTGTCATGGAGCCCACTGGCACTTTTTCAGACGCGTGTGCTCTGTTCCACCAAACATACACCATGGGTGGCAGATAGTGCAGCCATGTTTTTGTGTGTTGAAAAATGCGGTTTTGGAGGTTTTGGCACGCACGATGGTTGATGTTAATGCTTGATAGAGTGGGTCTAAAGAGATCCCAGGAGGTTGTGTTTTGGGCAGAGATTTGCAGGTAGTGGGTGGATAGGGATTTCTATGGCCATGAGTAGTTAATGGGTGGGTAAATAACCAAACAACACACTCAAGTTGGCCCCTCCTCACATGCCATCTGTAGGAAAAAAGGAGGCTCCAAATTTTAGCCAGGTCAGCATTTCACCAAAAACCAAAAATTGAACAACAAGAGTGTGAGACTTTGGGCTGAATCTGGTGTGAGTCAGTATTGTGAGTGCATAGAACACACAAGGTAGAAAGGGGGGCTGAATTTAGCACTACATAAAAGCTGGTAATTTCAGTAGCACCACACCGTTGGAATATGAACTGTGTTGCAATGAAGCATACAACTAACAATGTACTCATCCTACTAATACCCCTAAACTCTAACCTATCCTGCTAATATTCAATGCAAATCAGTCCATAGCCATGTGGTACAAAATGTTGGTGCAGGTAATGGTACAAGCCAGCTCATTTTAAAAGGGAATAAACGTGCAGAAGTAAAGTGGTTTGTTTTGCATGGAATGTAAAGGGCCATGTTGCTCAAAGTAGCTCCATTGTTCATGTTAGCTCTGATGGAAAACAATGCAGAGAAATGTAACACTTTTCATCTGCTTGCTGCTCTGCATCACAGTCAAAAGTGCAGGCTGAACACATGCTTTCTGGAACCTTCTGGAGGCTTGACAAAGGAAGGTGTTTTTTTATTGGCATATGACATGACTGTGAGAGGCAGGTATCTGTACATTGGTGGCAGGCAACGGAGGGAGGATTTGAAAAGAAGGCTGCCGGTTATGGGTGGGTTCTTGTTCTGTGGCTGACTCTGGGTCAGAGTGTGCTGCATTCGCTGGCAGGAAGGCAAGCTGGGGAAAATACTTTGTGGAGTTTGTTCAGGCCGAGGGGGAATGAAAACCAGATAAAGACATTCTCTAGTACGGTTTCTGTCCATGCAGATGGAGGAGGATCCTCAGCTGTGTGGAGGGTGTCCTGACTTTGCTGTACTGGGGGCTCACAGAATCAAGCATTATTTTTGATAAGATTCTAGTGAAAATGTAGGTGTGGCTTGATCTGCCTTGCAAGTGCATTCTGCAGACAGTTGCAGCCAGGAAAGATATGGTCATGTTTATAAACACAGGCATATATGTTCATGTGTCATTCATTCCATGTAACAAATGTCAAATGTAGCTGAAGTCTTTAAGCTGAGAAAAGCAGATTCTATGTTTCAAGGACTCTTGATAACAATGTTTTGGACTGCAACACTAAAAGGAGGGTGTCTGAAGCCTGTTACGAGAAAAGGCTTTTTACCACTGTGGGGGAACTTTACTAGTGACATGAGCGTGACTTTGTTTATTTGCATTTTGTATCACAAGGGATCTCATGCAAAAATTCAATGCATTGCAAAAAAATCTGTACCTTTTATAAATTCTAAAACCTTATAAAGCACACGAAACAGGAAATAAGCCCGCCTCAGTCTACTTATTATGTGTCCTAGTCATTGATGATACTATGCAGACAAAAGTGAAGCAGGTGGTTATTGTATTTTACCACAGGTGGTAAACAATGCAAGACCAAACTAGTCACTGTGAACTGGGTCAATTTCAGGGGCTGGTTATATGAATAACAGTATCCATGTTTCATGGAAAGTATTCTGAGTTATCACCAAAGTGGTATTGTAGATAAAATGCCACATGAGGAAATTGTGATTCAGGGCTCACCAGGTCCGGTTTTGGCTTACCCCTTATGATCCCAATAAAAAAATAATACAGGTGGTTTTATAGATTTGGGGCTCACCAAAATATCACAAAATACCCCAAAAGACTCACCAACACTACTGCATAATACCCCTAACATATTTATGGTGCATTGGCCAGGAAGCAGTAAAGCAACTATTGGGTGTTGCCTTGCACCGTATAGCATAACCATATTGTGCGCTCATTCTCTGATCTAGAGCTGTGAGGGAACTGGCAGCAATTGTGCTGTATGCACACTGATTTTTGTTATTGTGTTATTGGCACTAAAAGTCACCATGTCAGCAATAGAAGCAGGGTTTGCTGAATTATCTAGTTATCTGGAGATGAAATTCTAGGCTTTTGGCATATGGTCATCTGATATCTTGGAAAGACAGGATTAGTACTGAAGTAGAAAAAGAAGCCCCAGAAAAGATCTCTGAAGACGGAAGTATTGTACAAACATGTCTTCTTAGGTTATTTCACGCCAAGGAATGTAAATAGAAGGACATCTGTATCATTACGCTGTGTGCATAGTTGTGGTTTTCTACACATAAGTTCATAAAGCTGCAGGGAAAACATGCTGAGGTCATTAGCAAGTTATAGTGTAGTTTAGATGCAGAATGTGAATGGGTGGAACAGATGAAGGCAGATTCAAAACATAGAGAACTAGACATGAAGCTTCAGGCCAATGTAGCAACCTGTTACTCACCGCTCGGTGAATGCCCGAAACCAAGTTCCGTATACTGAAGTTGGGGACTTCATTGCAGAGCTCGGGTTGGAGCCTCCTACCCGAGCCTCCTCTCTGTGAGGGAAGTAACTCTTTTCAGTGATATGGCCCTCCACTGGGTAAACAGTAAAAAGGGTCCCGATCACTTAAAAGAGCGGGGAGAACACACCGCCAAGTAACCGGCTGCAAAGAAAGATAGAAATCGTAAGCCACAGGTAATGAGCGTGTACATATGTCCCAAGGAATCACAAAGTATACCTGATGTGTTTTCCCCCCCAAGATTGGCTACAGGAGACACCGACCGTCCTCCTCTCAGTAAATAAACAGAACAAGAAAATGATGTTGTCACTACTACTTGGGAACCAGATTATATTACAAATAAATCGTTGTGTCTTACCACGAGGAGTACTGGATTCGTTGTAAAGGAGACAACAGCAAGTATAAAATAAAAAAAAGGGAAGTTAGTAAGGGTTCTACTCCCGGACGGCACGAGGAGCGCTCTAGTTCCGGGATGGTGCAATCTCAGCGTAGCGTTCTATATGCACACAGGAGAAAAGGAGGCGTTCCAGTACTTGAGTCAGGTGGAGGTAGCAGTGATTCCAGTAGTAAGAAATCCGTGAGACACGGGGGAGAGGAGATAGGTCAATACAGGAAGGTGATTCTTTATGAAGCGGTGAAAAAAGGTGGAGAGACCCACCGACTCAGCAGCAAAAGTAACGGCGCTGCACAGGGGACGAATGCAGCGCTGTATTGGCCTTCACACAGGTAAGTAGAAAGTCTGTGAAGGTAAGGAGTGCATGTGTTGTGATACACAGGTAGAAGTCCTAGGCTCAGGCAGTAGATGAGACAATCCACTTAAACAGGCAAGGGTCCTGGTACATGGGCGGACGGGGTTCTGAACAAAACGAAGGCAAGAGCAGTCTGTATGACAAGCCAGGAGTCCTGATACACGGATGAGCAGAATTCCGAACAACAACAGGCAGTCCGAAGATCAGAGGGAAAACGGGAAACAGGTACCCAAACGAAGACAAACCTTCAGGTAGCAACTTCAAACAGAAGCAGCGAAGAAAGATTCACAGCTGTTTATAAGGGAAACGCAATTAAGGAAAGCGTACGGCAATGCTTTGAACAAGGTCATGTTACAACCAGACAGGCAGCATGGGAATAGTAGTCCTTTTACAACTTATGCTGCCTGAGTTTCCCCTGCAGTTTCCATCGGGCTAAAAATGGTGCTACAAAGCGCCGTACACCACAAGGCAAGGTGACGGTCTTACGCCTTGCAGCAAGGTATTTTTGCACATTCCCCGTGCGCGGCATGGAGGAGTCCTGCAAGCGCTTGCGAGCGCTGCGAAGTGTGACACAACCCCAGTGCGCAGTCGAATCAGAGAAACAAACTGTTTGCTGAGAGTGAGCAAGGATTCATTCATTTAAAAACTGTGTTAGACAGTGTACAAAAAGATAGAGATGTGGCTATATCGGAAATTCAGACACATAGAAAGGATAACAGTGAAAAAGATAAGGAATTGCGTGCTATGGAAAGTGAAATATTCAGACTATTAGATGAAAATGAAGTAAAAACAAAACAGTTGGTCATTATCAGGCCCAAATCAATGAGTTGCAAGGGGTAATCACTAACATGAGGAATGAGAATTCTGCTCTTTGCCATGCAGCACAGCAGCTCCATGCACAGTGCAGAGAAATGAAACAGCAAATCCTGAGTTTTGAATCTCAGGAAAAGTGGCAGTGCTTCATGTTCACTGAATCTGAATTTAATCGGAGTCCTACCCACTGAACCTACGGGACCAGGCTCCAGCATGACCAGTTGCCCTTGCACTGCCTCTGGGCCTCCCAACCACTTAGGGACTGTATCCTACAGTCCCCTGACTATCTGCACTTAAGAGCCACCTCCCTGGCAGCACTTATGAATTCCTTTGCACTCTCCCCTCCCACTTCCCCCGGCACTTCTCCCCTCCCTTCCCCCTGCACTTGCACAATCTAATTGACACAAAGCCTAGTAAGATCATTGTTTTGTCCTCTTTTTGTATTCCCTCCCTTTCTTGTCGTGCCTAGAAACACTTGTGTACAGATGCATTATAAATTACTTATAACATATCATATATAGCCAGGGAAGTTTGCCAGCATCAGTCTACCTGACAAGGCCTGGCAATAGTCTGATGTTCAAAGGCTAGGCCACCCAAGTATGCTCACACACACATTCACCCACAAGAAAACAGGAGTGGGGAACAAAATGACATCCCACAATGCTCCATTGTAGTGCCTTAAAGATTATGAAATGTATCAAGGCTTTGATCAAACCATTCAAAAAGGGAGGTGATAGCTGTACAGAAGGTCATCTTGAGTATACAATATCTTTAAGACCCTCCAGATTCATAGGGAACAACATGGGTGGTACTTTCTCCTCACTTTAGAAGCTGCTTCTGCCAGTGTTATGCGTGGCCTGAATGAACAGAAACATGTGTCATGGGATGGCTTTGAGAAATAAATTAGGCACCAATTCTCATCCTATCAGTCTATACAGCAAGACAAGAAGGCTGCTTGTAGCTTGTCTGCACAGTCAATTGAATCCCCATCACCAATGTTTTCAAAATTTAAAAAGGGCATTCTCATGTTTTGATGTGACCTTTAACCCCCACTCAGTAGAGTTCAAAACAGCTTAATTTTATGGGCTTCAGAAATATATTGTATCCCAGTTAATTCATGAGTTTGACAGGCAAAGGCCATTAGAATGGATCATTGAACAGGCAACCAAGATATATGATATCATATTTAATGAGAAAGAACAGGGTACTAAAGGTAAGGAAACTAAATTAAAAACTAAAGCATCCCACCAGCAATTCTAGAGGTAAGGTCTGTAAAGATGCCACTATAAACAGCCCAAACTCGGGCAAAGAATGACACAACACACAATTAAAGGGGTGTGGCTCCACAGAGAACACCACCCTAAACTCCTGTGTTCCAATCCATAGATCCCAATAACAGAAGTTCTTACATTAGTCCTCGGTATCTTGGTAGTTCTCTGAAGGTCGGATTTTGCTTTGATATGCTACGACTAAATAACAACCAGAATCAGATGTACAATGGTCTATACCAGACATTAGGGGCCCAGAATAGACTTGGACTATAACACAATGATGTATGGTCATCAGGGAAGACGAGGGTATGTCGATCGATTCATTGAAAAAGGAAATCAGCATAGGGAACCTTTCCCACCACATGAAAGACAAAACGTGAATTGAATTATGCACCTCGCCAATATAGTCAATCCCCACCACAGGTTGACCATGGTCAGAGGATGGTCACCCCACATTCCCCATTTCCTGTGTCACAGAAATGCAGGGGAAATACAAACAGAAATCAATTCCCGGAAAAGTATCAGATCAGGCCTAATCAGGGTGAATGTAACTATTAGCACCAGGGTGGGAGAGGCAGCCAATCAGATGGGCTAAGAATGTGGGCTTGAACTGCCGGTATACACCCACGTTCCAAGCCACCTGACCGCCGGCTTCCCGACCGCCATCTTCCCCCACCCTCTGCTCCCTTTTTTTGTTGGAATCCTCCCCTTCGACTCTTCCCCACGTACCTTTTTTCAGCAGCGGTGAGCCCCACCGCTGCATCCGCTCCTTCTCCTTGCCGTTCCACAGGCTGCCATGGAATGGGAAGAAGGGCTCTGTATGGAGCCTCGCTTTCTCTTTCCATGGTGGCCATCTTTGTGAAGGATTTTCCCTCATCCAACGGGATGTGCGCGGCATCCCGTTGAATGAGGAAAAATCTTTTTTTTAAAGCCGCCCGGGTTATATCGAGGGTGCTCATTATCGACCCAGACCACAAAGCGATGAGTTTAAGGAAAGGGATAGGTTCCAATGCTTACAGGCCCTGGTTAAAATGTTGTCTGAGAAAATAAGGAACCTATGTGCAGTACAAAAACAAACCAAATGAAAGTGCAGAAGGTCATAGGAGTGATCTTGTGCGGAGCGACAAGTCAGTCATTCCTGCCATGATGAGAACAGAGATATCCAGGAATTACCTTTGAATAAAAACACTGAATTGCTTACCAATATAAAAACAAGAAAACAAATGAATGAAAGTGAGACACAGAACAATTGCACAGACAAAAAGGGAGTGTGGTTTAACTTAGATTTGAACCAGACCATTCAGGTGTGTGAAAATGAGGAACGGAGAATAAGAAAATAACAACTTAAGGAACAACATGATAGATGGCAATTTATGCAACAAGAAAATAAAACACAAAATGAAAAGTCGGGATCAACTGATAGTCTATCCTTACTTGATAACTGTTCATACCTCCACAAAAATTAAAATGACCCAAGAGACAGGTGCAGGTCAGTCCCCTGAAGAATATTTTGAGCCCCATATATTCCAAGGGACAGAAATGTCAGGTACCGTGCAAAATGCAGGTAAGTGTCACACACCAAAAACAGACATTCTGTCACCTGACACTTGTGAAAATACACAATCAATAGGTTCCAGAGTGGAGGTAAGTGGAAAGGACCCAGGTAGTGGAAAAAATACACTAGCGGAATGGGGAGTGACCATTAGTGGTCCCAAATCAGAGGGGCCGTTGGTGGGTGCACTTCAAATGGGTTCTGAACCCAGGAGAATAGACAAAGAAATTAAAAAAGAAATTGTCAAAAAGGGGGGTAAAATGTCTTTTCATATACCCCTTTGCCTAACAAAATGACAGGATGGTCTGAGAAAAGTGAGCACTGAAATCAGTAACAATTCCCATTGTCTATGCATACTAGAAGAATATGAGGACAGATATTATGCTCACTATTGAAGAGATGTGTAATGCATTTGCAATGATTGACACAGGTGCTCAAGCAACAATAATGTCTCGGGAACTGATGCAAAGCATAAATGAGGGGTGATCCGCACAAAACTGTGTAACGGTGAGACAGAGTGAAGGCCCTATACATTATTTCAATGGGGAAGAAACACCTGTGGAAGGTGCCACCGAGGTTGACATAAAATTAGAGAAGCATAGGATAAGACAGGAAGTGTTGGTCACACCCATCAATGAAATACAGTTCCTCATAGGGACAAATTGCCTGAGGAGGCCGTCACCTCTCATTGATGTGATAAGTGGAGTGTTGAGGTCTTTAGCCAAAAAACCACTGAAACCTAAAGAAATAATGGCTCAGAACAACGGCGCAAAAGAATGCCACACTATTGCTAAATCAGAAAGTGCATTGGAAGTCTATCTTCAGAATGGATGTGTGCCTAGCGTCACTATCATTCTCATGTGTCTGGATGAAATGCAAGGAGAAAAAGAGAAACAATTGTTAGAGATTTATTTGGATCCCAAGAAAAACTGGCAAACAGAAATACATGAACACCTTGGGCCTAATTCACAGAAGCATTTTATAATGGCAAAACCCCGTTGGAAAACTCTCTGTGAATCAGGGCCCTTTTGTTTTTATCTAGATGAGGAAACATAAACTTTAACAATTGCAGAAATACACATGCCAGAAGGACATCCATGGATCCCTATCCATGTGAATGGACATCCTGAAATGATTGAAGCCACTTTGGCACTAGAGCAGGAAAGAAGTTTCATTAACGAGAAGGTGTTTAAACAGATACGTCACAGAGAGGAAATTCTAAATTTTAAAATTTGAAATCAACAGATTTCTGGGCTGGATGACCCTGAATTGGGGCAAAGAATTGTGGGAAGATGCATGCTAAAGATTACAATTGTCTCTAAGAGCATTCACCACAAAATTTGAATTGTAAGCGGAACCCAAAATAAATTCTATTAGGGATATTACATCATGCACAGATTTCTTAAATCAAAAGGCCTGGTCTAGACTGGGTGGAGCTGCGCCCGAATTTGAAAACAAAAGACAAGCTTAACATTGTGCCCAAATGATGCCATATGCAATTGAGCTTCAAGCCAAGAAGGTTGTGACTATTCCTGCATTTACCAGACAGTTCGCGTTAGCATTAAAGTACAGAAAGTGACAACAGATGGAAGGGCCTGATGCATTTGTGTGCCTCAATGAATCCATGAGACAGCAAGGGTTACAATGCGAATATACACCATTGGTAAAGATTGGAGATGGCCCCATTTGAATTATGGTGAATAACAATGGGTGTGTCAGGACATTCATTTGGAAGAAAATACAGCATTAGGAGTGGCAATGCAATAATCCTCCTATACTGCTCATCTATGTAATCCAGTGATCGGTAATATCCCTGAAAGCTATTTCACTTCACAGGGTGAATTACCTGAGTCATTGGATTCTAAACCAAAGGGAATTTTTAGAATTAAGTTTGTATACCCTTATGAGCCAAAAGAAATGATATGCTGTCATCAGGATAATTGTGTCCTATTTGAATTGTGTGAATCTGAAAGAGAAAAGCAGCAAGGTAAAACACAGCAAATTGAGATGGAGGTCATTATTCCAAAATGTCTGAGGGGGGCGGCTCTCCAAAGAGACACTGCCACACAATTAGAGGAAAGTACAGGGGTTTCTCCGTGGAGATTTTCCCTGAATTTTCTAAAGGTAGAGGAACAGATTCAAGCTGCAGATGCTTGCACACATGAAGAGGAAAAAGACCAATTAAGGAAAATATGTATGGAGTTCAAAGAGGTTTTTGCCAAAGACGCCTATGACTGTGGGCTGACTGATTTACATGTTGCCACACTACCAGAAGGATTTGGTAGGCATCCGGTATTTGTGTGGCAATATAGATTACCCTTAGCATGTCTGGAGTCACTGGTGGAAATGATTAAACATTTGGAATCGAGAGGCATCATCAGGCCCATTCGTAGTACTTCAAATACTCCTATTTTAGGTGTACTAAAACCCAATGGCCAGTGGCGCTTGGGTGCAAACCTAAGAGAATTGACCAAGAGGGTACCAGTTTCAAGGTGTCCCCTTCCTTCATTGATCAAGGTGTTGCACAGGTCCAAGGATCAAAGGTGTTTACCACTATGGATCTCACCGCAGTGTACTGTAGTGTGCCACTAGCTGAACATATAGAAAATGTATTTGCCTTCTCTTTTGACAAGTTACAGTATGCATGGTGCTGGACCCCCGTTTGGGTATGTTAATAGCGGGAGTGAATCTGGGATTTTCCTGAGCAAGGCACTCCCAGATGCAGCTGAGAGAGGAACCAAAGCTTATGTAGATGATGTGCTAATCAAACATGAAGATTTAAAAAGTTGCTTTCAATGAAATTAGACATGTGCTGGGTCAGTTACAAAAGGCTGGGGCAAAAGTATCTTTACAGAAAGCATAGTGATGTAGAAAAAAGGTACATTTTCTAAGCCATGAAGTGACAGAACATGGGTTAAACCAACAAATAAGAAAGGTGGAAGCCATTCAGACATTAAAAGATTCCAATAACTTAAAAGCTCTAAAGAGTTTGTTGGGAATGACAAGTTACAACAGGAAATCTATTGAAAATTATCCAGAGATTACACAGCGTTTGACTAAATTACTGAAGCAGGTGTACCCTGGAAATGGGAAAAGGAACAAAGTGAGGCAGTGGCCAAGTTAAACAACTGTTTGATAAAAGCAACATGTTCAGCATACCCAATAAAAAAAATCAAGATTTCTTTGTAGAAATAGGATTCACAGATCAATGTATGTCAGCAGTGCTATACGAAAAACATGATGCAAATAACAAAACCATTGCATATGCCAGCAAAGAATTCATTGGATTCATGAAAATGTACACAGAAATCCTGCAAGGGCCACGCACCAAGAAGGACACTGCATGAGCCTGTGCGCAGAATAAAAATGTGCACCCTGCGTACTCATGGAATTGTTCACGCAAAGTAACTGTATTCGAAAGTCACAGTCAGAACACCCCCACACGCCCACATGCAAAGCATAAAAGGTCAGATCAGCTATCTTTGCGCTCTCCCCAGGCGCAAATACACGCACCCTTCAAACAGTATGTGGGGTCCCCCACAAGCAGACCTGCATCTCTAGGACCCTGTGCAGGGTCCCACGTAACTGTTATCGGCACCCTGACAACCTGCATATGAAATATTGAGACTCAGTCTAAACTCCAAACATCTGCATGCAAACCCCAGTAAAACCATTCCTGCACCCTGGTACACTGCTTACGCACACCCCTAAATTACATCAGATCCCCGGTTGAGTACACGCACCCCAAAATCCGACATGCAACCCGACCTCCATGCTGCCGATCCTACACGCAAGTGTACCTACGCCTGCCTTCTGGTGGCAGATCGTATGAAGGACTTGCGTGGCCATTTCCCAGCCAAGAGGTTGTACAATCGAATCCATGAATAGGTCTTGTGCTGCGTAATTGTGGCTGTGCGAGGGACTGCCTGCAGGCCGGCCCTCGGAATGCCCACTTTTTTTTCAAATTTTATTCCCCATTTTTGGTATACCTCCTCCTTCCCAGCCCTCTGCGCAACCCATGCCAACGCTCTGCATGGAGTCTCAACAGCTCGCACAGGCATGCCAAGCCAGCGCAAATACCACACAAGTCCAGGAAAAGTACTGCACATTTGATTCCATGAATCAACGAAGGTGGATTTGCACGCAGTTGCGTGCGCAAGTACCATATTTTACATGCAAATAATTACATGAATCAGGCCCCAAGTTTAGTGATTGTTAAAAGGGACATTTGCCCAACATTTATTGGTCTTTTATTATGCGCCGATACATGTGTGTGTCTCAAAGCGCAACAAGGCAAGGGGTAGGTGAGGGTGGAACAATCCTACTAGGCCTTGTAAATTCAGATCATGCAAGTGCAGGTTATTTAACAAACACAGATCCGGGATTCAAACCTATGTTGCTCAGCGTGGTTTTGCTTCCAAGACCCGCGCATTGCCAAAGAGCTATCCTCCCTTCATTTCCACCCCATAATTCAAGGGGAGCGGGTGATATTTGAAACAAATCACCAGCCTCTACAATTCTTGCAAAGTAAAAGGATAAGATCAGGGAATTTGGCCCAGTCAAGAATTACTTCATGGGCATTAGCACTATAGGGATTTCCAGTGGAAGTAAGATATGGACAAAACAAAAATTAAATGATTGTGCAGCTAGCTGTGAGCCTGAAGACAAAGAATTAGAGACACATTTAAATGAATTTGAGCAATCCCCACACAAGCACTGAAGAAACATGTAGGGATCTCCCAACCGTGTTTGTAGATGGAAGTGCTTACCAAGTGGAAGGTAATTCTAAAAAAGAACTGGTGGCAGGAGTAGGAAACTGACTGTTTTTAGAGCCTACCCTCATGCTTACTCTTGGGATGCTATTGCATATAATCCACCAATTTGCAGAATTGGCCACCATTTATAAGGCAATATCTACAGCCGTGTAAAATAAACTTAAAGAAATAGTTTTAGTCACTGATTTTGATTATGCACAAAATAGTCTTGTGGAATATTTACCCGGCTAGAAATTGAGATGAATGCTCACATATAACAAGAAACCACTTAAACATGGCAAAATGATTCAAGCCATAGACAAACCTGTTTCAGAAAATGACAAGGAAGATCAATTAGCCAAAATTGGAGCTGTGCTGGGGGTGGGGGGATTGTTTTCTATTGAGCACCTGCTGGGTGAAATCCAGGTGGATGCGACAACACGCTCCAAAACTCAGAGAACAGTTGAACATCCTGTGGCACAGTGAAGCTTTGATACTCTTGATTAAGACATAATTAAAGCACAAAAGGAAGATCTTATTTTAGCCCCATATTATAACCACAGTGCAAAATACTCTGACTGAAGAGGACTGCAAAGGGAAAGAGGAACTGAGGGTGTCATTAAAAAACAAAAAAATAATTTCTTTACAAGATGGACTAATGATTCAGGAATCCATGTCAAGCCAAATTGAATGGGTAGTACCTTTGTCATTTCGGGGGCTGATGTTACATTATGCCCACAATACCATAACAGCTGGCCACAGAGGTTCCCAAACATTTTTGGACATTTTAAAGGATTATGCTTATTGGCCACACATGTCTCAGGATGCTGAACTTTATACAAGGGGATGTCTGGTGTTTGCACAATTTCAACCTACTTCCACAACACACAGGGCACCATTAATGAAAAGAGGTCTGACACTCCCATGGTCAGATCTACAAATAGACTTCATCGGGTCGGTGCAAAGGTCAGCGTGGGGAAACAGGTATTTATTGATGGTCACTTGTTTGATGTCCAAGAGGGTGGAATGTATCCCAGCCCCTGACTGCAGTGCGCAAATGGTGACCACTTTACTGGTCAATCATATTTTTTCAAGATCTGGTTTACCCAAGAAGATAGAATCAGATCATGGAAGCCATTTTACTAGTGCAGTAATAACAAAGATGTGGCAAATCTTGGGTGTGAAGAGGAAATTGCACATTTCATACCAGCCCTCCTCTTCTGGGGGTGTGGAACGTTGCAACAGGTCAATTATTAATATATTCAAAATGTTTTCTGTTGAAGCTGGATCCAGTTGGGATTTGCGACTCCCGATGGCGCTAATAGCTATTAGGTCAACACAATCTAGACCAACAAATCTCAGCCCACATGACATTTTGACAGGTAGAAACATGGTTTTACCAAAACATCTGCTTTATTGAATCAATGAGCAGGTCCTGGTAAATGCAGCCACAATCCACAAACATGTGGAATAGAAGAGAAAGCACTTGCAACATGCTTTTGCATTTGCGCAGCGGAACTTGGAAAAAGCAGCTGGCAGTGCAAAATCATACTATGACAAGAAAACATTTGTGAGTGAACATGAAGTAGGCAACCAGGTATATAAGTTTGACTTTGGAAGGGGCAAACATACAAATCCCAAGATCCTCGTATCAGGCCACTGGCTATTTAGAATTGTGGATAAGGTTTCACCTGTAGTTTACCGAATTGTTATAAAGGAGGGGGAGTTAACTGTGGAACAATTTGCCCATGTTAACCAAATTAAACCGTTCCACCAAAAACAGGAGGTGAGGAAGTGTGAACAAATTGGAGAAACTAGTAAGGAGAGAAAAGTTTAGTTATATCCTGAAAATGAAGCACTTTTATCTCAAGGAGATTCATCGTAGCAGGTAAGTAGGTATGAATAGTATACACAAATTTCAAGTTGAAGTGTAAAAGAAAAGGGCTGAAAGGAGAGATACATTAATTGAGTAACTGTGAATACATTTTAAAATGTATGTTTATAAGGGGGATGAAAAACAGGTGAGTATATAAATGGAAATATGTGTGCAAGGTGTTTAAGAAATAAATAAATACGCAAGGGGGTATAGCAAGTACAAGAAAATATATAAATAAAAAGGAAAAGTCAAAAGGTAGTGTCACATGGTGATGTATGATTAGATTAGCAGGGATTATGAATGAAAATCAAATCTTTGCAGCAATGATTAATTTATTTATATTGTTTCTTGATTAGATGCTGTGTTGAATTTTGTTGTGTTTAACATACATGCTCATTTACAGTTAGAGATAAAAAAAAGGTGTTGTGTTGTATTTTTGTGCTTAATCCATGTGTTATTTACAGGTGGTCATGGAAAATATCCTTGGTTCAAAAATCATCATTGTATATTTTGTAAATATTATGTTGTATAATCCAAGTTTTATTGCAGACAAACTTTAGAGAAAAGATAAAAGTGAATGAGCTGTTGTTCTTGGTTCTTAATTGGTCTTTTTCTCTTTTACTTTAGACACTAACTCCTTTTCCCGCCAGTGCTCTGGGAGTTGGAGGCGGCCGGATTCAGAGGAGATCACCACCCCAGAACGGAAAAAAAACCTGGATCGAAGAAGGGGGAAAAGATGATGGAAGCCTGCTTCACTTTAAGACGTAATTCATGGACAAGAGCTTGATTGAAAGTCCAGTAGTAGGCTCCTTATGGCCACCACTGAGTTAAGAGAAATTCAAAGTGGACTCATGCAGCCACCCAGACATGGAATCGACACTATGAACATTCTTCATTTTGGATAGCAAAAGGACTTGATTTTACCTACCTTATAATGATTTGTCTATACAAAATATTTAAAAAAGAAATCAAATTTCCTTTTTTTAAATACATCTTTTTCATGCATCTAAGAAAAAAATCAAAATAAAGATCACTAAAAAAAGGACAAAAACAAAAACAAGTAAAAAAAGGTCTAAAAATATATACATACATTCAGAGATGGGTGAAGACTTTTGGTTACCAATTGCATGATGTTTAATATTATAAGAATTCATGGATGATTTGGCGTGTAACAGTCTGAAATTTATTTCGCTCAGGATCGCACATTTGTATAGAAGTAAAGCTGATATTAGTTTGTTTCTGCAATGACTCTTTGGTCAGGTCCAAGCATAAACACAAGGGGGAGTATGTAGGAAAAAGGAGGCTCTCAATTTTAGCCAGGTCAGTATTTCACCAAACATTGAAAATTGATTAACAAGAGTGTGAGACTTTGGGCTGAATCTGGTCTGAGGTCAGCTTTCAGCCCAAAGTCTCACTCTCTAGTTAATCAATTTTCAGTTTTTGGTGATAACCGTTCTCCATGGCCTGCCTTCGTCATCAAATCCTTCAAGCATGGCTACTTCCCCTCACACTATAGCTGCTTATAACTGTAAGGGAACAATCTGTCCCCTCTCTTCGTCCATAGGTATCTGGGCCTGAACGAAAATTCATCAGCTATCCTCATAATCTTTCCCACTAAGCCATGTTAATACATACTCCATACTCAAAAACCTCTGGCTTTAATGGCACTCCTTGCAGAGCTATATGCCCTCTAATAAATTCACCCACGTTTAAATAATGTATCCCTGGAGTGGAGCACACTATTCCCTCATCAGTGAAAGAAATTGTCATATTTATTTTTGTTATACAATCTCTACCCAGAATATTACCTGGTGTCTGCCCTGAATACAATAAAGGCACAGACATATCACACTTGTAGCTCCAGAGAAGCCTGAGCATTCATGGCATTTCCTGATAACGAAAACCTTCCCTCTCGTATACATGAGCGAGTTTCTCCAGTGTCTACTAAAAAAGAAAAAGATTGGCCTCCTACGGTCACATCGACCCTTGGTTCCTCTTAAGGATTTGGTGTCACTGATAGTACTGAACACATCAAGTTGCCCTGTGAGCTGTCTTATTGTAGGTACAGACTTATTCCTGTGCCCGTGAAAGGACTTTCTCCTGCAATAGTGACACCCACTACTCTGGGAGTCAATAACTGTCCTGTGTTTGCACTCTGCTGTATCTGCATGGGTGCGTGCTGTGACCGCCCTTGCGGCGGATTCAATGGTGCTTGCTGTGGTTGTAAAGCCTGTTTTGTTTGTGGCACTTGTGCTTGACACACTGTCTGATCTTGGGCGAACCCGTCCCTTCCTTGTGGACTATATGCCAGAGGATAAACTGTCCCCCCCTCTTGAGAATTGCCTATTCTGTACATACACTTGGCTCCTACATGTTCACGCAATATGCCCTGTCATGCCACATGTCCAACATATAGGAGAGAGTCACCTCAATTGCCCTCCCTCCATATTTTGATTATCATTCTGCAGATTCTGAAACCCACCTTGGCTATTTTGAAAACCACCCTGATTATTCTGGAAGCCACCTCTTCCTCTAAAACCTGTACATCTGCCTCTCGGAATAAACCCATTTCCTCCTTGATCCAACTGGCTTTGATTATTTGCCTATTGCACACCCACTATTTGCTGCGTTCCCAGGCCCTCTGTGCTTGTCAGTACTGCTCCTTCTATTGCATACTTTGATAACTTCTTCTGGACTAACTTGAACTTCCTCAAGTTTCCAAGCATCCTCCCTCTTCTTATTTTTCTCTTGCAGCAATCGGCAATGATGTGCGATCGTCAACTGTTTCTCCGCCTATGTCTTTACTTCCATTCCCACTAGCTTCTTGAGCTGTCTCTGTACCTGTTCTGGCATCCCCTGTCACAAAATGTGGTAAAATACTGGCAAGGATTTCTCCCAAGGCTCTCGGGCTTCCAAGGTCCACCGCTCCTGATTTTTTTTTATATAAGCAAGCATCTTACATGCCATGATTGCACCCAAATCTGACTTATCAGGATACTGTACTCTGAGCGATATCCAGACAGCCGCCCTACAATTATTAAACGGCGCTCCATCCTGAGCTGTGTTCTGTGCTGTAACACTCGAATAACCTGCTCTTGTCCATATATCATCGGCTCTTTCCCCAAGCATGGCTGCTAGGAGACCTTTAATGTCCCCTATAGCTAACATGTTTCCCCCTGTCATTTTTTCTAACTCATAAATCCATTTCCCACACCCGCTGTTAAACTGGGGAGTTTACATCTTAAATTGTCCTTGTCCATTTTGGGCCATGGAATATACTGCAGTCTAGCCACTCCTTTCTCTAGTAGCGGGAATTGCGTAAACCCAAATCCAAATTCTGCTCCCATCGTCTGCCTACTCATAGTGGGAACAATGGTTCCTGATTGCCTTCTACCTGGCAATGACCTCAACCTGCTCACATATGGTGGTGATTCTCCTCTCACTGGTGTGATCGCCCTTTAGATTGTCCTGGGTACCCCATATGATCTGACGTCCTATCTCTTGGTTGGTCTAAATCTGACCATTTTACTTCCTTATCCGTCTGCAGACATCCTTCAGGACCACATGCACTTTCTCCCTCCTCCCCACGGGAGGTTTCTCTTTCTTCGTCTGACATGTCTAGTCCCCAACTAGTATGGCTTTCATCTTTCTCATCTCTGTTTAACATTAGCCTGTCCGAAGACAAGGCTCTGTGCTGAAGACTAAACGGGCATCCTTCCTTTCCTCGTGACTGGGCACCGATGAGTCGGTCTTCCTTTACCTTTCTTTTTGGCTCATTTTTTGTCTATCTCCTGATAAGCTTTATCGATTCTATCTCCAATACTTGCCATCTCAAAATTCTCATCTAGGTTTACCCTAGATGGTCCTGCCATTTCTCCTTGTGATGGGAGAAACTCCTCTATGTCACCCCATGATATTACCGGACTTGGTTCCATCAGCTCTTTCTCAATGTGATCAATATTGCATGCTCTCTGTCTCCTTTTTCATTCTATTTCTTTGTCTAATTCCCTTTGTTTTCTCCCTTCCCATCTAACTCTATCTTCTTCCTACCTTTTCTCTTCCCTTCTTTCGTTTGCTCTATGCACTTCTTCATCTCTGCATTCTTTTATCTTGTAATTTCTGTTTTTCCTCTTCTCTCTTCTTTTCTAACCTGTCTCGTTTTTTGATTGCTCTCTGCCTGTTGTCATACTTTCTCTGTTCTTCTGCCCTTTCTTCCTTTCTGAGTTGTTCCTCCTGATGCATTTTCTCTCGCCTTTGTCTGTTCTTCCTTTTATGCTCATCCTCTTTCAATAGTTTCTCTCATTCCCTGTCCTTTCTATTTTGTTCTTCTTGGTCTTCCCCTTGCCTTACTTCCTCAATGCTCTTTCCAGCGAGCTTGAGCATTATCTGTCCACCCATCCATTAGTTCTGTACAAGCATAACCTCGTCAGTTCTATCTCTTTCTCCTTTCCATCTCTTAATCTCTCGTTCTATATCTAAAGAAACATTTGGCTATTCACTCTTCTCCTCTTTCACTTGCAGGACCGTGGAGGTCTCCTCCTTTTCTTTAGCCCATTCTCTTTCTGGACTCTCATCACTGCTATAAGGAGGCGGTTCAGATATCGGATTACTATATCCAATCGCCGCTTTCAGTTACCTCAAAGGATACAACCCGTCATCTTTCGTACTTTTGCTATTTACTTCAGGCACAGTGGGGGAGCAGAAGGCTCACCACCCTCCTCCCTGCACTGGTTAAGCATTCAATCCCCAGGAGGCAGATCTTCTTGTTCCTCCCGGTACATTTTCCAAAGCTCTAAGCTAGCTCACCTTTTCTTTTCTCCAATTTCTTTCCTGTGTACGCAGCGTGCAAGTATGTGGTCATGTGCTGCTAAACCATTTTTGACAGCGATCCCCTTGTGGCCATGGCATGAACATTTTGTCTGCGGTACACTTAACCCATCCGGCACTGTACTGTTTAAGCTTGGGTGTATCAGCGCTGATAATAGCTTTAGTAGAGAATTATAACATTTTGATCTCTTCCTAACACAACATTTCCTTGTCGCTCTTTGACACTTCACCTCTCCTACACATAAAATACACAAACAGACAAACTAGTCGACTCTTCAACACATACTTCCTCAGCGCTCTTCACTGCTATCACTTGCCCCTAATTACTCCGATAGGAGTGTGAGTTGTCTCCTCTTATAGATCTATCTATATGCAGCATAGGTTTACCCACTTGGGTTTTGAGACGGCTCCTTCTAGACACATCTTAAGTATAGGACACTTGGCTTATCTCGGACGCTCTTCGTCCCTCTCACGTTCCTCGTCACAGATATATATATATTTATTTAATCGGCCCCCTATTACTTTATTTTACTGCCCGGACTTCACTGATTTCCTATGGTAAGGGTCTGCAACCTGCAGCTCTCCAGATGTGTAGGACTACAACTCCCATGATACCTCACCTTTGACTCCACTGCATAGGACTAATAGTATTTGGAGTCCAAAATATCTGGAGAACAACAAGTTGCAGACACATGCCCAATGGGAATTTGGACATATATTTCTGTTCCAGGCTCGGACTGGGGCATACATGTGTCTCAGGCCCAATGAAAAAGTGGCCCACAGTTGCTAATGGAAATTCATTCCTTTTGTGACTCACTATGTGAGTAGTACCCATAGGGGAGGTTTTTGATAAAATGTGATGCAAATGGGCATTTTGAAGAATATCTAGTCAGTAACACTGGTCAAAACTACAAGTCGCATGGTGAAGTAACTTATCAATTATTGACCCCAAAAACTGCCCCACATTAGCATTTTGCGTTTTTGGTTCGGGCATTGCCCTGGTGTCCTATAGGCCAGTCCGAGCCTATTGTGTTCTAATGGCAGTGAAAACGTGAAACCACTGTCACCCACAAGTTACTTGAGCAGCCACTCAGCCATTGAGCTATCATAATAATGGATCTAATTGGGGTTTCCTATCAACCTGTCCTGAAGAACTCAATGTGCTCCTGTACTCTCAACACAGGAGAGCATGCAGGGGCTAGGTCACGCATCCCAGCAGCCCTGTGTGACTGAGCCGCAGAGGTGCAGCTACTTATCTGTCCACTGCTGCCCTGGCCCGCCATAGACTAGGCAATGTCATTAAGAGGAGGGTTGAAGCAGCGAAACCTGTTCATCAATCACTGCAGGCGGAAGCCAGAGATGTGTTTTCTACTGCTGTGCTGTCGACCCTACATGGGCGTGACAAATTAATTTGTCACAGCATTGTACAGTAGCTTTTAGAACCCAAGCCTAACTTGTGACATACTTGTTTCCACCCGTTCCAGCACTTGGAACGGGTGTTAAATGCCATTAGCACCCATTCCATGGGCTGTGACGGGGCTAATTTAAAGATCTGTGAACGGGTGTCCTTGCGGCATCCCATTCACGGAACAAAGAGACTGTTCAAAGATGTCCGCCTTTGAAAGGGAGCCCCTCTTCCCTTTCCATGGCGGCCTCACGCATAAGGAAAGAGGATGAAGGAAGCAGCACCGCTGCAATGAGGTAAGTGAGGAGGGAGGATTATTTAAAAGGAGTTCTGGGGGGGAAGATGGCGGGCGTGGGAAGCGGCCATGGAACGCAGGCTAACATCGGGAGATTTAGCCTGCGTTCATAGACTCCTGATTGGCTAGCTCCCCTGCCAAGGGTGCTAATTCGATACAACACCATCCGAAACAAATCAATATGAAATCAGGCTATTCATCTGAAAAAAGACGGTCTAAATTATTGTCCTGATTATTTGTAGAAATATTGCTCCAACCAGCAAACGAGCACCTGCAAATTCCACCCACAGAAAACGAAAAGCGTGTGGTTATTAGTGCCAACCCGTATATTCAAGGAGGCAGCTTGGGCATGGAGAATAAATAGCGTTTTCATAAGAACTACACACTATCATGTTTATACATCAATGCAAATTAACGCTAATAAAATGAAGTCACATTATGATCACCCAAGTTCCCGTAACAGCAATAACGCAGAGCAATTTCCCCACCATAACGCGCCCACAATTGTAAGAGAAAACGCCCAGTTTGGCAACGGGTTTTATTGGGTTCAGAAATAAATTAAGCATTCTTTTTTCCCCTTTGGTCGGTGGAGCTTGCTCCCTTTCCTCCAATATAAATAAATTAAGAATTAAAGTTGACTGCGCCATCAGTCACGCAGACGAGACTGGCAGGCTTTCTGCTCATTGGCGGAAGCCACAGAGGCGCTGCGTTATGTGCAGAATAATTTATTATTTTTCACTCTGTGGGAACCGTATTCTAAGCTCTTAAAAAATGTCAATTGAGCGCCAGCTGTTAAAGATATTTCCATCAGGATATCAAGTTGTCAAGATGTCAGGGGGACAGCCAGCACAGTATTTCATCAGTTCTATCTTTCCCTGCAATAGAAAAACAAGAGAATTCGAGAATTATTATCAGGCAGTTTACAGAATTATACTACTTGTAACCGATAGGACATTCTTGCACAAGAAAGCTAGTAGGACATGTATTTCATGCATGCCGGTATATAATAATAACAATAATAATGGTTTGCATGGCATTCGCCACTACACTTTTTCCAACTTCACTGTGCTCAATTTATGAACTTCAGAATCGTGAAAGGCTGAGTCATCCCTGCTCGGATTCCAACCTTTGAATGACCTTTAAATGCAGCTCTCAGTCGCATGCACTAACTTAACTGCAGTAGAGGGGTGAGCCTCTAATGTTATGCTGTTGTCTTGCATTTGTATCGCGCCTCCTCCCACGGGTTATGGCATCAAAGCGCTTTGCCTGTCAGAAACGCAAAGGTGGAGTAAGTATGATAGAGCATGCAGTAGCGGTAGGCAGGAGCAAAGTTGGGTAGATAGTTGGGATGAAGGCGGGGGATAAATAAGAGACTCGGGAAGGCAGGAGAAGAAAAAGGTGGAGGGGATATGTGTACAGTTGGACCGAATTTCTGGCGGGACAAGACTATTTTATGGAGTGCAGAGCCAAAAGGAGAGACAGCTTCCAGGAGATATTTCTGGAATGTCACGATCTCATGGTGTGCCAAGGCATTTTAGCAAGCCCAAGAAAACCCAGACAGCAAAGCCCTTCTTATTTACTTCCGTATGCCCCCAACAAACATTTAGAAGGGGTTGCAAATTTGCAGAGTTTGAAAAAAGCGAGCAAAAGCAACCTCTCATTTTTGGGGTTCCTCATTTAGGTTATCCATACCTAAAGGATTTTTTTAACCAAAACTGTAGGCTTCTGCAAAAGAATTATGGACACAAAACCTGCCTGTGGCTTGGCAGTGGTCAGACATTTGAGCTTTCCGGGGTCATTGTGAGCCAAGGCATGCAGAAACCATGCCCAAGAAAACACAGCATGCAAAGCCCCTCTATTCACTCCCCTGAGCCCCGAATGGCCTGGTTCTGCAGATGGGAAAGCTGTAAGGAAACATGGGCACATTCAACTAAGGGAGGAATTTCGAACATGGCTTCCCTGGGAGCAAAGGCCCCGGTCCAGCCTTCCTGGAGCCCTGCTTGGACCTTTATGAGAATATTTATGGTGCAGTCTGGGCTGCATTTACTGTGTCCTGTAATAACGGGCATCATGCCAATGTTAGGTCACAACAGGGGTGTAGGGTCTGGCAGATTAGATTTCCAGGTCTACTGTTGGTTCCTGTTTATTTCTCTTCTTTGTGGTTTTAGGGGGCGTGCTACTTAATGCTTTGCTCAAGGCGCTTGAACATTTCACACTTAAAGCAAAACATTATACAGATCTGTTATGGAACTCAGGACGCATCTACTTGACCCAAGCACTTTTGGGGTTTTAAAGGCGGTGTCCAGTGAATGCTGTCACGATAGGTTTCACACTCCACCAGGCACCATCAGACAAAGCTACATCCTGGAATGTGGGTGATTGTTGCTGGTGATGCAGGTCCAGATAAAGAGAGCTGGACCTGCTTCTTCTCACTAGATAACCCAGGCAAACCGCTGAGCTCTCCACCCGGGCGCATGCTCCTACTAGTCATGAGCTCTGCTTTAGGAAAGCTTTGGTTTTCTTTGTATCTAACCAAAACCCACATTAGAAATCTCATTCAAAGCCTGTTATTAAACATCGCTTGCAAGCAACTACCTTACCCTGGACAGCTTGTTAGAAACAGAGGCAATTTGGTTGGCAGTTTGAGCTAGAGAAATTATCTTACTCACTCACACTTAGAGCAGGGATAATTTATACAATGCAGGGTGCAAAAACTGGCACTCAAATAAGAGATGTTAATATAACGTAGGGTGACCAGACGTCCCGGTTTTGCCGGGACTGTCCGGGTATTTGCACCTCCATCCCGGGGTCCTGAACTTTTCAGTTTAAAAAACGAGTCCCAGGATTTGGGGATCGGGTGGCTACCATCCCGGTTTTTGCCCGGACATCATGATTTTTGGCAAAAAACAGAATGGTAGCCACCCGAACCCCAAATCCAGGACATGTTTTTTTAAACTTAAAATAGCTTCGGGTCACCTGCGCTGCAACATGACACGGGACATGCCACCCACATAGAAGTAGGACTACAGTTTCACCACTGAAGCTGTAGTCCTACTTCTATGTCAGTGGGGTGTCCTGGTTTTTTATTTTCAAAATCTGGTCACCCTAAATACAAGCAATACTGCTCATAAGCCTACGGTGGATGAAAGGCAGAGTAAACCCCACTGGAATTCCAACCTCTCCTACTTAAGACACACATCATTCTCTACTCACTGAGATATGCCACTGCCAATTCCTTCAGAACATTTTCTACGCTCTGTTTTTCTGATGCTTTTATTAGCTTGTTTTAATAGTCATTATTATCATCAGTAAGCATAGATATTTCTTTTTTATATTGTCACGTTAATTATTCCCTATCTGTCTCTGGGGGGCTATGACAGGAAATCCAGAGCAAATTTGCAGTCTGCCAAGCTCACCGCAAGTCTATTGAGACACCTAAAAAAGCTATCCTAATGTAAAATAAGCTACATGCACTGTTGTTACCGGACCGGCACACTCCGAGTTCTGCGAGTGGGTGCCGTCCCTCCCGCCAGATCTGACCTGGCGGACAGAACGGCACCCACCCAAAGACTTTGACGGAAGGACCGGCACTGTTGTACACAGTGTCGGTGCTTCGGTCCTCCCCATTCCCATTCAGTCCTATGGGACTCTAATGGGAACGGGGAGTAATTTTTTCTGGCGCCTGGCAACGGGGAATTACCGGGACCGGTGGGGCTGTAATGCCGTGGTAATTCCCCATTGCCAGGTGCCGGAAAAAACTCAACTCCGGCGGCAGCCGTGCCATTTTTACCGGCACGGCTACCATCTGGGTCGTAATAAGGCCCATTCTCCTCTTAAAGCTGACTCCAATTTTCGAGCAATCCACATACCTTACATATATGCTTGGTATATAAAGGGAGAACCAAAGAAAGGCACATAAGGCAAAAGGCCCCACAGAGAGAAATAGTCTCCTAAAAGAGGCCTAACTTTACGTTGGTTTAGGACAGAGATGACCACTTTAAATTAATGATTGGAAGCGTCAAAGTGCACAGTCAAGTCTCCTTTCCATTTCTCTTTCTGGAGGTCCTTCCTTAGTTTAGTCTCATAGATGACTAGTGTCACCTGTTGGGACAAATATATCGGTGTAGAGTGTGTACAGAAGGGCATGGCATTGTGGAGTAAGAACAACCCTATAGGCATCCTTGGGCTGCTTAGTTAGAATTGGCTCAGGGGGTAAAGTGCCACCATTAGTTTTGGCCTGTATGTGGTGCTTCTATGGCATTATTAGTTTTGGTTCATAGGTGGCAGTGTAGCCCATTATTTTTGGCTCATTTAGCACCACTAAATATATTAGCCTACAGATGGCACTGCACTGCAACCATTAATTTAGACCCGGAGAGGGTGTTTTTGTGCCACCATTGGTTTTAGAAATAGGTGGCACTTTAGCACCACCTCGTGTGTCTACAGAGGCCAGTGTGGTTCATGGCGTCGTGTTTAGCAAAGCCAAAACTGTTATTTACTTTTGATGGAGGCATGTTTGGGAGCATAACCTATCAACAAAAAGACCTACAGTAATGTATCAATTGTCAGGGGCGTTTCGGGCCATTGAATAAGACAAAGGATGAGTTGGTCAAATAATAGAATTAGCCATTTTAGTTCGGGCAGAAAGTGATACAAACAACTGTGACCTTCTAGGGAATTGGGAACATCTATGATAAAAGTCAACTCCAATCATTACCTACGGATGTGATCAAAATGAAAGGAGTTGCATTTGCCAGTGGCCCTCGGTTGCAGTAAAACGGGGTGGTAGATGACGATTCATGATTAAGCAGTTTCCCCACATCCTTTAATGAGATATTGGGGTGAAACGTGCAGTATTTTATTTACCTTCTATTTTATGGCATACCGCAAAACTCATGATGAGGATATACGTTGTGCTCCTAGCGACCGTGTTACACAACAATTACTGTCCACCCACCATGGCAAGCGGCGGCTAGAGCTGCCAGGCAGAAAAGCCCGGGTTAAATCACATCACAAAAAGTAATCTGAATGCCTGTGTGGGAGTGAAAATGGGCCATAAAAGTGACCACAGTCACATGATATATATCCAGACCCTTCAAACAGCCCCGTCCTCACCCTGGCTATCACATTCATCAAGTCCACTTTGGGATTGTTTTTTTCTGCAATGAACTTCTGGTGCCTGCACTCGTCGAAATGACATCTTGCGCCCCTTAGAAAGCTCCTCCCTCTATATGCCTCTTTGGCTTCCTCCAAGGCCTTTTACGTGTTTATGGCGTTGGTTATAGGTTGTGTGTCATATTCATTCTTTAACTTCTTCAAGGTTATGCGAGGGCCCTAGTGGCAGGAGCCAACCTGTTCCCTCCAGATATTTTGGCCTACAACTCCCATCAGCCCTGACAAGTATGGTCAGTGGTGAGAGATTATGGAGGTTGTAGGCCATAACTGCTGGAGGTTGAAAGGGGTATCTACTGATCGGCTGATTGTTCATAATCAAACAATATGCAAATGACCCCTTTTAAGATCAAATCTTGCAAATTTGTATTACTGTGGTAAATTTGTATTAACTATCCTGACTGGCCAAATGGTATCGGCCCACGAATATTTTCAGTGAGCACTCAGGCATGTAGCATTAAGATCTGTAATGCTTCACTTTGCATTTATACCGCGCTCTAGGTACCCGAAGGCTTAAGGGCGCAAACATGATACAGAACAATACAAACACACGTATAGAATGGAGCAGATAAGTTCAAACGAACGGTAAAGTGGACCTGAGATTTCAACAGACTAACTGAACAGGAAAGTCTTCAATTTATTCTTAAACAAGTCTGTGGACTCAATGGGCCTCATTATGAGTATGCCGGTCCTGTAACAACGGTGCCGGTACCGGCACCGTTGTTACTGGACCAGCACACTCCGAGTTCTGCATGCGGGTGCCTTTCCGCCCGCCTGGTCTGTCCTGGCGGGTGGAAAGGCACCCGCACGCAGTCTTTGACTGACGCACCGGCACTCTTGCACACAGTGCCGGTGCATCCATCCTACCCATTCCCATTCGAGTCAGTCCTATGGGACTCGAATGGGAATGGGGAGTTTTACTTTTTCCGTCTGTAATGCCCCGGTGAATCCACATTGCCAGGCGCCAGAAAAAAAGCATAACTCTGGCTCCTGCCAGAGTTATAATGAGGCCCAATGTCCCTGAGATCTGGTGGAAGGGCATTCCAGGATGCTGGGGCAGCTAAGTGGAAAGCTCCCTTAAGGGCTCTATTGTTTTGCATCGTGCTGTTTTTAGGAGCTTGGTGTTGTTGGACCTTAAGGATCTAGAGCTCTGCTTTTTTCCAATCGCCTCTGATAAATAGGCTGGCATGTAACCCATGATACATTTGTGTGTGATGAGCAGCATCCTAAAATGCACTCTAGCTTTGACAGGGAGCCAGTGCAAGCTATTTTCCTTGCCTCTGACACATGGTCCTTCCAATTTAGACCTTTCACCGCCCTAACTGCGCCATTCTGAATGACCTGTAAGTGGTTGGTGTCTACTTGTGTGATGCCAGCGAGAAGGCTACAACAATAAAACATTTTTGAGCCAATGATGGCTCTGGTTTCTGCACTCTTTTCTGATATAAGTGGACGCAGGTGTCTGAGCAACTTTATGCAGTAAGAAGATGTGGAGACTAGGTTGCTCAACTGTGCTTTCACATTCAGGTTTTTATCCAGAATAATGCCTAGTGTTTTTACTTTTCTCTTCACCTCGATCTTGCAATTGTCAAAATTGAAGGTCTAAAACATCGGGCCTAATTTGGCAAACCTATTGGGCGTTCCCACAATCATGTGCTCCGTTTTCGCACTATTCAAGGCTAAGCCATTCAATACCATCCAGGTAAGGATAGTGTGATATGCCTTATTAATATTATTATCATCGGTACTGTGCGAGTCTGATATAGGGATGACATAGTTTGTGTCATCTGATAGTTGGCAAATAGAATGCCCTCCAAATCTAGCAGGTTGAAGAACGGGACCATGAAGATAGTATAGAGACATGGTGAAACGCATGCCCCCTGACATACCCCGTAGGTTAGAGGGAACGGTTTTGCCTTTGCCAACCCACTAGCAACCCTGCCTTGCCTTTCACACAGGAAGGAGGTAATCTGTTGCGTGGCATGGTCTGAGAAAAAGGCCATATCCCTTAACCTGGCGATCAAGATGGAGTGATACACCAGGTCAAAAGGCCACAGAAAGGTCTAAGATCATGCGCAACGAGGTTTCGCCATTATCCATCAATTGAAGCAACTGTGCAAGAAGAGCAGTCTCAGTTCCATGATTGGTATGTGTGCAGTATCTGTAAGGGTGTCCAGTCATTTGATCGAATACAAAGGATCAAATGACAAAAAGTTCGAGTCAAAAGGATCGAAAAACAATTTTTTTCAAATGCATTTTTTTATGTTTTTTTTAAAAATTTAATATAGTTAAAAAAATGTTTTTTTTAAAGAAAACAGGGGCAGGGGATTCAAGCAATCAGGTTGCTAGGATCGTGGTCTGAATCTACCGATCCAAGCCTGCATTACAAGCAACCTGAAGGCTGCTTCCCACACCCTGCCATCTTCCCCCCACCCTCACTTCCCTTCACATTTCCTGTTGCTCCCACCCACAGGCCTACTTACCTGCTTAACTCACTGATGATGGCTCGCCGCCACCACTGTTGCTGCTCCGTGTCCCTATTGGCTACCGTGGGAATGGAAGACAGGGCTCCGTATGGAGCCCCGCCTTCCTGATCCATGGCGGCCATCTTAAGTAAGTTTTCGATTGGCAAACCTGGGTGCTAACAGCAATAATACCCGATCCTGCGGGCTGGAATCGGGTGGCAATAGCACCGGGGCCCATCAGTAAGGCCCTTGCTGCACACAAGCCTGTACCTTGGGCACCGGCCCGTTGCTACCTGATGTGGCCTGAACGAATCGGTTATTATTGCTAAAATAATTGTGAATGGATCTACTCTTTGTAAACACAAAAGGTATCCTAGAGAAATATTACAATTCTGAACATTTTAGTCAATTCTCACTTCCCATGGTGTTTCAGAAAATATTTTGGTGCTATTAGAGTTTTAGATAAAAAGAACTTCCACAGAGATGAACTATCCAGCTACTGTTTTGTGCCACTACCCTGCAACATTTCCCACAGGGACAGTGCCATAGGTCCATGATTTTACAGTTACCTGTATTTTGAATCTAGCTACTGTTTTGTGCCACTACCGTGCATCTTTTCCCTAAGGGATAGTGCTATAGGCTGGATTTTAAAGTTAGCCATATTCTGAATCAAGCTAATGCTTTGTGCCACTACCCAGCATCTTTTCCCACAGGGATAATGCTTTAGGACTGTAATCCAGAATCTAGCATAGTGTTTACCACAGTAGCTTTGTAAAATTGCATCACATTACCGCTTGGGCCACCACGTTGCATCTCTTTCCAAAGGGTTAGTGCCCTAGGCTTGCTTTCTGTCCACAGGAATTAAGCATTGCTCCTTGAATCTCTCATTCCTGCCCTTCCCCTCAAGCCCCCTGGGCTGAAGTGGATGATCATCCACCATGCCAAGTAGCTAGAAGGTTAGAGGGGCACTCAGGCACACCAGAAAAAATGCCATGACCTCACCCAGACCCCACCTCTACTCGTTGCCGCTCCCTTCCCATGCTCGCCCCTCAGGGAAAACCCCTCTCACTACCAAGGCTTTCCAGATGAACCTTGGTGCCCCTCCTACACAGGCCCCCAACCAGTCCTCCCCAATCCACTCACAACACGCCGGGCACTGACACCAGATTCTCCTCTCCATGCACACCATTTCACACTCTGAGGAATCACCATCCAACGCAGATTGCAAATCTCTCCTAGTGAAAATTCTCATCACCCCAACTCGTATTGACAGCTTTGTACTCATATACAGACCCCCAGCTACAACAGAAATGTTTCTGATATCCTCAGCAACTTCTAAGTTGCCATCCTATCTACTCACCCCTCCCTCACCGTACTAGAAGATCTCAACATATGGTTTGATGTCCCGCATAACCCCACGACATGACCAACCCTGGACAACCTGGAAGCCCTCCACATGACTCAACTGGTATCAGGTCACAGACACTCCCCAAGTCACACCCTAGACACGAACTTCAGTTCTTCCAAACTGATCTCCATGCACCCCTCCGACCACTAATTTGGACAGACCATGCTGCCATCTTCTTCACGCTCTCAACAGCAGACCGTCTTACTCGCCTGACTGACCCTGGGACGATCAACCCACTTCCCACTATGGAACAAGTTCAAAGTAACTCTGGATTTGGCTGGCACCCTGCTTGCCTCCCTACCCTTCCTCCCACTCCAGGAAGGTCAGCTCTCCATCAGCCATTTTGACCAATCGGTCTCAAAACCCTCAAGCCTCTCACCCCTTTTAGATCCTCCTGCAGACAAGGCCCAGCCCCCAGATTGTTCACACCAACCCTCAAAACAAAAAAACACATCCTGGAATGCAGATGGCAGGCTGACCCCGTCACCTCAGAATAGAACTGCATACCCCCAACAGATCAAAGCCTACACGGCAGAAATCCAGAAGGCCAAAAAATCCTTCGACTGGAACAGAATCTCAAACATCCAAAATACCACCAGGGAACCTCACATGGTCATTTCAGAATTCAAGGCCACCCTTTGCACTTCGTCTTCCCTACCCTACTCTCAAGCACTCTGTGATGACCTCTCTGACCACTTCCACAACATAGCAATGGAAAGAAAGTGCATCATCGGCTATAAATTAGCAGCACTCTCCCCCCGCTCCCCTGCACCCAGGTCCAGTCTCACAGACCCTCACGCCACCTGCCCACTCTTCTCCACATCCTCTCCCATCTCACATCCTGAATTCCTTGAGCTCCTTGTTAGCAACCGTCCCTCTGGATCTCTAGGAGATCCCTGCCCTCCTACTCTCCTAAAAGATATCCTTTCCTCAACCTGTGCAGGCAGCATAGCAAGATCTATCATTAACTCATCCCTCACAACAGGCACATTCCCAGCAGACTGCAAGAAATCCCACATCAAACCCCAGCTCAAAAAACCTTCCCTTGACCCTCTTCTACTGGCCATCTAGAGACCTATCTCAAACAACCATTTCATAGCCAAACTAATTGACCAAACAGCATAATCCTAGCTAGGCCTTTGCAATTAATGAAATCTCCTCCTCGATCCCGCACAGTCTGGCATCATACTCCTAAGAGGAACTGAATACTCCCTAGTGTCCATCTGGGATGATCTAAGAAGAACCTCAGATTCTGAAGGTTGTGCCACACTTTTCCTCCTTGACCTCTCGGCAGCCTTCAACACCATTGAACACCTCACCCTCACAGGCAGACTCCACTCGCTTGGCATCGGGGATGCAGCCATGAAGTGGATATCCTCCTCACCAACAGATCCCAAATAACTTCCATGCCTCCGTTCTACTTGACACTCCCTATCACACCTGCTCTTTAACCTCTACCTAGGCTACCTCCCTGCTGTTATCCATTCACATGGCTTGACTTGCTACAACTACCAGATGACACCCAGATCATCTTCAAGATCCCAAAGTACACCTCAAACGCCCCCCTGACCCCCAACCTCGCTTCATGTCTCGCTTCATGTCTCACAGAAATGCACCACTGGGTGACGACTAACCACCTCCTTCTCAACCCTGAAAAAACTGAAATCATTATCTGCGGGAAGTCTGCCCTCCTCCCCTAACCTGCCCCTTGCCCATCTTGCCTAGGCATTCCACCCCCTACCTCCAACACAGTAAAGAACCTTGTATGCACCATGGACGCAGACCTGAAATTTTCACATCACAATAACTCTGTGTCAAAATCATGCCATCTACACATACGCATTCTCCAAAGCATCTTCCCCTCCCTCCCCTACCCTCACAGAGTCGCAGCAATTACGACTATCGTCCTCTCTTTCCTAGACTACACCATCTCCCTATACTTGGGCGCCCACGCATCTCAACTCAAAACTCCAAAACAAAACACTGCAGCCAGGCTCCTCCTAGGCCTTAGAGAGCACATCGCACCCGCCCTCCATATCCTGCACTGACCCCCTGTCGTTTGATGGTCCACTTTCAAGGCTGTGTGCATCACCCACCAGGCCCTGCACAAGACAAGGCCAGAATATTTACAACACACGCTCAACCCCTACAGGCCCAACAGAAACCAGAGATCAGGCACTGCACTCCTCCTTCTCATTCCTCCTGCCAAATCAACCAGAATAGGTGGGAGCCTCCTTTTCCGTCCGAGCACCCATAATATGAAACTCTAATCACTTTTAGCTTCTGCTGCATGGAGGATCACCTCACCTTCAGGAAGGCACTCAAGACCTGGCTCTCCCCCCTGCATCTTGATGGAAGGAACTCCACCCCCAGACATGTCGGCTCGGGCATCCATGAGTCACTCCAAGAAAGTACCAAGCACGCACAGAAAGGGCTCCCATAGACCCACAAGACAGGACCTGCACTCCGTAAACAAAACAAGTAATCAGCCATGACTCACGGGTACATATCACACTCCATCTCGATGGAAGATAGCTGTGCCCCTCCGAAGGCACGGCCACCCACCCGCACACATCTGCAATCATCCGCTACTTGAAAACACATGGCACAACACCTCGGCCCCTAGAATGCAGCTAAGTCCCACGATAAAAAGTTGGTCTAGCTGGACATATAATCAGTCTCCTTGACTCGCATATTCTCCGGACAGTCTTTCAGAGCACCCATCCACAAACCAGTGCTACATAGGCCTCTAGCAGGGACTTAACCACCCCACTAGCTAAAATGCACTCACGCATTCTACACTCCTCTGACCAATCTCTCATACCTCAGACTTCGGTCCTCAAAGGGCGTTCACCTACAGCGCTTTGAACCATAACAATGGGAATAGGCGCTACATTACAACTAAGAAAATTATTGGTGATATACAGGTGGTTAAGTTGGTAAAATCCCTTGTGTACATTAAAGAGGACACCTACTCCTTCCCCGTTCTTACAGGTGGTGCGGGGGCACTGATCAACACGCAATCTGTGTATCCTCCCCTATAAACGACAGATCAACCGCTCCAGTTAAAGGATAGTTCCGGGACTTTTTTTTTATTGTCCCTACGGTTCGGCCATGTGTTTTTAAGCATAAATCGGTAGATCGTAGAAAACTTTCCTATGGACCTTACCCGACTTTTCGTCCATTAACGCACTCGAAATGAGCCGCCATTTTGTGATAATCCTATCATTTCCCCCCATCGACCTGGCTCACCTGTGTTTGCGGCACTAAATCAAATCCCCCGCCCCTGAGCCTGACATCAGCAGACGCGTACCGCCCATTTCCCAACGCCAAAGCATGTTTCGTGTCAACAATCGCTGTGCCTCAGCTAATGAAGTGTCGCCATGGAAATGGCAGGACGCCTCTTTCCTCAATAAGTATAAACACACCGTTTCACAACACACAGCAGCAGATTTTCGATTCCATTACTCTCTCTGTGTTACTTTGAGTATTCTGTGACTCGTTTCTGTGCTCTGGTCAGCTACCTTCTCTGCTTCTAGGCCTTGTGAACACCTGTACCATCTCTGTAAATTATTTTACTTTCTTTACCACACAATGGCTACAATAATGCCGTATATGTACGAGCCCGAGTACACCGAGGAGGAACTACTGGAAAGGCAAGCACGCGAAAACGATGGGGATTCGGACGGCAGTTGGGAGGACCAGTCAACGGATGAAGAGCCTGGACCATGTCGCATGGACGGCGTCTCCACCTGGTGCACGTGCAATCGGTGCGAGCTAATGCCAACTGAGGAGGAGAACTGCTGCTGCCGTGAAAATTCTGGGTGCTTGGCCTACATTTTGGAAGGCGAGCCAAGTCCGCAATTCATCACCGAGCTGCCAGAGTTCAGGGAAGCCTGCCTCTCACGGACCGTGTTGAGGATGATGATGGTGCTTATGCACGAACTTCGCGGCACTGTTCGTCCGCGTAATCCGAGTAACGAGTAAGTATACTCTGGTTGTGATGTCAGTGATGCCACTACTATTTCATGGTCGTCTCCCACATATAAAATTACATCTACATATCATTCGAACGCATGTAAATTGGTTCCATATTGTGCATTTTCTAGATGGAATTTTTTTCAAAGCAGATTGACATTTTTTACCTGAATCGACATTGATAAGAAAGTTTTGTCATTTTAATACAGTTTGCATCTTTCTTTTTCACAGGTGGTACAGGCTGGTGGCCTATCGTTGCTTCACTTGGTGGCTTCATGGGAGGCTCGGACACCGCGTTCGGAGAGTAATACCTGCCTGTGCGGTACTTGCCATTAGACAACATTTCCCCAGCGACAGTGGACAATACCGCGGATTTTCCCTGGATGTGCTGCAACCGGAACTTTACAATGTGTAATGTTTATTATTTATGTTCAATTGAAATTAAGATCTAAAATAAAACCCAACATATATTTTAACAATGGTTGTTTTGATTTTTTAAATGAATCTAGTGTGTCTCCATTGAATAGTCTTCCTGTGCCTTGTCTTGTCACACCACATGTCTGCACCACAACTGCACCCATATATTCTCCTGGGAGGGTGAGGTATTTATAAACTCACCCCCCTGCCTTCCATATACTAGATCCTGCAGCCTGCCTCTTACATGCAGTTAGATGGCCTCTCCTTGGTGAGGCCCTGCGGCAAACGAGTCTTGTCTGCACGACCACCGCCCCAATCCACCCCCCCCCCGCCCTATCAAAGGCAGTTCGCACCGGGGTACTTGCGCTGGCAAGTGGAGCTGTCAGGGAGCGATAAAGGCCAAGAGGTGCCAAAGACCATGTACACTTCAAAGTGGTCTATAGAGCATGGTTGTTGTTGTTCCCATGTCTACCTCCAGACCCCGTGTCTCCTGCCAAGCATCCCCCCTCACGCTGGACGCCCCCCTGCAATCCGCATAATGCCACGACATATACACGTCATTCATTCACAAACACACCCCTGTTTCGAATTCTTTATAACCCACTTCATATTTCTAATGAGAACTTCTTTGCGCTTTGCTAGTCAACCCGTGAAGGTGCTGGTTATCTGCTCTTCGTCTCTGTGAACTTCCGTGACCACTTCGAGCAAACTCGTCAGTTTGCAACCTGTGAACTGCTCCCTGTTCTACGACAAGAAACTACTCTGATCCCTGCATCTAACTGTTTGTTCGTCAAGGTAAGGCCATGTACCATAATCATTTTGCGTCCAATTTTTTAATTTATATCTATTTGCTAGTAGTCATCAAATTGCATCCATGTTTTCTTTTCGTTCAAGACAGTACATGCAAGGAACTAGTCACATGTTCTGAGTTTAGTCAAATTATTTTTCTATTTTTTTTAAAGTTATTCAAATACTTATCCGCATGTGAATAACGTGTATAGTTCCAAGAACCAAAACGAACCTTGCATTGAACCTTTTATGTGTCATTTAATTTTTTAACACATTGGTATTCATAGAGAATTGTTGATCTTTACTTTTCAGAACTTTCCACAATGCCTGCCTGTTCCATTGGCGGTTGCCCTTCGAAGACCCATAAAAAATCTGAAGGTACTATAATGCATGTTTTCCCTAAGACAATAGATCAGATAAGAGAATGGGTCCGATATTGCGGATATCCACCGTCTGAGCTTGAAAGTAGAGTCCTAGAAGTCTTTGCGGACAAGAGGGGTGATCGATACCGCATCTGCAGCAGGCACTTTAGCTCAGACATGTACTCCACATCATTGCTAATAAAGAAGAAAACACCGCGAGCGACGCGAAAATTGCTCTCAACCGCTATTCCCACTCTATTCGTCCACATCCTTCCACTGGTGAGTCAAGTTTACGGATTTAGCTCTCTGCCTTGCGGTAGTGTGTAGCATTAGCTAACAATAATTTCCCCATTTATGTATCCACTCAATATGAAGGCGGAAGATTCTCCATCCGTGTCGTTATTGCAGTCATCAGCCACTTCAAGCGCCTATCGGGTAATCTTACTTAGCTATTCTGCCACTGACTTGTTTTAGGCATGTAAATCAATAGTTTTAATTTATCGTGTAATTATTTTACCTAATGGTACACCCTAGTACTCGTCCTCTAGTCTTTGTTTTCAGTTATAATTATTGTTATCCAAAATAATGCAAGTACTGTCTTTCAGGGAGATGCTGAGGAGTCCAACGCATTGACGACAACCGTTGATGTCACTCAGATGCTCGAGGTACGTTTCCGGACAGTTCCATCGATGGAGATCATCAGATCTTGCATTCTTGTAGCGTGATTGTTACACCCAATGTTTTTCGTTTTTAGCCATTGATATGTCCTTCTGTCATCGCCCTCCTATGTGTCTTCTTTTTTCAATATTGTGTTCATTACTAATGAAAGTCCTATGTTTCAGGGAGTCGATGGAGCATTAGTCCAAGAAGAAGGGGGAGCATGCAGTTACGGGTCGGCGCAACAGCTTGCAGAAGTGTGCACCGCAGTTACAGCGTCCCTTGATGTTCTTATGCATTTCGAGGTATGGATACTGACAGTTCGATCAAGCGAGATCATATGACGTGATTACATCCGCTATACTTCCTTCTTTATTAACGCAAGTACTATGTTTCAGGGAGATGACGGAGCTTCTTCTACAAGAACATCACCCCTAGTAGTTGATGCAGATCTCTGGGTGGTGACACTTCCAACGATCGAGCAAATCGAATCATATTTAGATATCCATTATTTATTTTAGACAACTGATCATTTGTGCAGGTCTATTTAGATGAGCCGTTGACGCCTGCACAAAGTTTATGTTCTTTTTAACAAAATAGAAAACCATACTAATGCAATTACTGTGTTTCAGGGAGTTGATGAAGCGTCATCTTCAATAATATCATCAATGGAAGTCTATGCGGAGCCCGAGGTATGGATCTTGACAGTTCCATCTAACTAGATCAACAATGCGTGAATACTTGTCGTTTCAATGTTCTACACAATGCATTCATTCGTGTTTTGCTATTGAGATGTACGTGGGTATTGGTCCCCAAGTCCATTTTGTGTTTTCAATATTATTATACATACTAATGAAAGTTCTATGTTTCAGGGAGTCGATGGAGCGTCAGTGCGTGATGGATGTGCTTATCATGGAAATATAGTCGTTGGTGCGCAAGAGGAAGTGGAGACATGCACACACGAGTCGGAGCAACAGCGTCCAGATGTTGAAGTTCGAGGCAAGAAAGTTTCAAAGAAAAGAAAGCAAAAGAAGGTTAGTGTCCTGGTCACTATATTATGTTGTTTTTCACTGTTAATAATACTGTAAATTGTGTTTAAACTGAACATCCCTTTTCCAGACTGTCCTCTAGTTGCGAGTGGGTGTACGAACTAGATCCACACAGACAGTGAAGCGAACGAGAGATGTTGCTTGTCAAACCTTTTGGCAGGGACTGGAGATGCATTGTGCCAATGGGAAGAATATGAAGTGATTGACATTGGAGCTATACCACCACCAGCCATTGATAGTGAATGTCCTCCTGGTAGTTCGGATGCAGTCGGAGATCAATTCACAGAATCCACACCCGCAAAAACTAAGACCGCGAGAAAGTTGAAGAAATTGTATTCTCCCATCGCCGGAGAAGGAACAGATGTTGCAATGGAAGAGAATGAAATGGACGACAATGAAACACCATCAATATCACTGAACATAGCGGAAGACGATATCAGAGATTGTACCTTTAATGTGAGTGACATGTCCTCAACGTTACAGGCCGAACCAGCTGGGATGCAGAGTGACAGTATAAGGAAAGAGGCCAAATTCATTGTATTCGATAGTTGTTTGATATTATTATTAGGATGAAATGTGGGCATTCGGTTGGTGGGGAAGTATGTGGGGAGCCATTGATTAATGTGACTCGTGCAATTCGAGGCACTAACCTTAAAATACATGCCACCTGTACAAAATATCATCCTTTCTCATGGTCTGCACAACCCATGCTGGGGCAACTGCCAGCAGGCAATCTACTTTGTGCAGCGGCCGCACTTTTCAGTGGTTCAAGTTTTAAAAAGTTAGAGTATTTCTTTCAGTTTGTGGGAATCCATTTCATTGCGAAAACTCAGTTCTACAAATACCAAACCGATTATCTATTTCCAGCCATTAGCGAAGCTTGGAGAATGGAAAAAATGTCTATTGATAGTACATTCGCGGGCAAACGGTTCAGGCTAGCCGGTGATGGACAGTGCGACAGCCCAGGATTTTCAGCCAAGTACTGCACCTACCACTTTCAGGACATGGAAAGTAAGGAAATTGTGAGTTCGGTGGTCGTGCAGGTGTCACAAAGTACATCCTCAGTGGCCATGGAGAAAGTTGGCTTTGTAGCATCATTGCAAGAACTACAATCGCGGGGAATGGTGATTGACCTGATAGCCACGGACAGACACGTTTCAATTGCCAAGACAATGAGAGAAGAGTACAAAAATATAAATCACCAATTTGACGTATGGCATCTTGCAAAAACAATCAATAAAAAAATGTCGGCTGCAGGTAAAAAAAAAGATATGCAAGGTATTTCACAGTGGTCCAAGTCAATCAGCAACCTTCTTTGGTGGAGCTCAAAAACATGTGGAGGGTCGTTGGAAATTCTACTGGAAAAATGGCGGTCAGTAATGCTACACTGTAGCAACGTTCACCGCTGGACCACAAACCAACATTTCCACAATTGTGAACATGGCCATTTGTCCACAGAGGAGGCACGGAAGAAGAAGTGGTTGATTCCTTCATCACCCACTCACAAAGCCATTGAAAAGATTGTATTTGATAAAACTATAACAAGAGATTTGAGGGGACTCACGGAATTCTGCCACACAGGAGATTTGGAGGTGTTCCACAATATGTGCCTAAAGTACAGGCCAAAACGATTGCATTTTGGCATGGAGGGCATGATAAATCGGACTCTTCTAGCGGTCTTGGCACATAACCATAATGTTGGCCGTCAACAAAGTTGGACGACCAGAACTTTAGGGACGTTTCGCTACAGTAAGGCCTTCACTAAAAGAAGTAAACAATGGGTGATCAAACCAGTGTTTGAGGATATGCAATATGAGTTTATTGAGAGACTTATTGTTGATGTCCTAGATAGGCACATACATGGAGTTGTGAACGAACCTGTGCAGGGGACAACTGCATTGCCACCCAACATTGCCTCTGTTCCATGTCCACCTAAAGCAGAGCTCATTGAGAAATACACATCACGGTTTAAATGATTGTAATTTGATTGTCTGTTCTCTCGAGTCTCCTCATGTTGCAGGCCCATTGAATATGTGTATCTATGTAATGTGTAAATAAAAGTGATTGCTCAGTGTACATGCAATGTGTCTCTCCACCCTTGCCCCTCCCTTCACCGTGCAGTAGTGCGAACCACCCGGGTGTCACCTGTGACTTTGCTCTGGAGTCTCCTCTTGTCGCAGGCCCATTGAATATGTGTAGCTATGTATTGTGTAAATAAAAGTGATTGCTCAGTGTACATGCAATGTGTCTATCCAACCTTGTTCATTTGCGCATTAAATTAAACCAAACAGTAATATAAATCATTTTTCAAAAAATATAGAATGTCTCCGTATTTATGGTTCTCTGGGGCTGCAAAGCACGCAGACAAAATGCAAAGATGGAGTGTAAATTTCAAGTCCTGTGAGATGGCCTTACACTGAATGTAGCTAACTAGGAATGTGTGCTCGTTCAAAGTGAAGGTCAGCTGCTTTGATTTTTTGCTCGGGTGCCGGAATGGCCCACGACTCAGTATAAGGTTCTATTGTTATTTGACCTTGACAGGCCGGGACCATCCCGAAAGACTTCTTTTTGGGGGTGTGGTGCAATAACGTAAGAAACGATAATGAATATAATTTCAGAAACGAAAGCCATTTAATGTTCGTTCATTAGAAGAAATAACGTCGGCATAGAAGGAGTGGTATTTCGGGGCTGCCCTACGCACAGACACAATGGAAAATGCAAATATAATGTAAGTAACTCTTTAGATGAGTTTATACCGCAATTTAATTACTATACAGTAGCTTTAAAGACGGGTTAAGTTGTACTTGTTCGTTCTATGTGGCATATTGTTTTGTACCGCGCACTATCTTGAGAAGAACCATCTCCTTTTACGGAAGCACCTCAAAACCTTCCCCTCTGCTTCTGCTTTCTCTCTCCCTCTCCCCTGCTACAACTGGTCCACTGTCTGCGACCTCGGTCCTGGGTCCTTCCACTCTCCACCTGCACTGCCTCCCTGTCAACCCCCGCACTGGGGGACTGTCTCAGTATCCTACAGCCCCCCCTTCCCAGCACTTGTTCTGCACTTACCTTGCACTCGCCACCAGCTGGCCCTATGTATTTATTATTTTATGCTACTTACCTTGTACTCCACTTCCCCCCTCCCCTTCCCCTTGCACTTTTAACTTCCCCCTACCCCTGCACTTGCGCGATCTGAATGACACCTGGCCTAGTAGGATCGTTGTCTGTCTTCTCCTTGTTCCCCCCCCCTCCCTGCCTCGCCACGCCTTGAAACACTTGTGTATAGGCGCGTTGCAAATGCCATATTATATCAGTGACGAAGTGGTCCACTGGCACTCAGGCGGCTCTGAAAAAGGCGGAGGAGAGGGGGTGGGTTACTGGAAATGACGTATAATACCCAGTTGCACTGTCCTAGCTATGAAATAATTTCCCGACCTAATATATAAAATGAATAATTTTAATAAAGATCTGATGGTGAGACTAATTTCATTTTTTATGTTTTTAAAACAGGTACATCCTTTATTATTGTATGTGTCACGAGTACCAGACACCGGCGGATGGCTTTTACAACCGCCAGTTGCTTCTCCGCGTGAACAACGTTACCACCCTGACCATTTTATGGGACGATCGCCAAGTACAAGTATGCCCTTACGCGGTACTAACGGCTAGATGCAACATACATACCGTTGTGGTGGCCTAGTGCCTCGTTGTTGGAACAGCCATGCGATTATCAGTGCGACCGAAGAGCTTATTTTATCGTAAACCAACACCCTGTGTACTGCACACGAACATCGCTTGCCTCAAGACGAACTATTTTGGATCGAGAGCAAAGAAAAATGCAAATCGCTGAATATTCTCTAAACATTTGATGTCAAATAAATTTACTTTACCAAATTTACAATCTTGCGGTTTGATTTAAAAGTACAGTTTCATATTCCGAATTGTGGCGCGCTGTGTTGTGAGCTGATCTGTGTTGGTTTCCGGGTTCTGTGTGGAGTCGCGTAGAAGACGCCTGGGCGCGTTTGCCTACGCAGCACAGTCACGTCACGGATAGAGGCGGGGAATATGAATGTTTTGATAAAGTCTGTTTCAGGGGCGGGGGATATGATTTAGTGCCGCAAACGCAGGTGAGCCAGGTCGATGGGGGGAAATGATAGGATTATCACAAAATGGCGGCTCATTTCGAGTGCGTTAATGGACGAAAAGTCGGGTAAGGTCCATAGGAAAGTTTTCTACGATCTACCGATTTATGCTTAAAAACACATGGCCGAACCGTAGGGACAATAAAAAAAAAGTCCCGGAACTATCCTTTAAGTGGGTATCCAATATCCCCAGCCTGAAGTATTTGTTGCTGGCTTCCAGCAAGGGAAGGGATAAAATATAATTAGTTTATGTTTGAGACACGGCCACGTCCAAGTCAATTCCTTCCTCCTTTGAATGCTGGGTATTTTGATACTCTCCGACATGAGCTACTGTCTTGTAAGCCTCGGGTTTGCTGGTTAGAAAAATAATCCGCTTTTCAGGTGCTGGGGCTCCGTGTGTGGGCCCAGGTAATGGATTTTACAAGCCAGCGCGGTATGAATTCAGCCTCATAACTTTCGTTCTGCAGGGACGCATTGGGAACATCTACGCCATGAAGTGTTATCCCTCTGGCAAGTGCTTCGGCTAAGCCCCTTTTAGACATGTTTATGTCCACAAAAAGACCAAATCGAACACATGAGAAGTGGCAGAGAGTGAACGTTTTCCAAAGATTGCAGTGTGCTTAAAGATTGATTTACAGTCGTGAATCCTGGCAAATATTTGTAAACGTGGTCACTGTATACAATAGAGGTGGGCGTGCCTGGCGCGGCCCGGGCTCGCCAGGGGCTGCAGCCAGACCACGCGTTCGGGCCGGTACTCCCGACTGTCACGGGCCTGCCACGGGCCCCACCATGGCTGGTCAGTGCAGAGTGAAAAAAAGGGCATTGGCAAAATGTAAAGAAATGGCCATGTTTGAAAATAAACGCGGCCTTGATGGTGGCTCGCCTGGGTCACATTTAATTGTTCTTCTTTTTCTGGGGAGCCAGGGATTTCATTGGCTAGGCCCGTGGTGGGATCCTAGAGTTTGGCCTGACCACCGGGCTCAGCCCTGGCACGGCCCAACCCATGAAATCCCTGGCTGCACCAGCTCTAGTATACAAGTCTCGAGAAAACCCTACATGTCATCAATTTGGTGAGATTGACAACTCTCTATGCTGTTTCCTTAGGTGAAATGTACCTGTCATGTTTAACTAACAGCTGACTACAATTGGTTTGGGAGGAAGTCCCTTATTCCACTATTCTATACATGGAATTATTTTGTGTTCTGAAAACATGGAATGACTTTCACAGGCGTAAGCCTGGGACCTTAACTTCCTCTCCAAAAGAGTAAACTGTAACACTTCCCCCTGGTGACTGAATGCCTAACTTCCTCTCCCAAAGAATTAACTGTAAGAGTGCCATCTGGTGGCAGACTGTCTACAGACAGCTCAGTCTTTAATGTGCACTATAAATACAGCCAATTCTCTCCCCAATGCAATCAAATGCGAGTGTGCACACACACCCAATCCCACCTCCACACACTCACTTCTTCCTGATTCTTTGCACTTTCTTAACAAACACTCCAATACAACAAACAGCTCAGACACTGGGCCTTTCCCTTACGGATACAAGACGTCAGTGAACACAAGCAACTCATCAGCAACCCAACACGCACAGGTGGCCGTTTCTCCTGGTTCTGGACCTATCCTATGACTCCTCTCTCATCGACCCACCCTGGCCACTTTCCTGCAGAGCCACGTGAGTGCCAGGAGACCATGCCAATGGTAACAGTGCGCAGTATAAGAAAAGTTGACATAACATAGCAGGACACTTTTCCATCTCCCCCACACATTATAAACTCGCACAAACACCCCATCTCTTGCACAATCTCGCCCTTCCCACCTCCCACTTTTACCACGCTACTTACTCCAACGTTCTCTAAATCACCCATTCAACAGGATATGCACCCAGTCTCGCCCATAAACTCTTATAATCCTTCACTCATGCACCCAGTCACCTATTCACTCATTCTCCTTGCATGCCATCATTTTTCTATCCTTTGCCTTTCTATCACCTCTTATCAATTTCATACATTGCTTCCAAATGTCTGGCAAATCCTCATTCACCCAAAGCCACTGAGTCACACAATCTCACACACACTCAATCAAGTAGTCTATCATTCAATGCCACTCACACTGATTTCCTCACTATCCACCCACGAATGCATTTGCTTACCCCCTCACTTGCTCTCTTACACACTCACGCACAGCATCTCACAACCACGCAGTGTGCCTATCACTTACTACTTTATGCAATCACTCACTAGCTCAGTAATTCAAGCTCACTCACTCTCACACCAAACCACCCTATTTCACACACTCTTTAACTCACTCGCTTCTTACTTTGCCACCTAATTAAACTCTCACACATAAACTCACTTATCCCACTCACCTAAATTATCACCCACCTCCTCACTCATTCTCTGCCAAGTCCATCATGCAACCACACAGCAAGGATATCTTGTACCAGGCATTGTCTGGCCTTGTTTATGCCATCACAATGAAGTCTTTGCTTTAAATTGAGCTGCACAGCCGGGACATTTAAAACATGCATCCACACTACACAACCATATCACCCGTCTCCCTCATCCCACGTCCCACGTCTTTTTACTATTTTTATTTTTACCGTACTGAAGATCGTCTACCACCCACAACCTTCTTCCGCCGTATCCACAGACGAAGGTCTTGCAACAACCCGGCAGGGTCACAATACACCACCCCTCGGACAAGGTTCAGGCGCCGTAAGGGCACTATGGTGGGGATGGGCACAGTATAAATATTTCATAACATAACTTTCTGAAACTCACACTTACCTCCTAACACCACACTTAGTTTCGCAACCCCTTATCCACATGCAGTCCTAAAATAGTGAATGCATTACACAGGATGCTTTGAAAAATAACACTTTTATATCACAGAAAAATGATGTTTCTCGCACCCTGGCTCCATTTTAAAAGGATAGCCTTCTTTACACACCCTTCCGCCCCCACTTTGAGCTAGAATGCAATGCTAAGTTATACAGATAGAAATAAAAGGAAGATGCATACCTAGGCAAATAGCTTGTAGTCCTCACAATTCATGCAAGAAGTATTCCTCAGATATTTCCTCGAGAGCTTTGGAAAAGAAAGAAGGGCATAAATGGCACGGCTGCATAGGGCCTCCACATCTGGGAAACATTCATTCAACGAATGTACAAGGCACAAAGAACAGTGCATGTGTGTTATTGTCCCTGGAGAGAGCTCTGTGTGGATACAAATCAGCATTCCCATTCATCCCAAAGTAGGTTGCACGCTAGGCCACCCGCAAACAAGCTGAGGTGCTCTGAAACTACTACACTGGTGACTTGGCACAGTACAGAAACATATTAACATTACACAGGGCCGGAATGATCGGACCTCCTCAGCGCCCGCCCGCCCGCCCGCCCGCCGTATACTAAAATGATCATTTATTTCTGGATGTGTGCATTCCGTCTGTCTTTTCCACAAATACACAGATGCTCATTTCTTGGAGTCTTCAAGGATTTCATGATTGCTTCAATTCAATTTAAAACGATACATTTTTGTTGCTTAGAATAGATTATGAACTAGACTCGAGTATTCCGATATATGGACGTAGGGCAGAGATTGGGGTGCTTTGGGTCCCACGTTTTCATAGAAATTAGCACATCAAGGAAAGCAAGGCCATCAGAGACGGTCAACGGTAACAGGTCAAAATGATGTGGTAAAAAGAAAATGTGGAACAAAATTGTCGGTTGACAAAATGAAGTTGTAAATAATGTAGAAAAAAAAACCAGGGTCCTAAATATACCATTCTGACAGCCATTTTATTCTCATTTGAATGAGTACATATGGTTACAAACACTTTACTGTTTGGGTGAGTGCTGTGAAAAATAAAATGACTTATATGTGCTATATAAATAAACTATCATATCACATCATATCAAGAACCAAGCCCAGTGTGCATTATGTACTTTGTAATTCAAGCATACAGCCATTTTATCACAGACATGTTACTAACATATTAAGATTTGTTGTCATTCTTATGCTCCCAAAATGCTATTTAATTTTACAGAAGCAGCAAGGAGCCTTCATTGGTGCCATTTGCCCCTTGCTCTATTAAATAGGCGCATTTAGTAAAAGCATAATATTAAATAACTTTGACAGTTATTCAAGGTTTTGATACCATTATGTGCTCAGTAAGACAAGTCATGCTCTGATTAATACCAATAATCGTGTTTTTCTGTGAGTACCAAGGCAATGTTTAATTGGGGGGCACAGAGGGTGAGATAGAGGGAGACAGAAAGATGAACAAGGATTGAGAAACGCATGCACACACAGAGATGAATAGGGTTACGCAGAAGAATAGGGACTGATCGAGACAGTAAAAGAGCGTCAAAAGAAAAACAGACCGAATTGAAAGAGACTTCCCTCAGAATGACAGAGACACATGACGAGTTAGAGAGTGCAAAAGGTAGAGGGCTAGACTTTCAAAAATGAGAGCAAAGGAAAAAAAGCATAGAGGATGCATTTTTTCATTTGCGCTGTTTGCTGAAATGCACAGGTCACCTAATTTTCAAAGGTGACCTGCGCATTTCAGTTGGGCCTGGACACTGGAACAAACATTCACTGTCCAGCCCTTTGCACACGTTAGTGTCTGGAGTGTGCTGGAATAAATGCAAACAAGTACCAATTAACTAATAAATATTTATTTGGAAGAAACTGAATAATTAAGGTATCACCCCCACATCGGAGGGCCGACAGGGCCAGCAATGGTCGGACAGTGCAGGCATCGCTCGCGCCGTGTCGAGTGTTTGGGGCTTTTACCGGCCCTCCATGTCTCCCGACTATTCGCACCCCGACAGGGCTTCATCCAGGGTGCAAATAGTTGTAATATTTTGTTTTTGTGGACGGGAGATGGGCTCTGCATGTATTGCCATTAAAAAAAATTAAAAGAAGAAGGCATAAGCCAAAGGAAATAGAAAAAGGACCACATCCCTTTTCTATTTCTATGGCTGTCCGACGGGGAAGGAGTGTGGCAGTCAGAGCCAGCACCTCTGGGCCAGCAGGTAATTGGTATGGGGAGTGGGGGTGGGGGGTTGTGGTTGATGTGTGGGCCAGGAGTGGGGCAAGGTAGGTTGGCTGGTGGAGGCACCGTGGTGCTGAAAAAACATGTTGGAAGGTCGTACCACAAGGAAGGGGCTCCGGTGGCTGATGGAACGCGGTTGGAACACTGGCAGTTCTTGCCTGCGTTTCCAGACACCTGATTAGCTAATTGTCCTTCTCCGGGGACGCATGTCTAGAATATGTAGGTTGGGGTGCAAAGATTCAAGCGTTCAACTTAAAATCTGTTACAACCCTCTGTGTTGCTGTCAATTAGATAACGAGACTACATATTTTCTGTACATAGGTAACATATTGTACACACCCCACTTGTAAAATGTATTAATATCTTTTAAAATCAGTTCAAATGATCAAGTTTATTCATTTTTAGATACGCAATGGTGCAAGAATGACTCATCTTTCATTCGACCACTATTCTGGGATAAACATTTTTGATACATACATGGAACCCACTGACATATTTTCATTATATTCAGGTACAATAATACCTTGTGTACCTTGTGTAGGATGAATATTGTGTTATACAGCTGGAAAACATGCCCTTTGTATGATATGATATCATATGGCATTTATAATGCGCCTGTACATAGGTGTTTCTAGGTGTTTCTAGCCATGTAGATATGGATTTATTCCCATCACTTAAATCATGCACATGTTCAACACTTTGTATATTGTTATATTTCTCACATTTTTTTGTTGCAGACACAAACATTCTGTATTTAAAAATGTGCCCACCACCCCCCACCCCCTGCCAGAGAAGGTCATTGATTCCATGCCCTTTGGCAAAAGACAATGAAATTGATGTGGTCGGGTCAATCATTTCTTAAATTACTTAAAGGCTCAAAATCCTTAGTTTGGGTCAATAGTAGATACATTAAATTCAAAGTGCATTATAGAATTTACAGCAGAAAATGTTGCACAGCGAGTGATTGAATTCCAATGAACCCATTTTTGACCTCTTGGAAGGAGTCGATTGATTAAGCAGCAGCTATAGTTAGTTTCATTCTCACCAGGAAACCTTAGGTTTACAAGGGCTTAGTTTTGAAATGTCCTCTTATGCAAATTTGCTAATGTAGGACAAACAATGCATTATTTTGTTCAACCACATTTGTCTTTCGAATAACGTCTGTGGATCTTACTTTCCCCTACAATGCAGCCAGACCAAATCAAATCCATCACGTGACACTACTGTCAATCACCACACGCCTTAAAAAACATATCACATAATTAAAGATCGAAAGGTCATTTAAGAAAAATATGAATAGCTAAAAAAGTGAATCAATTCCACTGTAAAAAGGCAATTCATTATGTCATGATTCCTTTTATCTGATCACGTAGCTACACGTATGTGGCTGAGCTTCGCATACAAGGTAATGACTTCGTATGTAATGTTTGACTAAACCAAGTAAAGTCGTAACACAAAACAATCACATACTTGAACAAAGAATTATCTTTTACTACAGAAAAGTTGTTTGAAGAAATAAAAAACAATGAATGTTATTCTGTGCCACTTCAATTTGAATGGCAAACGTTCCATGTGAAATACATTTCTCTCATCAGTGACGCCCACTTTTGGTCACTTATATGTCTGCACTCTCATCTAGGGTTTAAGGATTGGATGAGTACAGAACCATTCATGCCAATGATATTGGCCCTCATTACGAGTCTGGCGTTCGCCGTGCCGGTTTTACCAGCAGGCTTGCGCCGGACCCGTGGGGACTCACCGGCTCCGGACTAGCCAGACATTACAGCCCCGGTGGTCCGGTAATTCCGGTATTCCATTACTCCATGTTCCCGTGAGACTCCAGCTCTTAAGCTGTAACATTTGATTATGCTTTCCCTCAACTGCTTTAGTGCACTTCTAAAATAGTTTACTGTGTTCATACTTCTCCCAGAGTAGCTGATTGCCCCTTTAGAAAGTATGAGTTGCCTTACTAGCTCTCAATTGTGTTCTCAAGAGTAATACTGGTGGTGTAAATGTATCCATTCTTAATAGAAGAAAGTTACATATTTTGCAAGACATACTTGTAACAGTGTTGGTCTAATCAAGTGATTCTGTAATTTAATAACACTGTTAGGACCAATAGGGTCTGCTGCCCTTCAAATAATTATCGTATTATAAAGGTATAACTAACCTGGTCGTATTCCCCAACATAACTAACCGGGTCTTATTCCCCAAGAATAGCAGATTGCCATTCGGAATGCATAACGTTAGGTTTCACTTGCTGAATTCTATTCTAACTAAGGTTATACTTGGGTTTGTATACCATAAGTATTGAATTGGTTTTTATGATTGTGTTAATAGAATATGTAACAGTACTTACTCTTACGTCCCTTACGTAATGTCACCACATATAGGGCCTGATTCACAGAAGTGTTTTATAATGGCGCAATCCCATTAAAAATGCTTCTGTGAATCAGACCCATAATGTTGGCAATGGCTTTTCCCAGCAACATTATGTATGGGGACATTATTACCTGGTACCGAATATATGACATGGGGGTGTGAGCTCATCCGTGTCTAGAGAATAACAGTCCACAAAAACATGAATTGCTCCACAAACATCATTCATTGGCATAGAAATACACAGAGCCAAAAGCAACACAAAACAGAAATTTCCTATGCCATATTAAATTGAAAGTATTTTAGTGTCAATAAACACCATTCCATAATGAATTACATTTTATTTATTTTTTCATAGTTGGTAAATCAAAGGGGCAAACATTGCATGGTAACACCATATCTTGGTTCATATAGCCTGGCAAATCATATCTTCATTCATAAATACAAACTCTTGAAATCAAAGTCATACAGTCAGCTTATCAGACAATCACACAACATCACCTACATGTACGGAACCGTATTGCCAAAGATGGAGCATAAACGGCTATGTGTAGAGGCGATATAAACAAAAATCATTCTAGAAAAGCGGTAAAAACAATTGGAATGCAAAAATGGTGATAAGGTGCTGAAATCTGATGGCAGCAATTGATCAAACTGCTATACAAAAGTGCAAAGGATGCCTGTTATACTTCAAGAGCATAATTAGGAGATGAAAGCTGCGTCATTCTGGCTGGAAAGCAGTAACGGATCTTCTTGAGTTGACTTCCAATTGGTAAATGCCTACTTGAGTTTCGGCTGAAATAGCTCTCTCTTGGTCAATGGGCCGAGCCTTCTTCAGCGCAAAAATAAAGTTCTGTTTATAGTAGGAGTGATGAATACAGCCTGTTAAAACTTGGAGAATCTCCAAGGGTGGTCACATCTATAGAAAAAGCCTCAACATGTCTGGCCTGGGCCAAAGAGCAACGTGGGCTACCGGGGCAGGAAGAAACCTTGTTTTCAAAGGGAATATATTTACGCATCTGCTGGCCAGGTAGAATGCCAACGGTAAAGTCTCTGCATTTGAATACACAATGTATTACAACATCAATCTGGTGGCAGCCTGTCGATAATCAACTATATTTTCATTTATGTTTGCAAACTGGTAAAGATCATCCATTTTCTGTCTATTCGTTAGTGGTATTGCGACAATGGAAAAATGTCTGCGCGCGAAGGCCCCAGTATTGCGTTCCATAGGCAAACATGCAGCAGCAGCGCCATAGTTGTACTTCCATCATCGAATGATAGAAGGCCAGGCTTACTGAAATCGGTCACGCATCTATAGATTGCCCGCTGGACCATTAACCCATTTAGCAGTCCTCCGTCAGGCCGGCCAAGCTGCTTGCCGATTACCGCCAAAATCATGATGCAGCCCACTTTAGTCACGAAGATGCTCCTCCATGCACTGTTAACCCTTTGGAGGGTGAGCGATGCATCACCCTCAATCTTATTTAGCATTTTAAAGGTTTCACAGCTACCAAGTCCAAAATGTCACCCAAGTGTCAAAAATAATGTTGGGAATAATACAATATAATTTAACTGCATATTCTAAGAGTTGGGAATTTAGTATTTCCCCAGATTTTGGCACCGTATGCCAGCATTCATTTCCAGAATGCCTTTCATTGATTGGACAATGGATTTCCCATTGACTCATAAAGGGACCCGCTAATTTAATCCCATTATAGGTGTTAGCAATAGGCCTAGTGCTATGGATCAATGGACCACATCAATTTTTCAAGAGGTGATACCAGCAGGCCAGTTCCATATCAGTACTGCCCACATAAAGCATATGTACAGGTAAAATTGCTTCACCCTCACACACGTCACGCGTGCTTTACTTACATTACTGCTCAATGTTTGTTCACACAGTATTCACGGTAGTCTTATAGAGGTTCACCCGCCATAAGTCTCTTAATACCTTCAATAATTCAGTACCTTCAGCGAGAAGTACCAGATGTCTCTTTAAGCATGTTTGGGAGGCCTGAACATTTGCCCTTTGGAGTGATTAATCAGCGCCATTGAATGTATTAATAAGAGCTGAGGCAAAATCTCAACTCAACTGGAAGAGCTCTGCCGTCTCCCCATGTACCCCACACACCACTCACGGTGTATTATTGGAACATAAGGACTGCTAGCAAATTGAATTAATTATTAACCTGTAAACATATTGGAATTCCATCAATATTCTCTATTATTGACTTGATTTCAAACATTCGGACTTCAGTGACAGCCAAACAGCTGTCATTACATAAACTAGTTCATTGTAACACAAAATGAGAGTTGCCTTAAATGAAGACCCCCGGAAGGGTCACTGTCCTTCGGGATACAACCCTTCCTCAACTAATTCCATTTGCCTTTGTCTCAGCCAGTAACTTGGAGGCGGGCATTATGCTGTGATAATGACCCCTCTCTCGCTCTATATGGCTTATGTTTACCATTCAAATTCCATTACAAATCCAGGCCTGAATTCACCGGGCTCTTAAACCAGCTGCAGTCTACCATATCATAAATAATGAACCCGTGAATCAGTAACCACACTTTGTCTGCTGTACTTACTTTCTAATAAACCAGTTCCCGGATATGACATACAATATCTTCCTTATTGTGCTAGGGTCAATACCAGATATTGCTTTATGAGGGCTCTGCAACCTGTGGCTCTCATGATGCTCTGGAATACCATTCCTTTGATCCCTCCCCATTCACTAGGCAGGCTAGGGCTGATGGGAGTTGTAACCCAAAACATCTAGAGAGCCAAAGGTGGCCTCCCTCTGTTCTACAACTTTCTACATTATTCCGCCTCACTTTTTCTATGTATTATGATCCAACCCCCCACCTCACGCCTCTTTGCCCAAGTAAGTTCCCACCCACATACAAATATTTTCCTTAGAGTGATGCCCTGCTCACCCCCGTATCAGCTGGACACCCTCTGATTTGTTTAGGGTAAACAGAAGATAGAATAGGAGGCACTTCTAAAATGTTCATGCCGTAGGAGTAATTGAGTCCTCCATCTTCCCCGTACCCTGGAAGAACTCCTGCAATAACGGCTATATACAGAGACCCCAAAACACGCATGAATTGTGGGGCGCGATTGCTAAGGCTACCTCTGACCAGCTTCTCTTGTCGCTCTCTAAGTATCCTTTTTTTCCTGATCTATGTGTCTTAGTTATGTCGTCTGTAGATGGATCATTTCTGGAATGCTTCAACAGATTATGTCGACATATCTTCAATTTATTTGAATCAGATCGCAAGCGTGCGCGCAGTAGAGATTGATTGGGAACTGGACGACCCGACGACTTATTTGCACTTTTGAAAGGTTTTATTGCATGCAGAGGTCTAGAAGATTTCCTATCAGGATTTTTGAACTTCCATCAACAATTTAGTCATCAGCATTTCTTAGACATTGTGGTCGATTTGTTGCTTCCTAATGAATTTCCGTTCTCCTAGTGGATACAAATATCGACTAACATAGAGAGCATGCATTCATTGAATACTACTGCCCGAGTTCCTTAGTTTTTTAGTAGTTTTTTAAATTTAAAGTCCAGTTTGTCAACTGTGTGGACCACATATATTGGGCTGGCCCATTGCTCTCCCTCCCCCACGTACCTTTTTAACTTGGTTTGAACCTCAGCTTCTTCCCACTTGCTGTTCACACATTTTAGCCCACTTTACATGCACTGCCCTCGCTTTCTGCGGCCTCCCTTATTGTTTGTTAACTAATTATTTTTCATATTTTGAACATCTCTGGCGTATTCCCCTGGTCCCCACTCACCCCACCATTTCTGTTCTACATTATCCCCTTTCTCCCATGGACTCTCGGGCCTTACCATCCCAGATCTGTTTCTCCGCCACACCACTTTTTAGTTTTGGCAATTGGGTGGCACTGCAAGTGATACCTACAAGCTGAAGCTATTGTCATGGTGAGTGAAGATAGGAGAGATACTAAGACTGTGGGTGTTGTGTGATTACTTGACCACCAATTGACTGGCTTTGATCATACAAATGCATATGGCCATTTCCAGCCACTACCTGCTCCCCCCCCCAACTCAAAACTATGGGATTTCCTTGGGCTAGCTCTTTCAAGCACTAAGCTCATACTGTGTGCTGTATAGGGCCTGCTAGTGTTATTTCTCAGCAGTTTTCTTAGAAGTAATGGCTTAATTTTAGTTGTAAATGTGATGTTGATGTAATAAAATTATATTGTGATGTAATAAAATTATATTGTTACAAAGTGTGCCTTCCGCCACTTAATTTATAAGCTGTATGTGTGTTCTCGCATCTATTCTTTGCACTAAAATCCTGTCAGATACCCTCACCATTTTCCAGCTGTTGTCATTTTATGGCCAGGTAGTAGTACAATTATGTCAGCATCTCTTAACTGCCTTTGCCATGCCTATACAAAAGTCAACGTTTTAGCCACCTGTCGCTGTCGCTTGGAGTCTTTTCCAGCTCATTTTCTGCCTCAAGATCACTTTTTCCCCAGTGACATGAGTTTTCCTGCTGCATTGTCAGTTGTATTCGTATTATACAATGTTGCCATCTTCGATTCTTTGAGGATATTTTCCGAGTGGGGCTGGGTTTCACATTAATTATCTCTTAAATCAACTTGCTGCCATTTTACTGTCTTTCTATTATTCGCTGCAAGTCCTACGCTCGCTACTTGTGGGATTACTTCAGGACATGCTTAGCTGTTTCTGTCTTTTTAAAAACACTGATAATAGTAGTCTGAATTGTGTAAGGATTTTTCCATGCTTCAGTTGAACTGCACATGTACACAAAACTCACATACTTAGTAAATGCAGCTAAAATACAAATGACGGATTTATGGGGAAGATCAGATATTACCATTATTAGAAATTTAGCATCCAAGGGGTGCTGATAATGAGACTCTGGAGGCACATGCCTGGTACAAGAAATGATATTGTTTATTTGGACGCACATTAGTTCTGGCTAATTTTCAGCTCGAAAACCAAAGAAGCGCTATAAGCTCCAAGGAAGCGCTATAGGCTATGGACGAGAAGCTCGGATGGCAGGCTCGGACATCTTTTTGAGCGGTTTCACCTGTCTCCTGAACAAGGGAAACAGAAATAAAAGCGATTACAGTAGGAGCTGGGGCTGAAAAGAGACAACACACACATAGGTCCTGATGAAGACCAAGGGCTGTTAAAGAGTTGTATGTACATGTGATCAGAACCTATGCTAGGTGCTGCAAGGGGTGTCTATTATGATGCTGCAACGAGTTCAAGGGCTCAGCGCACTCTCCCAACCCCCCCGGAATTATGAGCCCATGCCACCCTTGCCTCGATAGGGTAAGATGCAAGCTGCAATGGAAGTCCCTGCCTTTGATTTGGCATTCAGAAGCGCCACCTTAGTTTGCACCCCAAGGAGCAAATCATCCCTCCCTCCACTTCCAATGCCATTTGCCCTGACCGTTGTACAGCAGTGGTGTCCCCATACAGAAGGCTACCCGCGTTACTTGAGACTGCTGAAAAGTGAGCAGAACTCATGGGAGAAGGGTTATTCCAAAAACAAGGTTTCATAACATTGCAAACATGCTGTCCTTCGCTGTTTTGACACCCACTATTTGGCTCAGCCTCTCTATAGTGCTTTTTGTAGACCTGAGGTTATTTTAGTTCAGGGAAAAAGTATATACGTTTCTTTTTTTAACTCCATTTTCATATCGTGGTTGGACGGTTCTGTGAGTTTGAATGCTACAGTCTGGGAGTATTGCTTCCAGTGTGTTTTTATTAATGTGTTTGTGTCCATATGTTTAATTAGTACCCGGCGAGGGACAATGAGCTTGAAAAATGCGAGCTCAGTGTCCCTGGACCGGTCGTTACCAGCCCGACAAAGCATTTGTCGGGCCGGTCGCTTCCGCGTCCTTGCTGCCATAGAAAGGGAGCATGGACTACGTGAAGTCTCTTCTCCCTGTTCCCTGGCAGCCATCTTTTTCTTTTACTTTTTTTTTTCTTTCAATGACAGCCATGGTAAAGTTAAAGGGACTATGTGCAGTCCCTTCTCCCCGTTCCATGGTGGGCATCTAGTTTGTTTACATTTTCCTTAGTTTTTCAACAGTCTTCATGGAAAGGGAGAAGGGACTAGGTATAGTCGCTTCTCCCTGTTTTGTGGCTGCCATTTTTTGTTTTCTTTTGGCGTCTCACAACTTAAATGAGACACCATTAGTACCCAGGCCTTATGGACCGTGATACCAATAGCAATAAACCCCTGGCTGTAGGGGGCATTACCTGAAGCGGTAATGCTCCCTCCGCTCGGGGCTTATTGCTTAAATATGCTACAGAGGATCTGGTGCCTGCAGAGATTCTAGTACATTTTCTGATGCTCATTGCAATGAACTGAAAGAAAGGGATGGAGAATGGTGTGGACAACATAGGGTCAGAAAAATGCCAGCCTGTTGGAGTCCTAGTGGAGTAATAAGATAACCCCTTCACTTGCAGGCATGTGGTATTTTGCAGCATCATGACATTGTACGTGTTATAGTTCTTATGCTACACAATGTACAATTTTTGCAGGGCTCTGCTGATTAAAAACAAACAAGAGGGAGGTCTGTTCTGTAAATCGTGATTCTGAGGCGGACGATACCGGGAAGGTGGGCATACGATATCCAAGAATTCACTTTGCTTCATCCCCTCGACAAATGAGTGTGAATTTCAGATGGTAAAATGCCACACTTTGCGCTTATTTAGCTGCATTTTTTACATTTTGCATTTTATATTGCGATTGTAAAATACCAGCGTCTGAACCATGGGAGTGGTAGTTATAGTCCAAAACATCTGGAAGGCCACATAATGAGTAACCAGCTGCATAGCTTCTAAGGTACAATATTCTAACCCTTGCCTCCTCATCCTCTTCCGTGCCTCAGTCCTTGCTGTGACGAGGTGAAGCACCTCCCGATAGTTACTCCTCTGTCATTGCTACAGTACACTCAGAAATCAAAATCCGTACCACCTCAGGACCCCCTTACCTATCAGGGGGCCTCAAGGACAATATAGAACAGGGATATGCAACTTTTGGCTCCCCAGATATTTTGGGCTACAGTGAACATCAGCAGTAGCCAGCAAAGTCAAGACTAAGGAATCATGGGAGTTGTAGTCCAAAACATTTGTGAGTTGTAGTCCAAAACATCTGGCGTGCCACATGTTGCCGACTGCTGATATAGATAGACCTGAGTAACACTCCCTCTTCTTGTCTTCCCTTTTTAGTATATACATGTTCTTCGGACACAGCCGCCACCATCCCTTACTTTGGTGGTGTTTGTTTTAGTCAATGTGTTGGAAGCAAACACATGCCATTTTGCTATATCACCACGATACTAAAATTGGCACGGGGAAGTAGGTGAGGAGTTTATGCCTCATTTAGTAACCAGCAATCTTCATTACTCCAATTCTCCCTTCCTCCTCCCAGTGGTTTATCCCCTCTCTCTCATACAGAGGACCTTTCGTGAGCTTTGGTAGTGGATGGGGCGGTGCTTTATAGCCCCTCCGATGTAATGGGAGGGGCTTTGGTTATACTGATTTGTGTTTTCGTTTGGGTTTCTTCTCAGGGGTCTGTCTGGAAGTAGACTTACCCCATGACAGTAATGATGGGAACCAGAAAGGAAGAATTTAAGAGAAAGGAAGATTTCGGGGCAAGTAAACGAAACACTGCATACTTGCCAGAACTATTTACCCCCCTAACTCACACTAGGCCCCAAACTCTGGAATAAGTAACTTGGCTGGCCACCATTTTATATTTTCGTACTTGTTAAATAAGTACTTTTTAAAAGATATTTTTGTACTACATTGTACTTAATATTTCGTATGCATTGCCTAGACTCTCCAGAGTGGGTGTTTCGTTTCTCCTTCTGTTATTTCTTTATTTTTTGTGTTATGATGCTGGTGTATGATAACCTATCAATACAAATATTTAAAAAAGAAAATTTAAAAAAGCCCTTACTCCGATACTCGATGCATTGCCGTCCGCGGGGGAGCTCTCAGCTTGTCTGTTGTCGTGTGAAGCTTCCTTTGCGGGGGTCTTCCAATGTATTGCCTATAATTTTTATCATTCGCCTGCGAAATTGAAGCACAGACTTTCCTCAGAAACAGCTCCTGCCGGAATACCCTCAAGGGGGGACAGTGTCATGTTTAAAGTTACTGCTATCTACCAAGGGTTGCACATGCAAGCATCACTGCGCACTTCCGAGTCATTGCGCCGCTGAAGGACATGGGAAGTAACATAGCAAGCAGATTAGTTGGTATTCTAAGACATAACAATACAGCATCGGTAAGAGGAGCAGCACAGGAGCTGTGCACTTTGTGCAAGACACAAGAATGCTGACTCTGATAGACTGGCTGGGTAGTGTGTCTGTGACGTGCTCAGGAAAAATGGATAGAGTGCAGTTTCCGGTCCTCAGTGGTGAACACCAAACAAAAACACGCATTGGCAATGCCAACAGTTTGAGCTTTTGTGCAGGCATGGGAAAGGCACTTGCCAGGCACAGCCGTAGTGGTATTAACTGGCCATTGATGTTGGCAGGTGCAAAAGGATGTGGACATGGACATCTAATAGCAGGAAAATGCCTAATACTTAATCAGAAGCAAAAACTCTTGGCTGAACCAATGCTTGTTTTTAACAGGACTTCAGTGAAGGACGTGCAGAGTGCTTAGAAATTGAGTGGCTAAAGACATTGGGCCTCATTACACGGTAGGCGGTAAGGGATTACCGGCACCAGTAAGGGTGCCGGTAATCCCTTACCGCCCTACTACGAGGTCCCTTAGCGTGTCCCTTCCCTAACGCCTGGTTTTACCAGGCGTTATGGACGGGACCCGTTGAGGGACTTCAGAGCTAATAACGGGCCCGTTATTGGCTCCATCCCCATTCCCATTGAGCCCTATGGGGGCTCAAATGGGAACGGGGAATGGTTCCCGGAATGGGGACTTACCGGGTCCTCTAAGGTCGGAATGACCCAGTAAATCTCTATTCCGGGAACACGGACCGGAATGCGGTAAGGGGGTAGCCAGGGTGCTAATAGCGCCATGGCTTCCGCCTACCGTGTAATGAAACCCCTTGTGTGGTTAAGACATTTTTATTATAGCACTAGCTGGTTTAAAACTCCAATTAAATTATTAACTCTCAGAAGACTGCATTGAAAAAACAATGGCAGGCACTTCAAGTGCAACGTTTGATGGTAAGGCTTGATTAAAGCGAGCTCAAAGAGTTCCCATGAGGATGTGTTTTGGCTGGGGAAGGGTAGGAACTGGGTGGGAATGCCCATAGTGATTAGCACGGTCATGGGCAGTCAATGGGTGGACAAATAACTGCACAACGCCTACAGGGTCTGTGTCCCATCTCATATGCCATTCCTCCCTAACTGTACGCTAATGCAATAGTTTTGGCTTATAGTTGTCACACGCGCCACCTATTAGCCCAAACTAATTTGATGATGATATACATAGCAAAATGAGAGCGAGCTGGAAGAAGCCCGGACAGAAGGGGGGTGAATGTGTAGTAATGATGTCTAATTTAGGAGTATTCAGGGTCCGCACCACAAGATAGCATGGTTCTCTTCAGATGGAAATGGGTGGCACCTGAGTGACCGAGTAAAGGTCAAGGATTTGCTAAAGAGGTTGCCTTAGTAAAATATCAGCTTTTAGTGTTGCTTCTGCAAACATTTTGTATTTGTGTTTGTTTAAATGTTATTGTCCTTCCACCAGAATCACTGTAAGCCAGTAACAGCTAGGCGGAGCGGCCCCGTAATAATACTATGACGAACTTCGGGTAAACAATAAAGAGAGTATGGAGGCGGGACATTGGGAACAGGAAATCGGTATAGAGATAAGAGGTGCCTAATCACTGCAAGCTTGAGGAACAGAACTGTAGTTGAATTCTTAACTGCAGGGCCAGGAAGGTCCAGTGGTAAGGAAAAAGGTAGGTAAAGGAGCAGTAGAAGGGCTCTTTGCAGGGTGGGTGGGGAACAGCAAGGTTGGGCCGGACTTGAGAACATAGAGTGCAAAGAGAAGATTGCCACAAGACAGAGTTAGCTTGTTAGTGGGGGCCATAACTTTCGGTCTTTTCTCCTTCGGACATTTCAGCTTCGGTTTTGCCACCCAAAATCTCAAACGGGGCAGCAATGTTTGAAGAGGGATTCTATTGCCTAATTGAAGTACGAGAAGGCCTTTTCAATGGGGATTAATGTTTAGTGCAGCAAAAGCTTGGAGGGGGGAATTGATTTGGGGCGAGATTGGCTGCTAGGAAGCCCTGGGTGAATATGCATTTGTTTATTTGGAAGGCATGGCAGGAGACATGAGGGGGACAAACATGATATGTACAGGCGAGTGGTCAGAGAGAGTGATAGAGTGTGCAGACAAGCGGAAGGAGGTAGAGAGAAAACCAAGATTGTGGGTTGGTGGGTTTATTGGAGACTAGCAGGAAATAATTGGACACTGTAGAGGCAAGTTGTGTGGTGTGGGCCTCAGAGAGGTTCAGAAAGTTGAAGCCACCCAGGAGTAAAATTGGGGTCTCAGATGGTAGGGTGGTTCAAGATCAGAAAAGATGGAATAGACAGTGTCAGGCTGGATACATATGAGCATACAAAGATGGGTTGTTGGCGAGGAATTAAACACTGTTCTAAAAGGAGGGAGGGAAAGGTCACAGGTGATGGGGGAAGATGGGGTTGTCTATCTAATCATGGGGCCCAACCATCTGCCCCTTTTACTAGATAGTAGAGTGGGAGAAGGTTGTAGATTTGGTGTAAAGCGCTGCAAAAGAGCGGCCGTGCCATGGGCATTAACCCATGTTTCAGTGATGGCCATTACAGATATATTTGGGTGGTCTGACTCGAAATGCCCAGTGAGGAAGGGTCTTGTTGCAAAGCTGCTGGCAATTCCAGAGCTCAATTATGAGGTCAGAGGGAGGCAGGAGGCAGATGGGGGGGAGGGATGTTCTTAGTGGGTGAGGATTGAGGTATATATGTTGGTAGCGGCTGTGGAGGCAGTGGCTAGAGCTTCTGTTTGTGTCACGCACTGGAGATACTAATGTCATAAGAGGGGCTTGGGAGGAGCTTCGGGGGCATTGATGAGGGACGCTCATGGAATCTCCAGGCGAAGTGTAGGCAGAGGGTCTTTAGGAGATGTTTGAGGATGAGGAGGAGCATTATATGGGCACATGAGCAGGTAGCAGAGAGGTTAGGCTGGTTAAAACCATTCTCCAGGTTACCGTGGCCCCAAGGCCTGTAGCGACCAGCAGTGCAGCAAGTAAGTCCATTTGTGAGCATTGATTCAATAATTCAACCAGTTGTCACCAACATCCACAAGTTATGGCCAGATCCAACCAGACATTAAATAATTAAGCCAGTAGTGAATACCAAGACAGTAGGACCAGCAGTGAACAGCAATTCAGTAGTGGCAAGATTGGTGAATAGTAGGTCACCAGGGTTATGGCAGATGAGGAAAATCGGTGGAGAGTACCTGGGTGAGCCTGTGATGGCATAATAATAAAACAAATAATTTAGCATTTATATTGCGCTACGAACCCTCGGGTATCTGAGCGCTGCTTATTATTACCCATGGTGTGTGGTGCTCATTTATCGACCTCGGTAGGATGAAAGGCTGAGTTTGGTCCTGCCGGATTCGAACCTGCATCAGCAGGCTCTATACAGATGTCAAAGCGAGCACTCTACTCACTGTGCTATCGGACGGGCATGTGGGTGTAGTGCAAATGAAGGGAAAGTCAGGCAACTCATAGGCTAACTGTGTTCCGCCTCGCCACCTGACTGGCTAGATTTCCCTGGAGAAAAAAGGTTAAGTGTGGCACATGCCATGTGGGATGGCCAGAACCCAACTGATGTGGGCCTAGTTCCCCGATGATTTTAGGAGTGATCCGGGAATAGCTTCATTCTCCACTTCTCTCTACAGGCTAGCTCCTCGCAGCTCATCCACTCACTCGAACTTCACTTCCTCGCCTCTGCATGCATCATGTGACTCTCACCTTCTTCCTACCCCTCCTGAAAGTCCTCTCCATCCTCTACCCAGCTAGAGTGTGGAGAAAGTGTCTGTGAACCCTTCTGGATGTTCCCATGCTTCACATATTGCAAGACGGAAATGCTATTTCAAACTAATTATATATACAGCCAACGTGATTAAACAAATGACACTAAACACGAGGCGTTTTCAACATTTATTTAACCCACAAGTCATCCAGCACCATTAAATATCATCTGTGAAAAATATGTGAACCTTTTGGTTCAGTGCCACTGGAAGCCCTTGAGAATTTTCTGTAATCATTGCTTAGCCTTCCACCTTGCTTTTGAGGAGTTGTGCCCCAATTCTCCTCAAAGAACTGTTTCATCTTGAGGGCACCCGAGAGCTTTCTTGCATGGACCGCTCACTTCAAGTCAGGCCACTACCTACCAATGAGGTTTAGATCTGCTTTTTCACTTGGCCATTCTGAAAGACTGATTTTTCTCCTCTTCAGCCATTCATTTGTAGCTCTGATTATATTTGTTGGTTGTTTGTTTATTTAATATAGCGCAGACCAAGACCCTCAGGTAGCTGGGCGCAAGCATTACAAGGATACTTAAGAAGCTTAGTTACAGAACATTACAGGATACTTAGGAATAGTTACAGAGGTAGGTACATACAATGAATAGTAAACAGTTATAATCAGTGATCACATAGATGCGACCATAAGTTAGCAGTGACCAGGTGGTCCCAGTAGATATACCAAGATACAGGCAAGGGATGCCAGAGGGTATACAGTTGGCAATGGTCAGGCATAGCAATCCTTAAGGGGGCATTCAAGAATGGGTGGGGGGTGAGGGGTCAGTAGAAAGTGAGGCGGTCAGGTTAGGCGTCATTAGTCCGTAGCCAGGTTAGGAGTTTCCGTCTGAATCTGGAGTAGGGTTGGTCGGTTCTAAGATCTAGGGGGAATATATAGCGCAGAATTCATAGTTGTGCCAATGACCAGATCTGAAGGAAGCAATGCACCCTCAAACTATCACACTCTGAACACTGTTCTTGACTACTGAAGTGATGTTCTGTTCCAACGCAAACATTCCACTGCTCATTGAGGTTTTGCCTGTGTCTCTTGTTGAGGGTACACGCAGGTGGACAGAGTCCCCCCACACCTTTTTTCAGGAGTCCCCTCCACTTTTTTTCAAGAGTCCCCTCACTGTTTTCAGGGGGCACCCTGATATGCTAATTTCTGGTGTTGCCACATTCAATTGTTATATTAGTGAGTTCCTGCGCTTTTTTTTAGGACTTGACCCCTAGTTTTTTGTAGAGGATATTGTTCCAGAAGGGGGGCCCCGGGGGGAACGAGAAGCGTTTCCCCCCGGGGAAGTTTTTGGCGCTGCACACGGCCAGCAAGTGGCCGTGGGGGCAGAGCGCCTCTCCGGGGTATTTAATGGGCCGGGGAAGGTTCGGGAGGCAGGTGACGGTTGGACTTGGCGATTGTGAAGTCCTGTCGCCTGCTCTCGAGCCTTCCCTGTAGCTGGGCCTAGGGTGTCGAGTGAGACGGTGAGGTAGGGTCTAGCCAGGTGTTAGTGGTGGGGGGTGGTCAGGTATAGTTCAGGTAGTGGGGAGTTATAACGGCGGCAGTATTATTATAAAAACAAAAAAAAAAAAAAGTTGGTGTTTTTGTTGAACACTTCATTATCCGGGGTATCGTAAATAAGTTACCCCCCTTACCCACCTCCGCTTACCGGAGCCGGCATGTCTCGTTGATCCGGTCTGGCAGGTTTTTTCAGTTTGTGCCGCGGTTTTCCCTGCCTGGGTTTTTGGTTGCCTGTGGGGGAGCCGGGGTGCCACGGGGAGTGGGGAAACGGCACATCCCTCATCTTCCCCTGAGTGTCCACAGCACCCGGTGACGGCCCCGCTCCGCTCGGGGCATACTGGTTGCAGGGGGGTGGCTGGGGGTCGTTATCAGAGCCCGTGTGTTCCGGGCTTGCAGGGCCCTGGTGCGCGGTGACAGCCTTCGGGCGCAGGGGGCAGAGCGGTCCTCTTAAAGGGACCGCTCCTCTTTTAAGTGACTGCAGGGCATTGCGGTGCGGATAGTGAGCCACCAGGAGCCGGGCCGGTGATGCGTTAAGTTCATAGGGGTTCCCAGGCTTCAAAAAAAAAAAGAAAAAGAAGAGAAAGGAAAGGGAGTTATTAGGGGTTCCCAGCATCGGCAGTGGGTGGGCCCCGGGGTGGTGTTCGAGTATCTTAGCAAGAGGGAGCTAGGAGAAGGGGCCCCCTTTAGGACAGGGGTATTTGCTAGGCGGGGGGGTTAATAAATAAAAAAAATAAAAAAAAGATAGCTGGTAGGTTTGAGTTAATTAACTCTCTGAGGTTATTAGGGTTATAGCGCAATTTTTGTTATTTCCTCCTCCTGCTGGGAGTAAGTTGCCCCAGGGTAGGTACCGGCTCGGGGGCGTAGTTAGCTGGGGAGTGTCTAGTAATATTTCAGTGTGCTATCAGACTAGTTGTGCACGATGGTGGGGCAGGGAGCAGGCAGGAAGGGGCTGGTTGATGCTAGGGCTCTGAGGGAGGCCCTGGAAATCATCAGCAAGGCATCTAAGGCCCAGCTGGAGGGGGCGGTGGGGGAAGTCACGGGTGAGGGGGCGATAAGGGGGGGTAGACCGCAGTGTAGAGCGGCAGCTGATGGGGCTCTCGCGGCAGTGTTGGCGTGCACCCCCGCGGCGGGTAGAGGGGAGGTGTGGGAATCCAGGGGCAGGAAGATGAGGAGGGAATTAGACAAGAGGGCGTCCGGGGGAGAAATGATGTCGGGGGGGCAGCCGCCTGGTGAGGGAGTGAATGATAGCCCTAGGGGAGCTGTGAGCACTCTGAAGGAGGTGGCTCAAGCGAACCATGGCGGGGCTATGGATGGGGCACAGAAAGGGGTGGCAGGGCAGAGGGGAAGAGGGGGTAAATACCTGCAGAAGAGTGCGGGTGGGCAAAGGAGGGAGAGGTCCCCATCAATTGAGGAGGATAGGGTGGGGCGTGGAACGGCCCCTCCGGGGAGGAGGAGTGAAGGCGGAGGGCGCTGCGCAGCCCCGCGAGTCCTGTGGAGGTAGAGGGTTTGAGAACGGCCCCTCCTCGGTCAGCGCACGGAGAGCGTAGAGGGTGCAGCACGGCCCCTAGCAACGTGGACTCCAGGGTGGAGGTTGGACGCCTCGCCCGAGAGAAGAGGACCAGGCAGGGGTTTCCGCGGCCCCGCCAAGAAGACGTCAAACGAGTGGCGGGGCAGACGCCCCGGGCTCGCAGGAGGATGATCAACTCGACTGGGGCACGAGCTCGCATCCACAATGGTATTTGAGGGGTGATGAGGGTGGTTTGGAGGATTATGTGGGGCAGTGGGAGGGGGAAGGTTATAGGGAGGTGGGGGAAAGGGGGGAGGAAAGAAGATATCGGAGGTGGGATCTGGAAAGGCAGGTGCAGGGGGGTCGGGGGGTAGGAGGGTGGGGGAACTGTTGGCTGGGTGAATTTGCTGACATGTTTTGTCCCCGCAGTAGGAGCCCTCTAAGAAAAGAGATGAGGAGCATTGGTGTGGATGCCAGACCGCAGACGGCCAGTGTGGAAAGAGGTGAGCGGGAAAGGGAATGGTCTTCTGCATGGCAGAGAGGGGTCACATGAAGGGGGATGGGAAATGAAGGGTCTGGGCTGCAGGGGGTAAGGAAGGAAACTGGTGTACAGGCCATTGGAGCCTTGGGGGTTGAGAAGATCATTTGCTCAGTGGAGATTCAAACGGACAAGGTGGTGGAGCCATTGGGGCTCGAGGTGCAAGAGGGAAAAGAAAAAGAGGTTGAAGTGAAAGGCAAGGAGAAAAAACTGCCATACATGGGGATAACAAAACCGTTGGGGGCGCACTTGATGGCAGCGACCAGGGAGAAGATTCAGGCGGGGGAATTTGTAGACGTTTTTAAATTGCTCCATAGGGAAGTGAGAGCTAAGGAGGGGTCTAAAGAAGAGGAGAGGGAACTGGCTGCGCACCCAAGGCTACCGGTGACTATTGAGAATTGGACGTCGGCATTTATCATTTATGCCAGTGTTTATTGTGAAAAATTCCCTGAGCGTTGTGTGGCCCTACTTAAATATATGGACGTCATTAGGAAGGCTTTCACGAGTTTTGGGGGCTTTGCCTGGGTAAGGTATGATGAGGAATTCAGAGCGAGAATGGCGGAGGACAGTCAGGCAGTCTGGGGGGAGATAGATATGGATCTTTGGCTGCAATGGATGGCCCCAACGAGGCCTGCCCCGACATTGCACACAGCAAGTGGGCTGCCGGTGCCTTTCCGGCCCTTTCTTGGTCGCCCCGCCCATGAAGGGGCGGGGGGAGGAGGCAGAGGGCAGTCCTCAGCAGCATGTTGGGCGTTTAATAAGGACGGCTGCACAAGGACCCTGTGTAGGTTCAGGCATGAGTGTAGCAAGTGTGGAGGAAAACACCCTCTTACGCAGTGTTTCCAAAAGGGAGACAGGGGAGGGGGAGAGGTTCAGGCAGAGGGGTTGTGGGGAAAAGCTTCTACGCCAATTAAAGTGGGAGTGCTGCAGAAATGGTTGCAATTTTATCCAGACAGGGAAGGGGCGAAGATTTTGAGTGAGGGGTTTAGTCAAGGTTTCAGATTGGGGTACCTGGGCCCAAGGGTGCGCCGGTGGGCTGAAAATCTGAAGTCAGCCAAAGAAAATGTTGAAGTAGTAAGGAATAAATTGAACAAAGAAATGGTGGCAGGAAGGATTGTAGGGCCATTTGATGACCTGCCGGGTGACTTAGTTATATCCCCACTGGGGGTGGTGCCCAAGAAAGCTCCGGGGAGTTTCGATGAATACACCTTTTGTCATTGCCGGAGGGCATGTCAGTCAATGATTTCATTGCCCCGGAAGAATGTGGGGTTGTTTATGCAAGTGTTGACCAGGCAGTGGAGCTGGTAAGGAAGTAAGGGCGGGGGGCCTTCATGGCCAAGTGTGACATCAAAGCGGCTTTCAGGTTATTGCCGGTGCACCCGGAGGATTTTTGGTTGTTAGGCTTGCAGTTTGAGGACCGCATATACATAGACAAAGTCTTGCCAATGGGGTGCGCGATTTCCTGCGTGCTGTTTGAATGATTCAGCTCCTTCTTACAGTGGGTTTTTTCAGTTAACTCGGGGTGGGAGAGTGTGCTGCACTATCTGGACGATTTTTTGTTCATTAGCGGGGCAGATAGAGAGGGAGAGTGCAAAGGAATGCTAAAGTTGTTTCAGGAGCTAATGGAGGAGTTGGGTGTGCCGTTAGCGGAAGACAAAACTGAAGGGCCTGCAGTGGTGTTGACATTTCTGGGAATTGAACTGGATTCAGTGGCCATGACCTCACGCTTGCCGCACGACAAGGTGAGCAAACTGGTGGTGTTGCTGGAAAGGGCGGTAGGGGCCAAGAAAATGACGCTGGTTGACATGCAGAGACTGGTAGGGCATTTGAATTTTGCATGCAAGGTGGTGGCCCCAGGACGGACGTTTTGTAGGAACATGGCGAGGGCTATGGCGGGAGCGAAGTGCCCACATCATCGGATAAGAGTATTGGGGTCAGTGAGGGAGGACTGCAGAATTTGGCTGCGTTTTTTGGAGAAGTTTCATGGGGTGTCAATGTGGTTGCAGGGAGACCCGGTGACATGGGAAGTACAGATATTTTCGGACGCAGCAGGAGCAGGAGGTTTTGGAGTATTTTGGGGGAGGAAATGATGTGCGGAGAAATGGCCTGATCTGTGGTTGAAGGAGGGAAGGAGTATAGCATTCCTTGAATTTTTCCCATTACCGGTGGCATTGGAGTTGTGGGGGAAGGATTTGCAGGATAGGAAGGTGAATTTCAATGTGGACAATGAATGCGTGGTCCATGTGGTAAACAGGCAGTCAGCAAGGGACCAGAGGGTGGCAAGACTCATGAGAGAGTATGTGTTGCGTTGCATGGAATTGAATGTGCTGTTTAAGGCGACACATGTGTCAGGGTAGGATAATTGCATCGCTGATGCATTATCTCGTTTTCAATGGCAGAGATTCCGTGGATTGACTCCAGATGCGGATCAGGAGGGGCAGCAGATTCTGGAGGAGCTGTGGAAGATGGGAAGATGAGAGCGCTGGCTTTGGTGGAGGGTTCATTGTCCGGGGCGTCTAAGGAGTCATACAGGAGGGCCTGGGAGGATTTTATTGGGGGGGGGAGCGCGTAGTTGGAAGGGTAGATGGGATGCGGAAGAGCGGAGGAGGGATGATGTCATGAACTTCCTCCTGAGGTGCATGGACAGGGGCTGGTCAAGAGCAACTATAGCAGGGAAGTTAGCAGGAATTGCTTTCTATGGGAAATGGTTTTGGGGTTTCCAGCCGAGTGGGGGGGGAAATGGCGAGTAGGATGATGGAAGGATGGGCAAGGGAAAGTAAGAAGGACAAGGACAGGAGCAGGCCGATATCGGCTGAACTGCTGCAAAAGTTGGTTAAGGCAGTAGGGGGAGTTTGCTGGTCGATATGGGAGGGAAAGCTTTTTGCGACCTGTTTTACGTGGTTATTTTTCGGGGCTTTTCGGGTTTCGGAGTTGGTGGGGGGAAAAGGGGAGTCTGGGGCATTGCAGTGGGAGGATGTGCAAATCACAGAAGGGGGTTTGGACATCAAGATTAATAAGTCTAAAACGGACCAGAGGGGGAAGGGTTCCTGGGTTTTGTTGGGGTGATGAGCAAGGATTTATGCCCAGTGCAGGCAGGCAGGTTGTGGATGGAGCGGTGTGGAGGGAAGACAGGCTTGGTGTTTAAGCATGAGGATGGGTCGCCGGTTTCAGCGGCACAAGTTTTGGGGGTATTGGCGAAGGCTCTGCTAGTGGTAGGAGAACAGGGAGAGGATTTTGGTACACATTCATTCAGGATAGGAGCAGCATCGGAGGGTAACAGGTTGGGTTTTTCGGGGGATAAGGTGAAAAGTTTGGAGCGTTGGAGGTCTGGGAGATACAAGGGGTATGTCAGGGAGTTTCATAAAGGGGAATTTTGAAGGAAGGTGGCAGAATTTGGCGGACAACAGCGTGGGGGTTGTATGTATTTTGGTGGTAATTTTGTAATTTCTTTTTCAGATGCTGTGCGAAAGGAGGGGGAGTTGGCGCAAGTGTGGATTGTCGACCATTCAATTGTTAAATGGGCTGGGAAAGAAGCAGAGAAAAGGGTTATGGGCAGGCAACTGGGGTGTAGCTACAAGGATTTGGTGGTAAGATGGCATGGGTTAGGGGGCCTGCGCTGGGACCAGTTGCTGCCTATGTTGGTGGGGTTGCGGGAACGCTACGGGGCGCCGGAGGCGTTGATTATTCACGCTGAGGAGAATGATCTGGTAAGGGATACGGGGGTGGCACTGCTGAGGAAAATGAAAAGGGATTTAGTCTGGGTGCGGGAAATGTGGCCTCAAGCAGAGGTGTTATGGACTAAGTTGTTGCCGCGCAGAGTGTGGAGGGGAGCAAGGAGCGAGGGAGAGATAGAGCGGGCTAGAAAGGGGATCAACAGAGAAATGGTGAAGTTTTGTGCCTCTGTGGCGGTGCAGGTGATGAAACATAAGGAAATAGTGTATGAGGGCTTTATGATCTTTAGGGAGGATGGTGTACACTTGTCGATTTATGGGAACAACCACTATTTGGCGGACCTGGGCTCTTGGCTAGGAGATTGGTTAAAGAGTTGGAAATAAAGTAAAGTTGTGGGGGGGGGCAAAAAGAACACCTCGGGGGAGGGTTTTTCTGGTGCCGGGGGCATGGCCTCTTTTGATGTGGGGGGAGGGAAGCACAATGGGGGAATGACACGGGAAAGGATGGGGTGGTGCTGTTTGCACAAGCGGGCCACCCCAGGGGGAACAGGTATTGAGCCTGGAGGGGCATGGCCCCAGGGAGAAAGCGGGATGCCTGGAAAAGGGGTAAGGAGATGGTAGGGTCCAAGGGACAGTTAGGGAGGAAATGTCTTTATTTAATTATTCAATTGCTGGGGGAAATGAAAATGTGTAATTAGTTAATTGGTTGTTTAAATATTTCGTTAGTCTGTAAAACCATGGAGCCAGGTAAGCGTTTAATTGTAAGCTTTGGCCTGTCACATTAAAGCAACCTTTTCCACTTTTAAATGAGTCTGGGTTTTTGTGCAGTAAGCCAAAAGGGGGGCACCGGGGGGAACGCGAAGCGTTTCCCCCTGGGGAAGTTTTTGGCGCTGGACACGGCCAGCGAGTGGCCGTGGGGGCAGAGCGCCTCTCCGGGGTATTTAAGGGGCCGGGGAAGGTTCGGGAGGCAGGTGACGGTTGGACTTGGCGATTGTCCCACCCTCCCACCCCTTCATTTTGGTTAAGGTCTGGGGTCTGGTTATTAAAAGGGGGGAGGACCATCGTATGTTGGTGTGGACGGGTTTTTTTACGTCCCAGGGCACGTTGTTAAGGGGTTTTTGGTGTAGGTTAAGGGGCGATTCGCTGGTAGTTTTGTGTGACAGGTCGGGGCATTAGTGAAGTTGTGATGTAAAATTTCTGTTGCTGATGTGGCAGGTCAGACTGGCTGCAGGTCATAGGAAGGGGGAGATTGGTGTAGAGGGGAGTTTGAGGGGTGTTGAAGGGGTTCTGGGCTCCGGGGGCATGGCCCCTTTTGATGTGGGGGGAGGGAAGCACAATGGGGGAATGATACGGGAAAGGATGGGGTGGTGCTGTTTGCACAAGCGGGCCACCCCGGGGGAACAGGTATTGAGCCTGGAGGGGCATGGCCCCAGGGAGAAAGCGGGACGCCTGGAAAAGGGGTAAGGAGATGGTAGGGTCCAAGGGACAGTTAGGGAGGAAATGGCTTCATTTAATTATTTAATTGTTGGGGGAAATGAAAATGTGTAATTAGTTAATTGGTTGTTTAAATATTTCGTTAGTCTGTAAGGCCATGGAACCAGGTAAGCGTTTAATTGTAAGCTTTGGCCTGTCACATTAAAGCAACCTTTTCCACTTTTAAATGAGTCTGGGTTTTTGTGCAGTAAGCCAAAAGTCTTGTGCCCCATCTATGAGCCATTTGGTGAAGTGTACACGGTTCTGATAGATTTTGCATGAATGCTTCCATTGGCCAATGTGAGAGGGGCCTGCACATCCCTGGCAGTGACCCTTGGGTACTTCCTGGCTTCACAGTAAAAGTAAAGGTTTCTTCTTGTGAGGGGTTTGGTAGGGTGGCCTCTCCTGGGTAAAGTGACCTGGTTACTGACTTTCTTTTCGGTTGAGGGGACAGTGGAGCTGCAAAACATTAACCGTGTTTCAAAGTTGTGATGCATAGTCAGTGAAGTGTGATTTGTAGTTGGATGGACTTTCTATGTATCTTTTAAAAAGTTAATTTCAAATGAAAGTTTGTGGCTTACTTTTGGCATCTCCAAATGTGTATTAGTCAGCTTAACTAACAGTAAAAAAAGTATTTTTAGTTACCGTAATTCGCTATTTTGGGAAGAGGAATTTGACCTTTTTTGAAAAAATGACAATTGCACATTAATTTTAAAAAATATTTTTTTCATTCCTCTGTGTGTGTTTTTGTCATTATGTATTTGCTTGCCTTGATTAATAGTAAGTTTTCCATGGCTCTGAAAACCTTAATAGAGAGAGAGAGTGTGAGTGTGAGTGTGAGTGTGCGCGTGCGTGTGTGTGTGTCAGAGTGGTTTCACTGTGCGAAGAGCCTGGCTGAAAATCAGTTATTTCTGGGAATACCATAGACAGGTGAATAATATGTCGTTTCATTAAGCTTGGCTTTATTTTCCACACACATCTCACGAGACAGGCAAATGAGACACCCCTCGCCCCCTAACATGTCAAGAAAATATGACTTGCATTTCCTGGGCTCAAGGCAGAATTCCATATAGGAATAATACAACTTTGTTCGAATCATTTAGAACAAGTTGACCATTTGTAAGCTCTGCCCGCTCATGTCTTATGCAGACGATAGACTGTTCTGGGCGCCAGCATTTAACTAAAATGTTAGGCTATATAGTTTTCTGTCATATACAAGTCCTATTTTTGCTCTTTTGAGCATAATAGGCCAATGCAGTTTTCTGACCATATTTTGGCATTTGATCCTCAAAATTCAGAACAGAGAGTAACCCTTGTGTGAAATGGACAAGGATTGGTTATTATTAGAAGGTTGTGGGACAGTTGTCCAAATCACGTGACTTATTTCAGAAGAGAGGAGTTGTCCTGTATGGAATGGTCCTGGTATGGAATGGTACGCAATGAAAGATGAAGAAAAAAGACTTTTGATAGCCGGGCAGGCACACATTTCTTTTTTCTTTAGTGAGCCCATGAACTGAGAATATGTATGCGAAGAGTTTGTGATCCCTGCATGTCATTGTAAATAAAATGTTTGTCTCTAAAGGGTTTACCCTGCGTTTTGAATTCCTAAGAGTTTACAGGTGAGGGTGTGCCAGAGTTCTGCCATTGGTGGTATGGTGCTTGCCAGAGGGGTTTCCTGATTGGAGCATATTGTACAGGCTCTTATAAGTGTGGCAAGAGGAAAGAACCATCAAACGGAGTTTTGGCTCATTGTGTAGGATTGTGGAGAACGTTTCTTCAGACTTTCTTTTGTTTTAAGTGCACACTTTTATATTTTATGTTCCCATGTTTAAGGTATTCATACGTGTTTAATTGCAGATGCCACAATCTGTTGTCCAAACCTTGTGTTTTGTATGCCATTACGAAACCTCCGATTTGTAAGGAGACGGTCGTTTTCTTGGTGCTTTCAGTGACATAGAGGGAGTGTGTGTGCGTGTGTGTTCCTCCGCCTGTCTGCCCTTTCGTCCATGCTTTGGGTGTCTGTGTATATCATCTGTGTCTCTGGGTGTGTGTGTATGTGTGCTGCTTGGCAGTTGTGTTCTACGCAACAGAGCTTTGTGTCTGTGTTTGGTCTTAAAATCACAATTCTTTCTGAGGGCATGTTACACATGTCAAAGTTGTGCTTGCTGTGTGTGGCAAGGGCAGAAACTGTGCCACTGACTGATTTTACAGCTCTAGTTGTTATTTTGTACCCCTGCATGTGGGGACGGCCTACCCCCATATCTAAGACAAATATTACCTGCATTTCTGATCTCAGTACAAAATTCCCTATAAAACTACATTCATCTTGACCTGCTTGGGAGGTTTAAAAGATCCCCTCTTATTCATTAGCACGCCGTTGTTTGGGGTAGCCAGCCAATCAAGAGGCTCAGAACACAAGCTGAATCTACCAATCCAAGTCTACGTCCCGACCTGCCTGGTGGTTACTTCCCCTGCCCGCTACCTTCTCCCCACCCCACTTACCTTATTTTCTAAATCCCCCCATCCCCACTTACCTGATTGCAACGGTGGCGGGTGCCTCTGCCGCCACAGCTGCTTCTGCTTTTGCTCCGTTTTGGCTGCCATAGAAATGGAAGAGGGGCTCTGTACGGAGCCGCGCCTTCCTGCTCCATGGCAGCCATTTTGGGAAAAGTATGTTCATTCAATGAACGGGATGACGCGAGGTGGCCCGTTTGCTGAATTGTAGTTCTTTCCACTTAGCCCCTCCACAGCCTGTGGAATAGGTGCTAATAGCATTAAAAAGGGGGGGGGGGTGAGGCGCGCACTCCAATTCCTGGCCAATATACTACCTGAAGAAAGAAAAAATATATAATTGGGTTAAATCCCAAAAGTGGCCAATTCACAGGGTTAGATCCCAATTGTAATTGTTGCCAAAATGTTCAAAGGGTTGGATCCCTTCTGCTGCATTTCACAGGCTGTACTGGGTGGTAACATACCAGGGCCCCCATTTAATGACCTCGGGCGTTTAACTCGGGCCCCGGGTCATTACCACCTGGTAAAGCCCATGGAACGGGTGCTTAACGTTTAATTATGCAGTCTTAGAACTTTGTTTGAATGCCCCTTTAAGGTATCAGTTGTCATTAGCCCACTTTGCAGACCACTGTCCATTATGTAAATTGAAAATTTATGTCATTTTCTGGGACATTTCTAAAACATCCTTAAAGTTCTAATTTTGACTTTTGAGTATCCATGTAGGACAATGTCGTTAAAGCTCTAATTTTATGTTTTTGACCATCCTAGGAAGATGTGGTTTTCTACTAACATTTTGAGATTTGATCCTTAATATGTCCAAATGATTGTGCCCCTGTGCGTGTGAAATGGACAGTGGGAAATCGGGTACTGAATGGCACCTAGAAACACTTGTGTACAGGCGCGCTATAAATGACTTATCAAATCACATATCATATCATATTAGCTGTGTACACAGTACGAAAAGGATTATCCTTACGAGTATCTGTGCTAAACCAATTAGTAAGCAGACATCAATGGACAGATTCTTGTTCGCGACGCATATGAGTGTATTGTTGCATTTTCATTTAATAGAGAAAACTGGTCATTACATGTTTTGCAGTCCATCTGTGCTTTTTCAATGTCTCCATAACTGTTTTGAAGAATTGTGTTTGACATCGTTGAACAATTAAGTCATACCCACCCGTTGCACGGGCTGAAATGGGTGGGAACAGCCTGGGGCCCGAGTTAATAGGCCGAGCTTGGAGGGGGCCTTTAACAAGGGTCCCGGTGCCATTAGCACCCATTCCAGCCCGTGGAAGGTGTGGTTATGGCTATTAGCACACACGGTTTGCAATCTGGAAACCTGGGGTGCTAAAACCAATGCATTTCGTTTCAGTGAACGGGACAGCTTGCAACTGTGGGATGTTTTTACCCATGCATCCGAGCCCTACCACAAAAACTGTGCAGTACTGGCATTGAAAACATCATGATAGCCAGAGCTTCCCAGAAAATGGCCACGGAAATGCATGAAGAATAGGCTGCCACCCATTTTTGCCGATGTTATGGGCACAGAAGGGCACTGCCTAAAACCACCATTGGACTACCCACACAGTAGCCTGAAACCATTGGGAATGGCAATGCTGATTGCCAAAAGCAACCTGGAACTGTGGGGAATTCATTTTCTTAAATCCCCAAAATGGTTGCATTACCAGTACTCACCACTATCAGAAAGCCGCCGTTTTAAAACCACCAGACTTTTGTGTAAAACTGAATAAATGAACCCAACGCAGGCCAAAGAAAGACTTACTGAGAGGTGGATACAATGTAAAGTTATATTCTGAAGTGACTTGAATGTTCATAACAAGACTGGCTGAGCTCTGCAGGTCTGCAGCAGCCTAACTGAAACTGGATTTAAAACTACCAAAAATCGAAAATGTTTAAATTAACTGAGTGACCCACTTTTGAGTGTCACATAGTTTGTCACTGTTGAAATGTCATAGTTTTGAACTTAGAATCAGCATTCTAGCTGCATATGTAAAAATTGTCTTGACTTAAACTGGGGAACAAAAAGTGACATTTTATCTGAAACCTGTCTTAATGAAACTGAATTCTGCCCACCAGCTACCCCCGACAGGACATGAGACTTGCACAACAGCTGTGTTCCCAGGCCTAGCTGCCTTTTGCTGTTCCCACCAAAAGGGATATGACACTTCTCTGATTGAATTACCTGGGCTCTGCAGGAAATTGAACAAAGCCCTGTCCTGACTCAGGCAAATGTTTTATTGTGGGGGTCGTAAAAGTGGCTTCCTCCTGGAAGGAAAGGGGAGGAGCACTGCCTGTGAGAGCAAGCTGGCTTGGCAGAACTGGAAAAACCAGAAATTCAACCTTGTGCTGGGGGAAACCACACCCCTTTGGGGCCAGAACATAAATCTAAAAAGATGGATCATTCATAGAGCGGACTTGTGAACATTTTATAAGTGATATCATTATTCTTGTGATTTTTCTGTGCACATTTGAAGACGTGTTAGGACCCGGTGGTATGTTCTGGGGGGGTTTTTAGCGGAAAAGAGGATATTACTCTAAATGTATGTATGTTAAAAATCTGACACTCCACCACCTAATGCCCACATGCTTTGCGAACATTTGTGTAAATGCGGGGACAAATCCAATATTGGTAACCCGACCAAAAAGTGAAATATGTTGCCATTTTTGAACCCAAGCTCCTAGAAATGACAGAATTGGAACAGGGGCTACCATCAGTAAATGCATGATGTGTGTATGCAATGCCAAACAACTGTCTATCGGGGAAATATGTCTTTAGGTCAAATATAGATTGTGTGTAATTTGACAGGGGAGTGTCCTTTCTACAGGCCATATAATGACATCGCTCTGACACTCCACTTCTTTTCCCCAATCAAGAGAGAAAGGAAAGCTTGACCAATGGGCAGTTGAGAGAGGGGCTGGACACACACCCACTTTCAAAAGACATAAAAAGAGCTACAGTCAGGACAGATAGAGACATTCAATTCCATTTGCTGCGGGACGCTCTGCCGGGAAAATCCATACTTTACTTCCATCAACCTCCAGAGAGCCAACACAGAGACTTCAATCTATCCACCTTCAGAGACCAAGACTTTACTTCAGAATTTGTAGCAGAGAGGTCAACTACAAGCTAAATCCCTCTTTAGCACGCCTCAAATCATTGCAACTATTCACAGCCAGGCGAGCTGTTTGAATTCTTTGCAAGAACTCTTGCCATTTGCCAGAAAGCAGTGTTGTATCCAGCGAGAGACCAGCTGAACCGGAGACCGCTGTATCCGGACCCACAGACCTGATCAGAACCAGAGACCCAGACCAGACCAGACGAGTAGAGCTGACCCGGACGCTGTGTGCAGAGACCGTCCGTGGCAAGTGAAGAAAACCCGCTGACCAGATCGTGACGAGGCCCAGTCCTTATAAAAATTAGGAGTGAGTATCCGCCAAAACTGTGCAGAACCCAATCTCTTAGTTAAAATAATCTAATGCAAGCTATTTTAACTTGAGTAGAACTGTCTCCTAGAGATCCTGTCACCTGTCATTCTTAAGCTGCGAGCTGTCATATGTAATTCCAAAGTTGCACGCTGTCACTTGTCATTTTGAGTTGTTTTAAATCTGAAAATCTACCTTTACTAAATCGTTCATAACTCCGGAACCGTTTGGGTTAGGAACGAAATTTAACTTTCATCTGGAAGCTGAGATCCTAGGCTGTCCTAGGACCCCAAAACGATAGTGCTACTCCTTGTAATTCCTCTGTAATCGCGCCCGGCGCACTCGGAAAAATCTGCCGCGATTTGACATTTTGCCGCGAATTGAAAGGTTAGCTCACGTGTAAAAATCTGCAGCTGCTTGCCTTCCGTTGCAAAATTCGTTTGCAACCTGACAACCATTCATAGAGCATTGCTAAAGTGATCCTGAACTCATTCAAAGTATCTATCACTCACCCTGAACCTCTAGAGGGAATTAAAAGCATTTTAGCATATTTTTCACTTCCTTGCAAACCACATTCAAAGCATTTTGGGCCTGTGTTTAAAACTCCGACCTGTTTTCCTCTAAGCTTGCTGGGGGGAACTGAATTTCGTATTGTATTGATTGCATTCCTGAGAACTGTGTGCTCTCCTTTCCATCTCCTTGTATTGCATAAAGGGGGGAGTGAATTTTCAAAGAAAAGTGATTACATTGTCTTTTAGTGAAGTCCTATCAAGTCGATTTCTGTGCTGCATTCTTTTTCATCTGTGCAATTCATTGAAACCATAAAGCATTCTCTGATACTTTATTCCCCTGTTCCTAGTCATAAGTCACCAGAACTGTGCTATTGTAGGATTGCTTATTGCTGATTACTGCTCATATGCCTAAGTGTGCTATCAATTATTAATGTATTATCAAAGTGTGATATATCTATAAATTGTTAATTTCTCAAATAAATCTTTTAAATTTGCAAAACAAACCTACTTCTTGACTCAGTGGGGTCAGGGGGATTCTAAGAGAGGAGTGTTATACAGGGGTAGTCATCCAGAACTTATGAACTGGGCATAAAGATTTATCAATAAGGGTTTCATTCAGTATTCTAGACTAGGCGTTGACTGTAGTGTAGTGTTGAATTGAATCCTCTTACAAATTGGGGGCTCGAGCCGGATGTTTGGGTTAGATCTATCACTTGTGCAGATTAATACAGCGTGCCAGCTGACCACATACACATATCCGGTCGGATCACCACGCTGTGTTACGCTGTAAAGCACTCCTCAAAGGAACGCTCTAAGGAAAAGGTCTGTTTTGCAAAAATAAAATACAAACTTCTGTAAGTCAGGACAGAGACCAATCTCTAGAATGACGACCTTCGTAGATATGAAAATAGCCAGAGAACACTTCTTACATAAGCTATTTGTGAGAGGTGAGTGGACTCATCAGGACCAAACGGTCTGGTTGCAGGCAATCGCGCAACAGGTCACTGAAACAGGGTCAGATATATGGGGAGATCAGGGTCCCCTACATGTGGCCCTGAGTGAACTATACATGGCCCCGAAGGCCAAGGATCAGCACCACAAGATTGCCAGGGTAGCGGCATATTTATATTTACATATGGGAGCCATGCAGGACAAATGTGCTGAAGGCCAAGATCTGGCGAGTACGCAACTGCTGGCATTACAGAAGGCCCAATCTGATCTGGACTCTTCTGAGCAGAGGCTGCTCAGGAGCTAGGAGTCAGAAAATGACAGCAGACGGTACATCACTAAAATAAAGGAGGATATGGATGTGCTGCAACAGGAAAAGGCGGACCAGGATACCAGATTTCTGGCCTTGCAGAAGGAGTACCAAGAAGGTTTGGACTCCCTACTGCAGAGCCAGAAAAAGGTGGAGCAACAGTTAGACTTCAATAGGGCATGTGCTGAGCAGGTAGTCACCCTGCAAAGCCACCTAGATAGGGAGAAGGCAGAGAGCAATAAACTGATTTTGAAAGACCTGGATACCCAGGCAGAGTTTGACCAGGAGCGCCAGAAAACTGGTGCCTTCCAAAGACAAAGGGACGACCTGGCGGCACAGATGCAGGCTCTTAGTCAGGAAAGGGATACCTTAGGCCAGAAAGTCTGCCACTTAAAAAGGAAAATGGAAGAAAATCACCTGGCCCTCCAGGGACTGGGTGACCTCCAAAAAGAACACCAGAACTTGTTAGAGCACACCAGGAAGGTGGAGGATGCTCTGGCAAGAAAGGAGCAGGCCAATAGGGACACAGCTCAGGAGGTAACCCTACTGCAGCAAAGACTGGCCCAGTGCTCCAGGACCAATCAGGAAACGCAGAGAGAGAATGAGGCTCTCTGCCAGCACAATGATAGGCTCCAACAACAGGTAGCGATGCAGGAGAGACTGATAGAGTCTAGTAAGGCCTTAACTGAGGAACTGAAGGCGCAGGCTCTTGCATTGCAACAGGGAGCAGGGGCGGATAGAGACCAGGTTCGCTGGGAAAGGGAAACTCCTGAGCATAACCTCAGGAGCCCTAGTACCAGAGGCATTTATCTCCCTCAGTCCCTGGACTCTGCCACCCCCCTGTCCCCTGGCGCACATGAGCACCGGGCCACAGGGATGGCAGATTACTATCCAGCCAGAAGCATGGGGCTCATAGGCCAGTACCTCCCAGGAATGGATAGGCGGGCATCCGGGTATGGGCACCCAAGCACAGTGCAATTTAGTGGGGAACCCCAGGAGAATAGGCCCATTAAGGGCATCCTGAAAACTTCTGCCCAGTTAGGTCTGTGGGGGGGTACCCATCAAATCCTGGCAGCAAGGAGGAATCTGAAGACTCCTCTGAACGGCGCAGGACACAGGAGACCAGGTCCCCACATTCTGCCAGCCATTCCCAGGCTTGCAGAATCTGGGAAAACCTGGAAGATCAGACAGGAACCTCTGGGAGCAGTGCCTCTGAGTCAGAGGATGAATGGACAAGGGTTACCCGAACCAAAAAGGCCAATAAGGCAAAAAGGGCCTTGCTTAAGGACCCATTGAAACATATTAAGGCAATCAGGAGTGTCATCACGCCTTATCATAAGAACGCCAAGTACTCTGTTTGGGAACACTTGGAGCTCTATGAGCAAATGATGGAGACTTTCCATTTGAAGGACAGCAGTAGCTGCATCCAGTACGTCAAATGGACATTCTCCCCAGAATACTCCAGTTTCTTTGCGGAGCTGGATGACCAAAATCATTTAAGATGGTCCACCTATAAGGCGGCCATCTTGAAACATTTTTCTGTTCACAGAATCCTCAAGAGGCTCGCAAGGCAGCCTACAATTTCCAATGTGGGGAGGATCAGGCCCCACAAGAATTCGTGCAAAAACTGAAACGTGCCTTTGCGCAGACCACCAGAAGGGTGCGCACAGACAGCAGAGAATTTGTCAATACATTTTTCCATGCCTTGCCCAAATATATAATGACCCAGCTCGTGAGAGATTTTCATGAGAAAAGATCTTTAGACTGGGTCATTGAACAGGCTACCCGGATCTATGAGGTGCAGAAGCCCATAGAAAATAAAAGCAATACCCAGAAAAATCCCAAAACCAACAGCACCCCTGTTGCTGCCAAGGTGGCAGAGGTAAAGGTCACCCCCGTTTTGGATTTGGAGATGGGGGGGCCTAAAAACCTACCTGCACCTAATAATGCTAGGCCCAGAAGGTCCTCGGGCCAGTCACAGACAGGGAGTGAAAGAGGTAGTCCCACAAATGAGGTCCCTCGCTCTCCTGACTATGTAAGTCCCCGTTACAAGGGGAACAGACCAATCCTGGGTTATGTGTGGACTCCTCCAGCCCAAGGGGGGGGGGATCCAGCCAAGCACCTGACCCGGGGAACTTCCCTCCTAACTTCCCCAAGGAGGGCAGAAATTCTCCAAATCCTGGCCAGAACTTTTTCCCCAGGTATCCACCCAACTTCCAACCCCAAAATCATCCATCCTTCTTTCCCCAATTCCCTGAGCCCAGAAAACCTAATCCGGGAGAGGGGAGGCCAAGGGTGGAGGGGTACCCAAATCTTCCCAATCCGGGATATTACCAGAGAAGGGATAGCTACCCTTCCCGGGATCAGCCCAGGGGAGAAAATAGTGCCCCGTATCAGCCTGAGCAGGTTTCCCAGTTAGAGCGCCAGGTCCAAAATATGGCACGGGATCTGGGTCACATACTGAGGGCTCAACAGAACCCTCAGATGAGCATGCCACCGCAGAATGCCCCAAACTCTGGACCTGGTGCTCCAGAACAATGACGGGGGCAGCACCCCGATAACACACCGGTTCCCAGGGAGGAGGCACAAGGGGAAGGCGGGTGTAAAGCCTTGGAGGAAGCTTCCTTCCCAACTTGTAAACAGCCCCTGGAATACCAGGAACCGGAAACAAAATCTCTTGCCCCTGAAAGCCCGCCTCCCAAGGAGCAGAGGGGGGGTAGGAGAAACAAAGGACCCAAACAGACCCACTTTGTGGAGGAGGTACAGGTCTTCCAATTTGAGGGAGAGGGATCCTCAGAGGATCCTGGGGAAAGGACCTTCTCCTTCAGAGATGGGGGAACTCCTCCCAAGGAAAAATGGGTCCCAAGGGATGCCAATTCAGACTGGGGAGATATGGAGACTGAGCTACCGCCGCCCATCATCTCATCCCAGAACCCACAATACCAAAATACCCTGGTTCAAACCCATCCTGATGACTGCCTCCAAAAAGGGGGGGGGCGGCCCAGAACCGGAACCATGGGAACCCACAATGGCTCTGATCTCCAGTTGCCAACTTTTTCTTTCAGATTCCCAAGGCTCTCCACAGAATTCTGCCCAAATTTCTTCTCTTGCAATGTCCAAAACCAGAAAGTTAGCCCACCAGTTGTCCAAAAATGTGCATTATCTGTGCCCCCTTGAGGAGAAGGAGGGAAGATACTATGCCCCGGTACAAGTACAGGGGCAGGGTACGATTTCAGCGCTGGTGGACACGGAATATCAAGCTACCCTTCTGTCCAGAAGGGCCTTTGATGAACTGAATGCAGGAAGGCGAGGGAATTACCAAATTCCTCTCACCTCACTTCCTGGACAACTCCAGAACTTTGACGGGAAGGAAATTCCCGTCGAGGGGACGGCAGATTTGGACATTAAAATTGGGCGACACAAGTTGAAACACCCAGTCATAGTTGTGACTCCAGAGGGCACCCCTTTTTTACTAGGGAATGACCTCCTGAGAAGGTTGTCACCCCTAATAGATTGCGTAAACAAGGTCCTCTGGACCCAGACTAGCCCACCCATAAAATTAAAACAGAGTGTCAACCATGTTAGTTTAAACGGCACCTGCCACATGGTTGAACAAAAATCTGACCAAGTAGAATTTCACTTCCAGAACAACCAGATTCCAGACGTGACAGTAATAGCAGTAGGACAACAGACTGGTGATGGGGGGTCCTCTCTATTTCTGAAAATCAACCTTCCTTCCAGTTTAAGGTGGTATTCCACACTGGAAGGAAACACCCTGAAATTCTTTACCAATCCACAATCAGAAACTCCCACTCGTATAGTCCAGAAAGATGTGAAATCAGCTCAGAGCCTGGCTTATATTCAGCAAATTGCAGAGCAGTTGTTCATCCCTGTTCAGTTAAATGATGGGAAGGACTCTTTTCTCGCTCGAGTGTGTGTGAACAACGGTAAGAGCTTCATCAGCGAAGCCATGTTCCGCCAACTCCCAAAAGATCCAGCCATTCCCACATTAAAAAGTGATAGACAAATGGGAAATGGATCTGGAAGCACCTAATTCCAAACATCTCCTGCCAAGCAGGTGTATGCTCAAAATCTCCATTGGCAACAAGAGCATAGTCCATAATTGTTGGGTCGTGCGAGACGTCACTGCCGCCTTTTACTTAGGCAGTGACATTCTCAATCGCTTTGCCATTAGTTTGGACCTAATAAACTTCAAAGCTTGGTCCCGATTAGCGGATAATCCCATGGGCTTTGATGATCTAGAAAAAGCATTTAGGTCAGCTCAATTGCTACCTTATGCAGTTGAAATTCAGATCAAAGAGGAAGTCACCATCCCAGAAAGGACCCGACAATTCTCCCTGGAAGTGAAAGTTAAAAGAGGACAACATTTGAAAAACCCTGATGCTTATATACACCTAAATGCTTCTCTCCAACAGCAAGGGTTGGGGGTAAACCCAACTCCATTAGTCAACATAGAACATGACACCATTCTAATAGAGGTGGATAACAGCGACTTAAAGAGTATTACTCTAGCCGCAGGCACCATTATTGGAATGGCGGTTGATGACCGACATTTTTCCATCGATTTAGGAAATGAACTGTTAGGACCAATCCCCAAGGACTGTTTTGACAGTGACAGTGATGACAATACAACACCAGACAGGATTTTTACCCGCCATGGGGGGAACTTCCTGGTGTACACTTCTTGCCCTTATGGTAAGGAAGATGTGACTTGTGACTTCAGGAGGGATGAGGTGATTTTCCAGGTCCATGAGGGCTGCCTTTCCCACCTGAAGCCTCCAGTCCAAATCAGCACTCTGACCAGGGACTTCTCCACCCAGCTGGAGGAGGCGGCTGAGATAGCCAAACCAGAAGTCTTTCCAGGCTTCAGGCAGATGGTGGAAGAGAGAGTCAACCTAGCTGATGCCTGTGTGACTCTGGAACAGAAGCAAAAGTTGAAACAAGTCTTCTTGGATTTCCAAGATCTCTTTGCGGTAGACTCATATGACTGTGGTCGCACCGACATCCACACAACAACAATCCCCACGGACCCTGGCATGACTCCAGTGTTTGTGAAGCAATATCGCTTGCCTCTCGCATCAATGGAGTCCCTTACTGAAATAATTAAGAACCTTGAGTCCAGGGGAATAATCCGTCCCGTTCACAGCACCTTCAATAATCCGGTGCTGGGAATATTAAAGCCAAACGGCTAGTGGAGACTCTGCGCTGACCTTAGGGAGCTCAACAAACGGGTCCATACTTCCCGATGGCCTCTTCCCTACATTGACCAAGGGCTGGCCCAGATTCAGGGGTCACAGGTATTCACTGCAATAGACCTGACCAATGGATACTGGACCGTGCCGGTCAGTAGGGAGGACCAATACAAGCTGGCTTTTACCTTTGGTGGCCAGCAGCATACATGGACCCGGACTCCCTTCGGATACCTCAACTCCGGCAATGAATTCAACATTTTCCTACATAAGGCCATGCCCGACCTGGGTGCGAGGGGTAACCTGGCTTATGTAGATGATGTCCTCATCAAAAGTTCATCTGTGGAGGAACACATAGCGGAGATCCGTTATGTTCTGACCCAGTTGAGGGCCGCCGGAGCAAAACTTTCCTTTCAGAAAGCACAGTGGTGTAGAACCCGTGTTAATTTCTTGGGGCATGAGATTACTCCTCAGGGTCTCTGTCCCCAGGAAAAGAAAGTGGAAGCACTTCAGAAACTGAAAGACCCCGCAACTCTGCGGGAACTAAGGAGCCTCCTTGGACTGACTAATTACAGCAGAAAGTTCATTGAGGGCTACGCAGAGATCACCAGACCCCTGATTCATCTCCTGAAGGGGGGGGTCAAGTGGGAATGGGGTCGAGAACAAGCCGAGGCGGTAAAACAACTCAAGAGAAGCCTCTCACAAGCGCCTTGCCTAGCTTACCCTGTCAGAAACAAGGAGTTCTTCCTGGAGACGGGGTTCTCTAATACGTGCTTGACGGCAGTATTATACCAAAATCATGACAAGGTCAATAAAGTAATCTCCTATGCGAGCAAAACTTTATCCTCTGTGGAGGAAAAATTCAACGATTGTGAGAAGGCACTCCTGGCAACAGTGTGGGCATTGAAGAATTACCGCCCGTTTATCCATGGGGAACACATCATAGTGGAGACTCCACACCAGCCTCTGCAATATCTCCAAAGTGACAGAATCCAGGCCGGAAATGTGAGTAATTCCCGAATTACTTCCTGGATTCTGTCAATGCAGGGATTTCCTGTGGAGGTCAGATATGGCCAAAACAAGAAGAGTCCCCTCGCGCAAGGTCTCGCTGACTTGCATGATTGTGCCAGAGAAAACTGTCTCGAGGACGAAAGTCTAAAAATCAAGGACAACACGGAGGCATACCTTAATTCCCCACACAAAGTCTTTGAAGAGGACAAGTGTGAGGGAATGCCCACTGTCTATGTGGATGGATGCTCGTACCATGTTGACAACGACGGGGAGAAAGAACTGGTGGCTGGCGTAGGGAATGCATGGGTGAAGGAGTTCCCAGAACCCTCCGCTGGATACAAAATTGGTCCCCGAAGTAGTCAGGTGGCAGAATTGATGGCTGTGCATCAGGCCATCCTCACTGCTGTCCAGCATCAACTCCACGAACTGGTCATAATCACAGATTCGGATTATGTACGGAACGGGTTCGTGGAGCACCTGGTTAATTGGAAAACCAGTGGCATGTTATGTGCTAATAACAAACCCTTGAAACATGGGAAGTTGATCCAAAACATTGATGATCTGGTCACCTCGAATGAGATGACCATCTATTGGAAAAAGATCAAGGGTCATTCCAAAGTAGAGGGACCAGACAAAACTGGAAATGACTTCGCTGATCAGCTGGCCAAAACCGGGGCCATCCAAGGGGATCTAATTGAGATTGAGTCCCTGTTGGGGGAAATCCAGGTCACTGCTATCACTAGGTCCCAGACAAATGCTCACAATGATATTTCAATTGCACAATGGAGTAAGGAGACCCCTGATGCTGATTTGCTTACAGCTCAGAAGGGGGATCCAATTATTGGTAAGTTTTACCAACACCTTGAGGACCCTGAGAACTTTCCCCTGACGGATACCGATTACATTGGGAAAGAGGACCTAAGAGTGTTGATGAAATGTCCAAAAATGTTCCGAATCCAAGACGGTTTGCTGGTAAGGAAATCCAAAGCTGGCCACGATCAGTGGGTGGTTCCTACCTCATTCCGAAGCCTGATGTTAAGTCACGCCCATGATGCGGCCACCGCCGGTCATAGGGGGTTTCACACAACACTGGAAATCTTAAGAGAGGTTGCATACTGGCCACACATGGGCCAGGACCTCAACCAATACTTGAAGGGTTGTCTTGTGTGTGCACAATTTCAGCCAACATCCCTCACACACCGGGCGCCTCTCCAAAAGAGGAGGATGACACTGCCATGGTCAGATTTACAAATCGACTTTGTAGGCCCCGTGATTCGCTCTGCTAGGGGGAATAAGTACATGTTGACTGTAACATGCTTGTTTACCAAGTGGGTGGAATGTCTCCCAGCCCCAAATTGCAAGGCAGAAACAGCGGCTGCCCTGATGATTAACCACATCTTTTCCCGTTTTGGTCTACCTCAAAGGATTAAGTCAGACAGGGATAGCCACTTCACCAGTGAAGTAATGACAAAGATGTGGGAGATACTGGGGGTCAAGAGAAAGCTACACATTGCTTACAGGCCAGCTTCTTCTGGAGCAGTAGAGAGATACAACCGAACCATTGTGAGCATATTAAAGAAGTTTGTGGCAGATTCTGGGCCAAGTTGGGATATCCGATTACCTCTGGTCCTAATGGCCATCAGATCTACCCCTTCATCTGCAACCAAAATGTCACCATTTGAGTTGATGACTGGACGCAAGATGGTGCTTCCGCAGCATTTGCTCTACAGGACCCAAGAGCAGACACTAATAAATGCCTCCACAACTCATGAGTATGTGGAGAATTTAAGGAAAAACCTTCAACATGCTTTTGCCTATGCTCAGCGGAATCTAGAAAGATTAGCTGAGAGTATGAAGACCCACTATGACCTGAAAACCTCCAGGAAGGAATATCAGGTGGGGGACCGGGTCTATCTATACAATTTCCAAAGGAACCAGGCCAAACAGCGAAAATTCTTGCCTACATGGAAGGGACCCTTTGAGATTATAGACAAGATCTCCCCTGTGGCCTACAAGATCCGCATCCCCAAAGGCGGTTTGGCAGAGGGGGAAGACAAGTGGGTCCACATCAACCAGTTGAAGTGTTGCCATCCCAGGCACGCTCTGCAACAACTGGAGGAGTCCTCTGCAATCCCAGAGGGTACCGCTCCAGAGTAATTCAATTCCAACCCTAAAAGATCCTACATATAGCCTATCAAATTCTGTGTTTCTCAAGTTTATGTGTTCCTGTCTCTTAATTTAAAAAAATGTGCATGTTCATATCTGTTGAGTTCTAAAATATATATGCCACCCCACTATATCAATGGTGGGGGGGGAAATGTCCATGAATAGGTATTGCCGCTCTTCCTTTGTCGTCCTAGGAGAAAGAAAACCTTGAGACTGGCCAGGGAGGACCATCCGGAGACCGGGAGCAGAGACGCAAGGGGCCCGGGGTACCGCCCAATCTTCCCATCAGGACCAGCGAGGAGAACCGATCGATCCGACCGGATGGAGAAAAAGATGCTGAACTGTGCCATCTATTGGAAGAAGATGAGGAAACATCCCAGATCTTGCGAGTTCCATCAGTGAAACAGAATGGCCATCGCAAGAGAGGGGCATGTGGGAGGTTTTTACCCATGCATCCGAGCCCTACCACAAAAACTGTGCAGTACTGGCATTGAAAACATCATGATAGCCAGAGCTTCCCAGAAAATGCCCAGGGAAATGCATGAAGAATAGGCTGCCACCCATTTTTGCCGATGTTATGGGCACAGAAGGGCACTGCCTAAAACCACCATTGGACTACCCACACAGTAGCCTGAAACCATTGGGAATGGCAATGCTGATTGCCAAAAGCAACCTAGAACTGTGGGGAATTAATTTTCTTAAATCCCCAAAATGGTTGCATTACCAGTACTCACCACTATCAGAAAGCCGGCGTTTTAAAACCACCAGACTTTTGTGTAAAACTGAATAAATGAACCCAAAGCAGGCCAAAGAAAGACTTACTGAGAGGTGGATACAATGTAAAGTTATATTCTGAAGTGACTTGAATGTTCATAACAAGACTGGCTGAGCTCTGCAGGTCTGCAGCAGCCTAACTGAAACTGGATTTAAAACTACCAAAAATCGAAAATGTTTAAATTAACTGAGTGACCCACTTTTGAGTGTCACATAGTTTGTCACTGTTGAAATGTCATAGTTTTGAACTTAGAATCAGCATTCTAGCTGCATATGTAAAAATTGTCTTGACTTAAACTGGGGAACAAAAAGTGACATTTTATCTGAAACCTGGCTTAATGAAACTGAATTCTGCCCACCAGCTACCCCCGACAGGAGTTGAGACTTGCACAACAGCTGTGTTCCCAGGCCTAGCTGCCTTTTGCTGTTCCCACCAAAAGGGATATGACACTTCTCTGATTGAATTACCTGGGCTCTGCAGGAAATTGAACAAAGCCCTGTCCTGACTCAGGCAAATGTTTTATTATGGGGGTCGTAAAAGTGACTTCCTCCTGGAAGGAAAGGGGAGGAGCACTACCTGTGAGAGCAAGCTGGCTTGGCAGAACTGGAAAAACCAGAAATTCAACCTTGTGCTGGGGGAAACCACACCCCTTTGGGGCCAGAACATAAATCTAAAAAGATGGATCATTCATAGAGCGGACTTGTGAAAATTTTATAAGTGATATCATTATTCTTGTGATTTTTCTGTGCACATTTGAAGACGTGTTAGGACCCGGTGGTATGTTCAGGGGGGTTTTTAGCGGAAAAGAGGATATTACTCTAAATGTATGTATGTTAAAAATCTGACACTCCACCACCTAATGCCCACATGCTTTGCGAACATTTGTGTAAATGCGGGGACAAATCCAATATTGGTAACCCGACCAAAAAGTGAAATATGTTGCCATTTTTGAACCCAAGCTCCTAGAAACGACAGAATTGGAACAGGGGCTACCATCAGTAAATGCATGATGTCTGTATGCAATGCCAAACAACTGTCTACGGGGAAATATGTCTTTAGGTCAAATATAGATTGTGTGTAATTTGACAGGGGAGTGTCCTTTCTACAGGCCATATAATGACATTGCTCTGACACTCCACTTCTTTTCCCCAATCAAGAGAGAAAGGAAAGCTTGACCAATGGGCAGTTGAGAGAGGGGCTGGCTAGTGATGCTGCACACACACCCACTTTCAAAAGACATAAAAGGAGCAGACAGTCAGGACAGATAGAGACATTCAATTCCATTTGCTGCGGGACGCTCTGCCGGGAAAATCCATACTTTACTTCCATCAACCTCCAGAGAGCCAACACAGAGACTTCAATCTATCCACCTTCAGAGACCAAGACTTTACTTCAGAATTTGTAGCAGAGAGGTCAACTACAAGCTAAATCCCTCTTTAGCAGGCCTCAAATCATTGCAACTATTCACAGCCAGGCGAGCTGTTTGAATTCTTTGCAAGAACTCTTGCCATTTGCCAGAAAGCAGTGTTGTATCCAGAGAGAGACCAGCTGAACCGGAGACCGCTGTATCCGGACCCACAGACCTGATCAGAACCAGAGACCCAGACCAGACCAGCAGAGTAGAGCTGACCCGGACGCTGTGTGCCGAGACCGTCCGTGGCGAGTGAAGAAAACCCGCTGACCAGATCGTGACGAGGCCCAGTCCTTATAAAAATTAGGAGTGAGTATCCGCCAAAACTGTGCAGAACCCAATCTCTTAGTTAAAATAATCTAATGCAAGCTATTTTAACTTGAGTAGAACTGTCTCCTAGAGATCCTGTCACCTGTCATTCTTAAGCTGCGAGCTGTCATATGTAATTCCAAAGTTGCACGCTGTCACTTGTCATTTTGAGTTGTTTTAAATCTGAAAATCTACCTTTACTAAATCGTTCATAACTCCGGAACCGTTTGGGTTAGGAACGAAATGTAACTTTCATCTGAAAGCTGAGATCCTAGGCTGTCCTAGGACCCCAAAACGATAGTGCTACTCCTTGTAGTTCCTCTGAAATCGCGCCCGGCACACTCGGAAAAATCTGCCGCGATTTGACATTGTGCCGCTAATTGAAAGGTTAGCTCACGTGTAAAAATCTGCAGCTGCTTGCCATCCGTTGCAAAATTCGTTTGCAACCTGACAACCATTCATAGAGCATTGCTAAAGTGATCCTGAACTCATTCAAAGTATCTATCACTCACCCTGAACCTCTAGAGGGAATTAAAAGCATTTTAGCATATTTTTCACTTCCTTGCAAACCACATTCAAAGCATTTTGGGCCTGTGTTTAAAACTCTGACCTGTTTTCCTCTAAGCTTGCTGGGGGGGAACTGAATTTCGTATTGTATTGATTGCATTCCTGAGAACTGTGTGCTATCCTTTCCATCTCCTTATATTGCATAAAGGGGGGAGTGAATTTTCAAAGAAAAGTGATTACATTGTCTTTTAGTGAAGTCCTATCAAGTCGATTTCTGTGCTGCATTCTTTTTCATCTGTGCAATTCATTGAAACCATAAAGCCTTCTCTGATACTTTATTCCCCTGTTCCTAGTCATAAGTCACCAGAACTGTGCTATTGTAGGATTGCTTATTGCCGATTACTGCTCATATGCCTAAGTGTGCTATCAATTATTAATGTATTATCAAAGTGTGATATATCTATAAATTGTTAATTTCTCAAATAAATCTTTTAAATTTGCAAAGCAAACCTACTTCTTGACTCAGTGGGGTCAGGGGGATTCTAAGAGAGGGGTGTTATACAGGGGTAGTCATCCAGAACTTATGAACTGGGCATAAAGATATATCAATAAGGGTTTCATTCAGTATTCTAGACCAGGCGTTGACTTAGCTGTAGTGTTGAATTGAATCCTCTTACACAACGTCCTGTTCATTGAAATGAAATACTTTCTCAATATGGCCGCCATGGATCAGGAAGGTTTGGCTACATACGGAGCTCCTCTTCCATTTCCATGCTGGCCAGGAGGGATACGGAGTAACAGCAGCAGTGGCGCAAGTGCCGCCGCTGCTGAAGCAATAAGGTAAGTTGGGCTAGGGGTGGGAGGGGATGGGAAATTGAAATGAAGGGAAGGGAGGATGGGGGAAGATGGCAAGGCAGGTGCAAGCAGCCATCAGGTTTTTTGGAACACGGTCTGGAATCTGCAGATTCAGCCCGCGATCCAAGCAACCTTATTGGTTGCGTCCCCCACCCCGGGTGCTAATAGAAAAGACTAGATTGTATGTTTGTCCGGTCAAAGAAATATAACCTCAGGTTGAAGCTGCTGCCTTCGCGGTAAGCAGCAGCCTCTTAAGAGATGGCTACTACCGTCAGATTTCTTACTTTAGTATTGCAAAACAGTTCTAAGTGTGGACTAGGGAAAATGGAAGATCTTTGTTTTTTTCCAGAGAGGTGGACAATGGAAGAGGCAACAACTTACATTTTTGTTTCTGGCTGTTGGTATGCACATTTTATAAATTCTGAAATGAGATCATAAGGTTGTAATATGTTTGCAAAGTCTGAGTAATTTATGTGGTCATGCCCAGTGGCCACTTAAGGTGGCTTGGGGGTGCCAAAGGCCATACCCAGGAAAAGTGGCCATCGGATATGCCCAGTGGGTGCATTAGGTGCCTTGTGGGAGCCGAATCCCCGCCCAAGGCCATGCCCAAGTATAAAGGCCGGTGTGGTTATCTGGTGGCTCTGGTTTCCCAAAGGTACACAAAAAGTGACCCCTGGATTTCGCTGCAGGTACATTCAGGGAGCAGGGGGAGGGCTGGAACATAAAATGACCACTAGAGAGTGGTCACTCTAACTATGATAGGGTATATCGTTAATAATCCCTAAAAAATAACTTACAAATATGTTGATTTTAGCGATGTTACGTTTAAAATTATCTTTAAAAAAAAACATTGAAATGCTGTGAAAAAAAACTTTGTTTCAAAAATTCCCCTTTTATGGTTCATAGAGCAAGCATACCTCAATCACATGCATGCCAACATAAAGAACTAATGAAAGTGACTTCAAATTTGATTAGCAGGGCAAAACAAAACAAAACCCAAATCAGCTGCAAACATGATTTTGAATACCCGGTTTCCAATGTCAATCAGCGTGAGAGACGTCATGCACAGCGCATGGCGGTAGCCGACCTGTACTTGCTTTGCGATAGCTTGGGCCAAGTTTTAATTGATGGGCCCTCTTTTAGGAGAGTGAGTATCTACATTTGGCTAATCGTGACCCTGCAAAACCACCTGCCTTGAGGCTCCGACCATCCATTGACATCAGTAACATATTTATGATAAAGCTATTCATGATAAAAAGGGGTGATTTTAACTTTTTTTTTCCTGAAAGAGGTGGTTAGTGTGGAATCATACTTTTGAGGGTAAGCTATACCACAATCGAGGGCCTCCACTCCAAATCCCCTCAAAATGATCCCTGCTCTTTGCCACCATGGCACCACGGTCAGTCCTTGGTTCTGAGAGTGGAGGATCTGGCTGGTTACATACGGTGTGGTTTTACCAAAATAGACAGGGGCCTCCATGGATAGACTCTGGTTCATTAAAACGCCTGGTTAAAACTTTATCTATGATTGGTAAAATGATGACTATACTTGAGCCTTCCCACCAGCCTAAATGATGCATTCTGCGCTAATTGCAATCAATATGGGAGGTACCCCTCAGGTCCAGCATACAATTCACTACTGAAATGCAGGTGTGTGTTAGGGAAGTCAATCACTGCAGTACCGAGCTTAATCACCTCTAGGAATAAAGGGGGACACATGCTTAAGTCTGTACAACCAAAAGAAGACCCCTTTTACTGAGAATTGTTCCAAGATGACACTTAAGTTCAGAGCATGGGGTTGGCTGTCCATAAACCGTCAGACATCCAAACAAGATCCGCCAACTTTACCACTATGCCAAATTACGAGTTCGGGCCTGGAGTTTCCTGGAGGTAAATTCTTCAACTCACCACTGAAAAATCAGCAGAATCAGTGAAATTACCATAGAGGATATTACGTCATGGTAATTCTGCCAAAAAAAGCCCCAGTGAGTCCAATGGACTCAAAATAAATGGGGAATTATACCGCCACCACCACTTGTAATCCAGCGGAAATTCTGCTGGACTAAATGAGGTCACAGTTATTCGTTTGGGCGGTATTCCAGTGAAGGTACTGCTGAAATAATGCCCAACTCGTAATGAGGCCCCTGATGTTTAACAGCACTCAGTCCTCAGGCACCCAGCGTCTGACTTTGAGGCAGGTCTGGTTTCCCGTAAACCGACAACAACAATTGGTTATCATCAGCAGGGGTATAATAGGCTACATCAAAGGGTTCTATACATCGGAGAAGGAGATACATATAGGTGCTGAGCAATGCCAGTGCGAGTAGGGAGCCATTCACTTTTTTACTTTCTCCTACAGCTGAATTTATTTGCACCAAATTTGCACAAGAGGCTAATTTCTGGTCTTGGTTACAAGCTTTGACTGGTTTGGTGAAAAAAAACAGATTCGTCAACATCACATTTATTATAGATCGAATTTCCAGACCCACAGGGTATCTTTGTGGCTCCTGATTGGCCCAATGTGACCGGCTGACCTGGGCAGATCTACACATTTCAGTACGGGTCGATTTAGCTGTGTCCTTCTGTAATTGTGTTGTAATTTGCATGTGACCGCATGTCAATCATTGTGCGTGCATGCATGCCGCACGTCAATTGTAGCATTGCTCTCAACTGTAGACAGCTGCACCAGAGATTCATACACTTTTATTCCCAGTACCTCTCTTTCTATAGCGCTGCGCCACGCACCATACACCTGAGTGCCACAAAAGAATTCAGTCCTGCTGTCACATAGTCTCTACCTTTTCAATACATGCACCTTCTCTTCTCTATCTATTCTTCAGCTTCCAACATCTCTACACTAGACATCTGAGCTGTTTTGAGCAGTCCCATATACTACAATTATTGATTCCTGCATTGCGAGGCTACTTTATGTCGTCTCTTCAGATTACGGTCTTCTGAGGGGCCATCATACCTACAGCACTTCGACGCCCTAACAAATGGCAGGAGCCGATCAACAAATATAAGATAGCGTGGCATGACATTGAAAGAGAGCCATTTTGGGACCTGGAAAAAATGGCCGCCATTGTGGGGAGGCGAATTTCAGGGAGGACCCGCTGAACCGTTGTTTGAAATCAGCAAGAAAGTGGCAAATTTCAGCCCTCTCTCATCCAATTGTGCTCAAAGGGGTAACGGGATGGAATACAGCCCTAAAAGCCTTATTAAAGTAGCTCAAAGTCCACAGGCCCATCTTAAACCTTCAGACCTGTTTAAAGGGACCAATGGTGGCCCACAGCATTTGCATACAGCCAATGGTCCCTGAGCTGTGCCTCTGTGGGCATATGGACATAGATTTGTGCGTGTGGGCCTTTAGCTCTGTCACGGTGGGCATCTGCATCTGGCAGCGAAGGTCATGCCCCAGGCAAGGCCAAATCCCCCAAAATGAACCAACTAAACTTTACGTACTGGTAGGGTTTCCGGCTGCAATAGAAAACATGTGAAGCAACGTTAAAGGCATGTTTTGGTTGCAGCGTAAAACATCAAGGATGTGCCAGTTGAGGTTCCTAAAGTAACATAACCCGGCCATTGCCACGCACCGCTCATGGCGCCGCACATTGCCTCACAAATAAAGTCATCCATGAAATCCCTGATGGCGTCACATATGACTTCGGTGATGTGTGCACACTCAGCGAGAAACAGTAGCTAGAGTAAAAAGAAAGGACATGCTGCAGTGTACCCTGGGAGTTTGGTTGAATGGCCTTCAGTCGGATCTATGTACTCGAGTTATTGTTCTATTCAGTATTGTCCCCAGCCCACAGCTTATAGGCCACAAGATAGAACTATGCCACATATATTACAGCCACAAGTCGTGGCCTTCATCTACTGACGTAGGACACGTTGCATATGGGCATGCGCAACGTGTAGGACCCGAACACGGTTTGGGTCTATTTGACCTAAAACATTTGACCTAATCACATTTCATCGAATTTATTTGACCTTTTTTTTGTTCTAAATTGCAGGAGAGCCTCCCCACAACCGCCCCCACTTCCACTCAACCTAATCTATGCCCTTACTCACCACCATATATACATTTAATTAAATTCGACGAAAAGAAAAAAGGTAAGAAAAATTCGATCAAACATTTTAGGTAAAATGTTTTACGTCAATTATGCTAATGTGGCCGAACACCACAGCTCAGAGAGTGGAATTTGGACACTGTCTTTTGTCCTTGATCTCTGCAGTGCTCTTGCAACAACTTTGCAAAATGAATATCATTTTACTATGGCCAGTGCAGTGGCCGAGCAAGAGGGGTATGGAGGGGGACGCCGCCACTCGGTACCACTCTGGTGCTACTGGGCGAGGGTATGGTGCCCGTGAACGTGCACTTCTTTCAAGGTCTACATGCAGTACTGGTGCCACAACTACCTGCAGATTCACTGAATTTGGCTGCGATTTCTCTACGAATATACTCCCAAAAATCTGTGTACGCAAAGCCTCTCCAGGGCATATACTACGGTCAGAGTATAGACTCCATCGCATTTCTTTGCCTGTAGAGTTACACCATGAGAAGCGGACAGACTCCATCACTACCACCTCTGATGCTTGATCACCTTGCATGCACCACAATCACGTTCCCTTCCCTCTATGCCCGCCTTACTATGGCCTGAGTACACACATGTGCATAAAACACACTAACCCCCTTAACCATCTTTAAGGCACAGGGTGAACACATCAGTGTTGTCATGAATGATGTAATTTCTGATGTGGTGTGTAGCGTCATGAGCAGCACGGTCTCACGTAATAAACCCCCCACCAATAACAGTACAGGCGATATTATTGATGGGGTTATTATCAGGTTTAAATGGGAGCAGGAGTTGCGGGGGTGTCCCTTGGTTCCTTAATATGGGGGTTATGGGGGTGTCCCCCACAGGTTCCATGGGTTAATATTACATTCTTGTATAGCAATATTTTTACTGGGATATTAACACATGGAACTGAGCAGCACATGACGGTGGGCAGGCTATAGTTACTTTAGGAAACATAACTGGCGAATTTCTGGGGTCTTGCCGTTTTTCTGTTAGAAACATAATGCCCCTTTAACTATAGATTGTTGCCTTTATTAGAGTAGGCGAATATATGGAAAGACAAAGAGATTTAAAGATACGGGTTGTTTTTCAAGCCATTTCCTAATAAATCCCCCCCCAAAACCAAATAAAATCTATAGCTCATTATCATTCTCTCAGGCTCGGGTACCCCCCACCGGTTCCGAGGAGTCAATCATCGGCGCCATCGTAGCTCGCTAGCGACGTCCCACTGTGAAGATAGCAGAGAAGCCATTTTTAGAATTTATATAACACACTCTACAAACTTTATTGCTTCTGGTGATGAAAACTGCCTGAGAGCTGGTTGTCTGTGCCTGATGCATTGGGTCAAGTGATTCTTTGCACAAGGCACTGGAATAATGTCATCAACATTATAGAGGCAGCCGAAGTGGCGTGATGTGTCCTTTTGATCCCCCTGATGACTTTACAGGAAGTGGCATCGCATGGCCTTTGACACTGATGAAATAACAGGAAGTTGATGTAAATAACATGCAGTATAGCAGCTACTTAAGGTCAAAGTCACCAACGATTAAATAATGCGAAGACAAAATAGCTGAAGTGGTAGTACCGGGGGCACACTTGTCATCCTTTGAGTATTCCTACACAAAAGAATGTCAGCTAACGTTCCGTCTAATGCCTCGCCACCAGTTCCAGGCTGGTTCCTGTGGCCTGGGCGTGGTGCGAAGCAAGTGACCACACCGCTGCTCCGACAGCAAACCAGAAATCTGACAATTTCTAGAGCGTAGGGAAACCATATGGATCTCTGCGGATCAGTGTGTCGGACCAATCAGCTGGGTGAGCGGGGTTAGTTTGGGTCCATCCAGAAGGGTGTAAGGACAGGGCAGGGCTTACAGCATGCCAAGTGACAAATGGTTCCAAGTCGCAGGGTGCAAACAAATAAAAGTGCCGGACTCCTCTGCAGATGTAGTTTAAAATTGTGTAGTATTACATTTTAAGTTTTAAGTGGCACCTCTTTGTGGGGCGTGTGGGATTTGGGCCAATGTGGCAGAAATTGGAAGCCGTATATGCTGCAGCACACCAGCGGCTGTTCCTGCCTCGACTGGACGCTGAAGCCTTGCTCTCCTAACCCACCCACCAGGGACGTCATTTCACCAAAATGGCAGGGGTAGCGGAACGAACATCACATGACCCTTGACCTCTGATGACATCACAGGAAGTGATGGAACACGACCTTTCACCCCTTAACAACACAGGAAGTGGCATCACATAGCATTGTTTCTAATTACACTATGAAAAATATGGTTATAGTATCACTGTAGAGTGATATACATTGCATACAAGAATGGATGACCATATGTATCAATATCAGTGTGTATGGTCCCATATTAACATATTTACTGAGAATGTAATCAGACGTCCAAGGCCAAACGATAATGCTGTATTATACATGACTTACGCGTAAGCACTTCATATAGAGCAAATATTCATACAATATCCCCCAACCTGTTTTGGTACTCTTATCAATCTCAGCAGGAAGAAAGGCTGAGTTGACCTAGCTGGGAGTCGAACCTGCAGATCACACACACATTGCAGCAGCAAGTGCTCTACTCACTAAGCTATCTTACCGGCTATAGCTACCAAAAAACCAGGCTCTACCAGAAACAAAGAGCCACATGCTGCTGGCTACAGCCCAAGAGCCTCAATGTAAAAACATTTATTTTTAGTGGAAGCAAGGGAGACTTAAGGGGTCGCAGATGCGACCCCTGGCGACCCCTAAGTGACGTCCCTGCCACCCACCAATATCCCTGCTCTCACCTCTTCAGTGTCCGTCATCACACTGATTGCTATTTTCAATTATCAAAAAAATGCTCTGCATATACTCTGCGATTTACACTTAGTTACTCGCTGGGGCCACAGTGTGCAATGAATATGAACTGGGGAATGAAGGTTTATTATTTGTTTAATTGTAGTGATTTATGACTCACCGAAGTTATCCCATTCTTTAGCCAGGGTTCTTCAACCTTTGTTTCTCTCTAGGTGCTTTAGACTACATTTCCCATCGTCTTCAGCCAGGGGCATAGACTTTTGGTTTTCCCAGCGGGGGCAAGGAAGGGGCCGGTAGTAAAACAAAAAGTCCTGTGTTTTTTCAGGGAGTGTGGGGGGGTTGTGATGGGGGTGGTGATGCCCCGGCCCTGGAGCACCCTGGATCACCCGCGTACTCGGCAGCCCTGTCCTCAGCCAGCATAGTCAATAGTGAGGGCTCATGGGAGTTGTAGTCCAAAACATCTGGAGATCTCCAGGTTGCAGACCACTGCATTAACCAATAAAGAGCCTGATTCACAGAGCATTTCCCTATTGGATTGCGCCATTATAAAATGCTTCTGTGAATCAGGCCCAACGTGATCTTTGAGATGCTTCTCATGCATTTGCCCACAGTAACGATTGGTTGGTCAGGAACCTAGGAGAGGTGTATACAGCACATTGAAAGTGTTAATTATTTCTCGAATGCTTCCACCTGAAGACGGAACCAACAGACATTTGACAGGCATTTTGGGGATGTGGTTGACTGTAGAAGGCCAGCGGCTGTGTGGCATGGAGACACTTTAACAACTGCTTTGTCTGCAAAGGGAACGCATAGAAGCAGTCTACTCGAGAGCCGACACCGCGTTCAGAGGTGCTTTGAGGCCAAGGAAGAAAGCATTTCTCTGAAACGGAACCTTGCACAGGTGGAGAATACTGCACTCCAAAAAGTGAGAGTTGAGCGGAGCGTTGAGAAGACGTGCCATCAGTGGCAGTGCAAGCGCCTAGAAGCTGGAACCTAGGAGCATACATCCTTCCAAACAACCCTCGGGGCACGTAGCGGCTGACAAGTGGCTGCCAAGTCTGGAAGGCAGTTGGCACGGGAGGGGCCGGAGGCACTGCACCTTTCTTCTTCTGCAAGGTGCAAAAGGGGGTGAGACACCCAACTTCATTATTTTCACTCTCTGTACTCACACGATGTAAACCACCCTATCAGACCAATAAACATGGTTTGAACTGGTGTTTTTTCTATTGCTTCTTAAGAGTAAGCCTGAATGCGGGATATGACTTACGGAGCAAAAGTTAGTTGCACCTACGCAAAGTTTATCCTCTCTCATGGCCTCAGGTCTGTTTATCATCGAAAGCAGGGCTCAAGTCGAAGGTACTCGCGGGTGGACGGAGTCCACCCCCTTTTTTCAGAGGGTGGACTCAGTCCCCCACCAGCTAAAATGAGAAACATTGAATGTCCTCTTTGAATGAAAGAATGCCAACCTCGGGGAGTCAGGTTTGCAGGCCAACACTTCTGGGCAATGCTGCATGGGCATCCCACAATCGAGGCAGGGTAACTGCTGTTATCATCGGCAGCTGGGAGGGGGCAGCCCCAACCTCCCCGTGCCTGCTCCTCTCCTCCCCCCAGCTACGGAGACACGCAGTCCCGGCAGCACAAAAGCCGCGGAAGGGTAAGGTGCGAACAGTCATCTCACCCTTCCTCCAAACAGCAAGGTGCTAAGCGCCATAAGGAAAACAACCGTCAGGCAGGGCCCAGGTTCAAAAGATCTCCCCCCACCGGGGGGTCAGACAGTTGGCTATCCGGCCAGGGGCTGTGACAACAGCAGCCCCCACCACATACACAACAAAGGCCCAGGGATTCCCTGGGTCCTATATATGAGAGCAGCATGCTCAGAGAAAACACAATCTGTTTGTGGACCCTGAACGGGGACCCAAGTAAACAGGAGGTTCACTGTTTACTCAGTGTCTTCCAAATCTTCTTGCTTCTTTACCACAGAACCCGCCCACCCTACAAAAAGGGGAGAAGAAAACAAAGAAGTACAAGGCACTGTACGGTGCCCACAACAAGTCGTGGGACACAAGAAGGCGGCACAGGTCCGAGAGGGTAACCTCAGGACCCGGTGCCCAAAAGTATGATACCATCATGATATGTGATATTGGTATTGCCATAACCCATATCTGTACAATAAAATCCTACTGCCTTTTATTGCCAACACTTGATACAAGTTGTGAGCCTATCATTATGGGAGAGGGTTTGGGGTTCGGCCATTACTAATGCATGCATATGGGTTCAGCAGTTAACCACTGCACTATATAACCTGATGGAGAAAAAAAACCTAACTAAAGGTGACATTTTTCATTTCGGTACTGCAAGTTACTTATGATGATCACTGAAAAAGCTGTTAAAAAATACAATAGGGCAATTCGAGACGCAAAGCACATTAAGCGCAAGGAAATTAGATGGGCGTCTGGTTTGTTGCATGCTAGGGATACTATATCTGGTATGATAAGACAAATAAATAAGCAATATGACCCGAGCGGCGGGGGCATTACCGACTCAGGTAATGCCCCGGGGCCCATAGTTATAACGAGTCGGTAATGCCTCCGCTGCGAGGGTCATATAGCTTTTAGTACCCCGGCCCGCATTTTGTGCGTGACCGGGGCACTAAAAGCATTTTTTTCTGTCCCGAAACACTGCAGCGTTTAGGGACAGGAAAAAAAAAACAACAAAAAAAACGACCAAAAAAATGGCCGCCATGCAAAGGGAAAACGGAGTCCGTTTTCCCTTTCCATGGCAGCCATTGGGAGCGGACGCGCTGGGAACACAATTGTTCCCAGCGCGTCCGCTCCCGAAAAAGAAGCAGAAGGTAAGAGGGGTTTGGAGGGAGGGGATGAAAAAAAAAAAAAAACATACCTGCGTCCCCGGCGGGGGACGATGGAAGCTTCCAGCCGTGTGGAGGCGCAGAGCGGAGATGGCCCCGCTCCGAGTCTCCACACTGCTGGAGGCTGCTATCGTCCCCCACCGGGGATGCAGGAGCAAGCAAGTAAGTGGGGTGGGGAGGGCAGGGAGGAGGGAGGGAAGGGAAGAAAAAAAACAAATAAATAAAAAGCTTACCTCAGTCCCCGGCGGGGGACGAAGGCAGCCTCCCAGTCGTGGGGAGGCTCGGAGCGGGGATGGCCCCGCTTTGAGCCTCCTCATTGGCTGAGGGGCTGCCACGCCCCCCGCCGATGACAAGGCGGCTGGAATCCCAGCCGAGAATCAAAGGATTCTCAGCTGGGTAAGGACCCGGCGAGAGCCAATCAGAATGCATGTTGCATTCTGCTTAACTCTCGCCGGGTACTAAAGTGCAGATACAGAGGATTGCGTAAACGTTGGAAGTATTCCATAAAAAAACAGAGAATGGCAAGACATGATTACGGACTTGAGAAAGGGAAACTCCAAGGCCATTTGGCGTTATTTGAATAAAGCCAAGGGGGAGGCCAAGGAGAACACTTTTAACACAGTACAGGAAATGGTGTGGCTTGAGTACAAACAGGGGAGTAATGCAACACATGATTGGATCCGGCCTCTTAAGTATTCACTGGAGGGCTGGCAATTAGATATCAGTGAAGTAGAAATCGAAAATAAAATAATTAAATTGAAAAACTTCAGCGCTCCGGGACCGAATGGTCTAGCGTCTAGCCAATGCTGTCCTTAATCAAGATCCTAGAAGTGGGCAATTCTGCTAAATATACTTTTTGATAGGGTTTGTTATTCCCAAATTATTCTGGCCTCATGGCAACGGGCAATTCTGGTGCCTGCATATAAAAAGAGGGACCATAGTTTGCCAGTTATTATAGACTTCGCTCCCTTTTGGACACCACAGGGAAAATATTTGCCTCTTTTGTCCTTTATGCATTACACAGCTGGGTCCAGGAGGCTAGTATTTTGAGTTATGCCCAAACTGTGTTCCAGCCAGGGTGTTGTACGTCCCACGACATTAGGTTGATAGACAAGCTGTATAGAGAGGCTTCTGCCCCTGGAGGGGCTGCATTGTATTCCATATTTGTGGATTTTCGGGAAGCCTTCAAATGGGGTTTGTCGGAGAAGCTTTGGGAGAAAACTGGAGCATTGGGGATGCCCTGGTTGGTTGTTGTGTGTTCTTAAAGGTCTGCATTGTGATACAGCGGTACACAAAAGGCTAGATGACCAGGGTGGGTTGTGTCAATTGGTACAGACAACCATGGGTGTTAAGCAGGGTTGTACCGTGGCACCGTGCTGTACTGTATATATATGGCAGACCTACCGCCAATATTTACCCAGAAGACCGGTTACTGGAGATCGTGCTGTCAGGATACAGCACGATCTCCATTGACCATTAATATGCAGAAAACTAAGGCCAATGTCATGGTCCCCAAAAAGACAAAATGCCTTGTCTTTTGTACAAGTTTGGGTGTCTTAGAAAGGGTGGTTAAATACCCGTATCTGTGGCTGGAAATGAGCTTGTCTAGAACTTACAGCCATATTAAAGAAGCCAAAAGTATTAGAGCCACATGATTGACTAATCTGAGTGCCAAGTTGGTGAACTGGACCTCAGGTTATTCTTTGGAAGGTGTCTGCCCAATGTCTGTGTCCCATGGTGCTATATGGCTTGGATGCACTATCTATGGACGATTGGCATTGGTTGGACCAGCTCGAGGGATACTTTTGGAAAAGGGTACTCGGTCTGCCACAATCAATGCCTATTGAGTTTATTAGGTTGGAGTTTGCCCTGGTATCGTTAAAAGGTCAGGCCACTATCAGACAGGGAATGCTATATTAGTTATATTTAAAAATGGATTTTAACCCGCAATGCCAACTGCTCGCCTTGATGTCTACTACTACGGGTGCTGTAAGGAAATCCAAAGGGAATGATTATTTTAACGGCATGACAAAGTGTTTCTCTAATATTTCTTGGACCCCTGATTTTAAACGGGGTACTATTCTCCCCATTTTGAAAAATGTACTTAAAAAGAAAATACGATTGTGGGACTGGACAAATAATTATGTTCACCTTTCCAGTTTAAGATCCTATGCCAAGGTGGCAAATGTTTCGTATGCCTATCTCAGGGCACAACAATATATATTTATTTATCCTAGTCCTGCGGTTAGAAATGTATTGCTAAAACTTTGAACTAACCAATTGCCTTTGTTGTCTACTCATGGTGCAAGGTATAACATTCCACGCCATGAACGTGCATGTTGAGTTTGTAAAAACAATGTTTTGCTGGAGACGGCCAAACACTGGTTTACTGAGTGTTCGAGCCTTGGAGCCGAAATTATGACCACGCTTGGCAGTTTCGTACATAGTTACGATTCAATAAAAACAAATTCTTTTTGGACGTACTGCTTGAACACCGAGAGTGAAAGGGTGCACCTAGCGTTATTTAGGTTATGGTGTTATATAAGGAAACTACTTCCGAAGGACTAAAGCAGGTATCTATCATCTGGGTAATTGACTTTAAGTAACGTAAGTGAAAGTTGGTTGTATATAGCAGACATTTATTAATTTAATTGAGTTTCTTAAAACTGCAAGATATGGTAACTTGCACTTTTACTATTTATAATTTTAATATTTTACATATTCTGGGCTGCGAAGGCAGCTGTTTTTAGGAATAAATTGTACTAATGGTTTGTGCACAAGATTACTAAAATGATGTTTCTCTCATAATTATATCCAGGTATTGTGTGCAGGGTATCATGATGGGGTTTGAGAATTGGGGATGTATTTCATTAATTTTGACAAGTAGATATACTGTTTGTATTGCGTAACTGTTGGTTTTAATTTGATTAAGAAGAAGTACATATGTATGTTTGTATGTATAAACAATATGATGTTTTTTTTCTTTTCATTGAAATTTTGTAAAAGTTTCATTACTGAATACAAATAAATAATACAATAAAAATAAAAAATATTAGTACTTGGAGTTTAAAACATGCACAACTTTTAACGTTTTCAAAAACACTATTAGAAGAAAATATCCTCTCTTGGTTTTGTGTGTGTATTGATTTTATGAAAGGCAAATGCCATTCATCCTGTGCAATTTCGGTCGTTATGCAAAGTCAATGTACTGAAAAGTGCATATTTCCCTTTGATATGCGAATTTCTGGCAGTGTTTGTTGATGAGTCCCCCCACTTTAATTTTTAGGTCTTGACCCTGGTTGAAAGCATTACAACTTGGATAGACCAGTTGGACACCGAAGGTGATGCTGCCAAACATAGAGAAGAAGATCCCCTTGAGGGGGGCACTTGAGAAGATCTTGGGCCTCATTACGACCCTGGCGTTAAGGGTTTAACGGTGCCGTAAAAGGTGTCAGCGCCGTTAAACCCTTAACGCCTGATTACGAGGACCCGACCTTAACGGCTGGTTTTTCTAAATGTTGAGAAAACACACTATAAAATGTGGTCAATAGTGAAATTGCGTGTGTATGAAGCATAGTGTTTCCAGATAATGGGCTATGACGTGTATTTTGCCTGGAGTACGAAATTTAAAGAAAGGTGCTAACAATGAGGACTTCGGTCAATCTACAGGCTGGAAGAAAGAGGGCAAATGTACCAGGAGGCAGTCAAGGTTTTACTCCGGGAGGGGAGACCCGCTGAGGTTATATTGTTCATAGTACGGTGAAGATAGAAGGGTAATAAATGGTGTCAATGTTCACTCAAAGCCCTCTAGTGATTGGTCATGGTTGGTGGCTGCATTTCATTTGCAGAAAGGGAACTTAAAGATTTGTTGTTGCTCATGTGCAGAGTTAAGTTTGAGTTCTATCTAGGAACACACAGAGTCCTAAACATTCGATGGCTGGGGTACCAAGTCCAGATCTTTTTTAAACTATGGAATTGTTTTAATTCAAGGAGCTTTATTAGTAGAACCACCAATTTTTGATGGTCATACTATGATTTTAGAACCAGCGATTAGGGGTCAAGCTGCGAGGCTTAGTGCAGGCTTGTTGTAGTGGTAATACTTTTGAGTACTAAGTTTGGAAGAGGAAAATGTTCCCCTTTCGTGTTGTCTGCTAACATATCTATAAAGGCAGAGGGAGAGGTTCAGAAGCTTTAATTTGTTCACACATATAACCCCCGATCATTATCATACTAATAAAATAATGGAAACTGTTTATTCCAACTTGTAACATTTTTTTGGTGGGAGACTTAAAAGCAAAAATCCCCCACCACTATTTTTCCTAGGAGTAAGAGACAGATGGTGCTGCTCTCATTCCAGATGAATCAAATATGTTACCAAGAAGATCTAATCAGCGTGGTGTGTTATGGCTAGAATTGCTGTACGTGTGTGTGTTAGTCATGGCAAAGGCAAGGTTGCCTCGGGTCAAGCCAGGTAAACCTACCATAGAAAGTGGCAAAGCACAATTCACATTGAATTACATCTTTTATATTGGTGGCTAATTTTTTTCTGATAAATAGTATTAGTGTAAATAAAAATAAGTAAAGCGACCATGCATTACTTGTTGCGGTTTTGGGATGGGTAGTAGTAGACCTCATGAGGTTAGTAGGGGTAGGAAATGTCAAGGTAAACTCAGCTGGAAATTTGATCAGATAGTCTAGTAAGAATATTAGGTCACTCTCACATTTTCTACATTCACCGTTGTGGCACATTAATCCGTTTGTATCTACTTTAGCAGTAGATGCAGAACCGTTCAATTTTTCTAAGTGGTCCACTGAATCGTCTGATCAATGGGGAGGCAGCCGGGCTCCAGTTTAGTAGGCTTCTACAAAAGTCATCACCATATAGTCCCATATGATAAGGAAGTTGTTGTGCAAAAGACAAACACAGCAGTGGCTGATGAAGAATTGTTATCTAAGGGAATTTAAGAGGGATAAAGAAGATTTTAAAAACGGACTAAAACGGTACAAATGTGATCAGATATCGGATCAATGGAGACGACTGTTAGAAGTCATGAATAATTAGAACAGGTGTTTTTTTTAGGTCAGTTGTAAATAAAACCAGTGTCCAAAGCAATCTAGTACAATTCAATCCAATTTCGAGTGCGACCTGGGACATTTTCATAAGTCAAATATTTAATGATAAGACAGTCCAAGAGATAAGACCCCTTTGAAAATCAGTGAGTGTAAAATCTGAAGTTCTGTAGAGTTCCAGAACCTGGTGATTTGGCAAACATATGGGCCTCATCACAACCTTGGCAGTATCCCGATGGTAAATCCGCCAGGATACCGCCAAGGCAAACAGCGTTACCGCAACTTGGTCCGGCGCTATTAGCGCTGGATCGCGAGTTGTTGTAAGGCTTTTACTCCCCTTTTTTTGAAGGGTCCATAGGACTCCATGAAGCAGTATTTCTTTATTTATTTATTACATTCATTGTACGCCCAGACCCTGAGGTATCACGGCGTAGTTACAGACAAAAGCAAGTACAATCTTGGTGTTGAGCAATGCATTAGGACAGAAGATACAGGTTTACATTTATACATTAATATACACTTATATACACTTATATTCAGTGAAGATGCGAAGTTGGTCTGAGATACTAGGTATTTGGGAGCAACTTAGAACTGGTTGAATAACCACGTTTTGAGTTATTTTTTTTAATTGTGGGAAGGACGTTTCACTCTTGAAATTAATAGGTAAGGCATTCCAGTGCCTAAGAGCTAGTACTTTGAAACTACTGCCCCCTGCTTTTTCTCTTTTGTATTGTGGGATTTCGAGGTCTTCGCTGTTGTTCTGTCTGAGGAGTCTGGTATGGGTTTTCTTGGTGACTGTGTTGAGGAGGTATTTAGGAGCTTTGTTGGCGATGCATTTATGGGAGATGCTAAGGGCTTTGAAGAATATCCAGGCTTTGATGGGAAGCCAGTGATTTTGTCTCCTGATATTGGAGATATGATCAGATTTTTTTTATGCCTAATGCAGCTTGGAGGGCTTTGTTCTGCATGAGTTGGAGTTTGGATAGGTTGGTGTTGGAAGTGCCTAGGAAGAGGATGTTACAATAATCAAGCTTTGATAATATGAGCGCTCTTGCTAGTGTGATGCAATTTTCTGGTGTCAGGAATTTATGGGTGAGAGAGATACGTTTGGCTGTGTAGGAGGTAGAGGAGGCTAGGGTGTTTACTTGCTTAGACATGGTTAGCGTCGCATCAAGGTAAACCCTGAGTGTCTTCACTTGTTTAAGCACTGGGATTGTGGTGCCATCAATGATAAACAATGAGTAAACAGGCTGTAGGGAGGTGATTTTGGATGATGATCCTAGTATGAGTAGCTCTGTTTTGTCATCATTGAGACACTGGCTGTTGTTGGCCATCCAGTTTTGGGTTAGTGAGTAGATCTTATTGATAAGCAAGGAGTCTTGCTCATGGTTACCTGTTAGTGGGATAAGGATCTGAGTGTCATCTGCGAAATTGGTGTAGATGACACCCATAGCATCCAGTGCTGCGAAGAGCAGCTTGGTGTAGGTGTTGTATAGGGTGGGAGAGAGGCAAGAACCTTGAGGGACGCCTATCGGGACTGTTATGGGATCTGTTGATTCTTTACCAATGGCAACTCTTGGGGTCCTATCTGTGAGGAAGGATTTAATCCAATCTGTGGCATTGTTAGATAGGTTAAAGGTGTTGTTTAGGGTGGCACAGAGTTTGTCATGGTCGACCAAATCGAAAGCCGCAGAGATATCTAGGAGCATTAGCAGGCAGAATTTGCCTGATTCTCTAGTGGCATCCATTTGGATCTTCAGGTCGAGTAGGGCTGTTTCTGTACTATGGTTAGGGCGGAACCCTGACTGTCGGTCCCCTAATAATTGATGGTGTTCTAAGTGGTTTTGAATTTGGGAGTATGCTATTTTGTCGATGATTTTCAGTAGAAATGGGACAGTGGTTATGGGTCGGCAGTTGGTGGAGATTGAAGGGTCCAGAGTTGTTTTTTTGAGGAGGGGTGTTACCCATGACTTTTTAAATGCTAGCGAGGACTGTGTTTGAGCTGAAGGATGCGTTAACAAATTCAGTAATGACTGGTGATAAGGTAGGGGTGCACAGTTTGACTAGATGGGAAGGGAATTGGTCTTCTTTGCAGATGGAAGCTTTGAGTTTCATTATAGCGTCTAGTACTACTTCTTTATTTGTGACTGGGATGAATTGAAAGGGGTGCAGGTGGAACTAGTTGGAGGTTTGGAGGCTATGTTAGGAAGTGTTTTTTCGGCAAGGAGTGTTTTTTTGCTGTTGATTTTCTTTTGTAGTAGCATAATTTTAGAGGCTAATGCATCTTGTATTGTGGTGCATCAGGTTTTGCTGGAATTATAGGGTGTTGTCACTTGGCATGGGTTCTCAAGCTCTCTGAGAATGGAGAAAAGTTCTTTACTGTCAGAGTTGGCATTGGTTATACGTGTGTTGAGGGCGTTGGCTTTATGAGAGATTATGGTTGATTTATACTTTTTATTAGCTGTTTTGAAAGCCTTTGCTGAATCAATGGTGTTAGTTTTCCTATGTAGGTGCTCGAGCAATCTTTTAGTACGTCTGAGGGAGACTAGTTCTTCGTCAAACCAGAAGCAGGAGCGTTTGTCTGGTTTCCGAGTTTTGGTAGTGACAGGAGCGAGTGAGTCAATGGTATGGGTGAGACTTTGTTGATAACAGTCTGCTAAGTAGTCGGGATTGATTGTATTGAGGGTAACATTGCCTAGGGCCATATGCAGAATGGGGGAGAGGTTTTCTGCTGTGAGTTTTTTAATATTTCTAGATTCAAAGGTGGCTGGTGTCTTGGGGCTGGTGGGGTCCGTGCTTTTGTATTCCAAGGTGAAGGTGATGACAAAGTGGTCTGACCATTCTACGGGGAGGATGGAATCTATAGTGACTTGAGAGTTGAGGGAGAGGATCCAGTCCAGAGTTCTGCCTTTGGAGTGAGTGGGTACATTAATCAGCTGAGTAAAGTTCATATCTGACATACCTGTGTGAAAGCGTGCATGTCAAGGGGGTCGCTGTAGCCTAAGTAATGGTTATATTACCGTCTGTGCTATTAACGCTGCGGTAATAGCGCTGCATATGGGCTGAACGTCGAGTGTTTTACCTCCAGCAACAAGCTGGAGGTAAACCTCCTACTTTCCTCCCAAACTCGGGATTGAGTGGAGCGGTAATAGCGTTACCACCGCATTAGTGCTGCTTCCCCCAACCCCTGATGTGGGCCACAGTTTTTAAAGCTGCTCTGGACTTTTGGACACAGAAATTATATGGCACGTTTAAAGACATTATTAAATGTAGCACGTTGTCTACTTCTTGGCTGGGGTTATACTCGAGTCCAATATATAAACCAGGAGCATGTGAGAGTCCCACAAACAACTACTTAATAGCCCTCGTGGATGGAACAAGTAAGACCTTTGCATCTCCATTACTGAAGGAGGTGGAGAAATTGGGCTGAAAGAAATGACATTCTCTGGCTGGAACAAACGGCTCTTATGGCAAATATGTCAACACCTGATATTGGGCCTCATTACACGGTAGGCGGAGAACAATGGCGCTATTAGCGCCATGGTTCATGCCGGTAAAATACTGGCACCGCCTTGGTGGAAAGGGGAATTACCGCCCCATTCCAAGGTTGGCGGGGCGGTAATTCCCCCTTCCCCATTCCCATTTTTGCCCCATAGGGCATAATGGGAATGGGGAAGGCGCTAATTACGGTACCGCAAATTGCGGTACCGTAATTAGCTCCCTGGGTCCCTTTGCGGGTTGGTTTTTAACGCCTGCTAAAAGCAGGCGTTAAATACCCCAACCCGCAAAGGGACCTCGTAGTAAGGCGGTAAGGATTTACTGGTACCGGTAAACCCTTACTGCCTACCGTGTAATGAGGCCCAATGTCTTTTCCGAAATCTATGTTCGACAAAAAGGACTTAACAACAGGAAATTCGTCCCTATACGTGGCCTATCTAGACTTCACAGCCATGTTTGATTGTGTTAATGTTATGTTATCTTAATCAATACTTATACCCTGCCCACCACCAGAGTGTTCTCATGGCACCTGGACTTGCCCAAAAAGGTGGTGTCTTGTGACTCCGCCAGGGTGTCGCTGGACTTTAGTTTGGGGAAATTAAGAATGCAGATGGGGAGGGTTGATAGGAAGAGCGATTAGTTATTAGAACAAACCAACATAGAGAGTGAAAAACAATGGGGAAGAGATGGCTGGGATATGTTTGTGGTAGTAGGGATGTGTATTTCTTAACTGAGGTTAGTTATTGGTATGTATGAGAGAATCTCTAAGGAATGTGCAGCTCAATTTAGAGCAGAACTTTCTGTGATGGCAAAATCCAGACCTGACAACGCATGGTGATAGATTTAGTTGATGCAATTATTGTGAGGGTTACTTAGCAAGTGGGAAATGGATCCAGGATTTATTTATTTATTTATTTGGTATTTATAATGCGCCTATACAGCAAATTATGTTTTACTGCATTCAGACATTCATGCAAGGGCCAGGGCTAGTGGACGGGTGCTTGCACAAATATTATAAAAACTAGCCGGGGCTTGAAACACGGCTGCCTGTTGTTATCCCTGCAATATATAATGCAGACATGGGCGTGACACTGTTTAAAGGTAGGCGTGTTTCCCCTAAACTAGATAAACATCAAATAAAATATATCGCCTATGCAGGCACCAATGGCTTAGTATATGATACAGCTTTGGGCCTCCAGAGAAGTATAGCTGCTATAAACAACTTTGCAGTAAACCAAGATTTAACCCTAAACCCCAGGAAGGCATAAATACTCTGTTTCTCATCAGGAAATCATTTTCCTTCTTACAAATGGCATTTGGGCACTACTATCTTGCTGTGTGTGCCCACGTTTTGTTATTTGTGAGTAGATTTATGAGTAGATTCAGATACCCACATGGTTTTGGCCAAACATACTGAAATAATAGGGCAAAAGCGGTTAAGGTGATGAGCGGCCTATGACGTTGTAAACACCAATATTGGGGCTTCTCCTTAGAACCCTTAATAAAGATGTACAAACATAAGGTTGTCCCTGCTCTATTATATGGCTTGGACAACCAGAAAGATGGCTATCAGGTAAGGAGGGGAACGTATGGCAAAAATCCCTTGGTTTGGCTTAAAACCCTCCAATTTTCGTTTGGAGTTAAGTTTAACTACCTTGTTCGCTGTCGCAAGGACTCTAAGGTTGGTTCTGTATGTGGACATGAAAACTGCTAGAAATGAATAATTGTGGGGCTCTGTAGAAAAAGTAGGGATATTTTCATAAATTCTATTTGGGTAAAGGGTGATTTGTCACTAAGAATAGCTTTAGTTATCCAAGGTATAACAAGGAAAGCCCAACTGAAAGACTGGAAAAAGAATGCATGATAGGTCGCTACGCAGGCTCTGGCGAGAGAATATACCTGAGCCTTATCCCAGCATTAGCAGAGACACATGTATATCTGGAGGTTTCTGGATAGTACATGTAGAAGGCTTTTCATGCTACTTAGAACTAATCAATTATGCACTCTTGAAGTCATTGACCAAGGCTGGGAACTCATCTAGTTTATTTAAACATTTACACTAAATATCAAACAACTTTATAAAAACATACATGAATATTGGATCTTGTGAACAACATAAAAACATGAATGATGCATAATATATGCAGATTACAGTTCCAACTTGCAATTAATCAAATAGTTATAGAAACCACAATTGATCAAATGATTAAAACACAAAATTAAATATACACATTTTCTTTCAAAAGAGCATGAACCCTAATTAAAAAGTGAAAACGGACAATAAAGAGTGAGTTAAGATTACTGCTCTCCCAGGAACTATGGGCTAAAATAGCTTCATAAGAATTTACACATTTCTCAAAAATGTGCAACCGCAAAGAATGAGTCTCTGCACACTACATCAATAAATGCTTTCATGTTTCATCAAACCCCTTATTATTACAAAGGCGACAATGCCTTAGTTCACTGTTTAATCCTCTAACGGAACCGCATGAATGCCCACCAGAAAGAACGGTCGGGAAATTGTACTAAGTATTTTGTAAGTGTGCAAGGGGATGTATGCAATCTACAAAAGTCCTCATTAAGGGAATATTTCGATATCAAAACCCGATCTCTGCACCATTCTGATAATTTGATAGATGTATACATTCTAGCTGTATTATCTGTCAGGGTTTCGCTACAGTTGCCCATTTCCTTTTCAAATATTTCACACTCAAATGGAAAACACTCAGTGGTTTAAATGATTTGTTGACTAAGGCAGAGTGTAACATATCATGAAGAGAATTGGGCAAGGGAACAAGCAGTTTCCTATATAGCTTTCATTTGGCCCAGAAAATGTAGGACCTCCAAGACAATATTTCCAGTTCATGTCCTAGCACAACATAGAGTAGAGTTAAGGGAAGACCCAACAGTTTCTTCCAGAACGTGCCCTCTATGGTTTCTAATTTGCCCCAATCAAAATTATAGATTTATAATCCTTTGCCTATTGAGCGAATAACCTTGCCTACATAAAACCTCATTATTAATGCTGTACGGAAGTGAAGTATGGGCACCAGGACTGTAGACCGCTGGAGGTAACACAGAACAGGTTTCTGAGACAGTTACTAGGCCTCCCACCCCGTAGCCCAACTAGCACACTGGGGATTGAGCAGGGGCTCCAGAGCGTGGAATTACTAGCATCCTCCCAATTTCTGTCTTATATTGCAAAACTCAAATTAGGTCATCCAGACTACTACAATGTGGTCATAGGGTTCGCAGAGATGGAGACATCCAAAAGCATGGGCAAATATGAGTGGGGGCAGTCTCTGGCAAGAGTTCATAACAGCAAATGACTCCGCCAAGGGCAGTCTGAAGCAAGCCAAATTAAACATCCAAACCCGGACTAGAAAAAAGGACCTTTAGTCTAATCCAGTAAAAACCAGATCTCTATCTTCTCTCGTAATGTACACAGATATGTAGAACCTCTAGGCGAGTCCAGGTCCCATTGTTAAGTTACCTCACCAGTAGCTTAGGAGACTGCTAGTTCTGGCTCATTTGAATTTACTTCCCCTACCTAAAAGGACGAGCTGGCTGAAGGTGCCACACAAATGCCAATTCCACGTGGAGGTGGACGACGATCTGGCTCACTTTCTTCTGATGCGCCCACAGTATCACAAGGAGAAGAAGGAATGGCTAAAACCATACCTCCAAGGACATCATATCAGGTCTTTTAAGGGAGCTATGTCTGCTGTGTTTAACTCTGAGGATGCACATTTTCTACTTAATCTGGCAGAGTTTATAAGCAGAGCTGCATAATTGAGATTGTATATTATGCATAGTACAAGACAAGAGAGGTCATTAGCATCTAATGGATATTTGATCTGACTCTCAGTATCACGTCAAATTGTAATTATGTGGAGGGGATGGCGAAGATTTAAAACTGGGTTTACTGTCTAATTTATAATTCTTATCGTGTATGTGCTTATTATTAATGGAGAAATCCGAAATACATGTTTTTGATTGATTGAAAACCTAATCAGAGGAATTAATGTGAACCTACAATATCGCCAAAATAACTTTTGAGTTAATAACCTTTGAGTTTGGACGAGTAATTCAGCCAATTTTGTTTTCAATCTATCATATAAGACCTTTTTGGATAATTTAGAAAAGACCGGGAAGCCTAAACATACAAACATATCAAACTCTTGAAGCCTGATATTATTAATAAACCATGTATGGCCCTGCTTGACTTTAGATTGTTTCATTACCAAAATTGCTGATTTTGGAATTCTCAGGCTCAAATTATTCCTGCACAAACAGGCATATAAGCAACTTAGAGCCGCTGCAACCCAATTGGATTTCTGAAAAGTAGAATAATATCATCCGCATGTAATAATGATGGAACTGTGAACAAACCTACTCTAGGCGGAAATAATCTGCATGCAACCAATTCCTCCACAAAGTCACATAGACATCGAAAAAAGGTTAAAAAGAGAGGGGGCGAAAACGCATCCCTGTCGAAGTCCAACATAGGTTTTTACAGCTGCCCCCACGTTACCCTCTTGGTTGAGACGAACTTGTATATATGTGCCAGAGTGGAACTCTATTAACAGTTTTAATACCCCCCACCCCCAATATCCCATATCCGGCTAGTTTATTCCATAATCTGATTCTATCAACACAATCAAATGTACAGGTCTGCACAAGCCATATAGATAGATGGTTGATCTTTACATCGTGCCTTGTCTTGGAATAATCGAAGTATTAAACCATTCACATATCTCAAAGACATGGGCTTACCTATTGAATTTGCCCAGGTTTGAAAATCCAACAACAAAAGAGAGGCAAACATTTTCGAAGAGGAGTCAAGGAGGGCTATTGGGTGGTAATTGCTTGGGTTCTGATGATTCCCATTTATAAAAAAAGACAGGAAAATGTAGCAAGATTTCCATGACTGAGGAAAAATCCCCTCTCCTGAAACCAAGATAAACAAATTATGCAGCATTTGCCCATAAGTTCGGATCCATTTTTAATAGCAAATTTGGTTACATATCCAGTCCAATAGCCTGTGATTTCTTTAACTTATTGATCAAGTGCACTATATCCTCAGTGGAAAGTTGATATTGCCAAGCACCAAGAGAGACACACGAGATCTGTAACGAGGTGTCCACCAAGGATCCACATTTCTTTTTGAGTAAAACTAATTCCAAGTACCTTCAGAAATGACATTATTAATAATGTCTAGATGATTACTACCTTTGATATGTATACTATTGACACAACTCCAAAAGGAATGAGTATCACATTTTTTGGCGAAATTATGTATTTTATTCGGTTTGTACTCGAATTCTGTATTCTGGTGGTATTTGTGTTTTAAATGTTCTACTTTTTAACAGAGGTCGAAGTGGACAGGCACTATAGGGTTCGGCGTTCCTCTACTTTTTGGTTAAATCATTCATTGTTCTCCTACTTTTTCGCAGCACTGGTAACTGTAGACTGCAGGTCGAAGGGCATGTTTGGATGTTGCTGTCTTCTCTCGAGGGATTGGAACGTCGACCCTGGTTGATCTGCTCCAATGTCACGCACCGCTGTGTTTTGCATTTAAGAATGATTATCGAGAAATTGATGCGGGTAGAGCTGTGTGTGTGTGTGTGGCTAATGGGTGAGTTGAAGGGGTATTTAGAGGGGTGGACTAGGAAACAATAGAGGCCCTGGAATTCATTTTCAGATTGGCCCCATATTACACATGTTCAGCAAGCCCACCCCTTTTCCTATGGGAACATTCCACACACAAGAGGCCCAAGGTGCAGAGGGCTACTGGGAAATCTCCATTGTTCCATATAGGCCAGTCCACACCTTTAGAAGTGTGAATGGTGGGTGATTGGAAAGGGGAGGGTGTAAGAAACTCCAAGTTGTGGGGGCCAATGACTGAAAGTAAAGGTGGTCCTTTAAGATGAATTTTCTTTCAATGTGTTTATTTCATTTGTAAAACACATTGGTGTGGGAGTGGAGTAAAGGAAAGCCAGGACCCAGGTATGGTATTTTTATCGTAGAGGTGGGTAGAATGAAGGTGGGCATCGGTTCGGCGTGGAGGTGGCGAAGGGGACAGGGAATATAGTTCCACTACTTTTTTGTACACTTTTACCCATGCTTGTTAAGCGTTTGATGTATGGTGATGCTTAAATTATTAAATAAATGAGCACATAAGTCAAATAGCTCTCAGAAATGGATGGGGGGCGCTGCAACTCCCTGGCAGCCTGTGCTCTACCCCAATGGCATCCATAAAAAGCACTCTCTCTCTCTCTCCCTGCACCCTGCTCTACCCGCACCCATTTCCAGCACTGTTTCATTAAAGACTTAATTGAATGCTAATGCTCCCTTCATCACACAAATCGGTTCCAATTTAAATGCTAACCTACTTCTGAGGTCTGCATAATGTTCAAGATGCTTCAATAAAACGAGCGCCCAGCTCCATAGAAGCTCCTGCTTCAGGATCGATGCAGCACATGGATTCTGCTCTACCAGACACAGGCCACAAGGCCGCTAGTGTGAAGCACCATGTTATGTGTGCAGGGCAACACGATCCGACTATGCTCCACTTCAGGGTAGGCTATGACAGTGTCTGGTTGCAAGCTGCTAACTAGCGATCATTGGAAATGAGGGACAAAGAGATCAAGTGACTTATCCCCAGAGTGCAGGGGGGCAGGGTGGCTCGTCCATTATGGGTGAGGCGGTGCCGACCCGTCAGTCTTCTCGCCTATTACGAAGGAGCCGCAGGTTACAATGTCAAAGGAAAATGCTGTTACCCAGCGCACATGTCAAATGGACCATGCAAGGTTGCGAGTGTTTCTTTTCCCCAGCCTTGCATAACCTATTGGGGATTAAGGCTGAGGAATTGCATGTCTGAATATGCGAGGGGCGCTCCTGTACCTCTCCGCACATTAAGAATGAATGGGACGCTGACAATGTGGCACTTTGGCTCAGGTGCACATGAGCAGGAACTAGGAAGTGCTTTGTACTTCCTGGTTCCTGTTCTTGTGTGCACGTTCCTGGGGCCGTCTTCATGGGAGCCAGTATCTTGGTGAGAAGCAGAATCCAGAGCACAGCGAAAAGTAGGTGTAGAATTGTATATGCATGATATGTATGTTGTTATGTGTGTATCTATTTCTGTTTAAATGAGCGAGTGTTTGATTTATAGGTGGTTGGGTGCGCATGTGACTAAACGAGTGTGTGGTGTGAGGGTGCACATGTGAACACCTGAGTGCATGCTGTATGAATAAGTGAGTGAATGTTGACTGAATGTGTGTTTGAATGACCAAGCAAATGAGCAAGTGAATGTGCATGTCCTTGTGTTGGCTTTGTGCAAGCCTGGGAGGCTGATCTGGGTGGTAGAAGAGTGAGATATTTAATACTGGGCATCTATAATAAAGCACGCATGATGAGTGTTTTTATGTGGCTAGGCTGGCATTTTGGTGCTGCCAGTCTAGGCATTTCTCACTGTGGCATGCCATTTTTTACTCGGCATATATCTATGATAAAGCATGCATGATAAGTGTAATTACATGGCCACACTGGTATTTTGGTGCAGCCAATGTAGTTGTAGTATCTTACTGGGGCATGGCAATTTTTACTGGGCCTGTATAATAAAGCAAACATGATTAGTGTTTTTAAATGTCTTAAATTTTTTCCTATTCTGGCATGGCATTTTTTATGCAAAACCAACAGGAGTATGTTCTTACATGTGTGTGCAGGCATATATTGGCAAAGCCAGCTTGGACATGTTTTGTTATACTATCATTACTGGCATTATGCATAAAGCAAACATGAGGATATTCTTATATGGTAATACTGGCATATGTATGTTCAGCCCACATGCAAATGTATAGAAACAACCAGAGCAAAAAAGATTATAGCGGCATATATTACGAGCGAAGACATCATGAAAATATATTAGGAAATGCTTTGAGGAGATAGGGGGGTGGGAGGCACTACTGAATTAGGCAAATATAAGTTCAATAAGAAGATAATCCTCATAAGTAGGGTAGTGTATTAGTATGTCTCATCAGGTAGAGTAAAATAAATTTCAGGTACGGCTGGGAAAATCTTGAGGCCACTCGAGATCAAAATACATAGGTACAAAAAACACACCCTGGACGTTGCCGACCAGGAGCCCAAAGCTGCACTCCTCGCGGGATAATATCCCAGGTCAAATATCTCAACTAGAACAGAAGTTAGATGGCTCCAATGAGTCACATATCCATAACAGTTGAGGCTGTAAATTTGTAATTTAGATGGCGAGCAGCATACAAATGTGCTCAATAGTTTAACACAATACGTAATCATTAAAGTGTGTATTTCAATATTTCTGTCCGCCTGCTGGAGTAAGACAAGGAAAAGGACCAAACTGACTCAAAACAGGTTAAAACAGAAAGTAAACAGGTTTTATATAAACAAAAGTCTCTGTCTGTTTCACTGTTAGTTTCCACAGTGCACCCTGAAGGGTGTCGTAAAACACAGTAATTCAAAATACAACAATGGTACGGTTTGAGCTATAAAAAATTTGGGTAAACCAAAAAGAAGGTGAATCGAATGTGTATGACAAGTTGTGTCCCAATTACATCATTGGTGATAACATGTACAGTTTCCAACATCAATCCTTTTGAAATTCTCAACATAAAAAAGCACTCCTAGTTGGTATGAGGTGCCAACGCATTTTGGATTCCATTAATCCATCTTCAGGATGTGCTCATTTTTCATAATGTATTCAAGTAGAATCTCTTTCATTGGTCCTAAGAATAATTCAAATTAACTCGTCAAGGGGTATAGTGTATTGTGTTTCAAAGTAACTAATAGGCTTAGTAAATACACTAACCTAGTGAGTCGAGGGAACTGGACTCAAAAAGGTGTTGTCAGGTCTGGAGAGAGTCGCCTCCCATCTAGATCGTTGGTAAATGGTGGCGGGATTCAGGTCTCATGCAGGTATCTGCAGGTAAAAGGGAAAAGCCCCCACCAGAGCTGATGGCAGATTCATACTAAAGCAATTTAGAAGTCGCACTGACAGACTGTTCTGCCGCGCGAAAACATCGCCCCTGTGTACTAGCGTGATGAGCTAGTTCGAGCGCGTATAGTAATAGGAGTGAGAATCTCTCCGTAGGGAGTATCATATTGGTTTGAAATTCAATTGTACTTACTGGATCTCTGCAGGGAGGATAACCCGAGCGGCCCGTCGCCAAGACGAGTCGCTCGTAAGTGAACCTAGATAAAGTGGTTGTCACGGATGCCACGCATGCGTGTTAGCGCTTAAGCCGCCATGTTGGTGTGGGCAGTAAGCCGTACAGAGCCGTATTGCGAGCGGCACTGCAATAGTGTCAATCAGGAGAAGAATCAAATTGTACTCGCGCATCTGTATGCGTAAGTAAAAACATCTGCAAGGGCAGAAAAGAGGGTCATCATTAATGTGAGTAGTGGGGTGCAGGGGGGGGGCGTCACAGTTCCAGTCGGACTGTGGGGCGCCCCCCCTCCTGCCGGTTAGCTGGGACCCAGAGGGAGGAGCTAGCAAGCATACCGGCTCCTATCAAAAAATTGGTCGAACTGAAGAGAAGTGATCAATGGTCAATCTACATGGGTACTTACAGCTTTTCTCTGCATGGAATACCCCTAAAGAGTTTGTCATGCTGACAGTCCCTAAGCCGTTCACATTCTCTAGAGGCATACATATTCACATATATCTGGCAGATTGGCATGTTGACGGTCCCTAAGCCGTTCACATTCTCTAGAGGCATACATATTCACATATGTCTGGCAGATTGGCATATACACATATTGGCACATTCGGTTTATATGGCATCTCAGTGTGCCCTGTACATTCAAGCTTATGTATGTAAAGTCCTGATTCCACATTTATAACAGTAAAGGAAGAACACAGCCTCAACTTCTAAATTCACATCTGTAACATCAAAGGAAACATTCACAGTTCATACCGCGAGGGGTGAGACAGTCTAACAGATCTATCCATATGATTTCTCTCTGTAGCAGTTTTTTATGGATATCACCTCCTCTGGGGCCAGCCTTCACCTGTTCAAGGATTAGACATTTCAGTTGAGCTATCGAGTGCCTACACTCTAGAAAATGCACCGATACTGGGGATTTAAGGCTCTTTGTCCTTATATTTGACTTATGCTCTGACCATCTTAGCTTGGCCTTTCTCATAGTGATGCCTACATAGTAAAAACCGCAAGGGCATTTTAAGGCATAGACCATATTTGTGGAGTCGCAAGTACAGGAATGTTTTAGTGTGATTGGCTTCCCAGTGTGTGGATGTGAGATGGTATTGCCAGGTAAGATGTTGCTGCAATGTTGGCAATTAAAGCAAGGTTGTGTCCCCTTAAATGTCTTTGCCGTGGGTAGATCTTTGGGTGTTTCAGCTCTGATCAAACTGTTTCTAACTGCTTTGCTATTCCTATACGCGAAGGTAGGTAGTTGTCGAAAGAGAGACTGAGTTTGAGCGTCCATCTGGAGCATCGGCCAGTTTTTTTGGATAATGTCCCTAATTTTCTTGCTTTGGGTCGAATATGTTGTTACATAGACCAAATGTTCATCCTTTGGTTGGTTTTTCAAGGTTAGTAGAGTGTCCCGCTTCATGATAGATACTTTTTCCTCAATGCCAGTGATTGTGGCCGGATTGTATCCCCTGTTTTTGAATTTTTGTCGTAATGTGGCAGATTGTCTTATGTATTCCGTGTCTTCAGAGATGTTTCTGCGATAACGCATAAATTGGCTAAGTGGAACACTGTCCATTGTTCGATGTGGATGAAAGCTTGTAGCTAATAGTAGATTGTTTCTGTCTGTGGCTTTTGTGAAAATCCTGTTCTCAAGGTTCTCATCTTTAACATAGACCTCCACATCAAGGAAATTGATCTTCAATTTACTTATTAAGGTAGTAAACTTAATTCAAGGGTGCATGGCTTTCATAATTCTGGGCCAGACCAAATTCCGAAAATATCGTCAATGTATCTGACAAAGAGGGTAAGATGGCGTGCCCACCTCGGAGACGTGAGGAAATTTTTTCGGATTCCAAATAATACATATAAGTGTTGGCGTAAAATGGAGCCATAGCGGCACCCATGCTGGTCCCTGAAAGTTGGAGGTAAAAATCATCTTGAAATTTGAAGAAATTGTTCACCAGTACTATTTTGAGTAGTTTTAGGACGAATAGTTTGTCTCCTTAGCAATTGTCCGACCTCAGCAATAGCCATTCAACGGCCTCCAGTCCAGCCTCGTGTGCGATGTTGGTGTACAGCGATGTCACATCCATGGTAAAGAGTATATCTCTTTCCTTGACAAAAGTACTTTCACTTAATTCTCAAGAAATGCGTGGTGTCCTTAATATATGTCTCAGTTTCTTGTACGAGTGGCTGTAGAATGCGGTCCAGATACTTCGCTAGCGGTTCCAGTAGACTGTCAGATGTTGCTATGATTGGTCGTCCAGGTGGATCGATTAATCTCTTGTGGATTTTAGGCAGAATGTACATAACCGGTGTGATCGGATGCGTTTTTTCTGTGATCACTTCTCTCAATTCTGCTTCATCCAAGGTTCCTTTGATGAGGCTTCTTACTTGTTCTGTCGGATAGTAATCGATCTGCTGTTAAGTCTCAAGATCGCCCAATTGGCGTTCGACTTCCGCTATATACATACTCTTGTCCATCAGGACGAGCGCTCCGCCTTTGTCAGCTGGTTTAAAGATGATCTTGTTGTTATCTAACAAGTTTTTGAGTGTCTGGCGTTCGACAGACGTAAAGTTTCCACGATTCTTAGACTTGAATTCTAGTTTCTTGAATTGGTCAAGTACTGTTTTTTCAAAGACTGCCAATACATGGTTGTTGATAGGAGGGTTAAAGGCACTTTTGGGTGACATTTCCAGAAATTCAGGAGGTTCAGTGATGTATTCTTCCTCTTCAAGTGAGTCAAAAAAGACTTTGAGTTTCAGTTTTCTCATTAGTTTGAAAAAGTCGAGTTTTTCTCTAAGTAAGTTGGTGTTATATTGGGGAACAAAGGAAAGACCCTTATGTAAGACTTGTAACTCTAGTTTGGACAGTTGGTACGAAGAGATGTTGACTACTATTTTTTTTCCCCATTTGTTTCTTCCTCTCTGATTTTTTTCTTCCCTTGTCCTCGTCTGGTCGGTCTTTTTCTAAAAAAGAGACCGAACCTGTAGCGCTTTCTTCCGCTGATGAAGTGGAGGGAACCTCTGTTGCTGGATCCACAGGCGTCTCCAATTCCGCACTAGATGCCTCAGATGATGATGCGTCGGTATTTTGTGGTCCGGTCCTTGGAGCACGAGGTTGGAATGGTCTGGATGGCCGTTGGCCGTAATACTCTTGCCAGGTGTATACTATGTCAAGTTTATAATCTTGGGTATCTCGTGTGAATTTCCTTATCTTCTTCGTTTCTAATTCTTGTTTATATTTGGCTAATTTGTCATTGGTATCTTCCAAGATTTTTTTGAGTTGATCTGAAGTTAAGTTTTTGCTCAGATTGCCTTTGATGGTGTCAATTTCCTCATTGAGTGTAGATAAGTTGTTCAATAATTCCTCAATTGTGAGGAGAACCAGGTCAAGGGAACACTTGTTCAGGATCTTACGCCACTTCTTTACGAAGTCAGGATTTTCTTTACAGAGGGTGGGTTCCAGATTCACTCTTAAGCCTTGTGGAATCCTCTGGGCTTTGTAATAATTTGACAGTGTGGTTGCATGTAGTTTCAAATTGATCTCTCTCCGTATCTTCCACTCTAACTGTTTGATTAGGGCTTCAGGTTTATCCGATGAGATAAGCTCATCTCCTGTTGTTTTGATGAGGCTTAATATCCTCTTGGCTTCTTCTTCACTGAATCCAAGGGATTCAGCTCTGTTATTGGTTGTTGCGTCTATTTTGGCAAAAGACATCATCCAGTGATGGGTGGTATCAATCGCTCTGCTGTGAGGCTATTGATGTAGTTATAGTAGTTTGTGTGCACTCCCTAATTGTGGCCACAAAGAAAACAATGAGGTGATAGGGGGTTGGGAGGCACTACTGAATTAGGCAAATATAAGTTCAATAAGAAGATAATCCTCATAAGTAGGGTCGTGTATTAGTATGTCTCATCAGGTAGAGTAAGATAAATTTCAGGTGCGGCTGGGAAAATCTCGAGGCCACCCTCCCGCCCCCACGGAGAGGAGTTGGGCGGCTTCCCATAGTAAACTGTGTCCATTTCCAGCACTGAGGGTAGGCATTTTACACTGTGAGTCACTTATCATTGATGCCCTCTACTGGGCACTACTAGTTGGCTGGGGTCTGTTATGTAACCTTCCTGACGTCAGAAGCACCGAAAGGCAAGGTCAACAGTAGTGCATATCCGAGCGCATGTTAGTGTAGCCAATTACTGATTACCCTCCAGATGTTTTGGCCTACAACTCCCATGATCCTTCACCACAGACTATGCTTGCAGGGGCTGATGGTAGCTTTAGCCCGCATACATGGGGGATTACAGGTCGGACACCCCTAAATGAAGGATGCTCTAAGGTATACGCTACCTCCCTCGCCCCTTACCATATAACCTTTAGGCACAATGTGCGTCCGGCACACAAGGAAATTGCAGTGTAATTTGGGCAGCTAACATTTTACATTCCCAAATGCCCTTTACGATTCCTGCACGGTGCAACTGTGTGATCCTGGTCAAAAACCTTTTTCTGTGCCTCAATCTTCATATCTCCCAAAATTGTCAGTACCTAGAACCTGACCAAAGGCACATATGAAATACTGTATAAAAAGAACCATACAACAGTTCACCGAAAAAGAGTCGGTAAATGTAATACCTATCGGAGAGATGACTACCCTGGATTTAAAATGATATGTCAAAAGGGGGCTGGCTCTAGCTTTGCTGGATGAGTTAGTCTGTCCATCTGCTAGGCACCAAGAAAGGGAAAAATTTGGGGTGGCAAAGGCCAGAACCACAATCGACCATAGGGGGCGAGAGGGGCATAATACACAATGGGTCTCATTACGAGGCTGGCGGCCGCGGAATGAACGGTGCCGGTAAGTTACCGTCACCGTTCATTACGGGCCACCACATCACGAGTTTGCTTGCGGGTGGCGGTATGCACGGCTGGCCCAGACCAGACGTGCATACCGCCACCCGCGAGCAGACTAGGATGCTAACAACAGACCCGTCATTAACGGGTCCTTTGTTAGGATCCTCCCCATTCCCATTGAGCCCTCTGGGGGCTCCAATGGGAATGGGGATGTACCGGATCCGGGTCCCCAGAAAAGGGAATTACTGGGTCTGCAAAAGTTAGAATGGCGCGGTAATTCTCTTTTTCCGGGACCCGGACACGAGTTTGGAGGCAGCCATGCCGCTAAGAACGGCATGGCTAACTCCAAACTCCTAATGAGGCCCAATGTTTCTGCTCTGCTGCACCAAAATCCAGTTTAAGAGTAAATAAACAAACATTGATTTTTGTTGGTTTCAGATTTGCAAAGAAAAGCTCTTCTTTCAGTGTATCAATTATTGGTGAGTGTCTTTAGCTAAATTTGCTGGAAATGGCGATTTGTTTAGATTTTGCTTATTCTGATTTGCAAAATAATAGCGGTTAGGATCTTAGGAATCAGTGCTGCACAAATGAGCCACTTAACATTTCTTCCAAAATGTCACAACGCGTGTTGCGAAAGTCAAGTGTATGATGTCTGTGTCCTTAGCATGATAGATTCCAGCACAAGAGAATGTCACGATCGTGCCTGCGAGATGAGCCACTGGAAACAGCGACCCCCCCCCCCCCACTCCCCTCCCAACACTCCCCTGTGAGAATCAGCTTTATGACGTCAGAGAAAGCCTAACCTGCGGTTGTATATATTGAATGACAGCGCAGCATGGACACCTTTGAGTTCTAACGCCAGAGGGACTGGTATTTTGCAAATGTTTAAAGCAGATATCAGGAGAACGGGCGTCTGATATCAGCTTTACGAAATCAGATAGAGCGTGACGCTGTGGGTGGAGATTTTAAATGACAGCGCAGCCTGGACACCTTTGCGCTCTAACACCAGAGGGACTGGTATTCTGTGAATGTTTACAGCTGATATCAGCAGTACTGATGTTACTTATGGTCTGTTATCAGCTTTATGAAGCCAGAGAGTGCTTAACCATAGCTCTCGACTCACATCTTTTTGGCAGATGTCACCCACCTTCAAATCAGCTGACTCACCCGCCAAGCTCCTAGTACGCCTATCCGCTCCAATGGGTTGTCACCCACCCAAAAATACATTGGTTGTTTGGACCCTCCTTGGGGACATATGGAGGCGCAAATATTGAACGACGGGGCACATTTTATTAATTTACTAATCTGAAAGCCCGTGTACTCTGGCCAAAGTGCGTGAGGAGAGATGTTTTTAGAGTATTAAAACGTTATGTGGTATATTTGGTTGTAATTGATTGTAATTTATGTTAATAAAAAATATATGTTTTAGATTTTCATTAAAAAAGTAGGACAGCTATATATCCTAAGGCAACAGCTCCCTCTGGCAGTGACAACAGGTGAATCGGGAAGTCCTTACTGCACATGGCTGCATCCGACAAGCATATGTTTCAGTGGGATACAGAAGATACAGTTTTCATTCACACAGTAGGAGCACATTTCCTAAGGCAACAGTTCCCTCTAGCCATGACAACAGACGAAGTGGGCAGTCTCTGCAATGCATTACTGCTTCAGACAAAAGTAAAGCCGGCCATATATATTTCCCAGTGCTCAAGTCGAGGGTACACGCAGGGGGATGGAGTCCACCCCACTTTATTCAGAGGGTGGACTCAGTCCCCTACTAGCTAAAAGCGAAGCATTGGATGTCTGCTTCGAATTTATGAAATATAGCCGATTTAGGGGATCAAACTGCAGTCTTCAGGTTTGCATGGCAGACACTTCACCACCGCACTATATAACCTTATGTAAAATAACAAACAACTAAAGGTGAAATATCGCATTTCGGTACTGCAAGTCCCAGGAAAAACAGTTGTATTGGTTCTTGGAGTTTAACACATGCACACCTTTTAATCTTTTCAAAAACACGATTAGAAGAAAATACCCTGTCTTGGTTTTGTGTGTGTATTGATTTTATGAAAGGCAAAGGCCAATCGTCCTGTTCAATTTGGGTGGTTATGCAAAGCCAATTTAATGAAATGTGCATATTTCACCTTGATATGCTAATTTCTGGTGACTTCACATCTCATTGTGTTTGTTGATGAGTCCCCCCACTTACATTTTTAGGACTTGACCCCTGATATTTCCTAAGACATGACTGCATCGGACAAACATACCTCTGGCCTTTTATTATATTGTATGATTTTGTGTGCATGTGAGTTTGCAAAGTAGAATGTGTAGGAGGTGCTGGGTGGCTTGTCTTTTGTTTGTGTGGGTGATGGATGTGAGTTTGTCATGAAGGTAACATGCAGTTTTGAGTTGGATGGTTTTGAATACAATGCAGAGTCCTTTGAAGGCAATTCTCTGGGGTATAGGGAACCAGTGGAGCTGGGCAAGAGCGGGGGTGATGTGTGAATCTTTGGGTAGGTGGAGGATGAGTCAGGCTGCAGCATTTTGCATGGCTTGCAGGGGGACAAGGCTGCTTTTGGGGAGGCCAGTGAGGAGTGAATTTCCATAGTCCAGCTTGGAGAGAACCAGTGCTTGGACTCTGGTGCAGAGGTCGTCAGGAAGAAGGATATGTCTGATTTTACATAGGCGGTTCAGTTGTAGATTGCATGTTTTGGTGACATTGGCTATGTGCTTGTGAAGGAAAGGTGGGGGTCGATGGTGAAGCAAAAGGATTTAACAAGTGTGCAGAGCGATTTGTGTGGGTGGTCCGTGGAGATTTCTTAGAGCCGGGTGGTGAGGTCAGGTTTGTGCCTTGGAGGCAGATGAGGAAGTATTCTGTTCTGGAAAGATTGAGTTTGAGGAAGTGGGTGGCCATCCAGTTGGTAATGGTGGAGAGAAAGGTTTTTCAGGGTGTGGAGTTGTGAAGGGGATGACATTTGGAAGTATATTTGTGTGTCATCTGTGTATTGGTGGAAATGCACATTGTTTTTGCTAAGGGTGTGTCTAAGAGATTCAACATATATGGAGATAGGGAAGAGCCTTGTGGCACCCCATACTTAACAGGGGTAGGGTCTGATCGATGAGGGGGCATGAAGATAAAGTGTGTCCTCTCAGTGAGAAAGGAGGTGATTCATCCTGTAGGCTACGATGTCTAGTAGAATGATGTGGTTGATGGTGTTGAAAGCTGCAGAGTGGTCGAGGAGTACAAGTAGTGCTGTTTGTCCTTTGTCTGTGATGTTGTGGAAGTCAAGGCGGATGTGAAGAGTAGCAGTCTCAGTGTTGTGTCCAGGCCGAAAGCCAGATTAGAAGGGATTGAGTAGGTTGTGGGGATGCGTTGTTGCAGTTGGGTAGTTACAAAGCATTCCATGCTTCTGGAGAGGTATGGTAGGATAGTAATGGGGTGGTAGTTTTCATGGAGTGTGATGTGGAGAGATGTTTTTTTGAGGAGGGGTCAGATTTGTCCCATTTAAGTGTAGTGGGGATAGCACCATGTGAGAGACCGGAGTTGATTATGTTCAGTCAGTGGAGAGCTAGGGTGGTGATGCAATTTGTTGCAGCTTGAGGTGGCCATGCATCATCCAGGAAAGTATGCAGGTTTGTTTTGGCAGTGAAGGTGATGAACATGTCGGTGTCGATGGTGTGGAAGGTGTCCCACATGTTGGAATGTTTGGGAGTGGGGCAGGGGTGAATGGGAGAGCTAAGGTGAGGGCTGTCCTGATGTTGCACGTTTTGGAGTTGAAGTAGTTCATGAGGGAGTTGCATACTGCAGTGGATGGGGGAGTAGACGTTGTGGATGGTGGCCAAGAGAGGGACTTGACGATTCTGAATAGTTTATGGGTACGATTGGTTGGGATTGGAGTTTTTGGTAGCAATGGGTGGCTTTGGCATTGGGTATTGCTGTTTTTTATTTGGTGTGGCAGTGTCTATGGGGTGCCCTGGCTGAGGGGCATGGGTTCATTGTCCAGGCTCTTTCTAATCATCTGCCTTCCTGCTTTATAGAGAGGAGCGAACTGTTGAACCATGGTTTGTGGAGGTTGTTGTGGGCTTTTGTAATTTATGGGGTGCAATTTTTGTTGAGTGCCTGTGTGATGATGGTGTTGTATTGGTGGAGTAGGATGGAGGGGTGTGAGTGTGGGGAGGTGGAGTGGTATGGGTGGTTCTAAGGCTATGTCTGTAATGTGTTCGTTTTTTTTGCTGGGGGCTGAGGGGATGTGTTTGTGGTATGATTTTTTGTGGTAGTATGAGTACAATACCCACATTTAATTATCCACCAAGACACATTGGCTTGTGATAAAAAGGTCCGGGATGTTGCCAGCAATGAGTGTGGGATAGGTGGTGAGTTGTGCGATGTCATAAGGGGTGAGTGGAGCGAGGATTGTCTTTAGTATGGGATTTGTGCCTGTAAGGGAACTACCGGGGTTGAAGTTGTCACATTGAAAAATGTGAGCTTTAACACCAGGGTCTAATATTTTAGAGTACTGATCTCACTACTGTTCTGATAGCTTGAACAAGTCAGAGAGAGTTTAACCCCTTAAGTTCTGAGGATGCTAAGCATCATTTGACTCATGCTTTGCCTGCAATATATCCCCCTCGTCACCTTTCTCCTGAAAGCGCACAATGTGTAAACAAAGCATTTTTGAGTGGGTCCATACAATGTTTGGAGCTACAAATGAATTACCTGCTTGAGGCAGTATTGTAGCTGTCTGTTCTGCAAAACGTTAATTGAGCATATGCTCGTACAGGGGTCTGCAACCTGTCGCTCTCCAGATGCTTTGAACTACAGCTCCTATCAGACCTAGCCAGCATGGCCATAACTGGCTGCCTGGTTCCCTCGGAGTTCTACAGGGCACCAGGCCTCCTATGCCCAGTCCTCCCCCTCCTCATACTTAGCATGTGGACCCTCTCACCCTGCACCCCATGCAATCCCTGGCATTTGCCCTCCTGGCCTCTCATTAGCACTTGCCTAGTCCCTGCACCCTTCTCCCCCCTCACTCCTTTCAGTTACACTCTCTCCTCTTTACCCTGTACTTCCCTTCCCACCCTAGCACTTCGCATTTCGCGCAGTCTGGCTTCCCCCCACTCCCTCGCACTTCTGGTTACTGCAGTTGCACGATCTGAATGTCACAAGGCCTAGTAGGACCGTTATTGTTATCGAGAGAGAGACTCGGAAGTGGCACCTTGTTGACGTTGAGGTTGAAGCGTCGAGAGTTCCTGTTCCGGTTGCGGTCTTGCCAGGGGGGTGCAGCTTGAGTCTGCAGTCTGTGCAGTGCGAGTACGAGCGTCGGAGTTGCTCGGTGTGTTTTTATTTTTTTCCTTTTTTCTCAAGAGCTCCTCTTTTGAATTTGGGATGCACGGAGAGACAGAGAGACAGAGATAGAGAAGCGGGAGCCAGGGAGTTAAGCCCCGCAGATCTAAGTCTGCGACTCCTGCACGCAGCTCCCTCAGCTCCCCTGAGGAGCTTCGGAGCCCCCGGACTCCACGGAGGCTCGGAGGACTGTGGTCTGCTGCTTGCTATTTGCTGATTGTAGCACGCCGCTGGACCCATATAAGTTGTTTAAGCCGTATAGGCCGTTGAAGTAAAACGGTCTATAACGGCTGGGATAACGGTACGGTGTACACGGGATTACACGGGCGCAGGCACCAGTCAACTAGCTAAGCGCTGTAATTGATTGCTGTGTGTACTTGCAGGTTATAGGTGTCATGTACTCTGAGTGCTAGGGCGACTGTGGGTGAAATACCTTTGAGCCCGGAGCGCTTTTGCGTGTTGAGTGATAAAACAGGTAAAACCGGTAAAACGGTGACCCTGAGTGTAAACTTTTTGCCTTTTTCCTTTTTTTTGGATCTGCGGGCCATTGAACCAATGACCCAAATGGTAGAGGCCTGGTTCCAAACCAATTAATACTGGTAAAATGACTACTATGTATAATCTGCAGAGCTCTGTGAACCCAGATCTCTTTCTGGAAAAGATAATCATAGAAGGGGTTGATAAGGAACAAGGGGCGAGTGTACAAAATGCGCAAAGTAGCTCCTTTCTCAAGCGTTATAAGACAGATGGGGGCATATTGCGCCCTACGCCCAGTTTGTTCTCTTTGGACAATCAAACGCCCTCAACATCTGGGTTATTGAATCTATCTGTAGATCCTCGAGCTTGGCAAGGCCAAGAAGTTGGAATTTAAACTCCAGTCAATCATCTTATTCGTGATTCACTGCCAGCTAACTTAGAGTACACTTTGAGAATGACTACAATGAAAAATACGATATCAGCCCAATTCTCGCAAGGTCCACAACGAACAATTATTTGCTCCGAAGTGAGTCCGTCATTGAAGGAGGCAAATCCATCAGTGCCTACGATCGAGTTGTACCCCTGTGATGAAGAGTTATTGGAATTAGAAGTACCAATATCAACTAATATACCTTATGAATTGAATGAAATACCGGAAGAACAAGAAGAGAATAGGGGAAAGGAGGCAGCTCACCATGAACCAAGCATGTTGGGGATTCATCTAGAAATATCCAGCAAGAAGGTCGAATTGATTTAAATCCCCCATTAATTCCTCCAACAATTACTGCTTTAAACTTTGTGCTAAGTTCATTAGTGAAAGTTTTTGAGTCAATTAAATTGGAGGTACAGCAACATACAGGGATATTGTTAGAAATTTCAAAGGATTTGGAACTGAATGACATAATGGTAACGGCTCTGAAAACAGCCATCAAAGAAGGTATGGGAGATACCCAAAAAGAACTTCGAGAAATGTACAAGCGTTAAAATTGGATCAACTCTCGGTCCAATATGATTTGATGAAAATAGACCTAAGTAATCTGTTGGGGAATTCGAAGCCGCCTCTAATATTGAATGACGAGAAGGGCAACTGTGAGCAAACACTTATAATTCCTGAACCTTTGCCAGATGATTCGCCATTATCAGAATCAGTGATGGAGGAATTTATCCGAATGGCACAGGTAATAGATTTAGATGCAACATCTAGAATGCCTGATTTGGAGCCTCCTGGTAAGGTTATTATAAATCTGAAGGAACAGAATGCAAAGGGAAAAAAGAAGATTCTGTGTGGCAAAGTGAAAAATAAAAAGAAGAAAAAAATGGCAATGGAAGATGTGGCAGTAATACCAGAGGAGGTGAAAGGGAAGCGTAAACAAAAAAGGAAGCATCTGACAACTGATACTAATCGTTTTATGAAACTTCTGAAAGCAAAGGCTGAAGAGGTGGCAATAGCAGAAAAAAGGAATCCACCAGAAAGAGAAAAGGGAAAAAATTCTAAAAAAAATATTAAAGAAAGGGACAAGATTCAATTAAAAGAAATTATGAAGGTGAACCAAAAGAAAACGACAGTGGGCACTCAACAGATATAGTGGAACCTCCTAAGCGTATTGCGCCAATTTTTCTTCCAGCAAAGAAAAAAATGAAGATGGGTCCAGCAATAAAGATAGCTCCAATTTAAAAAAAAAAAAAAAAAACTGCAGGAGATGTGCTCGGAGGGGCAGAGTCCAGCGCCGGTAGCAAATGGTGAGAGCTACAAAATAGGGACTATTGTAGGGGTGCAATCTACATCCCTGGCAAATCCGGTGTCTGGAGGTTGTAAAGAAGTCTTCCAAAGCCTTCTTTGTGTTGATAATAGCTCTGAGTCAAAAGAAAATATGCAAAATCAGCCCCAGAGGGAGCACAAACAAACTATATGTGACAAAGCCTCTAATTTCGTAAATCAGCAGAGAGATCTCAGAGTATATATCTCAAGACTGACCCCAAAACCACAAGTGAGGGACCCGTTGAATCGCTCCAGGATTCTATTAGAAATTAAGTATATTCCGGGTCTGAAATATTTTTCCTCTGATGATACTGATGCGGTAAAATTTCCCCTCTCTCCTGATACAAACACTGTAGAACTAATATTGAAATCGAATTTGGGTTTGGAATCCATTTTGGGGGAGGAGGAAGCTTGGGGTTTAAGGGGCTTCAAAGTCTCTAAGGTATGCCCGGGGTAACCCCGTCTGTACAACGGAAAGGAAACTATCTGGGTAATCAAATCCAGAAAAATAGTAACAACACGGGAATAGCATCAATGGCAGCATGGGATACGGTTCCTGAGATAATTGCACAAGTCCTCCTCAGAATGGGTGTTCAACAGAAGAGCCTCTAGCAAAAAAAAAAAGAGGAAAAAAATAATTTAAAGTTTTTATCATGGAACTCGAGAGGTTACAACTCATTCATTTTAGAACCGAGAAAATCTTATATCTTTGGTTCCTTTGATTTGATCTTTCTTCAGGAAACCTGGTTGACTTGTGAAATGGGAATAGATGAATTTATCACGTACCAACAAATAGCAGCAATGTCAGATGGAGGGAGACCTTCGGGGGGGCTGATGATAAGTTGTAAAAATAATGCTCACTATGAAATCAGTTTGTTATCAAATGTGAAACGGGGGATTCTGATAGTGGTATTGGAATTGAAACCCTTAAATACGGGCCAGAATTGGATTTTGGTAAATTTATATTGGAATCCTAGTCAGTTTGGCCTCTTGGATTTTCTATCACAACTCTCTGATCTTTTGGTCGAGATGTTATCCAGATTTCCTAGGGACGATATACTAATAACTGGAGACTTGAACTCCCAATGTCTAACAACAAAAGATCAAGCCACAGGAAAAACTCGTCATCAGACGCAGAATGGGATAATGTGGGTTCATTTTATGAAAGGTTGGGATTTCTGGATGCTTAATGGAAATACTTGGGATGATATCCCGAGTAACCTTACTTGGCATAGGGGCCCAGCATTTTCTACAATTGATTATTTTTTTGCCTCTAACAATATTTATGAAAACTGTGCTACTCTATTGGTAGAGGAAGGAAATGCTGATGACCATGCTATGCTTAAGTTAGTAATTGATGTTAAATTGTCCACAACTGTTTCCACATATACAGATCAATTGAATGTGAATTTGGCTGGTAACTGTATTCGAAAATTTGATAAAAGTGGGAAAAGTTTGACTAACAAATTGCAAAATATGATAGCTGATGTCTCGGATTTGCAAATGTATGATACATGTAGTCCATCTAATTTTCATCTGTTTCTAATGGTTTTGGATCCTTAGAAACAAAATAACCAAATTCGTAAATCGTTTCATAAGCATACATTTAACGACCAGATATTGCAACAGAAGAGAGCTATAGGATCTAAAAAAACTGAGTTAAGAAGAGCGAATCACGATAGGAAATCGTTTGAGAGTGTGTTAATCTCCATTAATAATGAATATAGAAATTGGAAGAGATCTTTCAGGTCAATTATTTTCCAGCGAGATGGCGAAGATATGTTAAGGGTAATGAGTCAGAGAAACTCAAGAAATTTTTGGGCTATTTTAGGAGCCAAGCAAGATCAGCAGGTGGGAAACCAATTTTCTATAATACAAGAACATTTATGGGTGCATCACTTCTCGAGGGTATACAGGGCTGTAGGCTCTGATGTAGATAGTAGTTGGGAATCAGCTCACTGGTCACTCTCATATACTAAAGCTGATATAGAACTTTTAATAAAGAGTTCTTCTACATCGAGAGCGGCAGGGCCAAATGGGCTGAGTAATTGGACATTAAAAATGAATCCCTCACTGTGGGCCCATCTGCTTAAATTACTGTTTGATCAAATTATTAGAACACATCGGCTCCTGGAGTCTTGGAAAAATTCAATCACAATTTCCATTTTTAAAAAAGGGGATAGACTCCTATCGGTGAACTATAGGCCAATCTCGCTATTAGATGCTAATAGTAAAATCTTTGTAGGCCTAATTCTAAGGGAGCTAGAAGATTGGGCCAAATCAAATGGTATAATTCCGAAACAACAAACTGGCTTCAGAAAGGGACTATCTACCTCCTTGAATGGTTTGACTCTTAGCTGTCTAAATGTGGCAAACAAGCATGATAAACCCCTCTTCGGGGCTTGGATTGATCTCACCCAAGCCTTTAATACGGTCAATCGATCACTTATGTGGAAGAAATTGTATGCTTGGGGAGTTCCATCACACTTGCTCTCTATTCTAGTTGAACTCCATCAAAATACTAGAATGCGAGTAAGAATTTCTAAAAGTGGGCTATTGATACCCCCAATACGGGTTGAAAGAGGGGTACGCCAGGGTTGTTTGATAGCGCCTCTCATTTATTCTCTTTTTGGTTGATTTAGGAATGGGTCTGAATGATAGTGGCCTAATACCTCCACGGATAGGTTTAACCAAAATTAATTGGTTAGCCTATGCGGATGATGTGGTGGTACTGGACCACTCACAGGTCGGCCTTCAGAGATTGTTGCATAAACTTGACCTATATGCCCAAAAGAATGATCTTAAGATGAATCCGGAGGCCCTCCTGGCGGTGGACTTCGAAAAGGCGTTTGACTCTGTGGGGTGGGATGCTCTGTGGGCGATCATGGCTAGGATGAACCTGGGGCAGACATTTATATCATGGGTAAAACTTCTCTATGCATCCCCGGAGGCCACGGTGAGGGTGAATGGCGGGTCCTCCAAATGATTTCCCTTGGGTCGGGGCACGAGGCAGGGATGCCCGCTATCCCCACTCCTCTTCCTCCTGGCCATTGAACCGCTAGCAATTGGGCTTAGAGCTAATACCAACTGGAACGGATTCGTTTGGCCGGAAGGGGGAGAGGACAGGACTGCCTTTCGCTATATGCGGATGACCTTCTCATATACCTCAGTAACCCGAGCATCTCATGCCCGGCTGTCTCCCTCATTCTCAGGGAATATCAGAACTTTGCGGGCCTAAAGGTTAATGATGTCAAAACCATCTTCTTCCCGATTCAGGGTGGCGAGTCTGCGATCCCGGAGACCTGCCCATACCATGTCTCTATTAAGGAATTTAAATACCTGGGTATACGGCTTGACTCGACGCTCGATGAGTTCCTCCGACTTAATCTACAACCAGTAATTGAGTGGTTCAACAGAGACACCCCCCATTGGCAATCACTTCCCCTATCGCTAATGGGTAGAGCCGCGATATTCAAAATGATGACCCTCCCCAGACTGTTGTATGTTCTTCAGAACGCCCCATTCCTCATCCCCCGAGAAACCTTCGCACTCATTGACAAGAACCTACGCACACTGCTATGGGGTGGGAAACAATCCAGGATCGCCCTTGACACGCTCCAGAGATCAGTATGGGAGAGGGGCATCGGTTTACCCTGCATATGCACCTATTACCTAGCAACACAGTTAGGAGTGGTAAATGACTGGATGCACGCAGACCCCACATTGCCACACACCCGTATCGAACTGGAGATCATGGCCCCGTTAACACCGCTGCAAATCCTGTACGCCACCCACGACCAACTCCTGGCGCTGCCCAAAATGAACCACCATATCTGTCGCGCCTGTCGATACGCACACAAACTAATCGGCTGGAAAGGACAGCCAACACTATCACAACCCATCTGGCACAATGCGCTCCTCCCGGAAATAGTGAGAATGGGCTCCTTTGGTCACTGGCATGCAAAAGGAAGACCCACACTAGCACAGGTGATACAAGGGGGTCGCCTCCTGGGATTTGAGACCATCCAAGAACAATTCGACCTGGCACCCATGGACTGGTTTCAGAATGCGCAGCTGGCCCACGCCATCCGTACCCAATTCCCTGACACGACAACCACAGCCCCCTGCTCCCCCATCGAGACCAATATCCTCCCGCAATGCATCTCCTCTAAGGTCACCTCCACTCTCTACCAGACCCTTAACTCCTTTGGGGCTACACAGCTAGACGGGCTCAAAGCAAAGTGGGAAAGAGACGTAGGTCACCTGGAACCTGAAGATTGGGTTGATGCATTAATGTCTCCCAGAGAAATTGGTATTGAATCCAAGCTTAGACTAATACAGTTGAGAATCCTTCATCGCTCATACCACTCAGGTGCTGTAATGGCCAAATGGGGTGGACTAGAAGACGGGACATGCGTTTGATGCAAAAATGAACCTGCCACCTTCTACCATATGATATGGGACTGTCGGGTGTTACAGGCCTTCTGGGAGGACTGTATTAGTAGAATCTCTGCCGCCCTGGCAACACCAATTCCCAGGGATCCCAAAATGGTACTCGTAGGCATCTGGGGTGAAGTAGACCTGTCAAAATATGAGAAAATGTTTCTGGCAATTGCGTTGGGGGCAGGCAAAAGACTTATTGCAGCTAATTGGGGATTTGCCGACCCACTGTGCTTGAACCGTTGGAGAACGAGCTGGACAGGTGCGCAGCTTCAGAGCGCCGGATTTATAATGCACAGGGCTGCCCCCGTAAATTTGAAAAAATATGGGGTAAATGGCTAGATGCTCACTGAGATCTGCTGGTGGGGGTAGATCAATATCACTGTTAGCATTGGTTGTCTGCCTTGTTTTGTTATTGTCTAGCGGTCCTCGGCCCTTTGGTCCCCTTCTAGCTGTTATTAATGCTATGCTGCCTTCATCCTATGTATGCCGATGATCCATGTTTGTTTTTCTATGTAGTGTTGTTCAAACTCAATAAACAGAGTTATAAAAAAAAAAAAGATTAATCCGGAGAAATCAAGGATCCTTATATTTAAACAACCGAAAAAAATAATCAAGAACTACTCGTGGGAATTGGACGATAGAAAAATTGAGATAGTCTCTGAGCTAACATATTTGGGAGCCACAATTAAATCCTACCCGACTAAGAGTCATTTATTAGAAATGATTAATTTAAAGGCCCTTAAATTGGGGGCACAGATGAAAAGGATAAAAATGAAATTCTGCAAATTTTTGATACTCCATTTGATAAAATTCTATATAGGAAAGGTGGTCCCGATCATTCTGTATAGTATGGATACAAATCTACTCGCATTGGATGTAAATTGGGACTTGATTGAATCAAAACTCTGGAAATCAATACTATCTCTTCCAAATTGTGTTACAATTGCCTCTTTGAGGTATGAATTGGGGCTCTCTTCTTTAAGATCGTGGCTGGAGTGGAAATGGATTTCCCTATATAGGTCCCTGTTGGTTCCTATAAAGGATGCCCTATACGAGGATCTGTCCATCCTGCTCCATGATAATACTAATATATTTCTTGAAAAGTTAAGACTGAAATGTCAAGATCTATTAAACAGTTCAGACTGTACAACAGATATGTTGATCCAAAACCCAATGAAAGTGAAAGGTAGTCTGAAAAGGTGGGATTGGATGACCACCGAAGAAAGGATGAGGATGACAAAATTATCACAATAGTTCTCCAGTATGGGTAGAAAAAGGACAAGTCTTCCCCCATATCTGGAAAAATATCCAGATCCACGCTCCAGGGATAGGGAACCGGGATGAGAGTTGTAAGTTTTATTAATGTTTTAGTTCTAATTTTCTTTCTTTTTTATTCTCATTGGTTCAAATGTTTTTAGATAAAATATGTATTGTTGTCTGTTTTTGTTGGAATTTTCTTTTTGTGAAATGTTTTATATGTAAAGAACAGTGTAAAAAGTCATACTTTGGCTAATGCACAATAAATAAAAAATAAAAAAGTTATTGTTCTCTTTCTCCCTCAACCCTCATCTTTTTTTTTGTCTTGTGGTGCCTTAAAACACCAATGATTGTGTAGGCACCTTACAAATATCCAATAAATAAATAAATAAATACATAGCCAATGGAGTAACCTCATGAGAGTCATAGAAGAAAACCTCTGGAGTGCAGTATGTGTCATATTCCTGGACATCTGCATGCACATTTCTGCTGCAGCATGTCATTGGTGTTTACAAACAGCTCTTTGCATACGTGTACCTCAGAGGCGTTGCTAGGGGGGCTAAGGGGGCTATAGCCCCTGGTCTTTTGGTTGTAGCCCCGGATAGAAAATCAGGAGCTACAACCAAAAGGCTAGCTAGCACCCAGTCATGACAATTCTGACATTAACGTAGCCCTGGGTGTTTTCCAGACCTAGCAACACCCCTGCTTGCCATGCATGCCTATTGAGAGTTTCTGTTGCTTTGAACATGCTCAACAGGCTTGCGCGGCAACAAGCTCATGTGCAGTGGGATTATTTCTGACCCCATTGCTGGTGCATTATACAATGAGATGCATATGTCTGCGCAGGAGTGCTGACTTATGCGATGGAAGCTGCACTGTGGTATGATGAAATTCCCCAGGCACTGATATTGTAAAGTTTCAGTCAGTCGGCCTCATTACAAGTTTGCCGGTCCAGAAATAAGGTGCCAGTAATAACGTATACCGGAAAACTACACATCTGACGGTAGGGGTTCTTATCTACTAGCAGGCCTGACCTGCTGGTAGATCAGGGCCCTACCGGCAGATAAATGCCTGAATCACCGGCACTGGTACTAACGGTGCCAGTGATTCGGGCTACGCCATCCCATGGAGTCTGATTGGACTCCATGGAATGGGGAGTTACCAGTATCTCCGCCGCCTGTAATATCCCAGTAATACCAGGATATCGGGCAGTGGATATGATGCGATAGACCCCCGGAATTACCACCGGGACACTGGGATACTTATAATGAGGCCCACTGTATGAAATCACATGACATGAAGGCAGTTTACTGAAGGGCACGTACTACATATATTTTCCAACTCAGTGCAATGTCATTTTTTACCTGATTTGCATCTGGGCATAAAATGCCCAGTTGCAGCAATACACATTTGCAACAGGGCAATTTGAGCCCTTTGGAAAACATGTACACATTTGTCAGTGCCGAACTGCAAGACACCAGTGCAAAATGACCAGTCACAACGTCATATACGTGAATACTTTACTCTATGTTAGAGTCCTTATCTGTTTAAGTAGGGCCAGAAAATAACAATGCACTTGTTTTGTAAATGCAAAAACCCCACATGTGCTATCTATTCAGAAAACTGATTTTGCAATCCGCAATTTGCTATATCAATTGGAGTCTCTTGTTTGCAACCCCTTGCAAGTCGCAAGAAAAATGGGCGGGTACTACATGTTCGCACCACTCATAAGAGAATTCTTCAATGCAAGCATCAGATCAAAGGGATTGCTGCCTGCATCCCCAAACGCTTCTCCTCGGTGCAGCATTTCTGTTTTTCATTATAACAGTTGTCCCTTGAAGAGGCAGAGGCCACAATATAGGCAACACCCACTGTCCCTTGCAGGCCTCCGTTCTAAATGTGCCACTCTGTGCTAAGAGGCACACCTGGCCCCTTCCTACAGGTGCTGGGCAACTGTGGATTTAGTGAATAGCTCAGGGGCAACGTGTTTGTCTTGGAAGCAAGACAACACAAAGCAAAACAGGTTCGAATCTCCGTCCTGTCCTAAGAGACTGGCCTTCGGTAACAATTGTGTTATAAAATGAGTTAATTTAATTAAAGAGAAGGATTTATGCATGCAGCCCACTTGCTTAGTGGGGAATCACAACCCCCAGAGTGCCTTTATGGCAGAGTTAGGATCGCAGGACCACTGGCCTCTGGAGGGAGAGAATACTATATTCTGAATAGTGTGTCATCCAAAGACCCGCTACTGGATCTGACCCGCTACTGGATCCGCGTACCACGAAAACACCAAAACCCTTCAAATTGATAAATTAAGCCCATTGCGAGCCCCCACAAACACTCTGGAGGAGGGCCTCTCCCAGGAAGACATCCGTTTACATCAAACTTGTCCCTTCAGTCCTACACACAGCCGGAAGTCAGAGCTATATTGAATATCTTAATGAAATTCAAGATTGCTGCCCCACCTGTCCTAGTCCCTGTGTAACTAGGCCCCCCCCTGTGAGAGCCAATTGAAAATAACCAATCACAGTGCAGCTCTCCCTACAACCTTCCGATTATGAACCAGAGATCCAGGAAACTAAAAAAGGACTCTTAGCCAAAGTCAGTTTATGTATTGTTGGAGCAGATGAAGGGAAGAGTCTGAAAGGAGTTGGGGAGCAGAACAAGGAAGGATTGTGGTGACCGTAGGAGAAACTGGGAAAATTGTTGGAAAAATTGGAGAAAGATCAGGAGGAGGAGGCCAGAGAGTGGTTAAAGGAGGTTGGGAAGCTGAAGGTGGAGTTTGGAAAGACCAAAAGGAAGGAAGCACAGTAAAGGAGGCCAGAGAATTGTTCAAGTAGGTTAGGAAAGGTCCGAAAGGAAAGGGCCGATTCAAGGAGGAGGTGGTTTAACAGCATCAGATGGCGAAAGGAGGTGCAGCCCAGGGAGAATTAAGAAAGACGTTTTACAACTGCAGGAGGTGTAATCAAGAAAGGAGAAGGAGTTAAGGAGAATGCTAAGGTGGTATAGCAAAGGAGGAGAAGCATGAGAACCAAAAAAGGAGGAACCTGGGAAGAGTGGTGCTGGGTTAGGGGTGAGACCCTGATTTGAAGAGGTGGAACCCAATGGCACGTAGGAATGAGTGTGTGGTCTGCTTTCCTACCTACATGAACCTTAAAGTTCCTCAGAGCTGCTGTCTTCAGAATTCGTACAAGCACAGCAAGACGATCCCTCAATATGCAAAGCTTTTCAGAAGGCTTAGGGCCTCATTGTGAGTTGGGCAGTATCCTGGCGGTACATTTATTTTGTGCCCTTTGGACTCAATGGCGATTATTTGGCAGATAAACTGCGGCTGACAGTTGGAAGATTTACCTTCGGGATTTTCCTGGAGGCAAATCCTCCACTCCAGGCCCAAGCTCATCATTTGGCTTAGTGGTAAATTTGGTGGAAACAGTTACTGCCTACTTTACCACTCACCGCCAAAACGGTAATGAGGCCGATATCATTTGAGGAAGGCCAGTCGACTAAGGGGTCATATTTTGTTGATAGGAAAGGGCTCCTCCATCAGGCACACAATAACCGCCAAGTGGATGAACAAACAACTATCAGGTTTTGGAACCCCCACAATATTGTTTTACTGTCTAATTTATGATTCCTATAGTGTATGTGCTTATTGTTATGGAAAAATCCGAAATACATTTTTTGATTGATTGAAAACCTAATCAGAGGAATTAATGTGAACCTACAGTATCGCCAAAATAACTTTTGAGTTAATAGTTAATAACTTCTGAGTTTGGACGAGTATTGGTGCCAATTTTGTTTTCAATCTATCATATAATACCTTTTTGGCTAATTTAGAAAAGACTGGGAAGCCTAAACATACTAAAATATCAACTTCTTGCAGCCTGATATTGTTAACAAACCATGTATGGCCCTGCTTGACTTTAGATAGTTTTGTTACCAAAATTGCTGATTTTGGAATGCTCAGGCTCAAATTATTCCTGTACAAATAGGCATATAAGCAACCGAGAGCCCGCTGCAACCCAATTGGATTATTGGCAAGTAGGATAATATCATCAGCTTGGAATAATGATGGAACTGTGAACTCACATATTCTAGGCGGAAATAATCTGCATGCAACCAATTCCTCTACAAAGTCAGATAGAAAAAAGGTTAAAAAGAGAGGGGGCTAAAACACATCCTTGTCGAAGTCCAACATAGGTTTTTACAGCTGCCCCCACGTTACCTTCTTGGTTGAGACAAACTTGTATATATGTGATGGAGTGGAACTCTATTAACAGTTTTAATACCCCCTCGATATCCCATATCCGGCTAGTTTATTCCATAATCTGATTCTTTTGACACAATCAAATGTGCTAGACAGGTCTGCACAAGCCATATGTAAAGATGGTTGGTCTTCACATCGTGCCTTGTCTTGTAATAATCGAAGTATTAAACCATTCAGGGAAGTTCCACATTTCTCCCGGAGACCTATCTCAAAGACATGGGCTTACCTATCGAATTTGCCCAGGTTTTAAGATCCAACAACAAAAGAGAGGCAAACATTGTCGAAGAGGAGTCAAGGAGGGCCATTGGGTGGTAATTGCTTGGGTTCTGATGATTCCCATTTATCAAAAGACAGGATAATGGCTGAGGAACAATGCCCTCTTTTGCAACCAAGAGAAACAAATTATGCAACACCTTTGTCCATACGTTCAGATCCATTTTTAAAAGCAAATTTGGTAACAGCCAAACATTGTCGAAGAGGAGTCAAGGAGGGCCATTGGGTGGTAATTGCTTGGGTTCTGATGATTCCCATTTATCAAAAGACAGGATAATGGCTGAGGAACAATGCCCTCTTTTGCAACCAAGAGAAACAAATTATGCAACACCTTTGTCCATACGTTCAGATCCATTTTTAAAAGCAAATTTGGTAACACATCCGGTCCAATAGCCTGGGATTTCTTTGACTTGTTGATCAAGTGCACTATATCCTCAGTGGAAAATTGATATTTCCAAGCACCAAGAGTGACACACGAGAACTGTAACGAGGTGTTCACCAAGGATCCACATTACTTTGAGTAAAACTCATTCCAAGTGCCTTCAGAAATGACATTATTAATAATGTCTAGATGATTACTACCTTTGATATATGTACTATTGACAAAACTCCAAAAGGAATGAGTATCACATTTCTTGGCGAAATTATGTATTTTATTCGGTTTGTATACGAATTCTGTATTCTGGTGGTATTTGTGTTTTAAATGTTCTACTTTTTAACAGAGGTCGAAGTGGACAGGCACTATAGGGTTCGGCGTTCCTCTACTCTTTGATTAAATCATTCATTGTTCTCCTACTTTTTCGCAGCACTGGTAACTATTTGTAGACTGCAGGTCGAAGGGCATGTTTGGATTTTGCTGTCTTCTCTCGAGGGATTGGAACGTCGACCCTGCTTGATCTGCTCCAATGTCACGCACCGCTGTGTTCTGCATTTTCAAATAATTATCGAGAAATACATGCAGTCACAGCCAGCGCTGGTCATTGGGACGGCTCTCTCCGGATCCGAGATCCGGCACCAGATGTGTAGCGGGATCTGGGGATCCGGCCAGAGTCAGCCCCCAAAACCATGCTCTGCGCTGGGTTACTTTTAAAAAATAAAAAGAGAGCCCACGACGGCGGGGTGCGGAGCAGCTTGTGCACAGTGCTCTGCTCACACAGGGCAGATTAGATCTCCGAGCCCCCACCTTGGTGTACTCAGAGTCTAATCTGCCCCACGGTGCAAGCGGGCTGTGCACACGGCATATAGCATTTTTGTTATTTTGCCCCCCTCCCGCCCCCACCTCCGTGCTTTAATTTTCACTGTGCATCCATTTGCTTTGTCTCTCTGGTGTTTCCTCTTAGTTGGTTATACGTATGTGTATAACCAACTAAGAACTAACACCAGAGAGACACACGGAGCCAGCACACATTCAAATCTGACCTCTATAAAATGCAGCACATCAGATACGTTATATATTATGTGATGTGCTGCATTTTTTAGAGGCCAGATTTTAATGTGTCCTGACTCCGTGACCCTGTGTAATTTTGTCTTGTTTAGGTTCGTGCACGGAGTAAACGTGTGATTTGTGAGTGATGATGTGGGCAAATGTTATGTGTCTGCATACTGGCTGCCAGGGTTGGACTGGGGCATAAAATTGTCACGGCTCCAATGCAAAAGTGGCCCACAGTTGCACATGGCCATTCATTCCTTTATTGCCCGAATGTTTGATATTGCTGTTTTAAACTATTATTTTGGATATTTCCTTTGAGCGGAGGTCAACTGCCAGCTCTGCCCCCTCTAAGGCCCGCCTCAGATACCGCCCCTGCCCCAAACTCCACCCCCACCCCGGCCCTTGTGCGATCCCCCACCAACATTTTTCCACTGGGTACAGCTGTGTGTGTGGTTAATGGGTGAGTGGGAGGGGTCTTGGCAGGGGTGGACTGGGAACCAAAAGAGGCCCTGGAAATCATTTTGAAAGTGGCCCCATATTACACATGTTCAGCAGGCCCACCCCTTTTCCTATGGGAACATTCGAAAATACCACACAAAAGAGGCCCAAGGTGCAGAGGCCTACTGGGAAATCTCCAGAGTTCCCTAAAGGCCAGTTCACACCTGGGTATTTGGCTCGGTCCTTAAGAAGTGTGAATGGTGGGTGACTGGAAAGGGGAGGGTGTAAGAAACTCCAAGTTGTGGGGGACAATGACTGAAAGTAAAGGTGGTCCTTTAAGATGACAGGCTATGACAGTGTCTGGTTGCAAGCTCCTAACTAGCCATCATTTGAACTGAGGGACAAAGAGATCAAGCGACTTATCCCCAGAGTGCAGGGTGGCAGGGTGGCTCGTCCATTATGGGTGAGGGGGTGCCGACCCGTCAGTCTACTCGCCTATTACGAAGGAGCCGCAGGTTACAATGTCAAAGGAAAATGCTGTTACCCAGCGCACATGTCAAATGGACCATGCAAGGTTGCGAGTGTTTCTTTTCCCCAGCCTTGCATAACCTATTGGGGATTAAGGCTGAGGAATTGCATGTCTGAATATGCGAGGGGCGCTCCTGTACCTCCCCGCACATTAAGAATGAATGGGACGCTGACAATGTGGCACTTTGGCTCATGTGCACATGAGCAGGAACTAGGAAGTGCTTTGTACTTCTTGGTTCCTGTTCTTGTGTGCACGTTCCTGGGGCCGTCTTCATGGGAGCCAGTATCTTGGTGAGAAGCAGAATCCAGAGCACAGCGAAAAGTAGGTGTAGAATTGTATATGCATGATATGTATGTTGTTATGTGTGTATGTATTTCTGTTTAAATGAGCAAGTGTTTGATTTATAGGTGGTTGGGTGCGCATGTAACTAAACGAGTGTGTGGTGCGAGGGTGCACATGTGAATGAGTGAGTGTATGCTGTATGAATAAGAGAGTGAATGTTGACTGAATGTATGTTTGAATGACCAAGCAAATGAGCAAGTGAATGTGCATGTCCTTGTGTTGGGTTTGTGCCAGCCCGGGAGGCTGATCTGGGTGGTAGGAGGAGTGAGATATTTAATACTGGGCATCTATAATAAAGCAAGCATGATGAGTGTTTTTATGTGGCTAGGCTTGTAGTTTGGTGCTGCCAGTCTAGCCATTTCTCACTGTGGCATGCCATTTTTTACTCAGCATATATCTATGATAAAGAAAGCATGATAAGTGTAATTACGAGTCTATACTGGCATTTTGGGGCAGCCAGTGTAGTTGTAGTATCTTACCGGGGCATGGCATTTTTTTTTACTGGCCCTGTATAATAAAGAAACATGATTAGTGTTTTTACATGTCTTAAATGTTTTCCTATTCTGGCATGGCATTTTTAATTGCAAAACCAACAGGAGTATGTTCTTACATGTGTGTACTGGCATATATTGGCAAAGCCAGCTTGGACATGTTTTGTTATACTGTCATGACTGGCATCATGCAAATGTATAGAAACAACCAGAGCAAAAACAAAATATAGTGGCATATATTGCGAGCAAAGGCATCATGAAAATATGTTAGGAAATGCTCTTGTGCACTGACGGTGACTTGCATCGTTTGGATTTTTTCATGAGTTACCCTACAAAACTGATTGCAAACTCTCTGGCTTTTTACCCAATTTGTCACAGAATGTGTGCTGTATGAAGCACCATTTTAACTCATCATTCAGAAAATGTTCCGGGTTACTCCCTACTTTGTTGTTTCAGGCTCCCTTGCTAAGGTCAGTTGCTCTTGTATATTTGTTGCAAATATGTACGGCCCTCCAATTAAAGAAATCACCAGCCGCCAGTGTTGGATGGACACAGTCTACAGTAGAACAGGCCTCTAGAAAACATAGTTGCACTGATTCACAAAAGAGTCCTGTGTGTTGTGGGGGAGGGGCAGTGTAGCCCTGCCCTCACTGCAGATGTGTCGATAATTAGGAATGCATTTGGCTCCCAGGCTAGTGCATGTGAATGTCAGAAGTCACTTAATAATATCTTGTTTTATAAAACACTCATTGCCGAATCCCTCCTGCTTCTAAGTACTCTAATAGCAGGTGTTATTATCATCCAATTTAATGTAATGGAAGTTATATAACTTGGAAGCATGTGTGGCTTAGTAAGGCCCGCCAGGATTCATACCGCTGACTGGAGGTGGCACAAAAATCTCTGCAGTAGACATTTAACTTGCTGAGCTGCCTAACCGGCTTATTTTACTAGTCCAGCAGTCTCCAAGATCTGCTCCCCACCTTGGGCTCCCTCTGTTACTTAAAGGAAGCTTGAGGAGCAATTACTTCTTGACCTGTGTACAGAAATAGCCCAAGCCTTGCAGCAATAGGCATGCTTTGAGTATGAGTATATATATATCCTGTGGTTTGCTGAACTACTTGCGTGGGAGGGTTTCGGGCTTACATCACTATCACAGACATATTTCAGAATTAAAATTCTGTGGCCATTCTGGTGTTCCCAAAAGGCTTCTTGCTTTTATTGAAATTATCAAGACTCAGTCACTCCTGCAAATGCCCCCCAGCTGCACTTGATTTGATTTCTTCTGGACTTGAATGAATGAGCATTGCTCAACCTGATCTCCCCCTCAGCTTGCTCACATCACTCTCCACTCCCCCTCATAGTGAACTGTGTCCATTTCCAGCACTGAGGAGTAGGCATTTTACACTGTGCGCCACTTGTCATTGATGCCCTCTACCGGGTATTACAAGTTGGCTGGGGTCTGTTATGTAACCTTCCTGACGTCAGAAGCACCGAAAGGCAAGGTCAACAGCATTGCATATCTGAGCGCATGTTGGTGTAGCCAACCGATTACCCTCCAGATGTTTGGCCTACAACTCCCATGATCCTTCACCACAGACTATGCTTGCAGGGGCTGATGGTAGCTTTAGCCCGCAACATGGTGGATTACAGGTCGGCCACCACTAAATCAAGGATGTCCTAGGATATACGCTACCCTCCCACCCCCCTTACCATATACCCTTTAGGCACAATGTGCCCCCGGCACACAGGGAAGGTGTAGTGCAATTTGGGCACAGGCAGCTACCATTTTACCTTCCCAAATCCCCTTTATGATTCCTGCACGGTGCAACTGTGTGATCCTGGTTAAATAACTTTTTCTGTGCCTCAATCGTCATATCTCCCAAAATTGTCAGTACCTTGAACCTGACCAAAGGCACATATGAAATACTGTATAAAAAGAACCATACAACAGTTCACCGAAAAAGAGTCGGTAAATGTAATACCTATCGGAGAGATGACTACCCTGGATTTAAAATGATGTCAAAAGGGGGCTGGCTCTAGCTTTGCTGGATGAGTTAGTCTGTCCATCTGCTAGGCACCAAGAAAGGGAAAAATTTGGGGTGGCAAAGGCCAGAACCACAATCGACCATAGGGGGCGAGAGGGGCATAATACCCAATGGGTCTCATTACGAGGCTGGCGGCCGCGGAATGAACGGTGCCGGTAAGTTACCGTTCATTACGGGCCGCCACATTACGAGTTTGCTTGCGGGTGGCGGTATGCACGGCTGGCCCAGACCAGACGTGCATACCGCCACCCGCGAGCAGACTAGGATGCTAACAGACCCGTCATTAACGGGTCCTTTGTTAGGATCCTCCCCATTCCCACTGGGCCCTCTGGGGGCTCCAATGGGAATGGGGATGTGCCGGATCCGGGTCCCCAGAAAAGGGAATTACTGGGTCTGCAAAAGTTAGAATGGCGCGGTAATTCTCTTTTTCCGGGACCCGGACACGAGTTTGGAGGCAGCCATGCCGCTAAGAACGGCATGGCTAACTCCAAACTCCTAATGAGGCCCAATGTTTCTGCTCTGCTGCACCAAAATCCAGTTTAAGAGTAAATAAACAAACATTGATTTTTGTTGGTTTCAGATTTGCAAAGAAAAGCTCTTCTTTCAGTGTATCAATTATTGGTGAGTGTCTTTAGCTAAATTAGCTGGAAATGGCGTTTTGTTTAGATTGTGCTTATTCTGATTTGCAGAATGATAGCGGGTAGGATCTTAGGCAACAGTGCTGCACAAATGAGCCACTTAACATTTCTTCCAAAATGTCACAACGCTTGTTGCGAAAGTCAAGTGTATCGCCCACTTAGATGTCAGTGTCCTTAACATGATATACTCCATCATAGGAGAATGCCACGATCGTGCCTGCGAGGTGAGCCACTGGAAACAGCGAACCCCCCCCCCCCCGCCCACACTCCCCTGTGAGAATCAGCTTTATGACGTCAGAGAGAGCCTAACCTGCGGGTGTATATATTGACTGAAAGCGCAGCCTGGACATCTTTGAGTTCTTACGCCAGAGGGAGTGTTATTTTGCACATGTTTACAGCAGGTATCAGCATAACGGGTGTTAATTCTGGTCTGATCTCAGCCCTATGAAGCCAGAGAGAGCTTAAACATGGCTCCTGACTCAAGTTTTTTTGGCGGATGTCAACCACCTTGAAATCAGGGGACTCACCTGCCAAGCTCCCAATAGACCCATTCGCTCCAATGGGCTCTCACCAGCCAAAAAATAAATCGGGTGTTTTGAACCGCTTTGGGGACACATGGAGGCGCATATATTGAATGACAGGGCACATTTTATTTATTTACTCATCTGAAAGCCTGTGTACATGGACCAAAGTGCGCGAGGAGAGATGTTTTCAGAGTGTTAATATGTTATGTGGTATATTTGGTTGTAATTGATTGCAATTCATGTTAATAAAAAAAGTTTTAGGTTTTTATCAACACAGTAGGACCACTACAGTAGGGCAACAGCTCCCTACGGCGGTGACAACACGCAAAGCGGGCAGTCTCTACTGTGCATCAGAAAAACATAAATTTCAGTGGGATAAAGACAATGCAGTTTTCATTCACACAGTAGGACCACTATATATTTCCTAAGGCAACAGTTCCCAATATCCATGACAACAGGCGAAGTGGGCAGTCTCTACTGCACATGACTGCATCGAACAAATGTACAGCTGGCCTAATATATATTTCCTAAGGCAACAGCTATCTCTAGAAGTGATAACAAATGCGAAATAGGCAGTCTCAACTGCGCATGACTGCATCGGACAAACATACATCTGGCCTTTTATTATATTGTATGATGATTTTTTGTTTGTTTTAGTGCTTGCCTACCATGAGGATCGCAGAGCGTCTTACATAATTCAAATAATGAAAAGGTGGGAGTTGAAAAAAGAAGTGCCAAAATGTTTTCAGAAAAAGATAGAAAGCTTTGGATAGACAAGTGATAGCAGTGGAGGAGGGCAGGGTTATGTGTGGGGAAACAGGTATGTTTAGAGGCACTTTCTGAAAGTGGTGATGGAGGAAACAGTGCATATGTGAAGCAGTACAGTGTTCCATGCCCTGTATGCCGAGTGGGTAAATGCTTGTTTATGTGTGCATGTGAGTTTGTAAAGTGGAATGTGTAGGAGGTGTTGGCTGGCTTGTCTGGTGTTTGTGTGGGTGATGGGTGTGAGTTTGTCATGAAGGTAACATGCAGTTTTGAGTTGGATGGCTTTGAATACAATGCAGAGTCCTTTGAAGGCAATTCTCTAGGGTGTGGGGAGCCAGTGGAGCTGGGCAAGAGTGGGGGTGATGTATGAATCTTTGGGTAGGTGGAGGATGAGTCAGGCTGCTGCATTTTGCATGGCTTGCAGGGGGGCAAGGCTGCTGTTGGGGAGTCCAGTGAGGGGAGCATTTCAATAGTCCAGCTTCGAGAGCACCTGTGCTTGGACTGCGGTGCAGAGGTTGTCAGGAAAAAGGATACGTCTGATTTTACATAGGAGGTTGAGTTGTAGATTGCATGTTTTGGTGACATTGGCTATGCAGCTTGTGAAGGAAAGGTTGGGGTCGAAGGTGAAGCCAAAGGATTTAACAAGTGTGGAAAGTGATTTGTGTGGGTGGTCCATGGAGAGTTCTTAGAGCCAGGGGGTGAGGTCAGGTTTGTGCCTTGGGGGCAGATAAGGAAGTATTCTGTTCTGGAAAGGTTGCGTTTGAGGAAGTGGGTGGCCATCCAATTGGTAATGGTTGAGAGAAAGGTTTTTGAGGGTGTGGAGTGGTGAAGGGGATGATATTTGGAAGTATATTTGTGTGTCATCTGTGTATTGGTGGAAATGTGTGTTGTTTTTGCTAAGGGTCTGTCTAAGAGATTCAACATATGAAGATAGGGAAGAGCCTTGTGGCACCCCATACTTAACAGGGATGGGGTCTGATGGATAAGGGGGCATGGAGACAAACTTTGTCCTGTCAATGAGAAAGGAGGTGATCCAATCGAGTATGGTGCCAGATAGATTAATCCTGTGGGATGGGATGTCTAGTAGAATGGTGAGGTTGATGGTGTTGAAGGCAGCAGAGTGGTCGAGGAGTACATGTAGTGCTGTGTGTCCTTTGTCTGTGATGCTGTGGAGGTCAAAGAGGATGTGAAGAGTAGCAGTCTCAGTGTTGTGTCCAGGCCGAAAGCCAGATTGGAAGGGATTGAGTAGGTTGTGGTTGTTAGTGGTGATGCGTTGTTGCAGTTGGGTAGTTACAAAGCGTTCCATGCTTCTGGAGAGGTATGGTAGGATGGTAATGGGGTGGTAGTTTTCATGGAGTGTGATGTGGAGAGATGTTTTTATGAGGAGGGGTCAGATATGTCCCATTATGAGTGTAGTGGGGATAGCACCATGTGAGAGACCGGAGTTGATTATGTGGAGCCAGTGGAGAGCTAGGGTGGTGATGCAATTGGATGCAGCTTGAGGTGGGCATGCATCATTCAAGAAGAGTGCAGGAATTATTTTGGCAGTGAGAATTATGAGGAAGTCTGTGTTGATGGGGTGGAAGGTGTCCCACAAGTTGGAATGTTTGGAAGTGGGGCAGGGGTGAGCGGGAGAGCTAAGGGGAGGGCTGTCCCGATGTTGCAAATTTTGGAGTTGAAGTAGTTCATGAGGGAGTTGCACACTGCAGTGGATGGGGGTGCAGAAGTTGTGGATGGTGCTCACGAGAGGGACTTGATGATGTTGAATAGTTTCTGGGTACGATTGGTTGCGGATTGGATTTCTTGGAAGTAATGGGTGGCTTTGGCATTGTGAATTGCTTTTTATATTTGTTGGGGCAGTGTCTGAGGGGTGTCTTGGTTGAGGGGCATGGTTATTTTGGCAGGCTCTTTCTAGTCATCTGGATTCCTGATTTATAGAGTGGAGGGAACTGTTGAACCATGGTTTGTGGTGGTTGTTTGTAATTTCTGGGGTGCAATTATGTTGGGTGCATGTGTGATGATGGTATTGTATTGGTGGAGTAGGATGGAGGGGTGTGAGTGTGGGGAGGTGGAGTGGTATGGGTGGTGCTAAGGCTATGTCTGTTATGTGTTTGGTTTTTCTTGCTTGGGGTTAAGGGAGATGTGTGTGTGTGTGGGATATTTGTGGTAGTATAAGTGTGAAGGGGATAGCAATGTGGTCAGACCACAATACCCAGATTTAATTATCCACCAAGACATATTTGCTTCAATATTTGCTGTTGCTTTGGACATGCTCAACAGGCTTGCGCTGCAACAAGCTCATGTGCAGTGGGAATTTTTCTGACCCCATTGATGATGCGTTATACAATGAGATGCATATGTCTGCACAGGAGTGCTGACGTATGCAATGGAAGCTGCGCTGTGATATGATGAAATTCCCCAGGCACTGATATTGTAAAGTTTCAGTCAGTCGGCCTCATTACAAGTTTGCCTGTCCAACAAAAGGTCCAGGGTGTTGCCAGCAATGAGTGTGGGATAAGTGGTGAGTTGTGCGATGTCATAAGGGGTGAGTGGAGCGAGAATACTCTTTAGTATGGGATTTGTGTCTAGAAGGGAACTACTGGGGTTGAAGGTGCCACATTAAAAACATTTGAGCTTTAACACCAGAGTCTAATATTTTGAAAATGTATAAATCAGATCTCAGGAGTACTGATGTCACTACTGTTCTGATAGCTTGAAGAAGTCAGGGAGAGTTTAACCCCTTAAGTTCTGAGGGTGCCAGGGATCATTTGCTAGTTACATGGCTCATGCTTTGCCTGCAATGTATCCCCCTCGTCACCTTTCTCCCGAAGGGGCACAATGTGTAAACGAAGCATTTTTGTGTGGGTCCATACAGCGTTTGGAGCTACACATGAATTACCTGCTTGAGGCAGCATTGTAGGTGTCCTCTTAGCACTTGCCTAGCCCCTGCACCCTTCTTCACCCTCCGTCCACCCCCCCTTTCCATTGCACTCTCTCCTCTTTACCCTGGACTTCCCTTCCCACCCTAGCACTTTGCATTTCATGCAGTCTGGCACCACCCCTCTCCCTCGCACTTCTTGTTGCTGCACTTGCACGATCCGAATGTCACAAGGCCTAGTAGGGCCTTCATTGTTATCTTTCTCCCTTGACCCCCACCTTTTTTTGTCTTGTGGTGCCTTGAAACACCTTTTGTTGTGTAGGTGCCTCACAAATAGCCAATAAATAAATAGCCAATGGTGTACACTCATGAGAGTCATAGAAGAACACCTCTGGAGTGCAGTATGTTTCATATTCTTGCAATATTGCTTGGATCACAGAAAGGGCTTCCTGGACATCTGCATGCACATTTCTGCTGTGGCACATCACAAACAGCTCTTCGCATATGTGTACCTTGCCATGCATGCCTATTGAGCATTTCTGTTGCTTTGGACATGCTCAACAGGCTTGCGCTGCAACAAGCTCATGTGCAGTGGGATTTTTTCTGACCCCATTGATGATGCGTTATACAATGAGATGCATATGTCTGCGCAGGAGGGCTGACTTATGCGATGGAAGCTGCGCTGTGGTATGATGAAATTCTCCAGGCACTGATATTGTAATGTTTCAGTCAGTCGGCCTCATTACAAGTTTTCCGGTCCAGAAATAAGGTGCCGGTAATAACGTATACCGGAACCTTTCCGGACCGGAAAACAAGTCTGCCGGTAGGGGCCCTTATCTACTAGCAGGCCTGAACTGCCGGTAGATCAGGGCCCTAGCGGCCGATAAATGCCTGACTCACTACCACTGGTACTAAAGGTGCCGGTGATTCGGACAACGCCATCCCATGGAGTCCGATTGGACTCCATGGAATGGGGAGTTACTGGTGTCTCCGACACCTGTAATATCCCAGTAATACCGGGATATCGGGCGGTGGAGATGGTACGGTAGTCCCCCGGAATTACCACTGGGATACCGGGATACTTATAATGAGCCGCACTGTATGAAAACACATGGCATGAAGACAGTTTACTGAAGGGTACGCACTAGACAGACTTTCCATCTCAGTGCAATGTCATTTTTTACCTGATTTGCATCTGGGAATAAGATGCCCAGTTGCAGCAATACACATTTGCAATAGGGCAATTTGAGCCCTTAGGAAAACATGTACAAAATTGCCAGTGCCGAATTTCAAGGCACCAGAGCAAAATGTACCAGTCATAACGTCTTATAGGTGAATACTTTACTCTGTTTTAGTGTCCTTTTCTATCTGTTTAAGTAGGGACAGGAAGGTATCTGGTCATTGCATCGAATGCTAAACCGTTGAATGCCATACCATAGAAATCCAAATGCATCGAAAAAAAAAGCATCAAAGGCATTTTTTTAAATGGTAAAGGGTTTAGTTTAATTATAATGGGTTTTAAAGGTTAACACAAAAGGAGGGTTATGGGGGAACCCCCCATTAAAAAAAATGTAAAAGAAAAAGCATTTGATGCTTTTTTTTCGATGCATTTTTTCTATGGTATGACATTCGACGGTTTGGCGTTCGATGCAATGACTAGGAACCGGACAGGAAATAATAATGCACTTGTTTTATTAATGCAAAAACCCCACATCTGCTATTTATTCAGAAAACTGATTTTGCAATCCGCAATTTGCTGTGTCAATTGGCGTGTCTTGTTTGCAACCTCTTGCAAGTCACAAGAAAAATGGGCGGGTACTACATGTTCGCACCACTCACAAGAGAATTCATCAATGCATTGAGCGCTCCTGTGGTCACCATCTGCCGAGGGCAGGCAGCGCTGGAGCAGCCCATGGACGACTGCTTGACGACGCAAGCATCAGATCAAAGGGATTGCTGCCTGCATCCCCAAACGCTTCTCCTCAGTGCAGAATTTCTGTTTTCATTGTAACAGCTGTCCTTTGAAGAGGCAGAGGCCACAATATAAGCAACACCCACTGTCCCTTGCAGGCCTCCGTTCTAAATGTGCCACTCTGTACTAAGAGCCACACCTGGCACCTGTGTCTTGCACCTGCCTACGGGTGGTGGGCAACTGTGGGTTTAGTGAATAGCTCAGGGGCAACGTGTTTGTCTTGGAAGCAAGACAACACAGAGCAACACAGGTTCAAATCTCCATCCTGTCCTAAGAGACTGGTCTTTGGTAATAATTGTGTTATAAAATGTTAATTCATTTAATTAAAGAGAAGGATTTATGCATGCAGCCCGCTTCCTTAGTGGGGAACCACTACCCCCAGAGTGCCTTTATGCCAGAGTAAGGATAGCAGGACCGCTGGCCTCTGGAGGGAGAGAATACTATATTCTGAATCGTGTCTGATCCAAAGACCTGCTACTGGATCCGCGTACCACGAAAACACCAAAACCCTTTGAATGGACAAATTAAGCCTATTGCTAGCCCCACAAACTCTCGGGAGGAGGGCTTCTCAGAGGAAGACATCCATTTACATCAAACTTGTCCCTTCAGTCCTACACACAGCCGGAAGTCAGAGCTATATAGAATATCTTAATGAAATTCAAGATGGCTGCCCCACCTGTCCTAGTCCCTGTCTAACTAGGCGCCCCCTGTGATAGCCAATTGAATATAACTAATCACAGTGCAGCTCTCCCCACAACCTTCTGACTATGAACCAGAGATGCAGGAAACTAAAAAAGGGCCCTTAGCCCAAGTCAGTTTATGTATTGTTGGAGCAGATGAAGGGCAGAGTCTGAAAGAGTTGGGGAGCAGAACAAGGAAGGAGTGTGATGACCGTGGGAGAAACTGGGAAAATTGTTGGAACATTTGAGAAAGATCAGGAGGAAGAGAACAGAGAGTGGTGTAAGGAGGTTGGGAAGGTGATGGTGGAGTTTGGAAAGACCAAAAGGAAGGAAGCAAAGTAAAGGAGGCCAGAGAATTGTTCAAGTAAGTTAGGAAAGGTCTGAAAAGAAAGGGCCGATTCAAGGATGAGGTGGTTTAACAGCATCATATAGAGACAGGAGGCGCAGACCGGGGAGAATTAAGAAAGACGTTTTACAACTGCAGAAGGAGGTGTAATCAAGAAAGGAGAAGTAGTTAAGGAGAATGCTGAAAGTGGTATAGCAAAGGAGGAGAAGCATGAGAACCGAAAAAAGGAGGAACCTGGGAAGAGTGGTGCTGGGTTAGGGGTGAGACCCTAATTTGAAGAGGTGGAACCCAATGACACGTAGGAATGAGTGTGTGGTCTGCTTTCCTACCTACATGAACCTTAAAGAAACCTGTTCCTCCGAGCTGCTGTCTTCAGAATTCGTACAAAAACAAAGAGAGGATCCCTCAATATGCAAAGCTTTTCAGAAGGTTTAGGGCCTCATTACGAGCTGGGCAGTATCCCAGTGGTACATTTATTTTGAGTTCTTCGGACTTAATGGGTATTATTTGGCAGATAAACTGCGGTAGAATTTCTGCCAATTCTTCGACTGAGAGTTGGAAGATTTACCTCCAGGATTTTCCTCGAGGCAAATCCTCCACTCCAGGCCCAAACTCATCATTTGGCTTTACCATCAACTTTACCACTTACCGCCAAACCTGTAATGAGGCCGATATCACTTGAGGAAGGCCAGTCGACTAAGGGGTCATATTTTGTTGATAGGAAAGGGCTCCTCCATCAGGCACACAATAACCCCCAAGTGGATGAACAAACAGCTATCAGGTTTTGGTACCCCCACAATATTGTCTAGCCATCCTGGAGCTATCTCGCTCCCACCTGCCAGGCACTAGGATGTGACAAAGACAATGGGCCTCATTCCGAGTATGGCGGTAAGGGATAGCGGCCACCGCTAACGAGAGCGGTGGCGGTAATCCCTTACCGCCATACTCCGAGTTCCCTTAGCGCCATGGTGCTTTTAACACCTGCTTTTAGCAGGCGTTAAATACCATGGCGCTAAGGGACCTTGATGTTAATTACGCCACCGTAATTTACGGTGGCGTAATTGACGCCTTCCCCACTCCCATTATGCCCTATGGGGCAAGAATGGGAATGGGGAAGGGTAAATGGGGATTGGGGAATTACCGCCCCGCCAACCTTGGAATGGGGCGGTAATTCCGCCAACCACCAAGGCGCTGCCGGTCCGGGTACGGCGTCAACCAAGGCGTTAATAGCGCCATTGGTTAGCGCCGTACTCGGAATGAGGCCCAATGGCCTCATTACGAGTTTGGTAGTATCTGGGCAGTAAATTCTCCCAGGTACCACCAAACCTAATTACTGTTACCGCCACTTGGTACGGTGGAATTACCGCCATATTACAAGTGGTGGTGGCATAAATCCCGATTTTTTCTGAGTCCATAGGACTTTATGGGGCTTTTTTGGCATACTTACTGTGGAAGTAATTCAGCAGCGGTGATTCCACAGATTTTGCTGATTTTCCGGTGAAGAGTTGGAGGATTTACCTCCAACATTTTGCTAGAGGTAAATCCTCAACTCCAAGACCATACCTGTAATAATATGGCGTAGTGGAACAAGTGGCGGTATTTTGTTACCGCCAATTCTTTCTCGCTGCGCCATACTTGGAATGAGGCCCTATGTCTATATTTTGGTGAGGCTCTATTAGACGTTCATTCATGAACGGTCCAGTGGTATTGTACCGAATGTCCAAACAGTAAAAACAAAAACCTGGAATGATGTGGGGAAGGCACTGTTACAGTGATTATAGAAACCCATTTTGAGAGGATAGAGATAGATTTGATGGGAACCCTAAGTACATAAAACGCAGGGAATACATACATTCTAGTGATCATGTATTATGACGAGGGGTGTACCAAAATTCAGCTTTGAGTAAGTATTCAGCCTAAGTCTGGCTGTAAAAAAGTTATTCAGCTTCGGCAGAATACTTTATTAATTTTCACTTGAAGCCAAACAGTTTCCCATTCTAGAGACATTAAGCTTTCCTGGAAACCTCCAGACATGATGTTTTCAGCATTTAAGAGGTTAAGTAAACAAAGGCTGCTGTCACTTTTTTGATTGAATGCAGGCATCAGACAAGTCATGAAAATGCAAAGTGTCTTGCTTCAATCTACTGTTGTACCCCAGTTGGACGTGCCCCCCCTTACTCAGTCACATAATCCGATGTACCCTTCCCACAAATTAAACACTGTGCCACACACTGGTCAAACCAGAGCCACACAATGGTGCTCCAGTTAGGCCTGGCGAGAGCCACCCCATGGCACAACACATCTTCTTAATTCTCCATATCGTCTCACAGTCCCCCGCCCACCCTTCAAAACCACAGGGTACAAGTCCCTCCTGCTCACCTGTTCAACCCCCTCTCCCACACCTGCTACAGCCTCCACGTAGATCTCTCTCCGCTCAATCAAGAGCAGCAATATGGAGAGCGGGATCTGAAAAACATTGACCCTGGACCATACCGGACCGCCCAACAGAAGAGGGAAAGTCAGAATGTGCTCTTAGTCCCGAAAGACCCTCCAACAGAAAGAAGCACCAGAGACAATATGGCCGCCGTTCATATGAACTCAGACCAATTCCCACTGCTCCTACGATGGACAGCTATCACAAGAAGTATCCTCCCAGCAGTAGTACAGACCTTAACCAGCGTGGACGAAGAAGTACAAGACGGAGCTGGAGACAGTTACATGGACAGAATTGACTAAAGCACCAAGAAAACATGCCACGAGTCGTTAGAGACATCACAATGACATAGTCACATTAGACATGAAACACACGTGCTATCCACACCCTCTGAACGCTCACACACCCAATTACATGAAGAATACAGATATATAGTCCTATGTGTTTTAGAGGACAGTGACATATACATACTGTCTACACGTTAATCATTTTTTCCATTTAGCTTGCTGCAGCACCACAGTAACGCAAGAAGCAAGAAGAGCTAGTGTAAATGCTTGCAGATGCTTACATGCAAATAACCCCAGGTATGACAGGAGCACTCAAGGGACCCGACAGCCAGGAAGCACTAACCTATGGACACTATGGAAGATGCATACAGTAGAAGCCAGATCGTGGTTAAGGAAATTTAGGAGGCCACGACCGACCCAGAGAGACCCCCAGCCTCACAGAATGCTGTGCAAGCAGAACTACTGTGGCAGGGATGAAGTCACTGCCTAGGTCGCAATGTTGCAAACAACATTCCTCACGCTGAACCAAGGTAACAACGGCTGCAGGAGAGGTGCACTCTCCGACAGAATACAGAATAATTCAGAGCCCCGAGCTCACAAACGTGGTCTCCAAGCATGTGATATGGCCGAGCTGCCAAGATTTGGTGGTTGAAGAGAAGATAAATCTGTCTCACCACCAGACAATGGCTGCAACAAAGTCGCCACCGTCATGTTACAATTCTGCGTTGGGAAACGGAACTATCTCATGGCAGCTATGGCTTACACAAGGTTATGATGCTGACACATAGTTGCACCTTGCTGGCACATAATTACACATGCACCATTCATAGGTGGCCAGCAGACTGGGAACAGAGTTTTTCCCAGGCTTGGGAGCTTGCGGGTTAGCCAATCAGAAACAAGGACGCCAGGGGGAGATGAGGGGGGTCACTGACAAATCAGGGAGCCTGCTCACTGTAACATTCTCAAAGTAACCGTTTTCGGGGATGGTCCAAGCATAGCACCTGACACAGCCTTGTCCACTAATATCACATCTCTATAGGCTCCTATATGGGACCTACTATTTAGCAACCTATCCCGAATATAGGTAGGTTTTTGAGGAAGAATCCAGAGACTGATGCCAATTGTGACATCACAAGTCATCAAAACTGGCCGGCGAGCCAGAGTTCTAAGAGAGATGCATGAACTTTCCTTCACGCATGTGATCCCTGTGGTTTACTAGCTATAATAAACCTCAGTAGTACCTTGCCTCTTGTGTGGACCTGGCATTCTTGATTGGGCAAAGGGAAGGAGTTAGGCCTTCCACAAGTTCGCACATGCGGGCTCCCAGCACGGCTCATCCTGCCTTGGGGCCCCCCTAACACAATGAACCAGGTAAAACAACCTGAAACATCCCACCCACCCCGCGAGCACCTCTCCAGAACAATATAGCACCCCGCCCCCAACTCACCATTCCCTTCTCTTAGAGCAGCAAGAGCAGCCCTAGCCAAACCCCCAACCTCCACAACCCCCCCCACCACTCTCACCCACACCCCATGGGCCACCGGAAAGTCAAGGAAAGGTCCAGACCAAGGCCACCACAGGCTCCTCCTAGCATCACCCTTTCTCCAACCCAGATCCCGAACACTGCCACCTCACTATGGGGCCCAAACCTCCACGTTGGCACCCAACCCTGTCCTAGCCTTATTGCACTCTTTGCCCATCCCCTGGTCCAACTACACCCCCCACGCCTCTCACCCTCCACCGCCCACCCCTCTGACTCTACGCACCCAACCACCCCCTTTCCCCTAACTCCCACACCTGGTCACACCCTGCCCCAGCCACCCCCTTCTCCACTCCCTCTCCTCCTACCATTCCAAGACCTGACCAGTCCAGCACTTGCACGCATACCCCACCAACTCTCTTGTGCCCTCATCAATGCCAGGTCAGTCTCAAACACAAATTCTGCATCTTTGAACTCATCACAGAAGAAAATCCAGATGTCCTTTTCATCACAGAGACCTTGTTTCCTGATGACTATGAGCCCATTGTGTACAAGGCCTTCCCACCTGGGTATAATCTTATTGTTCAGAAAAGATTGTAAAGGGTTGGAGGACTTGCGACACTACACAAACACCAATTCCTACAAATAATTAAAGACACCTCAGCCAACACCACAGACTACGAATCTCTTCTGGAAAAACTCCAGCTCTCACCCTCACACAGCTTATGTACAGATCCCCTGGTTACAGCAAAAACTTTGCAGACATACTCTGTGATGCTCTGACAACCATCCTCAACCTCCATCCAACATTTACCATACTAGAGGATTTTAACATCTGGTTTGACTCACCCTCAACCAGCATTCAACCTGACACAACACATCTCCACACCCACCCATACTGGAGGTCACACCCTCGATGTGATCTTCAGCACCACAAACATATCCACACTGCCCCCACGTCCCCTATAATGGACAGATCACTCAAAAATCATCTTCTCCGTACCACTGACCAATGCGGCTCGTGCTCAAGGCCACGGCCAACCACCACTAACCCCAACACCTCTCAATCCACTATGTAATAAAGTCGTTATCTCCCCAGATCTAGCCAACTCCCTCCTCACCTCTCTCCCAGGAAGGACCACTCCATCAAACTCTTCAACCTTTGGCTCTCGAGCACCCTTACACCGCTCACCCAAACAAAACTGACCTCTCAAAGATTAGGACCCACACCCAGGTGGTACACCACCACGCTCAAATCACTAAAACCCCTCAAGCACCATCTGGAAGGAACCTGGAGACCCATCCCTACAGCCCAGAACAAAACCGCCCTAGCAAGACTAACCAGAGCATACAGACTGGAAATCAGAAAAACGAAGAAAGCATTCTATGGTAACAGAATCTGAAACTCTTGCAACCTGAGCAAGGAACTGCATAGAATCATTTCCGAATTCAGCTTCCCGGCCTGCTCTAAGCCTCCCCACCCATCTCCCAGTCCCTATGTGACACCTTATCAGAACACTTCCACAATGTCCCTATCAACCGACACCCCAGCATCATCTCTAAATTGGAAAACATGTCCACGCCCCCTATCCAACCACAGCCCGACCACCATCGAAACCCCCTTTTGATACAAACCTTCACCTCTTTCTCTCCAATCTCACACCAGGTGTTCCTCTCGCTCCTAGCACAAAGTCGCCCACCAGGCTCCCTTGAGGACCCTTGCCTGTCCAACCCCCTCAAAAACATCCTATTCTAAACCTGTGCAGGCAGTATCACACGATCAATCCTCAACCACATCGGGAACCTTCCCAGAAGCCCTAAACACCTCCTATATCAAACCCCTGCTCAAAAAGCCTACACTCAACCCACTCTTCTGCAAGAACTAGCGCCCAATCTCCAACACCCACTATATGGCCAAACTTATGGACCACACAGCAGACAAGAAGCTTGGCCTTTTCACTGAAACCAACGACCCCCTGGACCCTATGCAATCTGGCTCCAGACTACTCCGAGGAACAGAATCCTCCCCAGTGTCCGCCTGGGGTGACCTTAAAAGAACAGCTGATGCAGAAGGCTGCTCTATACTCATCCTTCTTGACCTCTCTGCCACCTTCGCCACCATCAATCACACCATCCTCCTAGACAAGCTACAATCATTAGGAATCAAAGTCACTGCCCTCTCTTGGAGCTCCTCTTTCATCTCTAATCGCTCACAAATCTTGCTCATTCACCCGTTCACCTCCACTTCATGACCAGTAACAAAAGGGGTCCCACAAGGAGCATCCATATCTCCCCTGCTCTTCCCCATCTATCTAAACCCTCTGCCCACACTCATCCGCTCCCACAATCTTACCTGCTGCAACTATGCAGACAACACCCAGATCATCCTTAAAATCAGCCATCCCGATCTGTCATTATGGCTCTCAGATGTTGACGACTGGATGACAACCAGACACCACATCTCAATCTGGGGAAACTGAAATCCTAGTCCATGGAAAAACAGCACTCCTCTCCAACCTTTTCCCTGGCAGCAATCCCTAGGCCCACCCACCGGCAACCTCCACCTCAGTGAAAAACCTTGGATGCACACTGCACACAGATTTATCCCTCTGCCAACACATCAACTCCGTATCCAAAACCTGTTTCTTGAATCTATACATCCTCAGGCATATCTTCCCTTACCTATCCTCACCGTTTCTCTGCCACCATCTCCTTCATCCTCTCCCACTTAGACTACGCAAATGGCCTTTGCCTAGGCGCACCAGCGTTTCAGCTAAAGAAACTCAAATAATCCAAAATGATGCAGCCACCCTGTTCATTAACCTACCTCCCAGAGTACGCATCATCCCTAAATTAAGAGTCCTCCTTTGGCTCCCTATTGGTCAACACACTACCTTTAAAGCCATATGCAAAATCCACCGGGCCATCCACAACACCGTCCCGAAATCCCTTCAAGACAAAGTCACTTGCTACCACCCCTCAAGGACTCTCAGATCTCACACAGCATCTCTCCTAGTTGTCCCACATTACAACTCCTCCAGACTGGGCGGATCCTCTTTTTCTGTCTAAGCTCCGATCATCCTTACCCCTGCACATTCATAATATTGACAATCACCTAGCATTCAGAAAGGCCCTCAAAACCTGGCTTTCCCTTTCCCTCCTCTTGAAACCCTCAAGCATTCTACACTCCTGATACGCGTCCAGAAACACCGACACAATAACAACACTCCTATTCACCAATACCCCATGGATGCCGGCAGCGTTTGCAGCAGCACACCGTAACAAACTATTGCCCCCCCCACCCGTAAACTACCTGCCTTCCAGCCCCCCGGCCACTGCTCAGACTTTCGCTCCAGGGAGACGACGAATAGCGAGACCAGTCAAACACATTGGACCCAGAAAAAGAACACTGCAGTCGAACTCCATCCAAGGGTAGGGTAAATATACCTTACACCACGTCTGTGGACACAGGCATGGCCACCCATCCATGCACCCTAGATTGGAGCTATTGCTGCTATTCCAGTCTAACAGCACACATAGCCATCCACACTGAAACCCCTGACATACGCCAACACCTCTGCCATTATTATAAAGTGGCAACCAATGAAAAATTATTTGGTCTAGCTGGGCACACATCGAATCTTTCAGCACTAGCACTCTATCCTAAACCACCAACAGAATCCACCCACGTGCCCGACCTCCGGGCTGCTTACTGGACAGCCCACCTAAGTCCTAACCCAGCATAAATGCACACATGTATATTTTAACTTAAACTATTAGAACCTCCTACACATGCACTGCAGTCACTGAGGGCATTCCAACAACAAAGCGCATTGAGCCCATACAAATGGAGAAAGGGCGCTATATAAATGAATACAATACAATAATGTTTGGGTGAAAAAAGGCCTTTAATCTAGTGGAGTGGGGTGTTGAGACAGAATGCTCAATGTGTTGGATGTCCAAAGAGTAGTCACAGATGTTACTAAAGGACTTGACTATCCAGTAGTTTGAGTTTTACAAAAAATATATAATTATTTTAAAACCGAAATGTCCCCGTCTGTAATTAAGTGTGCCAATTGAAAGCCACACTAATTGTCATAGTTCCAATGTAGTTTATGCCATAAATTGACAATGTGATGACATATATGAAGGCAACACATGGAGGCCTACACATTTAAGGATCAATGACCATAGGTCGAAAATGTGCACGTCCACATTATCAGTGCATGACATTAGATGGTGGGTTATCAAAAAGGTTGACTACATGTGGCTGGTACAAGCGTGGCCGAAATGTTGTCGGGAAGAACATTGTTTTGGATGTATCTTTTTAATACGTATAAGGAAGGCCTGAAGGTCAGTTACAGTGGCATGTGGTAAGGTGTGTCTGAAGTCAACAGACCCTCCCAAAGCCCTACAATCCCCACATAGCCCTGGAAGTCCCCCTCATCACCCCGCACCCAACATACCTTTGATTAAAATCGCACCATAAACCCTCCCTCTTTGCTGCTTCCATAAATCCAATATAACTAACAATGTTTGCATTTCACTGCTGTTAAAACAGCTGTCTCTTTAAAGCAGTCCTTTCCTTGGTGGTGTATGTGTTGTAAACAATAACATGTGACAACTTTCTGGGTTAGAGACCCTGAAGGTGCCATTGACATTCTTATTGAAGCCAACACCATCATCCCCCACCCCTCTTATCCAGAACTTCACTAAAGTGTTCCATAACGGCAGGAGTAGGGTGCCTGCCCTGAAGTCTACATTGACGTGATGACTGGCCGCGACAGGTAGGTCCTTGCACTGTGGTCTTTCTTTGGGCTGAATGTCCCAACCCCAGCAGGATGGCAGGGAGGCCCTGATTGTGCTAGTCTTAGGCAGCCTTCATTCTGGGCGGCTGTGAACGGCCCCTGCAGGGAGAGGGAGCTGAGTCTGGGACTTTGTGCTCAGCTCCCAGCAGCCCCTTGTCACACCCGGTTACCTGCTGCGTGCACCTCTTGCTCTCCACACCCAACACATTATCCCCCCCCCACTCATCTCTGGACTCTGGAGATAGGTGTATTTTCCTCCCTTAGAGCTCCATTACAATATGCAGCATGCTTGTCTAATAGATTGGCTTTATTGCACATAGAGTGCAGGGATATCAAGACTCCCAGTAGATTTGTTGGAGGTTTTGCATTCCTTTAGCAATCCCCAATGATACCCTCCATCTACTGTGACTCAGTACAGCCTCCAAAAACAATATTTTTAGGTTATTGCATATATTACATTCTATTCAACTTTGGAGTGCTCAATTCCACCAAGAGGCTGCACCATAAAAATGCATATACTCCCTTGGGCATCCTCTCTTAAAAAAGCCATCTGCTGACTGTTAGGAAGAATTCTCATTTTAGTGCTAAATTCCTCCCACCTTAGAGACCCCCAGCTCTTCTGCTGGACTTTATGACTTTTTCATTTTAACCCTGGAGTAAGCCCTTTTTCTCAATCTCGCATGTGTTTTGACCTGATTTGGATTATGTGTTTCCTTTGTTTTTGGGGCCTGACAAACTCCATAGGCATCTACTTTTTGTATGGTGACACACAGCACCTTCAGTGCAGTGTCACAGCGAAATTATTTAGATTTCTCATAAGGTTTAAATACCCTTTCCTGCGTGAACTACTGTTCCCAAGAATAGTAAGTGACATTGACTTTACTTACCTTTCTCTTTGTAGGTCTAGTACACCCCATCCTATGTGGAGTGCTGGGGGTTACCTAGTAGCCCCTTACCCTACTTTTTCATGTAAAACATTTTAAGTTACCCTCACTACTTTAAATGGCTGGGTGCAGTGGTTTAATGTTCCTACCATTGTGGCTTTCTACCACATGCTGAATCCTAGGCTGCAGTATAGCACCATGGGTGACCATTTTGTCAAAATGGCCCCGGTCTTCTTTTTTCACCATTTTCTGTTTGTGAGGTCTTTCCTGGGTTTTACTCTATGTGTCAAAGCCGAGTTGAGCCCTTTGTTCCTTCCAGTGTGTCTGGAAAGGCAGGATGAGAGGGAGGTTCTCGAAACTCCCCTGTCCTTTTTCTCTAGTAATGCCTGAATTGTCCTTATTGGCTGACTTGCTGTCCTTTCAGGACAGCCACCCTGCTGTATGATTGACAGCCTAGGATGTGCATGAATGGGAGAAACCTGCTTAAAAGGCGAGGGTTTAGGGACTAGAGCAGAGTCGACCACTGGGAAGAACACCCAATGAATAAACCGTGAACAAAGCTTGCTGCATCCTCCTGGACCTTTGAATTGCCCGGTGAAGCCCTGCTGCTGTGCTGAAACTCCCTTTTCTGATCAACAAGAGAAGCTCCAGAAGGGACAACTTCTTCCCTTGGGTTAGTGGGACCAAGTAACCCAGAGACGAACTCCACTGGAACCATCTTCCCTGATTGGCTGTACATCTTCGCTGCTGCAAGAACTGAGTGCCAGGGGTCGAGAAATCCGTAGTTGAGTGAAACGTCTGCAATCCGACCAGAAGCTGCAGGAGTCTCCTAAGAACCCACCAGAAGCAGGACGACCAGAGCTCGAGTCCCCTCACCAGAGTGCAGGACTGAAGAAGTGAAGGAAGCCCAACTGGTATCCAAGATCCGTGGTGGTGCTGTTTACTGCGTGCTGAAACCGCAAAGTGCCGCTGACCTGAGAAGAGTCCATAGCTGCTGATGTCCTCCAAATTCCTGCCGCAGGAGTCGTCCAGACGTCCTCCCTCTTGTCCCCATGACTGAGGCTCAGGAACCCGGGATCTGCATCGCTGCAACAGGACAGAATCAAGCTAGACCACTCTTCTTCAAACCAGAGGTACTGTTTAGACTTGGGGTACTTACCTCATTGTCTCAATAGCTGTGCTCTTCTCAGTTGAGACTTGCGTTAGCTCGTTTTTTAGAGTTGATCCTAACTCTGCTTTTCACAGCACTAACTACTTGTGACCCTACAAGTTATTTCAACAAAACTCTCTTTCTGCAAGACTTTAATTATCTTCGAAGTGCCCCATCTCCATAGACTATGCTCCAATTGACTTTGGCTGTCCTGGCTCCCTGCAGACTCTTCTAGTCCTTTGACCTTGATATTTCTGTCCCTCAGAGGTGGTAACTTGTTTTAACTGTTATTGCTGGGAAAGGCTTGTCTAGATCTCATTGGAAAGATTTAAGTATACTCACATGCCCTGAGAACCTGTTTAACCTTTTTTTCTTCCTTAAAACTTTCCTTTCTACAACCTCAGAATCTGCAAAGTATAACTAGTCATATATAAATGCCATTACTGTCCTTGTGAATGAAGTCACCTCCGGGTGTAGGAATTTTGATTTTTTATTTATTTATCTATTTCTAACGTGCCGATAGCCCATAAGCACCTGAGAAGGCAGATCTGTCAGTAGAAAGAAAGAGCAACAGAAACACCTCTAGCAGTGATGAAATATAAGAAAATAGAAAAGACTTTCATGTTTTTTTTAAAAACAGGAAGACTTCTTTTGCAGCAAAGGTTTATAGGTAATTTGTTCCATTCTACAGCTGTTTTTACAGGGTACGACTGTTCTTTTCCCTTGGCCCGTTGGAATCTGGAGCATGTCAGTCGCATGGAATCCTTTGATCTAGTGTTTCTGGCAGAGTCCTGGATGGTGATGCGTGTTTTCTGGTATCTGGGAGCATCACCAAACAGACATTTGTGATTCGTGATGTTCATTTTTAATTCTATTCCAGCTTCTACAGGGAGCCAGTGTAGTTCTCTTCTATATTGTGTTATATGCTCGTGCTTTGGTACATTTTTAATGACTCTTACTGAATCATTTAGCAGGATCTGCAATTGTTTAGCATAGGATTGTCTTGCTCTGCCTAATAAGGTGTTGCAGTAGTCCAGTCTTGGCATAAGTAAGGGTATAACCAGAGTAGCACAGTTTTTATCTGAGACAAAATGTTTTATCAGACGTAAGAGCCTGAGATGGTGCTGTACATTTTTTGTGCCATCTGTGACTTGGGTGTCTGCATTAAGCGATGCCTTGATGGTGATCCCGAGTGCTTTGCTAACTGTGCTTATAAGATGTTGATCAATGCAGCGTGTGCATAGTCCGTTCCTAGTTTTTCCCTTGCTTGGGCTGATCCAAAAATAAGAAGTGCAGTCTTCTGACTGTTAAGGCAAAGCCCATTTTCTGCCATCCAAACACAAATGTTTTCATATATGGACGCAATGAGCCCAGTGTCCTTTATGTATTCTCCAATCAGCTTAAAAAGTAGTGGAGTATCGTCAGCGTAGTTGGTGAAATATAGGCCAATAGAGTCCAAGAGGTCACACAATGGGTGACAAAAAATGTTAAAAAGGACAGGGGACAAACAAGCCCACTGCGGGACTTCACATGTAATAGGTTCTAAGTCTGAGGAAGCATTTCCCCAGATGATCTTTGACTTTCTATTACCTAGAAATGTCTGAACCATTTTACAGTATTAGTGGAACAGTTGCTGATTTCCTGAATGCGCATTAAAAGTTTGAGGTGATCTACGAGATCAAAGGCAGCTGAAAGGTCTAAGAGCATCAGCAGCCCTGATCTACTATAATCCATTATGTCCAACATTTCTGTTTGTAGGTCAAGCATCGCAGGCTCCGTCCTGTGTGCACTCCTAAAACTTTGTCGTGGGTGTAGGATATTTGATTTACTAGAAGATTTTGGAATTGGGTGGCAGCTACTTTATCAAATACTTTCAACAGAAATGGGACATTAGTGATAGGTCTGAAGTTAGAATGTATTGTAGGATCTAAATTAGGTTTTTGTAATATGGGAGTGACTGACATTTTTTAAGAGATCGGGCACACCGTTGCAAAAATGTCTGAGTGTTCTAAAACTATTTTAGAAGGAAGAATATCAGTTTGACAAGTTATGGGACGCATTTCCTTAAGGAAGTGTGTAATACGCATATCCAAATAGTATCCACTAACTGATGCTGATACCGAAAGGTATTGTTAAAGTATATTTGATGGTTACATATCTTGCCCTTTATTAAGAATGCTTATTTAAGAATTGAGGTTAAATAAATAAATATTTATAACTGAAACCTTGAGTGTAAGCGTCACTTGGTCACTTGTATTTGCAAATGTCATTGCTACAGGTCTACAGCTCACATTTACCCCTTTTGAGATAGGCCTGGCTGTTCAGCCACACTACCAACTTGTGTAGTGCAGCCCTATACCAAAAGGTGGGTTACCTAATGCCAAGTAGACAAGTGTTGTGTAGTCTCACACAGTGTTACAACATCCATGTTTGCCTAACACTCATCTCATCTGCCCAGCTAACTATCGCCCTATCTCCACTACCCCTTTCCTGGGTAAACTCGTGTAGAAGCTGGTCCCCCCCAACTGACTCACCACACCAATCTTGTTGGTCATCTTCATGACCATCAATCTGGATTCCAGGCATCCAGAGTCACGGAAACTGCTCCCCTGAACACCCACGAAACCATGCTCGAAAATCTCAACTCCAAATGTCCTGCTGTTCTCATCCCCTTGATCTCTCCTCTGCCTTTGACACGGTTGACCATTCTATCCACATAAAACGACTCTGTGGCACCCTCAGCATCACTGACTGGGCACTGGCTAGGTTTACCTCTTTCCTCAGTAACCGCCCTTCCCAGCTGCAACTGGGCCCTTTCTCCCCCACCACCACACTCTCTACCTGTGGCGTCCCCTAGGGCTCTATCCCATTGCAGTAGCTCTTCAATAGCTATCTCGCCCCTCTTGCTCACCTAATCTCCTCCTTCTCTCCTCATTTCCAATGTTACGTTGACGACACACAGCTTTCCTTCAAACTTCCCTCTGCTACCTCTTCCTCCCCCTCTCTCATCCCTGACTGTGTGTCCCCCATTCAGGCATCGTGTGCAACCAACGATCTCTGTCTTAATGCCAGTAAGACAGCAATCCTTCTGTTTGAGACACCTGCACCGCCCTTTCCTCCTATCTTCTGGCCACCCTCTTTGGGACCTACCCCCACCAACCTTTGAGGCCAAAAAACTTGGGGTCATCTTCGATGCTGCTCTCTCCTTCATACCTCACATCATGGACTGTACTAAGAAGTCTTACTTCCAGCCCCACCTCCTCAGAAGCATTCTCCCTTTCCTCACCTTCCCTCAGAAGCTCAATGTCGACAGACCTTTGATCCTCTCTAGGCTGGACTACTGCAACATCCTCTTTCTCAATCTCCCTCTTTCCTCCCTGTGCCCCTCCAGCTAATCCAGAACAGGGCTGCAAGACTTATGCTTGGCATCAAGCCCAGGGACCGCATCTCTCCTGCCCTAAAATATCTCCACTGGCTTTTGGTGGCTGCATGGATCAAATTCAAGACCCTCTGCGTCATCCACAAGGCCTTCTGGGGCCTGGGACCACGCTATCTCTAACTCTCTCTTCCTAAATACTACCCTGCTCTACTACATTCCCTCTTTCCCTTCCCTGTTAATGCCCCCACTGCTGCTGTGACCGATGGCCTGATCCTCATGAAATTCACTGGATCCAGGCCTTTTTTTGCTGGTCAACACCAGCACCCTCCCAACCACTGCACTGCCCTTGTGGGCCCCTGCCAGTGGCTCTGCATCCCACCTTGGGAGTCACCTGCAGTAGCACTTAGCCTGAGGTCCTCCTGCTGGCTCCCCATAGCACTCCCCCCCCCAGGGTCCTCCACCAGCACTTGTCCACACCTCTGCCGCCACCCCTCATTCCATCCCTATCTCCTGCACTTCTACTCACTGCACTTGCACATCCGAATGCCACAAAGCCTACTAGGACAACGTCTGTATATTTTTACTGTTTTGCCATTGTATTGTTAGTTTCCCCTTTTCCCTTCCCATTTAGCCTTTTGGTGCTTTGAAACACAATTCTCTTGTATAGGTGCCTAGCAAATGCTCAATAAAAAAATAAATAAAATGCACTTTTCACTCTAGTCACAAAACTGACATTTCTTTGCACAAAAGTGAAACTCTGACTCTGCCTCACTCACTCACTCACTCAAATACTTTCATGTTCTCTAGCAAATCATATTGTTAGGGAAAGGGCTTCATAAATTGCCTCAATTCTTTATTGTCCCACATTGTTACAGCCCACTCGTTCTCACTGAAGACAGCATTGCACACCAGAAGCACTTGCACAGCACCTTCCCTTTCCTCCTCTTCTGCAGTTTCTGTCCTTTCCTCACATCTATTCATCCTAGTTAAAAAATCAGCTATAATGTTTTTCTTGCCTGGAACATATTACATGTGTGCATACTTTACTTTTGTGTTAGTCTTGGTTTTTGGGCCTGGCCCCACCATGTGACAAATATGAACGCATAAAAATCCATCCAAAAAAACTTTATTCGGCCATAGGCCATCAAAGCTCAGCCTAGCAAAACATTCTAACTTCGACATAACAATAAAAAATGAAGAGAAGATAGAGTAAGTAGGGAACAACAAACGCAATTTGAAAATGCGCAAACCCAAGACCCATCAACTCCGAGCCACTCTTGTGCCCAGGGGTGTTAGGTTTGCTCCTGATAGAACCATATTGGTTAGTGAGTTTTCAGGGAGAATTGCAGATCCCATATATGGATCAGGACTCAAAATAATCCTGCTGTTGGCCACCCTGCCGAGGCGCCCAGGTCTTCCCAGGACGTCGCTGGACATTTGGTCGCTCCTAAAGGACAGTTTAACAGAGTCAGCATACGAATCTCCCAAATTGGGCATTCTAAGACCCACCAAATCTTCCGTAGTCAGAAAGGGACATTCCCCAACAGTACGAAGCCAGTGGAGGGATTTGTTAGAGAGGGCATCCCTCTGTTCTTTCCTGCCAGGAAGCAATTTCAGTACCTCGTGTAGATAGACACTAGTTTTTCTTTCCTCCGCATACAAATGTGGCTTGGACGTGCGCCCCCATAGTCGATGACTGCACACACTGGGTCTTCTCCTCCTGGGTCTGTTTGACTTTAGTACACAGGGCGTACGGGCCTCCCATCAGGGTTGGTTTGGTGCATTTGGTGTTCAGCTCCTTAGGGCCGGTGACAAGTGAGAGCTACTCAGCCATAGGCCATCTGAGCACTGTGCTAGCTTCCCGTTTACTAGGGGCTGAGGTCGGGAGAGGGGGGTGAGCCAGAATGCTCCTCTGACAAGCACTCCCCTCCCTTCCCCTCCATTGTCTTCACCTGGGCCTCAATCAGGGACAGTAGAAGATTTTTTATGGATTCCAGTTTGATAAGCACCCATGCACAGGGGCAGATCCCCATGTTATGGATCCCCCTTTGTGGTTGACTGAGACTGGATTAGTTTCCGTAAGTAGGTAGCTTTGTGGCCCTATGTGGGGTGAGGAGTACAAAAGAACTAGACCCCAATAGTGCTGCCAACATATTCTCACTTGAGGTGCTACAATTGAAGCTGTGCTCCGTTGCCCCATCAGTCTCCGTGTCCATCGAATCTGGGGCAGGGGGCGCAAGAGCAGGCAAAGGGAGGGCCAGAGTAGAGTCCAGTGAGGGCAGGGTGGCGGAAGCCAGACATATGTTCTGGCGGGAGGGGGTAGGAAGGGGTGGGGCGCAGACTGCTGAGGCCAATGGAGAGGCAAGAGATTCACAAAGCCCCCCGGCTCCAAAGTCCGTGATTTGAAGGCTGGAAGAAGTAGTCATAAAGTAGCTCTCTGGGTTCCTTGTGGTTGCAGGAGTGGCAGCAGAGATTGGCACAGTGGGGTGGGAGCATCAGAGGTAAACGCCCGGGGGTCGGCCAATCATGTTTTTTGTGGGGTAGACCATCCCCATAAGATTAAAAGAGCGGATTAGTGGTTCACAGGGCGGCTCCATGATAGTGTTGTGGCAACCGGAGCTCTATCAGTGCAGGTGATACAGTCAGAAGCATAGCGGGTGGTACTAGCCTGGCTTGGTGGATTGGTTTCTCCTTTCCTGCACTCCACCCGCATCTTGTGTTTGGTTTTGGGCTCGGGCTCGGACCCAGTCTCAGGCCCCATGGCGGCTGACAAACTTGAAAAAAGGGCAGACTTGCAGAGGAATGCTGAGGGGAGGGAGGGAGGGTGTGAACAAATCATTGCATCCATTGTCAATGTTCTGTGGTGGTGACAGGGTGGTTAGGTCCCCCCGAAGGCATTAATATCCTTGCCCTCCCAGATATAGCCAGCTCAATCTCACCTCTCAGGCCGGGTGGGCAGATGTTTCGATCAAGCCCCACGGGTCAGCTAACACGCTTGCGGGCCGCCAACACCCTGCGTCCTTGACCTGCGAGGGCTTCACCCCGCCGGGCTCGGTAGTGCCATAGATGAAGGTGAGGGGGCGTGGCTTCCAGTATGGTGGCCCTCCTGGGCCAAAACAAGCAGAGAGTACGGCCACAGGCCGCCAACACCCTGTGCCCTTGACCTGCGCAGGCTTCACCGCACAAAAATATAAAGTGCACAAATTTTGAACTTTTGTATTAATGTCGTGCTATACAGAAACATGTTCCGTAGATAACAAAAAGTGAAATAAAATAAAGAATGGATATGCATATTTCAAAGTGCGTTTTAAACGTACTTATTGGAAAGGAACTATTCGGTATTCGGCTAAATACAAATCTACTATTCGGTACACCCCTAATTATGTCACTCATTATTCAGAGGCACTCCTTTTGCACACTAAAACCACCTAACACATACTCCACCATGGCTTGGCTCCCCAAAGAAATGTCAATGGATCAGTGCACTCCATTTATTTCCAAATGCATGACAGAATTAAAACAACCTCTGCATACTTCTATTCATCATTCACAGAGGGATGGACTCAGAGACCAATTCAATCAAAGTTTGAACAACCTTCTCCGGAAGCTGGTTGCTGAAGATGCAAAGGATTGGGACAAACTGATTTCTTTGGCACTATTTGCAGCCAACAAGATGCCACAAGCATCCACTGGATTCTCCTTGTTCGAGTTGGTATATAAGCAGTACTCGTGGGACATTCTGAACATCCTTTGTGAATCTTAGGAAGGTATAGCAGCCCTTGGTCAGGCTCTCAAGAGGTGATAAAAGCTACTTGCAGTTGCCTTGAACTGATGTAGAACCTAGCCCAGCAGAACCTGAAGACTGCTGAAGCTAAACACAAGAAATGGTATGATCGGGAAACAACACTACACCAGTTCCCGGTTAGTAAACAGGTTTTGATGTCAAGACCTAAATTGCAGAATAAGCACCTCACCAAGTGGTTTGGGCCATTTGGAGTGGTTGGAGTTCTTAGCGATTTGAACTACCAAGTCTAACGAGATGACCGGCGGAAGACTGCACACATCTATCACATTAACTGGTTGAAAGTGTACTGGAGGCCCAAATAACCTACTCTGATGCCTCATTTAGTAGCCCCAAAGAAAGAGGAGAAGAGTTCAAGACCCACCAAACTCATTCATTCTGATCTACTGCCAGACCAGAGAGCTGCATAGCTTCTTAGATCAATACCGGGATGTATTCAATGATATCCCGGGAAAAGCCAAAGGAGTCCCCCGTCGCATTGATACATCACCAGGAAAATCTTTTTGGTTGGAGGCCCTACCTCCTCCTCAAAGCTATATGGGATGCCATCTGGGAGGAAATCCGGTGTATGCTTGAGCCCTTTACCAGCCATTGGGCCTTGGCAATTGTCCTCCTACCAAAGCCAGATCAAACCTGACAGTTCTGCAAAGACTTACAAAAGGAAAACACACTTTCAAGTTGTGATGCCTATTGCATGCCACTGCCATGCGTTTGCTGCGGCATACCTCAATGATAAGGTGATCTATAGCACTAGCTGGAGGGAACATTTACAACACCTGCATTTAATGATGGTGGACCTAAGCCTCATAGAAGCCAGCTTGAAAGCTAATCAAGCTACCTTCCATCTAGCCATGTCCTCTGCCAAATGCCTGAGATTCCAAGTGGGAAGCAGGGACGTCATTTGGGGGTCCCCAGGGGTCGCAATTGCGACCCCTGAGGTCTCCCTTGCTACCCCTGTGGTCTCCCTTGCTACCCCTAGAAAAAAAGATAATTTTTTTAAAACGTTTTTTTTGTTTAACTTTTCTTTTTTTTTATGTAAGCTCATGGGCTGTGGCCAGTGTCATGTAGCTCTTTATTTTTGGAGTGGCTGACTTTCTTGTTCAGGCCTCTAAAAAAAACAGGGTTCCACAAGTGTATCACCTTCAGAAGTGACGCTAAATAAGAAAGTATAGGAATAACACATCGTTTGTCTTTCTGGAATTCTATCCAATAATTGCCAGACTCAAAGTTTTATTTCCAGGCACACTTCAGGCTGTGAGTCACTGATTTAGCCTGTTCGAAAACACCTCAACTCAGCCTTTCACCCTTCTGAGGTCGATAAATGAGAACCAGCACAGGTTGGGTTATATTGTATGTATAAGCGAGCGCTTAAGCGTAAGTGCTATATAACAACATATCATTATCATTTGGCCTTGAACGTCTGCTTGCATTCACAGTAATTTGGTAATAAGGTCCCATACACATTGAAATTAATGATACATATGGCGATCCATTCTTCTATGAAATGTATAGCATTATAGTGATATCGCAACCATATTTCTCGTAGTGTACAATATGTGATGTCCCTTCCTGTTTTGTCAGGGGGTGAAAGGTCATGTTCCATCGCTTCTCGTGATGTCACTTTGAGGTGGGGGGGGTCAAATGACATCACCTCCTGTGATGTCATCAGAGGTCAAAGGTCAAGTGATGTCACTTCCGCTACCCCTGGCATTTTGGTGAAAAGACATCCCTGGTGGGAAGGCAGGAAAGTCAAGAGCATCTGAGATATATCAAATCCCAAAAGGAAAAATGAACTTTAGGCCTTCCTCGGCCTACTGTGTCTTTCTTTAAGTACTCAATAATTTGCCAAGGATGGAGCAGAGACAGCAGCGATTGTGGAATATTTTAGTGATCATAGCTGAAATGGACACATAAGCAGCTGAATGCCAAGAAATCTACAGAGACCCAGTTGCTATAGCACTCTGCCAGGACTTAAAATAGTGTGACCAGACATCCCGGTTTTCCCGGGACTGTCGCAGTATTTGGTGCTCTGTCCCTCTTTCTCAAGATTATGTCTCCATTGAAAACTGCAGTGGTCCCGGTTTTTGGTAGTCGTCTTTATAGCTGACAGACATGAATACACAATCTGACACATAAGAAATGTTGCATTTTACAACTTAAGATAGTGTTAGTTTGTGATAAATTAATTAGAATATGTGTTTATTTGAACACTAACACTTAAACCCCTTCTCCTCCAACCTCTACTGAAGTGTAGTGACTTGACAGCCCTTTCAGGAGCTAGTCCTACCTTTATGTTAGTTGCCCTGTCCGGGTTTTTTGCTTTTAAAATCTGGTCTACCCAACTTAAAAGCATACACCAAATAAATGAGTTTACCTTTTTTTAGTAGGGTCCTTTTTCATGATAGCTGTTTCATTTGTTGATGAGAATGTACATTTTAATCACTTCATCAACAGATTGCATGCACGGGGGAGGGGCGCAAGACATGGTTGTGCCCTTAGCTGTTGCTGCCACTTAGCCATTTCAAGCAGAACTCCCCCACCACCCCCCTTGCCTAAATTGAGCTATAAGGAAGTTGCCATAGCCGTGTCCTTGCTGGGACTTTTAGAGGGACTGTGTGGGAGCGTGGCGGTGTACCTGCCGCCCCATCCCTGACGTCATCCAGCAACAGAGACCAGGTATGTCATGGTGGAAGTCTGAAATTCCTTTTCCAAATCCCCTCGCTGTCTATAAACAGCTTGCAGTTTAAAATAGTGCCCTCTCTCCGCAATTCTCCATTTCCTTAATCGCCATTGAATGGAAAATAAAAGCCCGGCGATGTTGTATTATTCAAAAGCATTTTCGCTGACAAAAATTATGTGATTATACTCGAAATTATGGGGCCAATGTTGTTCAACATGTAGGCTGTTTAAGGCTTCCCTTTGTCAGGCACAGTTGTGATTTCTCTTGCAGCTACAGTACATTGCCTTTAAGAGGGCATTTAATTCTGTTAATAGACAAATAATGGCTGCCATCTTGCAGTGTAATGAAAGGGGCGCACGTCGTAAAGTGCTGTGTGGGAAGCGACCGCTCAAATCCTGCAAACATCCTAGGGTGCTGCTGTATGGATGCCCCACTGACATGCTTCACAGCCGCCGCCCTAAGTACGCTAACTTGAAGGAGGCTGGCGAGCACTTGGTGTTCTCTTACCATCGCCTCAAAAGTGGGGGCGTGGGGGGGAGCAACAACTCATGTGGCTGTGCAGACTGGTCACCTCGAAAACCCTCGCCGACCTGCGCATGCGCTAATGCTCAAGCACATACAGATAGTTCAATCACTAGCTATACTATCTTAAAAAGTATGCTCGGGTCAGTTTTCTGTTCGTACCCAAGGCTGGTGCATGGATTAATGTTGGCCCAGGTAGAGTTGATAATGCCCCCCGTACACTTAAACAGTGGCCACATTTGATGTTTTTATGGTCAAAACCAGAGGCGTTGCTAGGTGGGGGAAGGAGGCAAGTGGGCTATAGCCCCTGGTATTTTGGTTGTAGTCCCGGATAGAATCTCAGGAGCTACAACCAAAAGGCTAGCTAGCCCCCAGTCCCAACAGTTCCGATATTAGCGTAGCCCCTGGTCTTTTACAACACCCCTGGTCAAAACTGCCCAATTTGGCAGAGATTTACAAGTGGTGCCCCCGTCACATCTGCCTAGAACTGCCTTGTTTACGCACCTGTCGTGCTGGGACTCTTTCCCTTTCTTAGGAGAGTGACATCTCTAGTTGGATGCCCCCCTTAGCCCACTAGCCCCTACTACACCCTTCTTGACCCTCACTGTTCCATGGATGCCAATTCACCAAAATGCCTGGTGTAGTGGAAGTGATATCCCAAGCCAGGTGACATTCACAGGAAGTGACATCACAGGAAGTGCTATCACACAACGTTTGACTCCAACCATGTCATGGGAAATAAGGCCACATAACCCTCACCCTTATGTTTTAACTAGAAGTGATATGCCTGACGTAAAAAAAAAAAAATAGCACAATTATTATCAGGACCTCAATGCCCTTGGGCTGCTAGTGCGCTTTACAAATCCAAATAAAATAAATTATATATCAATAAAGTAAACGGTTACTAACACAAACACCATGAGCATGGTAGCCAGGTGAATGGTGTAGCCACTGGCATAACGGGGGCACCTGCGGTACGCTGGAGTAGGGGGGATATGCCACCACATGTCCTGGGAGGGGGGCCCCCCTTGGACTAAGAAAAATAAAAACATTTTTTTAGTCACTGCCTTCATAATGACATTATTTCTGTTACAGAGTAACAGAAATAATTTCTTTATGCAGGCAGAGTGACTAAAAAAATTAACTATTTTGTTTTGAAGACTGAGGGCTCCCCTCACCTCATGACATGGAAGCCTCTAGGCTGGAGGCCACCGTGTCATGGGGTGGGGGAGCTCTATGACTTCAAAAATAAATAGTTTGTTTGAAGTCACTTTGCCTTCATAAAGAAATTATTTCCCTTATGGTTCGTTCCTTAATGGAAATAATTCCTTCTTGAAGTCGGAGTAACTTCAAAAATAAACCATTTCTTTTTGAAGTAATAGGGTTCCCCTCAACCCCATGACGTGTGCCTGTGTGAGTCTATGGAGAAAGGGTGCACAATTAAATGTATGGGGGGCTGCCTTGGTGTGCCAGTATGGTGAAAGGGTGCACATTTAAATGTATAGGTGGCTGTCTGTGTGAGTGTATGGTGGAAGGGTGCACACTTAAATGTATATGTGGCTGCCTGCATGTGCCTGAATGATGAAAGTGTGCACACTTAAATGAACTGCCTGGGTGTGACCTTATGGTGAAAGGGTGCACACTTAAATGTATGGGTGGCTGCTTGGGTTTGCCTGTTTGATGAAAGGGTACACACTTAAATGTATGGGTGGCTGGGTGTTTGTGTGTGGTGAATGGTGTGTGCTTGTGTTCAGGGGTGCAACAAAACCTACATTTCGGGGTTTGGGGAGGTGCTAAACCTTCAAATGTTGGGAGAGGTGCTAACTTCATGGGCAACGGGGGAGGGCCAAACTTATTTGTGTGGGGCATCTAACTTCTTTATACATTCTAATGACTTTTCTAGTGCAGCTTCAATCTTACAAGCAGTAACTCTCTCCTTTACGTCTGCAAGCACCCACTTATGAACTGCTGTGAGAATAAGCGGTCTCCTGTCCCCTCTCTACTCTTCAAACCACTTCCCTGGCATGCATGTACTAAACCCATATCAAGATTTCAATTGCCTAAAGAATTATGCATTTGAATGCAAGTACTAACAGTGAAATGCTTTACCTTAGTAATTGCTGGGCCTTTGTTAACAGCGGAACTCAGGTGCCATTTAATATCTTTGTCCTGTTCTGTCTGGCAACTGCTCTGTAGGTCAGCCAGGTCGAGTCAACATAGCCCAAATTTGAAGGGTTGGGGGTGGGGCTGAAGCCCGGTCGTCTCAATGGTGCTGTGCTACTACTTGTGTTTAATCCCTTGGTTACTTACTGGTAATCTTCAGAACTCATAGCCCTATTCTTCCTTGTCCCAGTACTTGTGTATGAGGTACTTTGACTCATACCCAAGTACTGGGATGAGGTGGAGGGACATGGAGGTAATGCCTGGCTTAGTTACATGTAATCTTCATTACTCCTAGTCCCACTCTTTCTCATCCCAGTACTTACTTATGGTTCAAGGAGCCTCATACGTAAGCAGTGGGGCAAGGAAAAGGGACCTGTAGGTAATTCTGGGCAGAGAAGCGAATTTTGGGGGTTGGGGCAGGGCGTGGGAGGGAGAGGGGATGTATGGGGGTAGGGTGGGACGAGGATTCTGCAATACATAGTAATGGTGATCCATGCCCAGGCTAAGCAGGCATGATATGTGGTATTAGTGGCTAGAGAGGCATTTTGGTGCAGCCAGCCTAGTCATTTCTTAGTTTGGCTTGACATTTTAATTGGGCATCTCTGATAAAGCAGTCCTGCTAAGCGTAATTACCTGGCTAGATTGGCATTTGGGCGCTGCCAGTCTAGCCGTTTTACTGAAGTACTGTATATTTTTCTGGTCATCTATGATAAAATAACCATGATAATTATTATTTCTTTGACTGACATTTTGGTGAAACCAGTCTAGATATGTCTAAATGTGGCCTGGAATGCTTTTCGGTAATATGTTATTACGTGTCTAGACTGGTCTACATTGTGCGGCCAGTTGGACATGTTTTCATTGTGGCATGGCATTTTTAATAGCAAAACATATGAATTAAAGCATTAATGTTCCTGTGCACTGTTAGTGACTTGCATGTATTGGATTTTTGGATTGATGTTACCCTACAAAAAAATTGCAAATGCTCTGGCATTTTTGCAAATTTTTCTCAGAAAGTGTGCTGTTGTGATCGTTTCATCGAGTTTGGAACACAATGGGGGCACTATGGCAGGACTGTCCGCTTCCAACATGGTTTCCCCACCAAGTTACGGTGGCATACTAGCTTCTTCAGCAATGGGGATGACGAGACTTCAGGATGAAGCTCCGCCCACTGTTCGGGAAGTAATCAGTATTTACAGACAGCAGACGAACAACGCAGTGCCTAGCTACTCTTCCAGACATTGCAAAACGCTCCGTGAGTTCACTGGGAGCACGGGTAGGTTTAGCGTGTTCGGACTGAAATCTATTGGGGAGTCGACCCTTGTTAGTGTTCATTCTTTGGTTATCACGGGCTATTATTTCTGTAGGCTTTGGAACGAAGGCGCCGTGTTGGTGGGACTACAGATCCCAAAATCCTTCACTCCTCTCTGCACCCTATCAACCTATACTTCCAGGTTAGCGGTTCTTTCTTCTTTCGTCTGTTGGTGCCTTTCCTTGCTGAATTCCCTTCTGATCTAGGACTCTTTTCATCTTTTGATGTTAGAGCTACAAGAGAGGCAAGCTCTCGAACTATCTTTCACTGCAGCAGTCTAATTAAGTTTCCAACCTCTCCAATCTAGGGTAAGACCTTTGGTAACTAGTGGGTTCTATATTCTATCTTTTCCAAACCTCCACACCGGGGTAATCATTTCTACTTTTGTATCCAGTTCAGCTGGGTGGTGGAATTCACATCATCCATCCCGAGGACATCGAATCAAGGCAGTTACATCTCTACACGCCGGCTTTGGGGAACACGGGACCTGTGCTCCCCAGCAGCTCAGCCCAGGGTTTTTTCCCCCATGAGGGTTTCCCTGGGATTTCCTTTGTGATTGAGCCAATATTGTGCTGGTCGCACATGTAATCTCAGGGGGATTCTTGCTAACCTCCTTACCGTCTTGCCACATCAATAGACCCTTCCCTGAAGAATAGGTAGGAGAGATTTTGGGCATATACTGTATATTGCTTTATTGCTTCAGAGACTGTCATACCAGAGAGGTATATAAGCAGATTTGGTTTGGTTGTGTGGCCAGTTGAACATGTTTTCATTGTGGCATGGTATTTTTAATAGCAAAACATTATGTTAATTAAAGCATTAATGTTCCTGTGCACTGTTAGTGACTTGCATGTATTGGATTTTTGGGTTTATGCTACCCTACAAAACAATTGCAAACGGTGTGGCATTTTAGCAATTTTTTCTCAGAAAGTGTGCTGTATAATGCATTAAAACACACATTTATATATTCCTCCTAGTGTGGTGTGCGGCGTACCCCTGCAGCAGCACGTTCATGCGTATTGCGCAAGCATGGTAATCTAGGCCGGCCCAGAGAGTGGCACGACCCGTGATTTGTTGCATAGTGGAGGGGGGTGGACCTCAGCATGGCTTGCACGGGGGCCCCCAAATTTTGTGTTATGCCACTGGGTGCAGCATTTGGTTAAACAAAAATCAACACAGCATCTTCCAGGGATGATACATTAGGCTAACCAGGGAGCACAGTGCAAGCACGAGGCAGGTACATAGCATGCCCTTGCACATTCACAATATCATCATGCAACAGCAGATAACGTGTGGATGTGCGTGTCACCATCACATGAACAACCAAAAAACACCAACACACACAATCTTTAGCGCCTACATTCTATTCACTCCAAAAAAAGTTACACATCCCAAGTCAGATGAGCAAAGAAAACAGGGCAAATGTGGCAACACAAAGGTGTATTTTGTGGCATACTCTGATAAGATGCTGACTAGCACCATGTCAAATACAAATGAAAACGACGACGCAAAGAGCCATTCACGATTTGGAATAGACGGAATGTTAGCACCTGCATAGGTCGACGCAGGTGGTTCTGATAGGGCAAGGGTACCTAGCCAGCGCCTTCCATTTGATTAGTGTCATTGTGGATATGCACTGAAAGATATGATAATACTGTGTGTCATGCTTTTTGGAAAGCATGCCTATTATTAATAGATGGTGTTTGGTAAACACACTTCTGCAGTGCACAACTCTCGTCACCTTCCTTCTCCCCTCTGCACCCATTTATCCTCTGCACAAGCCTCCATCTGCTCCTCCTAACGTTGCACCAATCTCATGCACCCATATTCCCCAGTGCACACACCTCTACCATTCATTTCTTTGTCTCCCACAGGCTTCGCTCACATGCACCTCTCTTGTCATGTGCACATCTCCAACACACTGGCTCCCGCCCTGCATCTCTCCTTCCTCTACATTCCTTTCATCACTCTGTATCCCTTTTTCCTTTGCCCTTTCATATCTCTCTCTCTCTCTCTCTCTCTCGCCCTTTCATATCTCTCTCTCGCCCTTTCATATCTCTCTCTCTCTCTCTCTCTCTCTCTCTCTCTCTCTCTCTCTCTCTCTCTCTCTCTCTCTCTCTCTCTCTCTCTCTCTCTCTCTCTCTCTCTCTCTCTCTCTCTCTCTCTCTCTCTCTCTCTCTCTCATCACCTGCAGCAATCTTTCTGAAACCACCCATCTCCGACAGCATTCTGCTCCTACTTGCCTCTCTGCCCAGGCTCATCATTGACACTACCCCTCTCCACCCTACATCCCTCTCTGCAGCTCACTCGCTCTCCTGCATTACTATCCTCCCATGCACTTCTGTCTCAACCACCTCCACACTCCCTGGGCCCACACACCTTTCTCTGCCTACATCCCACTCCCGCTGTATAAATCTCAACGTGCAACACACTCCCCTATCCACCTATCTCCAACTGGCCTGCCTCCATCCCACCTGCACATTTCTCTCACCTGCCCAGCGCACTGCACCACCTCTATCCCAGTGCACAACGCTCTCTTTGCTTTGCACCAGTCTTCTCTGCCGGAACCCCTTCTTCACATGTCTAACACTTCAGTCTGTCCCCATCCATCTCTCTCTCATGTCCCTGCATCTCTGTACCCATGGCGTCCCACTGTTACTATCACCTACTCACCTCTCTCACTCACTCCCCCTGTAATCTGCTCGCATGCACCGTGCATCACTCTCTCCCTGTGCACCTCTCACAACCCCTGTATCTCCCTCAACTCTTTCCTCTCGGTCCCTGTCTGTTGCTAAACCCCACCAAATCCCCCTCCCCCCCCCCCCACCCCTTTCTCTATATCTGTCCCTCCCAATGGACATGTTTATCTCCCTCAGGCAGCATGTCGCTCCCTGTACACCAGTCACACGCACAGTGTACCACTCTCTCCACGAACACCTCTGCTGTTGCAAGACAGCACGTGCATGAACCTTGCTGACAGTCATTCTGCACTCAGCGGCACAGTTCCTGACCCAGCTCTGCTTTGAACAGTGAGCTGGGCCCAGGCTGATGGAGGGGGATTGGAGGGCGGGTGGGGGGGATTGGAGGGCGGGTGGGGGGGATTGGCTGAGCCGGGGCGAGCTGCCTGAGGACGGTTGAGTTGAGAATGTACACAAATATGCAGACAGCATTTTAAAACATATGAATTGCCACAAAGGAATCAAAATACATGTTAACATCTAGTCTGCTGCGAACCTCCATGCAGGCTCGGACTGGCCTATTGGATAATAGGATAATTAATGTCCGAAACAAAAATCCAAATGCTAGTGTGGGTTCGTTTTTTGTGTGAAAGTGGGCCACTTTTCTGGCCGATGTGGGCCAGTTTGATAAGTTACTTCACCATGCGGCTAGTAGTTTTGACCAGTGTTACTGAATCAATATTTTTTACATGCACAATTTACATCACATTTGATCAAAAACCAACCTCTTGGGTACTACTCAAACAGTCACAAAAGGAATGAATTGCCATTTGCAACACGGGTGCCCGAGACAATGTTATGCCCCAGTTCGACCCTTCCTGCACGGATGTTAAAATGTATTGTTGCTGCCACTGGACGGATAACAGGAGCCTATCGAAATGTACAAGGGAGCAGTACCATTGGAACTGCCTAGGCAATGACAGGCTCTCTAGAGCGTTGCCATGTTGACCCCCAATTGACTTCCATTCACTGGACCCTGATTCCAACATTGTTCGCCTAGTAGGACCAGGGCGCGAACTATGGAAAAAGTATACTTTTTTTAAGTTAAGGAAATCAGGTTCTCACAATGTGTGGTGAAAGAAGGCAGCAAGACCTAACTCGCCATCTTAGTGGACTTCAATGCTCCACTCCTAGAAAACCACTAGATGATTTCCCTTGATTCCAATGAGTGAGCGCATGTGAACTAAACCAATAAGGTTTTGGCCAGTGTTTCCCCTTATACATCTTTTTAAATAATTGGTTGAAATCGTGTATTTCAGAAAAATGGAGTAACAATGCAGAATTTACACTCCGCTCTACAGTCGACACATGAAACACTCCAATAGATGCCAGATCAACAACAGCACAAAGGAACATTGTGTACGAGTGCTGATACTGTCATCAAAATTAAATCAGGATGCCCTCGCCCCATTATATGCCAGCACTGCCCCACTTTCTCGCAAGTTATCCTTAAAATGGGCCTGTCCCCCTTTCATGCCTGTTGTGTCTAAAGAAAGAAACGAGGCTGGTCTTCACAATACATGCCAGCAATGCCCCTGTAAAACACATTTTCATGCTGCTACTGCCCCGCAAAAAGGGCCTTTCTGAACAATATATGCTTGCGCTTCCCACCTTTCAGGCTGCAGTGCCCAAATCAAATCCTTCAGCCCGTCGTAATATATGCCCATGCTGACCCCAGTCCTGCGTGATATGATTTGATATTTTATTTGTATTGCGCTCATACACACGTGTTTTAGAGTACAACGAGGCAAGGGAGTGGAACAAGGGAGGACGAAACAGCGATCTTACTAAGCCCAGTGACATTGAGAACACACAAGCGCAGGGGAGAGGGAAGGGGGAAAGTGCAAGGGAGAGGGGAAGAGGTGGAAAGTGCTGAGCAAGGGACAAAAACAGCAACAACTGGTAGTGCAGCCAGGAAAAGGGCAAGTGCAAGGTTTAAGGCACAGACAAGGGGTGTCTGATGAGTGCAGGTCAGGGGACTGTAGGGTTACAAATACAGACACAAGTGCAAGGGTTGCCAGGAGGCAGTGTGGGTGTGTGTCTGGGTGGGCAGGGACCTGGCCCCGAAATCAGAGGGTAGGCAGGTGTGCGGAACCAAAGCAGACAGTTCAGCAAGGGAGAGGAAGAGCGAAGACAGAAGCAAAGAGGAAGGTTTTGAGGTGCTTCTGGAACCAGAGATGGTCCCCCTGAAGTTTAAGACTGGCAGGGAAGCTGTTCCAGAGGGAGGCACCAGCCTAGGTAAGAGATCTACCCCAAACTCGTTGCTTGGAGAAGCTAATGACCCTGAGGAGTTGGAGGTGGAGGAATGAAGAGCTCGAGTGGGAAGGTATTTATGGAGGGAGAGTTGAAGGTATTTTGGACCCAGGCCCCAGAAAGCCTTGTGGATGATGCAGAGGGTCTTGAATTTAACCCCTGCAGCCACTGGAAGCCAATGAAGAGATTTCAGGGCTGGATAGATACCATCCGAGGGCTTGAGGCCAAGGACAAGCCTTGCATTTCTATTCTGGATGAGTTGCAGAGGGGGCAGAGAGTAGAAGCAAGCAAAGTTAGAAAAAGGCTGTTGCAGTAGTCTAGCCTAGAGAGAACCAGAGCTCTAGAGACAGTAAGCTTCTGGGGGAAGGAGAGGCAAGAAAGAATACCTCTGAGGAGGTGCAGTTGGTAGTTTGACTTCTTAGAGATGACAGAGATGTGTGGAGAGAAAGAGAGTGTGTATTTGAAGATGACCCCGGGATTCTTAGCCTCACAGGTGGGAGCAGGAAGAGGGCCAAGGGAGGCCGGCCAGAGGGTGACAGGCAAGGAGGGTGCAGGTGTGTCGATGAGGAGAAACTCTGTTTTACTGGCATTAAGGCAGAGATCATTGGTGGCACACCACTCCCGGATGGCAGACAGACAGTCAGAGATGAGGGAGGGAGAAGAGGAGGTGGAGGGGAGCCTGAAAATGAGCCGAGTGTCATCCGCATAGCACTGAAAGTTGGAGCAGAATGCGACAATGCAGTGGGAAAGGGGATCCAGGGGTGCAGCATGGGTGCATCTCTTATTCGAAGTGCCCACAAACTGAAACTTTGGCCCATACAAACACATGCGTACACATATACACACACACACATATAAACACAGATGTAACACATTTTTAACCATACCATTTTTCTTTGTAATCAGTCCAAAATTCAGGAATGGTTAATTATTTCACACATGACATTGGAAAACATGATATCTCTTAAACTGTTTAATACGTCTTAATAGGTTCAAGACTTGGGCACTCAGATAAAGCCTTTGTGATAAATAATCTGCTTGTGATCATCCTGTGACAAATGTATGCATCTTGTACACATTTGCACATCCACCAATCATTTGTAACACTTAAGGAGAGCTGAGATATTTGAGAGGAGAGGGCTACGCCTGCATTGTTCGTTGGGTCGAGATGTAGACTAATGCTTCAAATTGTTTCTTTTCTATTGGTAGTTTATGGTCTATGTCTATCTACATTTTACCATAATCCCATGTAAGCTTGAGTGACACCATTGGAGAGTCTTTGTGGTGTCAGTGGCAGTCAGAATGAAGTCCTGGGCAAGTGAATTGAAATTGTGGGTCCTGAATTTGTGTCATGGCAATATGAAAAGCGGATCTCCTGGTTAGTTGCGAATTGAAAATGGTCAGCCCTAGATGGGCAATGGAGGTGTGTACGCTTGAAGATATCCCGTACAATGTAGTAACATCCACTAATGGAAATATGGATCCTTCGTTTTAGAGAGGCTGGGTGTGGCCTGTTGAAGCAGCCTTTCGGCACTCAATGGCATAGTTATTGGGTGGTTTGTTAGTGAAGACAGAGTAACAATAACCACCTCAAAATCATTCTACCTCCCATTCTTACAGACACCACATCTCACCACACAACTCCAGCACCGAAACAACACAGCTTAAACAATGGACCGCCAGAACACATGCTTCTACACTAAACATCCCTATGCAGCACACTAACCACTCATAAAACAACATATCTCTTTCCACTCATTTAACACCACTTGGAGAAACACCACATACAAATGCAAAAACATTACATTAGCAACCTGAAGCATGCATTAATCACTGCTCCAAACAACTCACAACATATATGAAACTTCCACTTCATAGAATGCCCTAACTTTTCGTACCTGCAGATATCAACATTGCAACAAATGAAATATGCCCTTCTCCCTCTTATTTTACGTTAGCCCCGTCCACCCCTCTGGTAGATCCTGAAGGTCCAAGAACCTGTGAAAACAGCAGAATGTGTGTGATGCAAGACAGAGCAACATAACAACATATTAAAGAGTTTCATTAATGGTGGGGAAGTACTCTGGGTGGCTGAAGCAACTTCAGTATTTAGCAGCAATAGGGGAGTAAATATGTTTATTCTACCATAGTCATTCTGCTATACTAGAATTTCTGGGGCAGTAAATTACTGCTAAGACTATGTTGCCTGTATCCCACCGCAATTACCAGTGGGACACCAGAGAAACTGCCTTACCTTCACCGCCGCCTGATATACAAGCGGCAGAGACACCAGTAAGTGCCCATTCCTTTGTCTTAGAGAGGCTGGGTAAAGGAGCACAGAAGAGTAACTTGTAATGTTAATTTAATTAACATGGACAGACAGGAGTAACAATACTTGCAAGGCATTTATAATGTCATTGCAGTTTGTTAGTTTGGGGAATTGTAGTGCGGGCTCCTCTCTGCCTTTACACAGCTGAAGACAATTGTTTCTACATTGCTTGTCAGGCTACTGCTCAAGTTAGAAGGTTCAGAATGAAGTCTTTAACAGAGATTAGAGCACCCTAACAGTGTTTTCGGTAACCTGATTGGTCAATCAGCGGGCTATACAAACTAGTATAGCCCGCAGATTGAATAAAGCCTGCAAAATTCTAAATGCTGCTTAACTCGCATCAGCGCCACCATTACAGCCCGTTACTTCATTGATGCCGCATCCCCTTCCTCATCGGCCCACATCCTAGCTCGCGGCCGCACCGGCAATAGGTCATTAGTCACATTGCTGATGTGTGTGCGTGCGTGCGTACATAACGTGGCCACACACCTCACAAATCATCTAAAGGAAATCTTTTTTGTCGGAAACGTTAGGAAGAAAACATATGCTGCAACACACAAACTAAACGTGCTAAACAAAGGTAAATCAAGTTTATTGACAGTTAATTACAGTTGATTACCAACAGTGCCTACTTGCTAGCTAAATGTTCTGAATACACTCTTTTTTATTTTATAAACATATTGTTGTGTAAAATCTTTTACAATGCCCACCGGCTAAATTTTATAATATATTCTTATATTTTTATTAAATAATACTTGTATTTCTATGTTAAACTTATAACTTTGGCAATTCATTACCCAGACTAATAAAAACAGTAAACAACTACTGACAACCTGATTAATTTTCCAAATTTAAATTATCCACCCCTCCAATACTAAATAGCTTCCTGGTAAAAACAAACAAAAACACCTACTCTCACCTGCATGTACTTTCCCCATTTAGTTACTTGACCCCCAATTCTAATTACCTCCCACTACCAGAGGCGTTGCTAGTGGGGGGCTGAGGGGGCTATAGCTCAGGGTCTTTGGGTTGTAGCCCCGGATAGAAGCTCAGGTGCTGCAACCAAAATGCTAGCTAGCCCCGAGTCCCACGAGTCCCAACATTAGCTTAGCCCCTGATCTTTTCCAGACCTAGCAACACCCCTGCCCACTACCCTATAAAAAAGAACCACAACCAAGTAAACTCCTGCAGGATAGCAGCTTCTACTTTGTACTCCTACACTCTGTGTATATTTACTGAAATGGCAGAGATATAATTTGACCTTCTTGGAAACCAAACCCTAGAGGAGTGGTGCAAGGAAGGAAATGAGGAAAAGCAGGACACTTTTGAAATTTCTAAAAGACACAATTGTCTCTAAGATGCTGATTTAAATGCCCTAGAGATCAACAGGTGTGAAGCCAATACACAAACTGAAACCAGATGGGCAACCAATATATTCAAAACCTGGCTAGCACAGTGCAAACTATCCATGAATTTTGAAGAACTTCCACTTCCAATACTTAACAACTTGCTGCAGAAACTTTACGCAGAAGTTAGAAATGCATCAGGCTCTGAATATCAGGCTGTACGCCTCATTCCAATCCGTTCTGGCCTCAATAGATATCTAAGCAACCCTCAATTTTCACAAAATGTCAGCTTGATGCATGGGGAAGACTTCCAGAGTGCCAAACAAATCTTCATTTCCATCACTATAAAGCTAGACGTCAGTGCAAAGATCAGACAACACAGAAATCATACATCACTGAAAATATTCTGCATACACTAAACACAAGTGGAATCTTCAATACAGACCATGCGATCCCTCTACAATACAAAGTGTGCTACGATATCAAACTACATTTTCCATGACGAGGTAGAGAAGGATACCTGCCAACTAATGCTTCTGTATTCGCATAGACGAAACTGGCCACAAACATGCCACATTAACATTCAATGAAACTACAAAAAAACACAAATCCATCACTGAAAAAAACGAGATGATTTTCATAGAGCAATGTTTGAAGTTCCAGATGAGGAGGACTTCCCAATTACATATTTGCATTTATATATCCAAGAACTCCCCCAGAAAGCACCATGTTTCTTTATCCTGGCCAAGAAAATGACAATTGCTGAAGCCGAACTTAACCACATCTTGTATACCTGCAGACTACTTGGTAAAAAACAGTTGGCTCAGTGATGCAAACAATCAGTAAAAAAGCAAAATTAACTATTATCTACACAAATCACTCTTTGCGCGTGACAACTGTGCACATTTTAGCCAATGCAGGTCTCGAAACTCACCAAATAATGTCTGTTATGGGCCCCAAAAATTAATCCACAATCAAAAGCTTCTGGGCCCCACAATACTCTAAGAAAAGGGAATGGTCTGGACTTCTACACAATATGGGAAAACAAATCTTCAACCTCCCTAAGTACCCCAACGCCGGAGACAAATACACCTACAACAACCAAGAAAAAGAAGCACTGATACAAAACACAGATAAACCAATGGGAGTAACTTTACTAGATGAACTTCCAAGCACATCATCGAACCCCTATTCTCTTATTGCTATCATATACACTACTGCAACCAACAAAATGAAGAAACATCCTAAACTTCCACAGAAAACAGACCAACCAACTAAAGAAACTATACCAGATGATCTACCAAACACATCATCTGTCCATGAATCTCTAGCTACCACCTCACCCCCAATGTGAACACCACTGAAATCACCAGTCCTTTTCCACATGGCCAATTTATTAACTGCGCCCTTAATTTCTATGGTGCCACACACTTAAACTTAAAATATATATTTTTCTTTACAAAACTACCCTTTCCACCCTCTACCACTTTTCCCAATAAAAATGAAACTTTTGCAACATTTATGTGTCATTTGTAATTTTTTCTAATTTAATTGAATACTAAGGGTGTTCTAATAGCTTTGTAAACCTGCAGCTCGCAGCTCGGGCCATACCCGGCTTTATGGTCCCTCTGTTAAGTGACTTCAATTCAGCAATCCCACTAAGTCAGTCCTTCATCTGGGACGCCCAAGAAAAGCCCTTATTTATATATTTTTATGACAAGTTATACTCTGGATGATAAACCCTTATATAACGCCCCTCTCTTTGAATCCCCCTGGCCTCACTGAGCCAAGAAGTAGGTTTGTTTTGCAATTTAAAAGATTTATTGGAAAATTAAACAATATATATATATATATCACACTTTTATAATAAATTAATATTTGATATCACATATGACGGTGATCAACAATGGATAATATGACAATTGTATGCGTGTTTAATTACTTAGGAGTTGGTATAGGAAGGAAAAGGTAACTGAGAATGCTTTTATGGTTTCAAGGAAAATAATGATGGAAAGAATGCAGTACAGAAATAACTGATAGGGTTTCACAAGAGATAATATGTTCACTTTTCCCCTGGTGGCAATTCACTCCCCCCCTATGCAATAGAAGGAGATGGAAGGGGAGCACACAATTTTCAGGAACACAAACAAAATGCAATACAAAGTTCTAGTTCCCCCCAGCGAGCGTAGAGGAAAACAGGGATGATTTTAAAACACAGGCAAAATACTTTAAATGTGGTTTGCAAAGAAGTGAAAATATGCTAAAAATGATTTTAATTCCCTATAGGAGATTCAGGGTAGGTGATAGCTACTTAAGATTAGTTCAAGTCACACTGGCAATGTTCAATGAGGGATTAGCAGGAAGAAAACGAATTTTAGCAGTTCAAGCAAAAGCAGCTATTTTGACAGGAGCTAATTTTTCAATTTGTGGCAATCTTTCCGAATGCGTCGAGCACGATTACGGAAAAACTATAATGAATAGAGAGTCGGTTTTAGGCTTGTTGGAAAGCTTAGAATCTTAGCTTTAAAATTCAAATGTTGAATTCAAATTCAAAATTGAAACTTCAGAATGACAAAATGACACTTTTACAGCTTTGAAATGACAGAATGAACACATGATTCCTATGATGCAGTTCTGGACAGGTTCAAATGGTTTGAATCAGATTATTTTAAACTAAGAGATGGGTTCGGCACAGTTATAGCTGAGTACTCACACTATAAATTTGAAATAGGCCGTCAAGGTCTGGTCAGGTTGGATGGATCTCTCGCCACGGACGGTCTTTAGTGCCGGTTCTGCTCACAGCGATCTGGTCTGGGTCTCTGGTTCTGCTGGTCTGGATCAAGTGGATTCTGGATATAGCACTGCTTTGTGGGTACTGGCACAAGGTTCTGGTCTGGGTCTCTTGAATTGGATCTGACAGTTCTGGATACACAGGATTCTTAGCAAGAAGCAAACCACGCAGCCCGGCGGTTGAATAGTTTGCAAAGGATTTTGAGGCCTGCTGAAGAGAACTCAGCTTGTGGGTTAGGCCTTTGCTTTAAGTTCTGGAGTCTGAGTTCTAAGTTCTGCAGATGGTCCTTCTGGATATTGTCTGGTCGGGCAAAATGCTTCGCAAGAAAGTGGAAAGTGAGTGTCTTGCCTGTCCAAAGCAGCCTCTTTTTATGTGTTTTGAAAGTGGGTGGGTCGGCTCATTCTGCATGCCCAACCCTCTCATGATTTGATAGGTCAAGGATTCTCTGTGACCTGATTTGAGAAGGGATAGTGTGTCAGAGTGAGTCAGAGTCTTACAGTCTATTGAAGAAACGCCCCTTTGCTTTTACTTAGAAAATGAATTTTCTAAGTGTGTGCCTGGGATGGCAACACTTTAACTGATTTATATGGACCCACTTGTCTTCACCTTCTGCCAAACTACCTTTGGGGATGCGGATCTTGTAGGCAACTGGAGAGATCTTGTCTATAATTTCAAAAGGTCCCTTCCATGTAGGCAACTTTTAATTACATAAGACCCCCTTCTGTTCACTGCACAGTTCTGCAAGACAGCTCTCCTGTCAGGATTTATAGTGTGCCAGCGCCGGTCAGTGTCCAATGCCGCTACTGCACCTATTTTTGACAGCTGTCTTGAATTAATACATTTCAAAAAGAAAGGATTTTACTTGATAGTATATGATCCTTGCTTGACATGGCATTGATGTGGATCTGCAGTAGAGTAAAGTAAAACACTCAACCATAGTTGGATTTTTGTTTGGTGGTTTCGGGCCCATGATCTTAGCAATTTTTGACATTAATAAAAACGGATTTTGAACAGAACCATCTTTCTTTGCACTGGTGGGTGGCAGGTCAGGGGACCATTTTGGTGTGCGCAAAACTGCGTGGTTCTCTTGGATTCTGGCGCAAATGTGGGCTTTTCTGCCATCTTGGATTTCCTAAGCGCACAGCACCAAATGTTGCAGCATAATAACTTGAAAGTGGGTCAAGACACCCAACAAGCCCCCCCGCCCGACTGCGCTTTGATTTCGAGTCGAGTGGAGTCGGGTGCAAAGGATGTTTTGATCCACGCGCTGGGATGTCTGCATCATCTTCTTCCAATTCTGCAGATGACAAAGTTCAGCATCTTTTCCTCCATCAGGGTGGATCGATCGGTTCTCCTCGCTGGTCCTGATGGGAGTATTGGGCGGTACCCCTGGCCCCTCGGATCTTTGCTCCCGGTCCCCAGGTCGTCTTCCATGGTCAGTCTCCAGGTTTTCTTACTCCTAGGATGACAAAGCAAAGCGGCAGTACCTATTCGTAGACATTTCTCCCCCACTATTGATATAGTGGGGCGGCATATACATTTTATAAATCAATAGACATTTACATTCTTATTTTTTAAAAAACAAGTTATAATCAGAAGACATTTTCATTCAAGAATCATAATATTTTAGAAACTATATGTGGGATATTTTAGGGTTGGGACTGAATTACTCTGGAGCGGCCCCCTCTGGTATTGCGGAGGACACCTCCAGTTGCTGCAGAGTGTGCCTGGGATGGCAACAGTTTAACTGATTTATATTGCCCCACTTGTCTTCCCCTTCTGCCAAACTACCTTTGGGAATGCAGATCTTGTAGGCAACTGGAGAGATCTTGTCTATAATTTCAAAAGGTCCCTTCCATGTAGGCAAACATTTTCGCTGTTTGGCCTGGTTTCTTTGGTATTTGTATAGATAAATCCGGTCTCCTACATTGTACTCTTTCATGGTGGTTTTCAAATCGTAATGGGTCTTCATGCTTATCAGTTGATCTTTCTAGATTCCGCTGAGCATAGGCAAAAGCATGTTGAAGGTGTTTCCTTAGATTCTCCACATACTCATGAGTTGTGGAGGCATTTATCAATGTCTGCTCTTGGGTCCTGTAGAGCAAATGCTGGGGAAGCACCATCTTGCGTCCAGTCATCAGCTGAAATGGTGACATTTTAGTTGCAGATGAAGGGGTAGATCTGATGGCAATTAGGACCAGAGGTAATCAGATATCCCAACTTAGCCCAGAATCTGCCACAAACTTCTTTAAGATGCTCACTATGGTTCTGTTGTCTCTCTCCACTGCACCAGAAGAGGCTGGCCGGTAAGCAATATGTAGCTTCCTTTTAACCCCCAGTATCTCCCACATCTTAGTCATTACTTTGCTGGTAAAATGGCTACCTCTGTCTGACTCAATCCTTTGGGGTACACCAAAACACGAAAAGATGTGGTTGATAATCAGGGCAGCTGCTGTTTTGCCTTGCAGTTTGGGGCCGGGAGACATTCCACCCATTTGGTAAATAAGCATGTCACCATCAACATGTACTTATTCCCCCTAGAGGAGCGAATCACGGGGCGTATGAAGTCGATTTGCAAATCTGACCATGGCAGTGTCATCCCCCTCTTTTGGAGAGGCACACGGTGTGTGAGGGATGTTGGCTGAAATTGTGCACACACAAGACACCCCTTCAAGTATTGGCCGAGGTCCTGCCCCATGTGTGGCCAGTAAGCAACCTCTCTTAAGATCTCAAGTGTTGTATGAAACCCCCTATGACCGGCGGTGGCCGCATCATGGGCGTGACTTAACATCAGGCTTCGGAATGAGGTAGGGACCACCCACTGATCATGGCCAGCTTGGGATTTCCTTACCAGCAAACCGTCTTGGATTCAGAACATTTTTGGACATTTCATCAACACTCTAAGGTCCTCTTTCCCAAAGTAATCGGTATCCGTTAGGGGAAAGTTCTCAGGGTCCTCAATGTGTTGGTAAAACTTACCAATTATTGGATCCCCCTTCTGAGCCGTGATCAAATCAACATCTGGGGTCTCCTTACTCCATTGTGCAGTTGAAAGATCATTGTGAGCCTTTGTCTGGGACCTAGTGATAGCAGTGACCTGGATCTCCCCCAACAGGGACTCAATCCCTATTAGATCCCCTTGGATGGCCCTGGTTTTGGCCAGCTGATCAGCTAAGTCATTTCCAGTGTTGTCTGGTCCCTCTACTTTGGAATGACCCTTGAGCTTTTTCCAGTAGATGGTCATCCCGTTCGAGGTGACCAGATCATCAATGTTTTGAATTAACTTCCCATGTTTCAAGGGTTTGTTATTAGCACATAACATGCCTCAGGTTTTCCAATTAACTAGGTGCTCCACAAACCCGTGCCGTACATAATCTGAATCTGTGATTATGACCAGTTCGTGGAGTTGATGTTGGACAGCAGTGAGGATGGCTTGATACACAGCCATCAATTCTGCCACCTGACTACTTCGGGGACCAATTTTGTATCCAGCGGAGGGTTCTCGGAACTCATTCACCCATGCATTCCCTACAAGTTCTTTTTACCCGTTGTTGTCAACATGGTAAGAGCATCCATCTACATAGACAGTGGGCATTCCCCCACACTTGTCTTCTTCAAAGACTTTGTGTGGGGAATTAAGGTATGCCTCCTTGTTGTCCTTGATTTTTAGGCTTTCGTCCTCGAGACAGTTTTCTCTGGCACAATCATGCAAGTCAGCCAGGAAAGCCTTGCATTGACAGAATCCAGGAAGTAGTTCGGGAATTACTCACATTTCTGGCCCGGATTCTGTCACTTTGGAGATATTGCAGAGGCTGGTGTGGAGTCTCCACTATGATGTGTTCCCCCTGGATAAATGGGTGGTAATTCTTCAATGCCCACACCGTTGCCAGGAGTGCCTTCTCACAATCCTTGAATTTTTCCTCCACAGAGGATAAAGTTTTGCTCGCATAGGAGATAACTTTATTGACCTTGGTATAATACTGCCGTCAAGCACGTATTAGAGAACCCTGTCTCCAGGAAAAACTCCTTGTTTCTGAGAGGGTAAGCTAGGCAGGGCGCTTGTGAGAGGCTTCTTTTGAGCTGTCTTACTGCCTCAGATTGTTCTGGACCCCATTCCCACTTGACCGCCCCCTTCAAGAGATGAATCAGGGGTCTGGTGATCTCTGCGTAGCCCTCAATGAACTTTCTGCTGTAATTAGTCAGTCCAAGGAGGCTCCTTAGTTACCGCAGAGTTGTGGGATTCTTTCATTTTTGGAGGGCTTCCACTTTCTTTTCCTGGGGACAGAGACCCTGAGGAGTAATCTCATGCCCCAAGAAATTAACACGGGTTCTACACCACTGCACTTTTTGGAAGGAAAGTTTTGCTCCAGCGGCCCTCAACTGTGTCGGATCTCCGCTATGTGTTCCTCCACAGATGAACTTTTGATGAGGACATCATCTACATAAGCCAGGTTACCCCTCGCACCCAGGTCGGGCATGGCCTTATGTAGGAAAATGTTGAACTCATTGTCGGAGTTGAGGTATCCGAAGGGAGTCCGGGTCCATGTGTACTGCTGGCCCCCAAAGGTAAAAGCCAGTTTGTATTGGTCCTCCCTACTGACAGGCACATTCCAGTACCCATTGGTCAGGTCTTTTGCGGTGAATACCTGTGACCCCTGGATCTGGGCCAGCCCTTGGTCAATGTAGGGAAGAGGCCATCGGGAAGTTTGGACCCGTTTATTGAGCTCCCTAAGGTCGGCACAGAGTCTCCACTGGCCGTTTGGCTTCAATATTCCCAGCACCGGATTATTGAAGATGCTGTGTACTGGATGGATTATTCCCCGGGACTCAAGGTTCTTAATTATTTCAGTAAGGGACTCCATGGATGCAAGAGGCAAGCGATATTGCTTCACAAACACTGGAGTCATGCCAGGGTGCGTGGGAATTGTTGTTGTGTGGATGTCGGTGCGACCACAGTCATATGAGTCTACCGCAAAGAGATCTTGGAAATCCAAGAAAACCTGTTTCAACTTTTGCTTCTGTTCCAGAGTCACAAAGCCGTCAGCTAGGTTGACTCTCTCTTCCACCATCTGCCTGAAGCCTGGAAAGACTTCCGGTTTTGCTATCTCAGCGGCCTCCTCCAGCTGGGTGGAGAAGTCCCTGGTCAGAGTGCTGATTTGGACTGGAGGCTTCAGGTGGGAAAGGCAGCCCTCATGGACCTGGAAAATCTCCTCATCTCTCCTGAAGTCACAAGTCACATCTTCCTTACCATAAGGGCAGGAAGTGTACACCAGGAAGTTCCCGCCATGCCGGGTAAAGATCCTGTCTGGTGTTGTATTGTCGTCACTGTCACTGTCAAAACTGTCCTTGGGGATTGGTCCTAACAGTTCATTTCCTAAATCAATGGTGTTATCCACCTCTATTGGAATGGTGTCATGTTCTATGTTGACTAATGGTGTTGGGTTTACCCCCAACCCTTGCTGTTGGAGAGAAGCATTTAGTTGAATATAAGCATCAGGGTTTTTCAATTTTGTCCTCTTTTAACTTTCACTTCCAGGGAGAATTGTCGGGTCCTTTCTGGGATGGTGACTTCCTTTCTAACCTGAATTTCAACTGCATAAGGAAGCAATTGAGCTGACCTAAATGCTTTTTCTGGATCATCAAAGCCCATGGGATTATCCGCTAATCGGGACCAAGCTTTGAAGTTTATTAGGTCCAAACTAATGGCAAAGCAATTGAGAATGTCACTGCCTAAGTAAAAGGTGGCAGTGACGTCTCGCACGACCCAACAATTATGGACTATGCTCTTGTTGCAATGGAGATTTTGAACATACACCTGCTTGGCAGGAGATGTTTGGAATTGGGTGTTTCCAGATCCATTTCCCATTTGTCTATCAGTTTAAATGTGGGAATGGCTGGATCTTTTTGGAGTTGGCGGAACATGGCTTCGCTGATGAAGCTCTTTCCGTTCTTCACACACACTCGGGCGAGAACAGAGTCCTTCCCAACATTTAACGGAACAGGGATGAACAACTGCTCTCCAATTTGCTGAATATCAGCCAGGCTCTGAGCTGATTTCACATCTTTCTGGACTATCGGAGTGGGAATGTCTGATTGTGGATTAGTAAAGAATTTCAGAGTGTTTCCTTCCAGTGTGGAATACCACCTTAAACTGGAAGAAAGGTTGATTTTCAGAAATAGAGAGGACCCCCCCCATCACCAGTCTGTTGTCCTACTGCTTTTACTGTCACGTCTGGAATCTGGTTGTTCTGGAAGTGAAATTCTACTTGGTCAGATTTTTGTTCAACCATGTGGCAGGTGCCGTTTAAACTAACATGGTTGACACTCTGTTTTAATTTTATTGGTCGGCTAGTCTGGGTCCAGAGGACCTTGTTTACACAATCTATTAGGGGTGACAACCTTCTCAGGAGGTCATTCCCTAGTAAACAAGGGGTGCCCTCTGGAGTCACTACTATGACCGGGTGTTTCACCTTGTGTCGCCCAATTTTGATGTCCAAATCTGCAGTCCCCTCGACGGGAATTTCCTTCCCGTCAAAGTTCTGAAGTTGTCCAGGAAGAGAGGTGAGAGGAATTCGTTAATTCTCCCCCCTTCCTGCATTTAGTTAATCAAAGGCCCTTCTGGACAGAAGAGTAGCTTGGGATCCAGTGTCCACCAGTGCCGAAATTGTACCCTGCCCCTGTACTTGTACCGGGGCATAGTATCTTCCCTCCTTCTCCTCAAGGGGGCACAGATAATGCACATTTTTGGACAACTGGTGGGCTAATTTTCTGGTTTTGGACATTGAGAGAGAAGAGATCTGGGCAAAATTCTGTGGAGAGTCTCTGGAATCTGAAAGAAAAAGTTGGCAACTGGATATAGTTTTGGGTTCCCCTGGTTCCGGTTCTGGGCCGCCCCCCTCTTTTTGGAGGCAGTCACCAGGATGGGTTTGGACCAGGGGTTTTTGGTATTGTTGGTTCTGGGATAGGATGATGAGCGGCGACAGCTCGATCCCCACATCTACCCAGTCTATTGATTCAGTTTTAGGTTCCCCTGGTTCTGGATCTGGGCCGCCCCCCCCTTTTTGGAGGCAGTCACCAGGATGGGTTTGAACCAGGGGTTTTCGGTATTGTTGGTTCTGGGATAGAATGATGGGCGGCGAAAGCTCAATCCCCACATCTACCCAGTCTGAGTTGGAATCCCTTGGGACCCATTTTTCCTTGGGAGGAGTTCCCCCATCTCTGAAGGAGAAGATCCTTTTCCCAGGATCCTCTGAGGGTCCCTCTCCCTCAAATTGGAAGACCTGTAGCTCCTCCACAAAATGGGTCTGTTTGGGTCCTTTGTTTCTCCTACCTCCTCTCTGCTCCTTGGGTGGCAGACTTTCAGAGGTAGGAGATTTTGTTTCCGGTTCCTGGGTTTCCAGGGGCTGTTTACAAGTGGGGAAGGAAGCTTCCTCCAAGGCTTTGCACCCCCTTCCCCTTGTGCCTCCTCCCTGGGAACCGGTGGGTTATCGGGGTGCTTCCCCTGTCATTGTTCTGGAGCACCAGGCCCAGAGTTTGGTGCATTCTGTGCCGGCATGCCCATCTGAGGGTTCTGCTGAGCCCTCAGCACGTGACCCAGCTCCCGTGCCATATTTTGTACCTGGCGCTCTAACTGTGAAACCCGCTCAGGCTGATACGGGGTTCTATTTTCTCCCCTGGGCTGATCCTGGGAAGGGTAGCTATCCCTTCTTTGGTAGTACCCCGGGTTGGGAAGATTTGGGTACCCCTCCACCCATGGCTTCCCCTCTCCCGAATTCGGTTGTCTGGGCTCAGGGAATTGGGGAAAGAAGGATGGACGATTTTGGGGCTGGAAGTTGGGTGGATACCTGGGGGAACAAGTTCTGCCCAGGATTTGGTGAAGTTCTGCCCTCCTGGGGGAAGTGCGGAGGGAAGTTCCCTGGGTTGGGTGCTTGGTTGGATCCCCCCCCCTTGGGCCGGAGGAGTCCACACATAACCCAGGATTGGACTGTTTCCCTTATAGCGGGGACTTACATAGTCAGGGGAGCGAGGGACCCCATTTGTGGGACTACCTTCTTGACTCCCTGTCTGTGACTGGCCCGAGGGCCTTCTGGGCTTAGAATTATTCGGTGCATGCAGGTTTTTAGGCCCCCCCATCTCCAAATCTAAAACGGGGGCAGCCTTAACCTCTGCCACCTTGGCAGCAGCAGGGGTGCTGTTGGTTTTGGGGTTTATGGGCTGATTCTGATTTCCCACTGGTTTCTGCACCTCATAGATGCAGGTGGCTTGCGCAATGACCCAGTCTAAAGATCTTTTCTCGTGAAAATCTCTCACAAGCTGGGTCATTATGTATTTGGGTAAGGCATGGAAAAACGTAATAACAAATTCCTTACTGTCGGTGCGCACCCTTCTTGTAGTCTGCGCAAAAGCACACTTTAACTCCTGCACAAATTCTTGTGGGGCCTGATCCTCCCCACATTGCAAATTGTAGGCTGCCTTGCGAGCCTCTTGGGGATTTCTGTGAACAGAAAAATGTTTCAAGATGGCCGCCCTGTCGGTGGACCATCTTGAATGATTTGGTCCTCTAGCCCCGCAAAGAAACTGGAGTATTCTGGGGAGAAAGTCCATTTTACATACTGAATGCAGCTACTGCTGTCTTTCAAATGGAAAGTCTCCATCATTTGCTCATAAAACTCCAAGTGTTCCCAAACAGAATACTTGGCGTTCTTGTGATAAGGGGTGATGACACTCCTTATTGCCTTGATCTTCTTTAAGGGGTCCTTAAGCAAGGCCCTTTTTGCCTTATTGGCCTTTTTGGTTCGGGTAACCCTGGTCCACTCATCCTCTGACTCAGAAGCACTGCTCCCAGAGGTGCCCGTCTGATCTTCCAAGTTTTCCCGGATTCTGCGAGCCTGGGAATGGCTGGCAGAATGTGGGGACCTAGTCTCCTGTGTCCGGGGCCGCTCAGAGGAGTCTTCAGATCGCTCCTTGGTGCCAGGATTTGATGGGTACCCCCCCCACTGACCTAATTGGGCAGAGGTTTTTAGGATGCCCTTAGTGGGCCTACTTTCCTGGGGTTCCCCACTAAATTGCACTGTGCTTGGGTGCCCATACCCAGATGCCCGCCCATCCATTCCTGGGAGGTACTGGCCTATGAACCCCATACTTTTGGCTGGATAGTAATCTGCCCTCCCTGTGGCCCTGTGCTCATGTGCGCCAGGGGACATGGGGGTGGCAGAGTCCAAGGATTGGGAGAGATGAAGGCCTCTGGTACTATGGCTCCTGAGGTTATGCTCAGGTGTTTCCCTTTCCCAGTGAACTTCATCTCTGTCAGCCCCTGCTTCCTGTTGCAATGCAAGAGCCAGCACTTTCAGTTCCTCAGTTAAGGCCTTACTAGACTCTATCAGTCTCTCCTGCATGGCTACCTGTTGCTGGAGCCTATCATTGTGCTGACAGAGAGCCTCATTTTCTTTCTGCGCTTCCTGGTTGGTCCTGGAATACTGGGCCAGTCTTTGCTGCAGGAGGGTTACCTCCTGAGTCCCATCCCTACTGGCCTGTTCCTTTCTTGCCAGAGCATCTTCCACCCTCCTGGTGTGCTTTAACAAGTTCTGATGCTCTTTTTGGAGGTCACCCAGTCCCTGGAGGGCCAAGTGATTTTCTTCAATTTTTTCTTTTAATTGGCAGACTTCCTGGCCTAAGGTGTCCCCTTCTTGACTAAGAGCCTGCATCTGTGCCGCCATGTCGTCCCTCTGCCTTTGAAAGGCACCAGCTTTCTGGTGTTCTTGATCAAACTCTGCCTGGGTATCCAGGTCTTTCGAAATCAGTTTATTGCTCTCTGTCTTCTCCCTATCTAGGTGGGTTTGCAGGGTGACTACCTACTCTGCGCATGCCCTATTGAAGTCCAGTTGTTGCTCCAGCTTTTTCTGGCTCTGCAGTAGGGCGTCTAAACCTTCTTGGTACTCCTTCTGCAAGGCCAGAAATCTGTTATCCTGGTCAGACCTTTCCTGTTGCAGGATATCCATATCCTCCTTTATTTTAATAATATACTGCCTACTATCATTTTCTGACTCCTGGCTCCTCTGCAGCCTCTGCTCATCAGAGACCAGGTCAGATTGGGCCTTCTCTAATGCCATCAGTTGCCTATCTGCCAGATCTTGGCCTTCAGCACATTTGTCCTGTATGGCTCCCATATATAAATATAAATATGCCGCTACCCTGGCAATCTTGTTGTGCTCATCCATGGCCTTAGGGGCCATATATAGTTCACTCAGGGCCACATGTAAGGGACCCTGATCTCCCCATATATCTGACCCTGTTTCAGTGATCTGGGGTGCGATTGCCTGCAACCAGACCGCCTGGTCCTGATGAGCCCACTCACCTCTCACAAATAGCTTATGTAAGAGGTGTTCTCTGGCTATTTTGATATCTACCAAGGTCGTCATTCTGGAAATTGATTTCCTTCCTGACTTACAGAAGTTTGTATTTTATTTTGCAAAACAGACCGTTTCCTTAGAGCGTTCCTTTGAGGGGTGTTTTTACAGTGTAACACGGCATGGTGATCCAACGGAATTTATATATCCTGTCAGTTAGCACACTGTATTAATCTGCACAAGTGATAGATCTAATCCAGAATCCCGGACGAGCCCCCAATCTGTTAAGTGACTTCAATTCAGCAATCCCAGTGCCTCGTCTGGGACACCCAAGAGAAGCCCTTATTTATATATTTTTATGACAAGTTATACTCTGGATGATAAACCCTTATATAACGCCCCTCTCTTTGAATCCCCCTGACCTCACTGAGCCAAGAAGTACGTTTGTTTTGCAATTTAAAATATTTATTGGAAAATTAAACAATATATATATCACACTTTTATAATAAATTAATATTTGATATCACACTGAAGAATATGACGATGATCAACAATGGATAATATGACAATTGTATGCTTGTTTAATTACTTAGGAGTTGGTATAGGAAGGAAAAAGTAACTGAGAATGCTTTTATAGTTTCAAGGAAAACAATGATGGAAAGAATGCAGTACAGAAATAACTGATAGGGTTTCACAAGAGATAATATGTTCACTTTTCCCCTGGTGGCAATTCACTCCCCCCATATGCAATGGAAGGAGATGGAAGGTGACACACAATTTTCAGGAACACAAACAAAATGCAATACAAAGTTCAAGTTCCCCCCAGCGAGCTTAGAGGAAAACAGGGATGATTTTAAAACACAGGCAAAATACTTTAAATGTGGTTTGCAAAGAAGTGAAAATATGCTAAAAATGATTTTAATTCCCTATAGGAGATTCAGGGTAGGTGATAGCTACTTAAAATGAGTTCAAGTCAGAGGTGGCCACCAGGGGGCGCAGAGACGTCCATGGACTCTGCGTGAGCTCCGCTGCAGCCGCCCCAAAAGATGGACTAAGCCCCCATCTTTTGGACCCCCCCCAGAGATAAAGCGTGAAGCTGCTGTGTGAACATCTCCCCCAACACTGGGAAAAATCCGGACCGAAAACGGACCTGGGATCCCGACGAAATCTGACTTCCAAGCGGCGGCCTTCCGAACCGGAGAGAAAGCGAAACCAACCTGGCACACGTGCGCTGCAAGGCATTCTCGGGAATAGCCCACGACAGGAACTCGCGAGCGGAGCCTACGCGATTGCGGAGGATCACGGCCCTGAGCAAATACCTGACATAATCAGGTGGGTGCCCTAACCCTAAACCCACCCAAACCCTTGCTCGAGATACCTCCTCTGCCGGGCATCCACGAAGGCCCCACAACACGAGGCGAGGCCTGTTAACTACCCGCCCCCCTTCGTGTGGCCGAACACGGAGTTCAGGGCTGCCCGACATCTGCACCCCACGGCCCCCGGACTGCATTTGCTCCCCCCCAAGCGACCAATAGGCTACCTAACGGATCACCCGGGAACTAAGTCGAGGAGAGATTACACGACGCGCCCGGCTCCACCTCGGAAGCGTGGTGCACCCACGGACCGGCCTCCCTGCACATTGTAGAGGGGCCCCACCGGTCGATCACAAGCACCCCTGAAACCGAGACGAGAAACCCACCGGAAGTATAGTCTGCCGAGGACCCACCAGCAGACGGGGTGAACGGGACGACCCTCCGAACTACGAACCCCGGCGCAGAACGCCGTAGTGTCAAACGGGGAGAGCGACACCAGAGGTGAGACCCCAAATCACGGCACGTGAACCAAACAGTGCTCCGACTCTCCTGAAAACACATGCAACGCATCTTCAGACCTGAGGCCCCTCCGGTGTACACCTCGCTGGCGAAACCGAAACCATACCAAACGGAGGGAAAGGCCCCTGTACCCAGGGCGTGTGCCTCCTCTATCCAAAGGAACCGAGTACACACTCCACGCCAGCATCACAGCAGTGTATTTCGAATACCCAAACCTAAAGCTGCAACCAACCCGCCACTGCCAAGAAGGAACTACCCCATGTGCCTTCTAGCGGATCGGTACAGAGGGTAAGGCACCCAAAACAGGGGCTTGTGCCTCCTCTGCCTGTCGCTTTGTAGAGAACCCCGCATGAACTTCAAGCACAAGCTCCCGCACTTCACCTACGTTCCCACCCTTCCCTCTCTGACTGAACCAGCAATGGCAAACAACATCACTGCGGAAAATGAACTAGCGGCGGCAACGAAGGGAGACATTGCTGCCCTTCTGGGCGAGATAAAGAACTTGGGCACTAGCATAGGAGGCAAAATAGACAGGATTACCCAAAGACTCGACAGCATGGAAGACAGGCTTGAAGGGGTGGAAAATAACCAGACCTCAATCGATACGTTAGAGATACAACTCGAACAGAGAATAAAGGACCTGGAACGAAAGGAAGATGAGTTCAGACTCAAATTGGATGATTTGGAAAATAGAGAAAGAAGGAACAATATACGCATCTTTGGAATTCCTGAGAAAGAGGGGGAAACGGAGGCAGATCTCAAGGAAACACTTCACAATATTATTAAACTCCTCACAGCAGATGATGAAGTGGATGAACCGATAACGGAACGAATACACAGAGCAGGTGGCCCCACGGGTGGTCCACGATCGGTTCTTGCCCGATTCCATCGCTTCAGAGACAAAGCCAGAATTCTCGAAAAAGCCAGAAGGAGCGACGAGATCACGCTAGGAGGAACACGAATCTCAATTTACCAAGACCTTTCCTCCCTGACCCTGGCTCTAAGGAAAACATGCGGTCCGCTCACAAAGATGCTCAAAGAAAAGAATGTTCGATACAGGTGGGGCTACCCTTTCTCACTTTCATTCGAATATGATGGAACCAGGGTCAGGCTGAGATCCGAGAAAGAAATACAAACGTGCACATCTAACCTCCTTGGCACGCAGGGAGAGGAGGCCGGCCCAGGAGAGACACATGAAGAAGGACGAGAGTGGCGAATCCAAGGCCCCAGGAGAAAGAAAGTAAAGGGGTCACGAAAATTCCGGAGAGGCAACATCTCCCCAGAAGCAGAAAATTGAATCCAAGTGACACTGGTAAGACAGTTCCAATTAAATAAGCAAATGATGTAATACGGAGATACGAACACGCACACGTTTCCCTAACTCTAATGACCAAAATTAGGGGGGAACCAAGGAGGGGCTCACTCTGGACAAAGATAACATATTCGGTTAAGGGGCGTGAAGTAACGGCCCCCCAAAGTGGTCCGATGCCGACCTGGAGCAACAGGCCGGATTCGATCGGACGCCTTCAATTAGGACTAGGGAAGGGATGGAGGGAGGGTGTGGGACAGGCCACAGGACCGAGGTGGGTCAAAGCAGCGCACATACTAAACCAAAACAAGCACAGCAGCAAGCAACCCACGAGTACAAAGCATTACCAATCACACATGAAGAGACTGTTTCCCATGCGAAAGAGCAATGACAACAGACACTAATACAAGGAAAAATGTCTCCTTGAGAGTCGGGACACTCAATGTAAAAGGACTCAATTCACCGACGAAACGGTCCCTCGTTGCCAGAGAATTCCGTAGGGCTGAAATAGACACCCTCTTCCTGCAGGAAACGAAATATATAAAAGGAGAAGAAAGACCGATCCTTGGGAAACGAGTTGGGAATGAATACTGGGGCTCTGGCCCACTTAGAAAAGGAGGGGTGGGAATCCTCATCAGGAAAGGCATAGCATTCACTCCTACCAGGACATGGTCTGACCTAGAAGGACGAGCTCTGCTCGTGAATCGGCAAATAGGTAAGGTGAACGTAACAATTGCGACCCTGTACTCCCCGAACACGGGTCAATTGAGATTCCTCTCCAGAACGATTCCCAAGATAATACTAGAAGCCACTGGGCACATTATCTTGGGCAGAGACTTTAACCAATGGGCGGACCCGGTCAAAGACCGTAAACCTGGGAACCCCAACACGAGTCAGCAGAACAGACTTGAGCCAACTGAGCTTGCGCAAATGATGGAAATGTATAATATGATAGACGCGTGGAGGGCACATCATCCCGAAGAACACGGCTATACCTTCTATTCCGCTCCGCAGAATATGTACACCCGAATTGACTACATATACTTATCCAGAGACCTCGCTGAGGCTACAGCTAAAGCAGGCATTACCCCAATTACATGGTCAGACCATGACATGGTCCTCACAGACATCCAGTGGGCGAATCTGCCGACCAGGAGTGGCAAATGGCGATGCAATGAGAGCCTCTGGAAAGACGCTGTCTTCAGAGATGAAATGGAGATGGAAATCTCCCAATTCTTCGAAACAAATGACAATGGGGAGACGTCCAAGCAGACCGTCTGGGAGGCAGGGAAGGCTACCTGGAGGGGGATTCTGATACGAGAGGGCTCCTCAAAAAAGAGGGAACGTAACCTTATCGAACAGAGGCTACGAACAGAAATCCACCAAATGGAGAGCAAACCTGACCCAGACGCAGAAATAGACCCCATAAAAATGAGCCAGAGAGAAAAGAAACAAACTGAAACTATTAGAACACGAACAAGTGGTGCGCAAACTGAGGTTTCTGAAACAAAAATTTTATGAAAAGGGGGACAAGTCAGATGTGCTTCTCGCTGCCAGGCTTCGAGAGCAGAGAGCGGAACGAAGAGTACTGGAAATCTCTGAGGATAACTTCCCAACGTCATACCCTCACACCACTATCCCCGAATCCTTTGCTAACTTTTACGAGGCACTCTATTCATCGGAAGCGAACCCTGAACAAATAGATACAGAACTGTACCTGTCCTCGATAATTGTCCCCCGTATACCACAACAAGAAGCCGAATTGTTAGAATCCCCTATCATAGAATCGGAAGTCCAAGCTGCCATAAAGAGGCTAACCCTAGGTAAATCCCCGGGTGAAGATGGTTACACCGCCGGATTCTATAAAACTTTCATTGCAACACTATCTCCCTTCCTCACGACCCTTTTCAATGAGATAATGGACACGGGGAAACCCCCGGACTCCTTTACCAGGGCACTAATCACAGTGATCCCCAAGACAGGGAGGGATCCCACGAAATGTGCCTCGTACCGCCCCATCTCCCTACTTAATCTGGATGCGAAAATTTACACTAGAATCTTCGCTGCAAGGCTGGAAACGCTAATCCCACCACTCATACACCCAGACCAGGTTGGATTTATACTCGGGAGACAGGGGGCTGACACGATGCGCAAAACCCTCCATCTCATTCATACTTCCCAGACCCTAGATAATGACCCGGTCCTACTCTCTATCGACGCAGAAAAGGCCTTCGACAGGGTAGAATGGGGATTCCTAAAAGCGGTATTAGGTAAAGTGGGAATGGGCACGAGGTTTATGACAGCAATACAGGCAGTATACTCAGATCCTAAAGCCTCAATATTCGTGAATGGTGAATATTCCAGATGGTTTAACTTGCAGCGTGGAACTAGACAGGGATGTCCCCTCTCGGCTATTCTCTTTGCACTCTCACTAGAGCCCCTGGCAATAACGATGAGGGCCGACCCCGTCCTAGAGGGTATTCGTATGGGGTCGATGGAATATAAAATTGCCCTCTATGCAGATGACATCCTTCTCCACATTACTAACCCCCTTTCTTCCATCCCTCGAGCCCTCTGCCTGCTGGAAGAATACGGTAGACTATCCGGGTTCAAAGTAAATAAAACCAAGTCAACACTCTTTCCCCTTCAAGGCTCAGAAGATGAAAACAACACCAAATTCTCTCCCCTGGGCCTTAAAATTGAACACACAAAACTACAGTACCTGGGGATACAAATTACGAAAAAGCTGAGTGGCCTATATGAGGCCAACTTCCCCACCTTACTAAACCAGTTCCAGTCTGACCTGGCAAGATGGGATAAGCTCACAATATCTTGGCTGGGTAGACTTAAT